>NC_138770.1:352018801-352631301 GCF_965119305.1 Pelophylax lessonae
GGAAACACACTACAGTTAAGATATAGATTGGTTATGAAGTTGTAGTATGGTAGTTTAAAAACCTTCCTTTATAAAGATGTAGTGAAAATACTATAATCCTCTTTCTAAATCAGGTCACATGGTTTTTCAGTCATGCTTCCTTTTTTTACTATTAAAAATAATGCAGAAGGCGGTTTGAAATGGACCTGTTTACACAAACGCATTTCTGTAACACCAGTGCATGGTAATGCACTTTCATCCCTTGCAGTGCCATTACTTTTTAATGGCCCCCCGACGCCCCTCAAAAACAATAAAGTAAAGACTATATTTTCATGTGTTGTGTATTGCAGCCCATCACATTTAAAAGGTTGCCAAATGCAGTGCCCCACCAAGCACCTCCATTGAATGAAAACCTGGTCATTCTGGTTCTGTATGATCTGAAGGGACTATTAATTTATTTCCTTCTCTCTTGTTCATTTTTTTTTTTACTTGTTTTACTCTATATGTTCCTTTAATGTTCAAAACATGTATTTTAAACTTCAAATTACTCCCATACTGTAGGTCTGTATTCTCTTTCAACTCTTCAGCTTTTTCTTCTTTACCAGGATGTGACTGACAACTTTAGTCCTAGCCACATATAGTCACATG
Organism: Pelophylax lessonae; assembly: GCF_965119305.1. Lineage (NCBI taxonomy): Eukaryota > Metazoa > Chordata > Amphibia > Anura > Ranidae > Pelophylax > Pelophylax lessonae. The sequence goes on from NC_138770.1 coordinate 352,019,429, forward strand.
ATTGCCTGTCATTTCATGGGACTAAGGCTGTACCGAAGGCAGCCTGCAATGTTGGGATGTGGCAGTTGCATATGCATGTTGCCTCTTTGTGTCTCCTGATCCCCAATGCTTCAGGCTCTGCCAGCAGTCCTGGTACCTTACCAAGTCCAAGAAACTCTGGACCACGATTAGAGTACTGGCTGTGTTGGGCACCTGAGTTATGAGCCATGGTGGCACCAGAATGTGCAGAATCACTACCTTTTTATTGCAGTACCATTATAACAGCCCATATGAACTGTTACCCAGATCTAGACTGAAACATCAACAGTGCTGACTGCAGAACAATAATGTAAAAGACAGGTTACAATAATTATAGCATAGAAACACATTGCTATACGTGAAAAAAAAAATTGTCTTGACTCTTACTCTAAATTTCATGTTGGTTTTTCTGCCATGTTTCCAAAGAACAAAATAGGATTTTCCAACTACTCAGATGTGTTTGCTGTTCACATTTTATTCTTCAAACCACTATGCAAAATGCACCAGATTTCTTTCATTGGCTTTTCTATTCACATAATCACAACTGAGATCAAAACAGTCTGGGTTAAGGACTTTTGAAATGTTATTTGTACAGCTGGTGTTTCAAGTGAAAGGTAATTTATAGATATTTGAACATGAAAGTAGATACCTTTTTGTTGCATTACAAATTGTTTTCGATTCAATTTTTACATGATGATAATAAAACCAGTTTGAGTCGAGCACTGTTGCCAGAGCTCATTAGTGACAGTAATGTTCACTTGCCAATCGTGCTGCTTTACCTTCTGTGAATGAAATCTTATTTAGGTAAAAAAAAATTGCAACTGTTTGTGCGATGTGTACTGGAACACATTCATGATAATGTACTTTGAGCTGTATATATTTAATTCACCTAAAAAAAAAAGGGTTAAATGAAATGCAAACTGTTAATTACAATATAATTCTCTGTGAGTACAAAATAGATAAGCAATAGAAAAGGCAATTCCTTATTAATTTCCTGGTATTAGCTCATTGCCTTGGTGTAACTGTGTGCTTTACCATCCAGGTGCATGCTGTACTCGATATCTTTTCTAGATTTTCAGTGTAATCATTCATTATCTGCAGATAGTCTGTATTTTGTTAATTATATCTGAAAAATATTTATTAGCACACTGCGAGTGCTTGCATGTCACCGGCATCCTATATTATGTAATAGAGTAAGCAATGAATCAACATAAATCTACAGGCTTAGCTTTGCTGATCTGCGATTATCAGGAAATACTGTCAAGGCACTCTTCTCTCTCTCTCCTTGTGTAAAGATTCTGTCAGTCCTTGTTGTCACATAATAAATCAGGAATTTCTTACCGTAAACGACGATCCCCACATATGATAATTATATCAGAGATGTGCCTATATTTGGAATTCATAAGGTGGTTTCTGTCAAAACTGTTGTGCTTTTAAAGTGCTTTTGTCATCTTTTTTTTAATTTGTTAAAATTACACCTGAAATATTGTATTCATGTGACACCTTATAGGTGTTAGAATATTCTTAAAAGGTATATCCAGGCAAGCAGATAAATATACAACTGAAAACCCCACCTGACAGCGTAGCCAGCTCCTTGACTTGCATGGGAGAAGCACATCTTGGCCAAGAACAAGCCTTCTGTTTGGGCAACAGCAGCAAGTGATTAGCCATAATAGCTCCCTCTGCTCTTTATCATATCAGCAATTGGAAAGTATTTCCATCAGCAAAGCATAATTGGCTTACAGTACTGGTTTCCCTATCCTAATATTAATGCTGTTGTGCAGTGGAATATAAAAGGATGATAACAAGACACATTAAAGCCCAACTCCGGTACCAGGCTAGGCCTTTATTGTCCATCATATGAGTCCAGATGATGGCCACTCTAAAGGCCTTGTCACATGCGTATTTGATATTTCAATCATATGATGTGTATATATTCTGTTACGGTATTCATGCTGAGCCTGGTACTACTTATGTGACATAACCCTTGACTCTAAATTTTTGATTTGTATATGCCATGCTTTGACTTATGAATATTTTATTGTTGTGTCCTTTCCTTTGTGCAAAATGTGAAACCATAAAAACATTTTCACCTCTAAAACCCAACTCCAGCACAACTTACTCAGGTTAAGGTAGTTTTAAATTCTATTTCCCAAAAAAAGCAACCCCCTTCATGCTGGCTTTATTCTTCATACTGCAATTATATTTGTTTACATGTAGGTGGAAGTAATCTCTCTTCTGGCCCACTTGGATTTAAGGGCTGCATACCCCCTATTCCCCAGTGCTACGATTATGTCCTTGTCCCCCTCTTCTCTTGGCCACTCACAAAATTAATCCTGGAGCCCTGTGTTTTTGTTTTGTGAATGGCCTGGGGAAGCCGAGACAGGACTGTAGTGGTGGGGTCTATGAGATCTGCATTACTTGCATCCAAATGTACCAGAAGTGCAATCCCCAGCATGTAAGCAAAGAGAATTGGAAAATGTAGATAGAAGCCGGCTTGACTGTGGGAATAGAATCGAAAAATGCCTTTAACCCTGGTAAGTTTATTGCGTCTGGAGTTGGGATGTAGGGTGCTTACAATGATTGTATTTAAAATATGATTGGAGAGTCAACATCCCCAAAAGTAAATGTTTTAGTTTTAGGTAGAATAAGGTAAGCTGCATCAGCCCAAGACATCTTACATGTCTGGGGTACTCTAACAGGGAGATTGCCCTGCTAGAATTCTCAACACTTTTCTTATATACTTTGTAGGTTTTGAGTGTTCCCATCTACATTTTTATGTTCCATCATCTCCCATTGCTTTCTCTGTAACATAAATAAAAATCAACAGGGAGAGCAGAGCCCCTTATATATGACACAGCACATGTGCAGAACTGGAGGCTCCTACAGAGATCTCCCCAACAAAACCTCTAAAAAAAAAAAAAAAAAAAAAAGAAATCGTCAGGTGCTAGAATGTGTGTGTTCACTTTTGAACTCAAATTCGACAAAACCCCACTATGCTATGTATAGTCACTCATGCAGCTTTTCTAAAATGTAAATAAAATACGTCAGATCTTTCTAGGTGCTTGTTTGGAGCAGGCCCTGGGCAGACTGCAAGCAACTCTGAACAGTTTGAAATGAAAGGAATTCAGCCTGTCCCCACTGACAAAAAGGGTTACACCAAGTTTCTGTTCCTTCAAAAAAATTTCCATGGGCATTCGGGGGGCAAATATGAGAGGGCCAGTAGGCTACGGGTGAAAGACGCTGGATTAACACCCCAGCCATTAGGTCATCATAGATGCAACACCGGGTTCTAGGAAATGGGGGGGAGGGAGGGGCATGGGATTTTAATGGTGCCATAGAACAAAAAACGTATAATAAATGATTTAAACATATAAATTTTATTCCAAAAAAAAAAGGAAAAAACATTCAATAGATAAAAACATTTTTTGAGTATCATACATCGTACAAAGATCACATGATATGTGCATCAAGGACATCAATAATACAGATATATGATGGTTCCTCAGAAGTTTCTCGTGGCCGCTTCCTCAGAAGTTTCTATTACAAAAGTAAACTGTAATGAATAAATGAGTATCAAAATATAAAAATATTGAAACATTATTGCGTCAATTCCAAATTTGTTGCCGATAGTGCTAACCCCACACAGTGCCAACACCACCAGATGATGTTGAGAGAGAGAGAGCCCGGCAACATCATGTAGCCCCCCCCCCCCCCCGGCGGATGTGATGTCACCCAAAAAGGAACCACTAAGGTCATATTAAGGCAAACAAAAGGGAAGGGGAGAAAGCGAGGAAAAGGGGATTGATAAGTAGGTAAGTATAAATAAGTGCAGGTCTCATCTGTATGGGTAATTGGAAATAGACTAGGTAGGTATGATGGACCTCAATATTCAATCAATTCACTAATACTCATAGTTGTTTGATAAAAACAACATCCACTTCTGATCTGACCGTATTCACGGTTTTAATTCCTAGGGTAAGATGGTAAGTTTGAGTATCTATGGTAACATACATGATTAAATATTTTAAAAGGAACAATATAGTATTCCTACCCTAAGGAATTCAAAATGAGTGTCAAAGAAATGGATGAAACCCCCCCCCCCCCCCAGCGGTCGGGTGCAGTCTCCGGGATCAACAGATGGAAGTAAAATTCAACAATACAAAATTAAGAAAACAAATAATAAGAAAAATTTAAACCAATGCCAGTGCTACCAACTTACAATGGTCAGCTTTTATTCATATATGGAAACCCTTTAACTCAAAAGGGAAAAGAAAACCCGTGTTATAACATCTTAAAACATTTAGCTGGAGTTTGGCTTTAGTTTTTTAGTCAAGTCAATCTAAAGCTTCTGGTGCTAACAGTGTTCTTCTCAAATGAACGTTATCTGTGGCCAAAGGTGTCTCAATCGTTCCAGCAGTGGAGACAGCCAAAGAAGTGTGTTTCTGGCCAAATCACCTGGTGAAAATAGAGGAAAAAAAGCCTAAGAAAAGAAAATACATTTAAGGATTGGCAAGCTGCATTATTTAAAATTGTTGTTTTAATTGTTTGTACTGCGTTCATTTTTTTTTTTTTAAAACAATGTATGTATGTCACAAAAATAAAGTAGGTGTCATCCCAATTTAGCTGTATGAGTGAAAATGCACTTTGCATGTCACACGTATTCGTGCAGGCTGAGCACCTTTTCATCATATTTTCTGTAATACGAGGTGTCTAAAAAGTTCTGTGAATGGTGTCCAAAAACAAACCGAAGATACAAACAAATTACCTTTATTGGCCGTCCAAATGATCGCTATCCTTCACAACACACTTTTGGCAATGTTTATAAAGATTTTGGAAACTGTCAGCAAAGGCCTCTTTAGGACTCAATCGCAAAACCGCTGTCACATTCTTGGATTGCCATGTCCGCCGAACTTGCACCTTTCATGATGCTCTTCAGGCAGGGAAATGAAAAGAAGTTTGCTGGTGCCTCTTTTTGGGTCACGGGGAATACCATTCTATCAATTGCCGCTTGGATTCCCGATCGAACTTGTAGCACTAGGTATCATCCCCTGTGACAATGGTTTGCAGAAAAGATGGATCCTGGTCACACATGGTAATGAAATCTCCAGAGGTTTCTATCCGTTTTGCTTTCTGTTTGTCTGTCAGCTTGTGGAACACAAACTGCAAACAAATCTTTTGCTTACCCAAATTTTTGCGCACGATGGTGCGCATCTGGTCCTTGCTAATGCCCAATTCCTCCATCATCAATCATAGAATCAGTTGCCGATCTCGTGCCAGCATTTGTGGCACTCACTCGATCATGATAACCTTGTTTTTTTTTTCCTAGTATGGCTTTAACTTGCCTATATTATAAGAAACTTTTAATATGAAATATATTTTATTACATTTTAACTTTTAATTATATTTTGCAGTTCAGGCTTCAGAATTGCAATATTTATCTGCATCACATATGTAAATGAATGATTCAGGGATAAAATATGTTTATAGGGCAACTGCCATATTTAGAGGCTAAGTCTACTTTTTTTGACCATGTTTAAGACTGCACCAGTATTTAGGGTAAACATAAAACATGGTTACATTTCCCAGCCCCCACCCTCAACCACCCCACCCCCACTTACCTGAATTGGGGGTTGTTCTTCCCATGGCATTTTTTATTATTCTAAGGGCCTGATAATGGGAGACTGCAAGTCCCATCTTCCACAGGGGCAGATGACCTCAAATTTTATTGACGCATAAATGTGGTGACTTCACCATACTGAAAGTCCATTTATTTTTCCATTCAGCCCCATGACCAAAGGTTGGTTCCTTTGTATGGTCCTGGAGCTCAGTAAGAGTCTACAGGAGCATGTGCATTGCACATACAATGCACTGGTCACGACTCTGGTGCTCTACATGCTCCAATGCAAAAAAAATACATATTTTTATTAATGTGGGTGCAATTATTCATTTTTTTTTCCCCAAAAGATGGACTATGCTTTTTATTGTCAGAGTTTTGAATCAATAATCAACTCCTTAACCTTGGAGCATCAACAAATCCCTCTTTAAAGCAAATCTGCTTAAGATATAAATCAAGTCGTATGAAGTTAAGTGATTATTCATTGACTAAATGATGAGGACAAATAGGAAACAAACTGATCAATGCTTTTTCATTTAAGCAAAATCATCCTTGGATAGCTTTAGTATGTGAAATGTATCCGTTTTATTTTGCACATGCTACAAAAGGTACTAAATGCATCCTATTTAACATATGATTTATTCATTTTGAAATATTTTTTTATAAACTTTAAAGATGAGCTCTATGGTTCTGTCACTCCCAGTGCTCATTTAGTCCCATGCAGCACACCTAGTATACTGCTTTTGGAATCTCAAATGTATGTATGAGGGCCACAAGGAATTCAAGTTCCAAAGATCTTCTCTAAGTGCAGTATTTTTTTCAAAGGCAATCAACACAATAAAACACTTTGTTGCAGCAGTCAAAAGTCTGTTTAGAGAAATACCTTGAGTTCCTTAAACATTTTTTAAGCCCAAGAACAACATTGTAATATTTATTCTTTTTATTTAAACAGAAGAATGGGTTTAGGTAGAAAAAAAAAATTTCACCTAGATGGATGCAGCATTGACCCAAAGCTGTATCTGTCCTCCACCGGCTCTGCACTGAGAACTGAGCGATCAAACATGGCTGATCTCTCAGCTCTTAATCCTTAGGCTCTGCCCCTCCAGTGCTCACTGGAGCCCTGAGCTGTGGAGGCGACGGGAGCAGCTTGCTCAGGTTCTCAGCTTGGTCCAGCCAACTTGGTGAATCCCGAACATATAGTCAGGATCTTTTCAGAGCCTTGACTGCCTCTGTGACATCAGCTGACAATAGGCTTTCGCTCACTGTCGGCTGAAAACGGGTCACAGGAGTGCAGATGAACTGCACTCATTTGATACATAGAAGTACAGCCCTAAAAGCTTTGACTATACTTCTCCTTTTAAGGGACACCGGATCGGTGGGTATTTTGATGCAACTGGGTTATACCGCTGCCTTCAAGGGAGACCATTGGGTAGCTAGGTATAATCTCTGCCACTCCCAGCGTGCCTCAGATTTTTGCTAGGAGCATGAATTATTTTTCTCTACTGAGAAAATTATCCTCATTTTTTTGTTTTTTACTAGCCTTTTTTCTTTTCTCAAAATATTTTTTCTGTTTCGTTCATTGACAGACATAGCTCCTCATCTTCTTGACTATGTTGGTTATACTGCCCCCTACAGGAGTAGGACACTAGGCAGAAAAGAACATGACTATGCCTATGGGGCAGTCCCAGGCGGTATACTCCCACTCTCTGCTATAGGTACTTTAGCAGCGGTAGTGCTCTGTGCTGGGCCTTGTGGTGCCACTTGCGGTGGGGTGTCCCTTGCAGTGTGACACACCTTTTTTGTGTGGGTTCCTCTCTCCATTAATGGAGTCCCTGGAGCCCGGGTCTGGACAACTGACTGCGCTGATGGCTGTCCTGGTGGTGTCCAAGGTAGATTTGGTCCTGGAAAAATGGGCAAGCAAAATGCATCCCCCGCCTTCACCTTCTTCCTCTGTCTCATCAGATCCTAAATCTGATTAGGCCGCCGTGGATGGGAGTTACCCTTCTGGGTCTCCATCCACACACCTTGCGTGCTCAGATAGTGGGGATGATTCCTTTGCTCCTCTAGCCGCGCATGAAAGACTGTCTGTCTCAGCAGTAGTCCTGCGGCGTATTATCCGGCTGATGTTAGTGACCCTCCCAGCAAGTGTCTAGTGGCAGATTGCGCATCACACTATAAGTTGCCTATCACCGCCATTCCAGTATAGCGTCTACAGCTGTGTAATTTGTAGATGCTATAGAATTCACAATAAACAATATACACTTAATGGGATTTTCTTTTACCAAAAACATGCGGCAGAATACATTTTGGCTTTAATTTATAAAGAAATTTGATTATTATTTTTTTTTTTTTAATTGGATATGTTTTCTAACAACATCATTTTCGGTATTTTCTTTTTATTATATTAAAAAAATGAAAAAGAAAAACCCAGTGGCAATCAAATATCACCAAAAGAAAGCTCTATTTGTGTCGAAAAAATATGTTTCATTTGCGTTCAGTGTTGCGCAATTGCCTGTTAAAGTAGCACAATGCCAGTTAAAGTAGTTTTATTTGCGTGCAAATGACCAGACAGTTGCCAGTTAAAGTAGCACAGAGCTGAATAGCAAAAAATGGTCTGGTCGTGAAGGGGGTAAAACCTTTTGGTGGTTAAAGTGATATCACACTGTATTGTGATTGTGAGCTTTTTTTAATTGATAGCGCACCTTATTGAGGTTATACAAGTATGCGTGCCTACTCTTAAAGTTCAGAAGTGGATGAGCAGCATGAAGCCCTACTTTGAAAAGCCACTATCCACTATCACAGGGTCAGAGATTAACAGCTGCTCTGTTGTCTGCACCCTTGCTGCTGGCATTGTTTATTAATCCAGATCCACAAAAAAAGCCATCAGTTACAAACAAACTCTCATTGCCGTAAAATTGCTGATGAACAATATATAAAGAGACAGCAGGATTATAACAGCAGTAGATCACCTGACTGCTGCATGACGTGTGCAGTGAAAGGCCAGCTATAGGTGGAAGCAGGGGCCATCTGCTTGTTACTGATGTTTGCAGTGTTTGTTTCCCGATCAGAAGCCTGGGAGGGCACTGAAAGAAGACATGGGGCTAGATGAACAAGGAATAATCAAGTGTTTTAAAGTGGATGTAAACCTGATTCATAAAATTTGACCAGGGCACATTTATCTGTAGTGTTTACTTATCTCTTTCCAAAGCCCTGAGTCCCATATCTGTTATCAGCATATTAACTTCTGACAAATTCTCTGAGATGGGAGATAAAAGCAGCTGAAAATTTGTGTCGGGATAGGAGCTATAAATAGATTAACAGAGAGCTGGTCTATTCCCAGCACAGCTCTGCACATTCCTTCTTTCCTCTGCCTATGTGGAGTGGGGGTGTGTGTCTTTCCTCCAATCAGCTGTCACACAGTGTATGTCAAGACTACACTCCCACAGCTGAAACCGGAAGAAAAAAAATTCCAACACGATGTATACTTTCTAAACAGTATACTATATAAAGCTTATGACAGCAGGTATACAAATAAAACTTACATTGGGAGATTTTTTCATCTCTGTGTATCATCTGAGGCTGTTCACTTCACTGGGTATAGGAGAGGGTTTACATCCACTTAAGCATGATGATGGTAAAGGAAAGTGCAATGATTCACCACGTGAAGTCACATGCAACATTTGGCACATTTCTTGTTCCTTGGAATTTTAGGATTTTAATACAACACTGAACTATTACTTAAAGTCAAGTGACACTCGAGATGTAAACCAATGGAAAAAAAGTCATTAATTGTCTTTAATTCCTAAAGTTTGGAGGTTGTTGGAGTTTTGTCACTAATGGAAATTAGCTTTTTAAGAGGATTATGGGATATAAGCAGCCAGTAGCATTAAATAGCACAGGTTATGTCGAGCAAATCTGAACAAATCAAATAAAATACACTAAGGTTAATTATGGTAAAAATAGAACAAGTTACCCGATGAATGAATATGCAAAGAGGAGTGGGTATTGGAGCTGCTCTGTTTTACCTTCAAGTGTTAGTAATAATTGATTAGATAAACATATGACTGTAAAAATACAAAAATGCATATAATTATATATATATATATATATATATATATATATATATATATATATATATATACATAGTGATTTTTGTGCAAACAAAAGCAAGTGCCAAGTGAAAATAATCAATATATTATTATAGATACAAACACTTGATGAAATAAATAGCCCTAAGCAAGTACCCAGTGAAAATATTAAATATTATTAACACATAATGAAATCAATTGTGCCTTAAAAATATCATTGTGCTCATAAAATTTTAAGTGACCAATAGCATATAAAGTGACCAGTGATACCAATCATATGTCCTTTTGCAGAAAAAAAAAAATTATATATATATTTAAATATATATATTGTCCATCCATTCGTACAATATTCCACCCTTCATTAAGAGTAAATATTTCCTAACACATCCTGTGATATATATAACTCCTTTTACTCATGTATATTAGTAGCAGGGAAGAACGCCCTTCCCCTCTCTTTTTTAATCTTTTTAATCTCAAGGCCAGGGTTTAAACTGTGCTCATTTATTATGCCAGACCACCATTATGCTGGTTTGCTTCAAATTGTATATGCTCCTTTGGGGTATAAACAGTGGGTATAAAAAGTCTACAGATCCCTGATAAAATATCAGTTTTCTGTGATGAGAAAAAAAAAGAAAAAAGCTACAGTAAATCATTTCAGAATTTTTCCACCTTTTTAATGTGACCTGTAAACTGTACAACTCAGTTGAACAACAAACTGAAATCTTTTAGGTGGGAGGTAAAAATAAAACACTAAAATGGTTGCATAAGTGTGCACACCCTTTAACTAATAATTTGTTGAAGCACCTTTTGATTTTATTACAGCACTTAGTGATTATTTTCACCGGCACTTGCTTTTTTGCAAAAAATTCACTATATATACAGTTATATGCATTTTTTTTTTTGTATTTTTATAGTCATATGTTTATGTAATCAAATATTACTGGGCAAGATATGATATATGGCAAATTCAGTTCAACACTCTGAGGTAGAGCAGAGCAGCGCCAATACCCACTCCCCTTTGCAAATTCACTTATCAGACACTACTACGGTAGGTAGTCCAAGTGGGGGCAGCAGCTCTATATTACCAACATCCATAGCGCGGAACACACATGAACAAACCAAGTTAACCGGTGAGCTGGCAGAGATGGGAAGACGCAACAAAAAAAAAAATAGTACTATTAGTTGTCTCATCCAGTGGATTGCATTGAGAGCTTCAGAGTAAGTTTGTTTAGGATCAATAAATGTAAAACAAGTTAATCCATGCATAGCTAAGTTTGGCTTTCACAGATTTTACTTTTAAGCGAAGGATATAAACCTTACACCTGAACCAAACGTTACAAAAGATTGCTTACAAAGGTGAGGTTTTTGAATGGTTTCTTCTGTTCAATGCTTTGCAGTGGTGAACAGAACACTTGTGATCCACAGATCAATACTCTCAAAATTGGTGTGAATTTCCCTTGTGGACTTAACAAATCACTTAAAAAAATCACAATCTAATCATTTACTCTTATAATTTTTCCTAAAGGTTTTAACTGATTTCCTGTGACATAAATCCAGATGAAAAGGAGAGACATTTGATTCTCTTTCTATAGCATGAAAAAAACAAAAACACGTATTTACCATAAAACAAAGACAATTATACCAGACTTTAAATGAAACCTATGTGGGAGCTGCCACTATTTACTATTAATCAGAAGGATTTCTTTATTTTAGATAAGTGCAAACCTCTAAGCATAGATGGGAAAATGCAGCATACTTTCATGTGCCTTCAGCTCGCATTTGGCCTTAGTTTCGTGCTTCTGAGATTCTTCTTATTGACCTCCTTCTAAGGTGCCTATTTGTCCCTATTGACCTATATGGGGACAGGCAGTTCTAAAATTAGCAATAGCCCATACACACAAGCCCTAAACTGTACCTCAACCCGATAGAACACCTTTGGGATTAATCAGAGTGGAGACTACAAGCTAGGCCTTCTCTCCAATATCCATGCCTGACCTCACAAATGTGCTTCTGGAAGAATGGTCAAACATTCTCCTAGACATTCTCCTAAACCTTGTGTACGCCCCTTCCCAGAAGTGTTGAAGCTGTTCTAGCTGCAAAGGGTGGGCCAAATTTATATTGAATCCTAAGGGCTAAGACTGGGATGCCATTAAAGTCTATGCGTATAAAGGCAGGTGTCCCAATACTTTTGACAATATAGTGTATATGCACTCACCATCCACTTTATTAGGTACAGCTGTTCAATTGCTGGTGACACAAATTGGTAATCAGCCAGTCACAGGGCAGCAACTCAATGCATTTAGGCATCTAGATGTGGTGAAGGTGACTTGCTGAAGTTCAAACTGAGCTTTAGAATGGGGGAAGGAAGGTGATTTAAGTGGCTTTGAACGTGGCATGGTGGTTGGTGCCAGATGGGCTGGTGTTTGTATTTCAAAAACTGCTGATCTACTGGGATTTTCACACACAAGCAGCTCTAAGGTTTACAGAAAATGGTCCGAAAAAGAGTAGATATCCAGTGAGCAGGAGCTTTGTGGACGAAAACACCTTGTTGATGTCAGAGGAGCATGCGCAGACTTGTTTGAGATAATTGTATAATTTTAAATTTTTTTTATTTTTTACCGTAAGCTCTAAACTATTTTAAAATTGAATATAAAATTTACCGGCATACTAAGCAAAGTCTATTTAGCACTTGTAGATTTTTTTTTTTAAACGCCAGTCCCACAGGAAACTGATTTACTCTGTGAGTGCTGCAGACATTTTAGGTTGCTCGAGGCACTAAACTAAACTCTTTTATTTGTTTACAGTCCTGAAAGTTGAATATGTAAAGTTAAGCTGTCCCTTTGGTATAAAGAAATGAGTTAATATTTTCCCACTCCGTTATGAATTATGGGGTGTTATAAGCTTGGAACAGCATGGGGGAAATTAATTCATTTAATGGGTATATATACATTTTTTTTATCATTTATTGAGCGAGGTCAGTGATGTTGATGTTTTTACATAGACTCCCACACTGTGTAAAAAAAAAACGACAGGTATGTTTCATAAGTAACCAGTTAACTAACCTGTTTCTGTATCAAGATATCTTTGCATAGGCCTTTAATCAAACAATCTTGTGACTATCAGTCCTTGTAATGCATGTAAATGATTGTATCAGGAGACCTCCGCTAAGTTTTTTTTTTTTTTTTATCTGCTATTCTTTTTATGACAATAGGGAAGAATGGATATAACTTGACTTGTCCCAGTCCTACAAAAAATGATATTCTGATAACTACTTAGGGATTTGGAAGATTTTAGATTTGAAGATACTCCTAGACTATTTGGATATTGGGTACCAGAGATCTTGGAAGACTGAACATATCCAGATTGTGTTTTCAAACCAATATATAGGTTTCCTTAATAGAAAAGCTGCCATCGCTATTGGAGATTGATTGAATGCTCAGGGTGTATTTGACCACCTTCAGACATCTTCAGTATCTTACAAAAGTGAGTACATCCCTCACATTTTTGTAAATATTTTATTATATCTTTTCCTGTGACAACACTAAAGAAATGACACTTTGCTACAATGTAAAGTAGTGAGTGTACAGCTTGTATAACAGTGTAAATTTGCTTTCCCCTCAAAATAACTCAACACACAGCCATTAATGTCTAAACCGCTGGCAACAAAAGTGAGTACACCTCTAAGTTAAAATGTCCAAATTGGGCCCAAAGTGTCAATATTTTGTGTGGCAATCATTTTTTTCCAGCGCTGTCTTCACCCTTTTGGACATTGAGTTCACCAGGGCTTCACAGGTTGCCACTGGAGTCCACTCCTCCATGAAGACATCATGGAGCTGGTGGATGTTAGCGGACCTCTTCCACCTTTCCGTTTGAGAATGCCCCACAGATGCTCAATAGGGTTTAGGTCTGGAGACATGCTTGGTCAGTCCATCACCTCTACCCTCAGCATATTTAGCAAGGCAGCGGTCGACTTGAAGGTGTATCTGGGGTCATTATCATGTTGGAATACTGCCCTGTGTCCCAAGCCCCTGAAGGGAGGAGACCATGCTGAGCTTCAGTATGTCACAGTACATGTTGGCATGCATGGTTCCCTCAATGAACTGTAGATGAACTGTAGCTCCCCAGTGCTGGCAGCACTCATGCAGCTGCAGACTATGACACTCCCACCATCATGCCTGACTGTAGGCAAGACACACTTGTCTTTGTACTCCTCACCTGGTTGCCGCCACACACACTTGACATCATCTAAACCAAATAAGTTTATCTTGGTCTCATCAGACCACAGGACATGGTTCCAGTAATCCATGTCCTTAGCCTGCTTGTCTTCAGCAAACAGTTTTCGGGCTTTCTTGTGCATCATCTTTTAGAAGAGGCTTCCTTCTGGGGCGACAGTCATGCAGACCAATTTAATGCAGTGTGCGATATATGGTCTGAGCACTGACAGGCTGACCTCCCCCCCCCACCTCTTCAACATCTGTAGCAATGCTGGCAGCACTCGAACGTCTATTACCCAAAGACAACCTCTAGATCTGATGATGAGCACATGTACTCAACTTCTTTGGTTGACCATGGCGAGGCCTGTTCTGAGTGGAACCTGTCCTGTTAAACCACTGTATGGACTTGGCCACCATGCTGCAGCTCAGTTTCAGGGTCTTGGCAATCTTCTTATAGCCTAGGCCATCTTTATGTAGAGCAACAATTCTTTTTTTTTTTTTTTAGATCCTCAGAGAGTTCTTTGCCATGAAGTGCCATGTTGAACTTCCAGTGACCAGTAGGAGAGAGTGAAAGCAAAAACACCAAATTTAACACATTGGGCCCAGTTTGGACATTTTAACGTAGGGGTATACTAACTTTTGTTGCCAGCGGTTTAGACACTAATGGCTGTGTGAGTTATTTTGAGGGGACAGCAAATTAACACTGTTATACAAGCTGTACATTCACTACTTTACATTGTAGCAAAGTGTCATTTCTTCAGTGTTGTCACATGAAAAGATATAATAAAATATTTACAAAAATGTGAAGGGTGTACCCACTTTTGTGAGATACTATATATGCGAGTATGTGTGTGTGTGTGTATGTATGTATATATATATTACATTTTTTTTATATGCCAACAATTAAAGTTATCCTGGAATCTTATTTGGTTTTGGTCTGGTGCTTCCTTCTGTATTTCTATGCTTTTTTATATTCAAGGCTTGTAGGACTGAAAGGAATCCAATTTACTTGTTTTATGGGGTGTATGTATAAAAATAAAATTGCAGAGCTACTTGTCCTATGAAAGTGCATGTACATTAGTTCTGTGTGAATACTGGCAAAATCAAATGTTACTTGTAGATTTCTCTCCAAGTTGAATGTTCTTCATTCATAAGATTAGGAGTCTGGGAAAATACTGCATTGTGACTACTAGATGATGAGGAAATGTGTAATTATTTAAAATATTAACATATTTTCTATGATTGTCGGATCCATTCTAGTGGCCAGGATGCTGTCATTTTTGGATTCATGCTAGCCCCATGCACACTGTTTGCCCAGCTCTTCTAAACACTTTTCTGCTGGCAGAAAAAAAGTGGCTTCAAAAACGCGACTAAGGTCTGCCAATCGTTTGTGTATTTATTCATTTCTTTGGCCAGAATATTAAATGATTTTGATCACTAAAATAAACGAATGCTCAAGCACTAAATGCGCCTAGTGCTTAGGCGCATTTTGCAATTTTTCTGCCAAAACACTCCTTTCCTAAAGGTGTAGGTGATGTTTTTTTTTTCTGCCTATAAATGCTCTTGCCTCAAAACATCTGCAAATGCCTATGTGTGCATGGGCACATAGGGGTTGATTTACTAAAACTAAAGCGTGCAAAATTTGGTGCAGCTGTGCATGGTAACCAATCAGCTTCTAACTTCAGCTTGTTCAGTTAGGCTGGGGTTCTCACATGCTGCGGCTCACAGCAGGGGTCCGGTGCATCCCTGTTCTCTGAACCGGGTGCAAATTTTTGCCTGAATTAGCACCTGCTTCAGAGCCAAAGATGCACAGGACCCTTTCCAAATGCAGACTGCGGCCCCCCGGAGCTGTGTGAACTGGCTTCATCGAGAGCCGGTCACACTCTCCTGTCATGCGAATTGTGAACCCAGCCTTAAGCTGGCCATACACTACCCGAAAATATCGGGCAAACTCCTTTTCGAAAAGCAAAAAATTGGCCGTGAGACCAGACGATCGTGCCATCAAGTAATGACCGAATTTCGAACGATAAATCATTCAATGGACATAAATGAATCTGTTTTTTGTTCAGTTTGTCACATATGCCTAGTGCAAACAGGTCGGCCGAGAAACACAACCTTTCAATTTATTGTTAGTTTATCATTCGGCCGGCAGATTTTCAAAACTGTTCCTTCGATTTTTTTGGCTCTGAAAAGTTAAAAACGATTTTCTATTTGTGCCCATTAACTCGACGAAAAACGAACGATCGGACCAAATTACAGATTTTCGAAAGCTCTTTTGGCTAGTGTATGGCCAGCATTAGACTTTGAGAATAAAACCTAGGATTTGATTGGTTTCTATGCACCGCTGTACCAGATTTTGCACTCTCCAGTTTTAGTAAATCTAACTCATAGCCTAAAATGGAAGGGCCGAAAAAAGAAAAAGTCAAACGTCTGTGAAACAGGGATTTTTGAGCTGCAGTGTTTATATGACCTACCGTATATAAGTGTTAGGAATCCATTAATTCAGTGTCCTGAGTAATATGTAACCTGAACAGTTCAGGAGCGAGTCCCTGTAGTTGTCAGTCACATTGTCCACATCTCTTTTGTATCCTAGTGTCCATGGAGAGCTGTTATAATTAGGGACAGATAACTGTTTGTTTGTAGATTGGGGCATACAAAAAAAAAGCATGTGCAATAATTTTTAGATTTTGTTCCTAAATTACATTTTGACATTATCGGTTTTAAAAATCTGTGAACACAGGGCATTTAACTACTTTTGCTGTTTATCTTTCCATATCTAAAATGTATGTCAGAAAGATATTAATCTTAAAGGATTAGCGCTGTAACAGTCTGTGCAGCCTAAAGTATGTTGCATATAAATATCCCATATTGTTGCAGTTTAGTAGTCCGTTATGGTATTTTATAAAAATAAATGTGGTACTGTGCAGCTTTGAGGCTTGTGTATCTATTTATTTAATATGCATTAAGTATACCTGGCTCAGAAATCTGCCCAAAGCCTCTTGCATCAACTTCCATATTGCTTTTCTTTCTATAGTATACTGACACTCCATTTCTCCAGGGTTTACAGCAGTGCTGTTTTTTTTTTTTTTTTTTCCTGTGCTCATCAGTAGAGGCTCAGCCATGTATAGCAGTAACCTGGCTCACACTAAGTACTAATCATTTCACCAACGAAGTTTCAAATAGAACTGAAAATATTCACTGCTAGTGGCCCTTGAGGGCTGGAGTTGATCAATACAGCTGTAGTGTGAATCTCAAATAACTAGAATGTTTGCATCATACATAACTAAAGTGGATGCAGACTAAGCAAACCACATCTGGGTCTATGAGGTCAAGAGGTCCAGTAATAACTGTCTGTTTCTCCTTTTCTCATGCACATGTACGCTCATTATATTCTGTACAGAAATGAGCAGTATTCTTTTTATTGCTTACTGTAACATCATGCAGTCTGTTTTTTGAGGCATAGTTGAAATTTCTGTATTCGATATAAGGAACCATAGTTTAAATTCCACTTCTACCCTATTACACTTTAGGCATATACATTTTTAGCATTGTAACCAGATATGGCAAATACATAAAAGGGAATTAATTAAAAAATAAGCATGTTTTAAAAGAATAAATACAGTAGTGTTTATGCACCACCCTGCCATATCAAAAGTCAACATGCCATAGTAAAGAGTAGTAATCCTTCAGAGACAATCCTGAGTTTATGGTAAGGCTGTCCCTTTTCTAGGAAGAGATCCCAGCCTTATGATCTTTTTCCTTTTGATAATTGTTGACAACAAGTCCCATTTTTACTGGCCAAGTTGCATGCTTAATCTGTTGGCAAACATATTTTCAATCCTAATCCAAAAAAGGCATTGTGAGTTAAGAATATATAGTTTATAAATAGGATGATCAGATTAATTATTACGCATGAATATTTATGTGTGCTTGGATTATGGCGGCTTTATGTATACCCCCATAAACATTAATGTGTATTGTGCTGTAGGTGTATGTGATTATTCCACTTTAGTAGAATAATTTCTGAAGTTGAAAAAGATATATTTAATATGATTGTGCTAATTTGACATTTATTTATTATCCCACTCATTAAATAGATTACTTGTGTTCACATTGGTGAACAGTATGGAGCTTAGTGATTAACACCCAAAACCAACATTTTATTTGCCTTGCTTTTTCTGCTATTGGATCATAGATTGAAGTTAATGGTATTTTGTGGAGTGTTGTTAAATTTTTTTTGTAAAAATGACTGAATAGAATAGTTGCAAAATAGTTTCGAGATTTTGTTTTAACCAAACTGTTGGCTGGTAAAGTTTTTCTTCTCTAGCATCTGAAATTCTTGGTAGGATACATTTTCATGTGTCTTTCTCTCTCTAGTTTTGCATTCAGTTTAAAATGATTTTTATGAGTAAATGACTAATGTCCAACTATCTGTGTTTTAGGGTGCCTCTGAAAGTAGAGCAGGCAAATAATGCCCGTGATGCTCTGGCAAAGGCGGTGTATAGCCGACTTTTTGATCACGTGGTTAACCGGGTAAACCAATGCTTTCCATTTGAGAGGTCCTCTTTCTTCATTGGAGTTTTAGATATTGCTGGTTTTGGTAAGTAAACAACATAGTTATTTATTTTTTTTTTGTTTATATGGACTTTTGTTTATATGGACTGAAACATGCCAAGCAGCCATTTACAATCAGGGTAAGTAACTATAAATGGCTTTAACAGATTTTTTTCTGCCCATATATCTTTAGCAGTGTATCTTCTGCCTGGTCACCATTTTCTTTGAATGTTATTTACAGTGCTCAATTAGGAGACTAACGTGTGTTTTTTTTTTTTTTTTGCAAATAATGTTAGAATTTGGGTGCCCATGCACTTGATCCTGCTGGGGGTGGTTGCCGATCTATTTTTTGCTCTTCCAAAATGCTTCGCCCATCAGAATCCTTCTGAGGAAAATTTCTTGCCTAACTGGGTTCTTACTGTGGAAGTGAAATTGGAGGATAATTCTGTGTTCATTGACACAGTAGGCAAGAGGTTAGAGGCCCTCTAAAGCTCCCTTTATCTAAATCCTAACTTCATTCTTATGCCTCCTCTGTCCACAGTTAGTTAGACCCTATGTTCCTACGCTACTGCTTGAATAGCCTGGCAGATACACTTCATCAAGCCTTCCCATTCACACTTGCAGGATTCTTTGACTTAAATGCTAGTCAGCTTAACTCCCGTGGCTAAAACTCCTTTCTAAAAGTGGGGGGATGTCTTATGGCTTTCTGGTTGAGTCTGTCAAGCCTTCTTAAGTAGTTCATTTTTTGTGGTGGTGTTTGCTGTATTGCCCACCCTTCAGTGTGATGGCTTTTAGATATCCCAATCATAATAAAAAGCCTGTTTCCTGCACTGGATGACGAGGGAAATCAGATATTTGGCTTATCAGTAAAATCTGTTTTATGGAGTACAGTTTAAGACACCGATCACTCCCTCCTGTTCTTATGATCTGTTTTTTTGCTACAAAAATTACACTAGCTAGGGGTGGGGGGGGGGGGGGGGGGGTTGTCCGTGCAGCTTTCCTTTTTTGCCAGTGTCCAATCATCTAAAGGTAAGTTGTATATGGACCATGTTGTAATGCTCAAGGGGCCTTCTAATCTGTAGGATTTTTGAATTAGCAATAAAATCAGTACGACACAGGTAACTGATTTTATTGCTAATTCAGAGATCCTATTTTTGCTGACATTACAATATGTGATATTTCAAGCATCCCGAATAACATTTTGTTTGTGTTATTGGTGCTGTTATATTATATTTTTACTCAATAATACATTTCAGGGGCAGTAGTCAGTTCTCTTCAGTCTTTGCTTCCTGCATTGACCTTGTCAAATCACAAGTAAATGAGAATCCAGACTTGCTTTATCTGCCAAAGCGACTGTCCTTTTGGTCTGCTGATGTGTAGATTTGTGCTGCCATGTTACAGTATGTGCCTTGCATTAACCACCATTCATCATAGAAATGAATGCAGTTGAGCTGACAGCTGCTGTTAAAGTCAGCCTCGGAGGCTTGAAGATCTCAGATACTCACACCCGTTTATATACGTATTAGTGAGTAAATAACTAATTGTTCATGATAAATAACCATTCAAAGTTTACTGCATCTGTATATCAATGTAGGAAGTTATGGGCTAAACCAGATGCTTTGAAAAGTGTAGAGATCAATACTTCTCAATTTAGACTGACACTCACCAGGTGTCTTATTACGCAAGGTCTATAGCCCGCTGTACACATCACTGTCAAATACACTAAAGATGTATCCTCTGCAGATCTACAGCCAGTTCTGACAGCTAGCTAGAGAGAGCAATAGAAAAGACAAAACTAATATAGTGTGTTATTTCCGGATGAATTTTGCAATTGAACTAAATGCGGTGGAACACTATTTATATGTTACATATTATTAAATAACTCCTATTGCTAAAATGATAAAGTGCATGTAAACCCCCACAATACCTGTTGATCCTGTTAGAAACCTAGTGAGCTTTTGTCTTATGCACACAGGAGTAAAAAAAACGCAGCTTTTACAGGAGTCCAGCATATATATATATATATATATATATATATATATAATATATATATATATATATATATTTTTTTTATATGTCTTTTAACTTAGTTCAGTGTTAACCTAATGTGCATGGCCACATATGCTTTTAGTTAGGTGTTGTAAGGGCAGTGTTTAAAGGCAAAAAAAAAACACAAAGCTGCAATTGGAGAGGATCTTTTGAATATTATTGTATGCACTTACATAAATTGATTTTAGTGGCTAGAATAAATGAATAGTCTAGCTAATCTAATAAGTTTACGCTCCTATGCTTCTAAAACTCATATGCCTGAAAATGTGCATACAAATGCAACATTAGAGGCATTTTTTCTGCCAGCTTCTGGTGTCATATTTAAAGCATAAATCCATACACTCATGTGCATGAGGGCTATACTTTTATATGTGCATGAGGCCTATAACTTTGGGTGGTTACATTGGCTCCAGCGTTCTCTGTTTATTACAGAATCCTTATGCCTGTTATAGTGATAGGTAATGGTGAGGTGTAGTCCTGTCCTAGGGTGACAATGCTGCAGCATAATAGATGCAGTATACTGAATGATTGTTGTCACTTTAAAACAGAAAGGGTGATTTTGGCTGGATTACCAGGTAAAAATAAAGGAAAAATCCCGAAAAAGTAAACTAAGGCAGCCACCACACACAGGGACTCGTGAGTTGCAATAGATTACATTTTTGTACTTCGGTTTAATTATGCTTTACCCATGGGGACAATTTTTGAACATTTTACTAATTGTACATCTCTGTATAAAATGTTGGCACTTGATATAAGCCAGAAGCTGCAATAATGAAGCTATTCATTTAGAAAAAAAAAAATAAGACATTGTGAACAAGGGAGCTATTGCACAGTGTCTCTTTACACTTGTACGATCTTGTTTTTTGCTAACATTAGCTTCTTTTATATTTTAAGTTACCGTATATACTCGAGTATAAGCCGAGTTTTTCAGCATGTTTTTTCATGCTGAAAATGCACCCCTCGGCTTATACTCGAGTCACTGACTGGAGTGTCTTTTTAAAAATGGCGCCGCTCGGCGCCGACGTGTCACTGCGCATGTGCCGCATGCCCGGAAATAGCCGAACGTGTTCGGCTTTTCCCGAGCACCGGTGGCGCATTTGCGGTGACGTATGGCGGCGCCGGGTGGCGCGATTTTTAAATCGAAGACGGCGCCTCACCGACAGGTAAGTGAGATGCCTCAGCAGCCCCTGTATTTCCTCATGCAGTGCTGCGGGCATGGTACAGACATTCTCCTGTACCATGCCCGCAGCACTGCATCTCCTGTGCAATGCCTGTAATTATTGTGCCATGCCTATACCTACTGTGCCATGCCTATACATACTGTGCCATGCCTCTAATTACTGTGCCATGCCTCTAATTACTGTGCCATGCCTGTACATACTGTGCCATGCCTATACATACTGTGCCATGCCTCTAATTACTGTGCCATGCCTCTAATTACTGTGCCATGCCTCTACCTACTGTGCCATGCCTATACCTACTGTGCCATGCCTATACCTACTGTGCCATGCCTATACATACTGTGCCATGCCTGTACTTACTGTGCCATGCCTGTACTTACTGTGCCATGCCTATACCATCACCTGTACTATGCCTATACCATGACCTGTGCCCTGCCTGTACCATGACCTGTGCCATGCCTGTACCATGACCTGTGCCATGCCTGTACTGTGACCTGTGCCATGCCTGTACTGTGACCTGTGCCATGCCTATACCTTCATCTGTGCCATGCCTGTACCATCACCTGTGCCCTGACCTGTGCCATGCCCTTACCATGACCTGTGCAATGCCTGTACTATGACCTGCGCCATCTCCTGTACCATGCACGCAGCCCCTGTTTTGTGTCTCGTGGTGGTCCAGTTGGGTCCAGTAGCTGCAGCATTTCCCACCCTAGGCTTATACTCGAGTCAATAAGTTTTCCCACTTTTTTCTGGCAAAAGTAGGGGTCTCGGCTTATATTCGGGTCGGCTTATACTCGAGTATATACGGTAAGTTTCCTTTTGTTCTTTTTTCATTTAAGCCAGAATTTGATACTAAAGAAATGTTCTTAAAGTGGTTATAAACCCCCACATATACCCAGTGAAGTGACCAGCATTAGGTGATAAACAGATATGAAACAAATCCTCTTACATAAGTTTAGCTGTGTATATGCAGCCCTTTTTTCTGTAAATCATTCTGAAAACACACAGAAGAAAGGATTTCTCTTTAGTTCTTGAAGCAGGGGACAGTGATCTGATGTCTTCACAAAGCTGACAGCTCTGAGCCCTGATTGAAGTGAAGACACCCCTCCTTCACACACAACAGGCACAGCTGTGGATAACAGTAACAGGCTAAGGCCCCTTTCACACAAGCGAACCATTCAGATCCACCTGTCTGTTTTTCAGGCGGATCTGACTGGATGCCCCATGCATCTCTATGGAGCATCGGATGTCAGCGGAGACATGTCCGCTGACATCCGATCCGTCAAATCGGGACGGATGAAAACCCTATTTTCCATCCGTCTGGTGGATTGGATCAGATGAGAATGGACAGACGGTCTGTTCTCATCCGATTCCCCCATAGAGAAGAATGGGGACCTGACAGCTCTGTCTCCGCACACAGCAGAGATTGATCCCCGCTGACCTTAATACGATTGAGCATGCATTTCACTTGCTGAAGACAAAACTGAAGGGAAAATGCCCCAAGAACAAGCAGGAACTGAAGACAGTTGCAGTAGAGGCCTGGCAGAGCATCACCAGGGATGAAACCAAGCGTCTGGTGATCTCTATGCGTTCCAGACTTCAGGCTGCAATTTACTGCAAAGGATTTGCAACCAAGTATTAAAAAGTGAAAGTTTGATTTATGATTGTTAATCTGTCCCATTACTTTTGGTCCCTTAAAAAGTGGGAGGCACATAAACTGTTGTAATTTCTACACCGTTCACCTGATTTCGATGTAAATACCCTCAAATTAAAGCTGAAAGTCTGCAGTTAAAGCACATCTTGTTTGTTTCATTTCAAATCCACTGTGGTGGTGTATAGAGCCAAAAAGATTAGAATTGTGTCGATGTCCCAATATTTATGGACCTGACTGTATGCTTAAGTCTGTGCTCTTCTATGGATGTCCCCTGAACACAACTCTGTACTTCATGGCTCATATCTTACTAGCTTTGTTTTCCCGCACGCATTGTCTTTCAGTTCTCATTTCTCAGTTCTCATTTCTTTTCTTAATATTTTGCTGCCTTTTGCAAATGTATCTTTTCCTTTGTTGTTGATCTCATTGGTTTAATTTTTCCACCTTCAACCCGATTTTGGCTGTTTCATTTTCCTAACCAGTTAGGTATCTATTTTGTTGTATCAGTTAACATAAAGAAAAACCCCAAACAAGTGAAAAAAAAAAGAGCAATTTTACAAGCCGTAGTTCTCAATCCAGCAACATCAACAACATGCTGACTGCTTAGGTCTTCTTTTCTAGCTTGGTTCCATTTTTTACAGCAGAGGTCCCTTCATTCTTGTGGCTGTGAGATTAGTAGTGGTATTAAGATTCAAAGAAACTCGCATAATGTGGTTAGTACATCACAGCCAAAGAGAAGAGGAGAATTTTTTTTTTTTTTTTGGTGGTTTAATACATTTTATACACTTTATATTTGTTATAAAGTAGAAAAATTAATGTGGGCCTCATCCAAAAAGATACAGATAAGTATATTATGTAACTATCGAGGGAAGTCCCCAGTATCTTACAATGACGAACTATAATGGCCACAGAGAGGTGACATGCTGAGTAAAAATCACAGAATTTTCTTAGACAAATTTAAAACATTTTGAGAAAAATTGGCCCCCTACAAAAGGGGAAAAACTAGTACATTAGAAAATACAAGCTAAAAAAAAAAAAAATCAATATATATGGTTGAAATGGTACAATAGTGTGTTGTGATGTACAGTCAATGTTTCGCCACTGATTG
Source organism: Pelophylax lessonae (assembly GCF_965119305.1). Lineage (NCBI taxonomy): Eukaryota > Metazoa > Chordata > Amphibia > Anura > Ranidae > Pelophylax > Pelophylax lessonae. The sequence goes on from NC_138770.1 coordinate 352,043,909, forward strand.
GCTTCTTCAGGACCAAGACATGTAACAGGTTTTAAAGTTCCCTAGAACAAATTAGTATTAATAACAGGGGTATATTGCACAGAGTATTATATATCATTCTGCAAAAGAATGCATCTTATGCTCCTACCAATAGGACTCGGCAGCAGACCAGCCAGCCCAAATGCCTATGGCGGGCATAGGAGCACACCAGGCGAGTTCAGACCACAGCGCAGAGTGTAAAAACAAGACGTCTATCCTTAATGAAATGCAGAAAAGTATATAAACTCACACATATTTTTTTATATAAATGTATATGTAGCCAAAAGGTATACACAAAGTTGTATATCCATTTCAGCAAAAATAAACTTACTTCAACGTGACAACTGTTTAGTTTAGTATGTCAGCAAGTAATGCGGTCAATGAGTCCAAATATGGTATCTTAAAATATGCTAAAATGTACATTATCTCACAAAAGTAAGTAAACCCCTCACATTTTTGTAAATATGTTATTATATCTTTTCATGTGACAACACTGAAGAAGTGACACTTTGCTACAATGTAAAGTAGTGAGTGTACAACTTGTATAACAGTGCAAATTTGCTCTCCCCTCAAAATAACTCAACACACAGCCATTATTATAATGTCTAAACTGCTGGCAACAAAAGTGAGTATACCTTAAAGTGTAAAAATTGGGCCAAATTAGCCATTTGCCCTCCCCGGAGTCATGTGACTCGTTAGTGTTGGAAAGTCTCAGGTGTGAATAGGGAGCAGGTGTGTTAAATTTGGAGATGTAGCTCTTATTCTCTCAAACTGGCCACTGGAAGTTCAACATGGCACCTCATGGCAAAGAAATCTCTGAGGATCTGCAAAAAAGAATTGTTGCTCTACATTAGAATGGCCTAGGCTACAAGAAGATTGCCAAGACCCTGAAACAGAGCTGCAGCACAGTGGCCATAACCATACAGCGGTTTAACAGGAGATGTTCCACTCAGAACAGGCCTCGCCATGGTCGACCAAAGTAGTTGAATGCACGTGCTCAGCGTCCTATCTAGAGGTTGTCTTTTGGAAATAGACGTATGAGTGCTGCCAGCATTGCTGCAGACGTTGAAGGGGTGGGATGGGTCAGCCTGTCAGTGCTCAGACTATACGCTGCACATTGCATTAAATTGGTCTGCATGGCTGTTACCCCAGAAGGAAGCCTCTTCCAAAGATGATGCACAAGAAAGACTGCAAACAGTTTGCTGTAGACAAGCAGACAAAGGACATGGATTGCTGGAACCATGTCCTGTGGTCTGATGAGACCAAGATAAACGTATTTGCTTCAGATTGTATCAAGGGTGTGTGGCGGCAACCAGGTGAGGAGTATAAAGACAAGTGTGTCTTGCCTATAGTCAAGCATGGTTTTGGGTGTGTCATGGTTTGGAGCTGCATGAGTGCTGCCATCATTGGGGAGCTACAGTTCAATGGGGGAACCATGAATGCCAACATGTACTGTGACATACTAAAGCAGAGCATGATCTGCTCCCTTCAGAAGCTGGGCCGCAGGGCAGTATTCCAACATAATGACCCCAAACACACCTCCAAAAAAAACCCTGCCTTGCTAAAGAAACTGAGGGTGAAGGTGATGGATTAGCCAAACATGCGTCCAGACCTAAATTGAGCATCTGTGGGGCATCCTCAAATGGAAGGTGGAGTAGCATAAGGTCTCTAACATCCACCAGCTCCGTGATATCGTTATGGAGGAGTAGAAGAGGACTCAAGTGGCAACCTTTGAAGCTCTGGTGAACTCCTTGCCCAAGAGGGTTAAGTGGCCACACAAAATATTGACAATTTAGGCCCAATTTAGACATTTTCACTTAGGGGTGTACTCTCTTTTGTTGCCAGCCATTTAGACATTATTGGCTGTGTGTTATTTTGGGGGGGGGGGGGCAGCAAATTTACACGATTATACAAGCTGTACACTCACTACTTTACATTGTAGCAAAGTGTAATTTCTTCAGTGTTGTCACATGAAAAGATATAATAAAAAATATTTACAAAAATGTGAGGGGTGTACTCGTTTTTGTGAGATACTGTACTTTTCTGCATTTCATTCAGAATAGCCGTCTTGTTTTCACACTGTGCGCTGTGGTCTGATCTCGCCTGGTGTGCTCCTATGCCCGCCCTAGGCATTTGGGCCAGCTGGCCTGCTGCCGCGTGCTATTGGCAGGAGCATACAATGCATTTTTTTGCTCAATGATATATACTACTGTGTGCAATAAATATCTGTTACTAATACTATGTTCTAGATAACTTTAAAACCGGTTACATGTCTGGGTCCTGAAGAAGCCAGTCAGTGGCGAAACGTAGACTGTACAGACATCACATCACACTATTGTATGAATTGTATTGTTTCAACCATATACAGTATCTCACAAAAGTGAGTAAAAATTGGGCCCAAAGTGTCAATATTTTGTGTGGCCACCATTATTTTCCAGCACTGTCTTAACCCTCTTGGGCAATGGAGCTTCAAAGGTTGCCCCTAGAGACCTCTTCCACTCCTCCATGATGACATCACGAGGCTGGTGGATGTTAGAGACCTTGCGCTCCTCTACTTTCCGTTTGAGGATGCCCCACATGCTCAATAGGGTTTAATGCCCCGTACACACGTGCAGATTATCTGCAGACTTTTGTCTGCAGACTTACCTTTTCTATGTAGTGCAAGGGCCTGCCGGATTGCATACAAATTGAAAGTGTTTAGATTTGACCTCCTATTATATGGTTTTGGTAAGTCTGCAGACAAAAGTCTGCAGATAATCTGCACGTGTGTATGGGGCATTAGTCTGGAGAAATGCTTAACCAGTCCTTCACCTTTACCCTCAGCTTGTTTAGCAAGGCAGTGGTTGTCTTGGAGGTGTGTTTGGGGTGGTTATCATGTTGGAATACTGCCCTGCAGCCCAGTCTCTGAAATGAGGGGATCATGCTCTGCTTCAGTTTGTCACAGTACATGTTGGTATTTATGGTTCCCTCAATGAACTGTAGCTTCCCAGTGTCAGCCGCACTCATGCAGCCCCAGACCATGACACTCCCACCACCATGTTTGACTGTAGGCAAGACACACTTGTCTTTGTACTCCTCACCTGGTTGCCACCACACACGCTTGACACCATCTGAACCCAATACGTTTATCTTGGTCTCATCAGACCACATGACATGGTTCCAGTGGTTCCAGTAATCCATGTCCTTCGTCTGCTTGTCTTTAGCAAACAGTTTGCGGGCTTTCTTGTGCATTATCTTTAGAAGAGGCTTCCTTCTGGGGCGACAGCCATGCAGACCAATTTGATGCAGTGTGCGCCGTATGGTCTTGAGCACTGACAGGCTGACCCTCCCACCCCTTCAAACTCTGCAGCAATGCTGGCAGCACTCATACATCTATTTCCCAAAGACAACCTCTGGATATGATTGATACTCAACTTCTTTGGTTGACCATGGCGAGGCCTGTTCTGAGTGGAACCTGTCCTTTTAAACCGCTGTATGGTCTTGGCCACCGTGCTTCAGTTCAGTTTAAGGGTCTTGGCAATCTTCCTATAGCCTATGCCATCTTTATGTAGAGCAAAAATTCTTTTTTTCAGATCTTCAGAGAGTTCTTTGCCATGCGTTACCATGTTGAACTTCCAGTGACCAGTGTGAGAGAGAGTACATGTGATAACACCAAATTTAACATACCTGCTCTCTATTCACACTTGAGACCTTACACTAACGAGACACATGACATTGGGGAGGGAAATTGGCTGATTAGGTCCAGTTTGGATATTTTCACTTAGGGGTGTACTCACTTTTGTTGCCAGCGGTTTAGACATTAATGGCTGCATGTTGAGCTATTTTGAGGGGACAGCAAATTTACACTGTTATACAAGCTGTACATTCACTACTTTACATTGTAGCAAAGTGTCATTTCTTCAGTGTTGTTACATGAAAAATATAATACAATATTTACAAAAATGTGAGGGGTGTACTAACTTTTGTGAGATACTGTATATTGATTTTATAGCCTGTATTTTCTTATGTACTATATTTTTTCCCCTTTTGTTGGGCCAATGTTTCTCAAAATATTTTAAATTTGTCTAATAAAATTCTGTGATTTTACTCAGCATGTCTCATCTCTGTGACCGTAATAGTCCTTCATTGAAGAATATTGGGGACTTCCCTTGGTAGTTACCTAAGTTGTTATAACTTCATATTGAATTTTTGACTGAGATATGTATTTCTAAGGAAGTTGCGCTACACTATATTTTTTTTGGATTAAGCTGTTACGTGCGGTGGGTGGACTCACTGTTTTAGTGTTTTAGCGAGCAAATTGGTGTAAGAAAAAAATGTGTTTTTTTTTTTTAGACTATTATTTATTTTGATTGCGCTGATTGATTCGGTTCACTTGATTTCACTTCTACATATGTACTACTAATGTAGCAGTAACCTGTATGTCGCAGGTAAAGTTCCAGCCTTTTGGAACAATTTTAGTAAATGAAGAAGGAATGGAATGAATCTCAATGTTCTGATCTGTAATTTCAGAATACTTCGAACACAACAGTTTTGAACAGTTTTGCATTAACTACTGTAATGAGAAGCTGCAGCAGTTCTTCAATGAAAGGATCCTCAAAGAGGTAAGTAGATATTGCTAAAATAACACCTGTCCTACACAAAACATCGAACCAGAAGGGTCTTGTGCATAAACTCTTGGGATGTCCTGCGCCTCTGTCACATTGGTTGATTGCTGTACTTTGTTTCAGAGTTTATTTAGTCTGTCATGGTTCTTATGACGTTAGTTCAAATAACTCAGTATATCAGAAAAAGATTTATAAATTGTGAAGTAAATCCTTTAGTAGGTATCTCACCACGCTCACTAAAGATAAATCATAAACTGTAAAAGTCATCTTTCACAAATACTATACTTTTAGGCCCCTTTTACACTGGGCGGATTCCGCTTTGACGGATTCCGCTTGCTCAGAGAGGATTGCTCCACTTATCCCCACTGAGCAGGTGAATGACAGGTCCGTCTCTGCTCACTCTACAGAGATGGACCTGTCAGAGTGCCACTCTTTTCTATGGGGAGATCGAATGAAAACGAACAGCCTGTCTGTTCCCATCCAGACCAATCTGATCTGACCCTCTGGGCGGATGGCGAACTTATCGGCATACGTCTGTTTTCAGGTCGGATGTCCGCTGATGTCTGCCTCCCCATAGAGGACAATGGGTGGCCTGATTAGGTCCTTCTAAAAAATGGACAGGTGGATCTAATAGATCCAATCATAATAAAAGGGGTCGAACGCCATCTTGAAAAATGAATGTATTTCAGTGAGCCTAGTTTTACAGCACTGCGGTGCTTACATGTGCATTTAACAGAGTACAGCATTCTGCATTTTTCTGCACTTAAACATACTGGAACACATGTAAATGCATGACCTGTATATGAAAACATCATTTCTAAAAAAAAAAAAAGTTTGCAAATGCATGTAAATGTGCATGCGAAACTGCTTGCTGAACACAGGGATTTCAGTTTATCACTGTTCAGAGGGTGTTAATGTCATCTCCTCACCCCCTGTTTTACTTGTGAAAAAGCCAAATCACTGGGCAGTTGTGGTGCGTCCCTGTTCACTTGAAGAGGTCGAGTCAGGTGGTGTTACTATAACTACCCACCAAACATTAAAGATAGGTTTCATTTTTGCCAGGTCATATGTAGAGCCCGAGCTGCTGTATGCTCTTCTTTAGGAAGGTGGTAAAGCCATGGCTCAGTAACCTACTTTTACTGTCCCTGGCCATTTGTGTGAACTAGCCTTAAATGATTTGACAAATTGTGGATTGAGTTACTTCTTCACCACACTGTATTTATTGATTGCACGATGGAAGCTGTTGTTAAGGAATACATTTTAAGGTGTTTGCGTTTTCAAATGATACGTGAATTTTTTCATTTAATCTTTCAGGGCTCCGTGCCCTCCACTATTGTGTTTATAATACTGTATGACCTGCTTTACAGCAATTATAGGGGGGATCTTCTCTGTGTGAACTGCCCAGATCCACACAGTGGGGTTGATTTACTAAACTTGGAGAGTACAAAGTCTGGTGTGGCTGTGCATGGTAGGCAATCAGCTTCTAACGTCAGCTTGTTCAATTAACCATCTTCTGAAGATTTGCATCTTTTCCTGACCAGGCCATTTTTTGCGATACGGCACTGCATTACTTTAACTGACTATTGTGCGGTCATGTGACACTGTACCCTAATAAAATTTGTCTTTTTCTTTCCCCACAAATAGAGCTTTATTTCCGTGGCATTTAATCATCCCTGCATTTATTTTTTGAGCTGTAAGCAAAAAAAGACTGACAGTTGTGAAAAAAATGTTTTACTTTCTGCTGTAAAACATATTCAATAAAAAAACTTTAAAAAAAAATTAATTTCTTTATAAATTTCGTGCACTATATATGCTGCTACATATTTTTGGTATAGAATAAAATCCAATAAGCGTAAATTGATTGTTTTTCGCGTCTACAAACTATGGGATATTTTTATTTATTTATTTTTTACTAGTAATGGTGGTGATCTGCGACTTATAGCAGAACTGCAATATTGCGGGGGAAATTCGGACACTAACTGACACTTGACACTTTTTAGGGACCAGTGACACTAATACAGTGATTAGTGCTAAAAAATATGCACTGTCACTGTACTAATGACACTGGCTGGGAAGGGGTTAACATCAAGGGCATCAAAGGTCTAACTGTGTGCCTAGCCTGTGTTTTAGTACAGTGTGGGTGGTGCTTTTACTAGGGGAAGACATTAAACCTTGTCCCTGCTTAGCAGACACACAGGATTCATGTCTTCTCTCCTGTCAAAACGGCAATCTGCCTTGTATTGTCTCTCTGGCAGGTGCTGGTGAACATCGAGTCCGCTTTACCCGCCAATCAACTTCTGCTGTGTATAATCACAGCGGGAGCAAGGGGCTGGCGGCACACATTCGCGCCCGCTACCTGGAAATGCAGGCTCACGTACAGTGTGTATAAATACGTGATCCTATGCACAGCTGCCGCCCTGTAACATTAAAACTGCTATAGGGCAGTTGGCAAGCGGTTAAGCTTTGACAAAACCTGGAAACCAATTTCTTTTTTTGCAGAGCTTTACCAGATTTTGCACTCTCCGGTTTAGTAAATCAACCCCAATGTGGGCCTGTGTAAATGGGCTTTGAGCTTGTGTCAATGACATCAGTTTGAGGAGCTTCTGAAATCGTTCAGAATTATTTGACAGGTGCATTTGACTTTTATTTGACCTGCTTCACTCACGTTTTGCATTTCCATAGACTTTCATGGGAATGTAAAACCCTTTTAAAACCAACAAAAGCCTTCTACTCTTGCCCTAAATCTTCCTGGCATGGGCTCATTTTATCCTACATTCAAATCAGTGGAAAGCCTTGTGCGACTTGTCAAGGTGTTGACAGGCTTTCCTATTTCAAGCTGTGCACGCACCAAGGACAAAATACTGAACATCTCAAACTCACTAAATATGTACAATTATGTATTCATGTATCTGATTTAAAAGCCATATTATGCTTAACTTTTGAAGTGTTATATCTTATAGTGAGCCCTTGTAACTTGATTTGTTGGTGGATCCTGCATGTCAACCCAGAGCATTTGCCTTTATTTTTTGTGGCACTATATTTATACTATACTATATACTATATTTTGGCACTGCCCGGCAGCCCAGGAGTTCTGGACTGCTGTTGTGCTTTGTTTCGTGGAGATCACCTCTGTGTTGGTGCCTATGACCATGTCCACCTGTCTGCTTGGTCTAGTAGAGAACCTGGCACCAACTAGGGCGTACCTTATTTAGTCGTCTTCTTTTCTATGCTCGCAAGGCGCTGATCCTCTATTGGAAAAAGCCAATGATACCCTCTATATCTTATTGGAAAGGACTTGGAATATGGTGTTTGATAAGGCGTAGACAATCTGGCTGGAGAGCCCTGCCTCTGTAGCATAAGGTAGTCTGAATAATGGATACTTGGGCGAGAATTGGATTGAAGGTGATGTAGGAGGGGCCTGACTATGTGCTCAATCACATTATCATCCTAAAGGCTGCTGCATATGTATGTGTTTTATTGTATGTATTATAGCATTGATTATTCACGTCTCCTAACGGGGGCTTATATCCTGGGATGGTAAAGATGCCTTTAGGGTGGTGAACCTGGTTGGGGAGGGTGATTTGATGGTTTTCTTTTTCTTTTTTGTATATCCCCCTCGGCGGCGAGTTTTATTTTCTTTTTTTTTTTTTTTCTTTTAATATGTTCCGCCCCGCGTGGTGAGTTTTTTTTCTTTTAAAAGCATTAAAAAGAAATTGACAAAAAAAAAAAAGAATACTTGGCAAATTCATTGAATATAGGATATACTGAACAAACTTAATCACATTAAATGCAGTAAGAAATGGATACAATTATTTTATCATTAGAGATGATTTTCATCTAAAGTAACGCAACACCTATTAATATTCAGCTGAGTTTACAATGGTCTAGAAGTTAGAATGAGACAGTGCTGTCATGGAACCTCAAAGCTGTTGCAGGTTGAAGCATTTTGTCATGCTAATCTGTCCCTTCAATTATTTTTTCTTTTTTAGAAAGTCATTTGAGCCATGACATACCCTGGGATGAGACTTTTGTCATTTGTGATCCTCCATTCTAACCTCCCTTGTCATCCTTTACCTTGTCAGTCTGCTCACAGCTGACATTTGCCAGTGAGGTTTTGATACTGACAAATACAGTTGTTTTAGCAGATATATCAAATGAGCATCTGCCTAAAATCACATGAATGCATTCAGTTGGACAGCGTTGATAGAGATGAATGCTGGTTTCTGGGATTCGATATGAAGTTCACACCAGAGCTAAATGAATCACTTTTGACTTTTTCCTTGTGATTTCATGTCAGCTGTTTCATTTCCTGAGATATAAATTAACTATGGATGTAGTTATCTCTTGTATATTTCAGTCACTCTCTCATTTTAGCTGTGTTTAATCAACCTGATCAAGAAGTTTTCTTGATCCTTATATTGGTTAGTGAAGCTTGACAAAACATTGTATGCAGAGAAATGGCAGAAAATCCAAATACTGTTCATTTGATATTCAAGACAACCATTTAAAAAATCCTTTGATTCACTTATTTATTTATTTGGAAAAAAGTGAAAAGGATTTGAACCCCTTGATGCCTAAGCCTTTTTCTGACACTTGTTGCTTACAATTATATATATATATATATATATATATATATATATATATATATATATATATATATATATTTTTTTTTTTTTTTAGCAGAGACCTTAGAGAATAAAATGGCAGCCGTTTCAATATTTTATGTCATACTGTATTTGCGCAGCTGTATTAACCTTTTTGAAAAAAAATAAACTCCTAAATAAATTAAGAAAAGGAAAAAAAGAACAGTAAGGTTAGTCCAATTTGTTTGTATAATGTGAAAGATATTGTTACGCCGAGTAAATAGATACCTAAAGTGTCATACTTTAAAATTGTGCACACTTGTGGAATGGCAGCAAACTACGGTACCTAAAAATCTCCAAAGGGGACGCTTTATAATGTTTTATTGGTTACCAGTTTAGAGTGACAGAAGAGGTCTGGTGCTAGATTTATTGCTGTCACTCTAACAATCGCGGCGATACATCACGTGTAGTTTGAACACTGTTTACATTTGCGGTCACGGCTTACGTATGCGTTCGCTTCTGTGCGCGAGCCTGGAGGGATGGGGCGCTTTACTTTTTTTTTTTTTTTTCTCTTATTTTATTTTATTTTATTTTTTTTACACTGTCTTTTGAATTTTTTATTTTTTATTTATCACTTTTATTGCTGTCACAAGGAAGGTAAACATCACTTGTGACAGCAATAGTCACGTGTCAGGTACTTTTTTTGGTGGGATCTTGAGGTCTATAAGACCCCTAACCCCTCCTTTGGCTGTTTTGAATACTAACATTTTTTTAAAATCTGGTTCCTTTAAAGAGGTTGTAAACCCTTTTTTTTTTTTTTTTCTTCTTTTTCACCCTGAAAGACAAACACATAATAAGCTAGTATGCATCGCATACTAGCTCATTATGAAATACTTACCTTAGAAGAGCCCCCGCCGTGCTGCCCACTTACCTCTATAACAGGCGACATGTCCAGTTGCCCGTCTTCCGGGATCGTGGCATCCGGCCATCTGATTGGCCGGAGCCGCGGTGACGTCACTCCCGCGCACGCGCGCGGTAGCCGACGGTCATGGCACAGAGTTCTGAAGGAACGGCACCAGCGGCCGTTCCTTCATAGCGCATGCGCCAGTGACGTCACTGGATGCATCTAAGGTAAATATCTCCTAAACGGTGCATGTTTAGGAGATATTTACAGTACCTATAGGTAAGCCTTATCATAGGCTTACCTATAGGTACAAGTTACAGAGGAGGGTTTACTTCCTCTTTAAGGTTCCAGTTAACTGGAAGTGATGTCACAAGACCTGAGACCCGATCAAATCAGATTCTGGCTTTGTTCGGGTCCTTGGCCTGCCGGCAGACGTGCCACCTGGTCGCTCAGGACTCCTGGTGGGGGGAGGAATGTCCCCTCCTGCTACTTGTGATAACCGCCGAGCAGCTGATTAGCTGTATCAGTTGTTATTACTAGAAAGCCGACCGTCTGCTCTAAAACATAGCTGCAGGCATCTCCCTGGTACAACCCCTTGAAGCAGAAGGACGCATATTTGCGTTAGGTCGGCGTCAAGGGGTCGTGTACCACTAGTATACCTGTTGCTTTAATTTTAGCTTCCTGTAATCCCTAGCAGCACTTGAGGGAGGGTCTCTACTTTGCACCAATTAGGGCTCCATTGCTTCATATACTTAAGCCTGCAGCAGAATTGTGTTAGAACACAACAGCACAGCAGGGGAGATTGCTGCACTGACAGGGGGGATGCACCTGCCAGGACAAACTGAGCAGCCATTGGCTGCCAGCACTGATCGGTTGCTGATTGAAATCTGGCTTTCCAGCATGCCCGTTTGACAGAAACTGGTCATGAGCCTGGCTTCTGTCGCACAAGGAGCTGTAAACATGGGGCCAAAAGTCGACCAGTTCCTCCCTTAGGGTCTTTGCACCTGGGCTTTCCGCCTGGCGGACTCCGTTTTGCTCAGCGGGGATCGATCCGATGACAGGTCCGTCTCCGCTCTGTGTGCAGAGACAGACCTGTCTGAGCCTGTCCGTTTTCATACAATCCGATCCTCCAGACGGATGGAAAAAATAGGGTTTCCATCTGTCTGGATTTCACGGACATGATCAGATCGGAAAGCAACGGGTTTCAGCAGACATGTCACCGCTGACATCTACTGCCCCATAGAGTTGCATGGAGTGTCTGATCAGGGCCACCTGACAAAACTGACAGGTGGACCTGATCGGAAAGCCCGTGTAAAAGGGGCCTAACTGACCGTTTTCGGCCAGTGTGTACCCGGCCTTACAGTAGGGCAGAGCCCATTGTCCAGTAATTGGCTGGGGGAGGAGGTGTAACTAATGAAAGAACATTTACAAGCCCTTTTTTCCTTTAGTAATTCATCAGATGAGGGCGTATCATTGCCAGTAATATAAAGATATAAAATGAACTGCGTACATGTTGGATGCATGTAGGTTGAAGAATGAATTAGGGCAAGTTTAAGAACACCTTCACTTTCAAGTTTGTATTGACATTTCTGCAGTTAAAAGTTTAGGTGTACTCTAAAATTGCAGCATAGAAAAAATAAACTATTGCAGGAAAAAACTATTTCTAGAATAGTTTCAGAAGTATTTGTTTTCACCTTTTGGTAATTTTTGCGGACGGAAAATATGGTCAACAAAAAAAACAAGGAATACGGACTTTCCTGAAATGCAGAATTACAATATGAGGCGAAGCATACCTAAAGTATGTGGGGTGAGGAAGAGGGAGTTGGGACTAATGTGGAGGAGCGGGAAAGAATAAGTGCACTTTGAAAGTTCTCTTACCTTTTAAGGCTTAAGCTAGCCATTCACTTATAGATTTCTCACTCAGTCTCCCCCACAATAGACAATGTGGATGGAGTAACCTACATTGCTGGCTGTTGTATAGACTGTCACAGCACCAGTGGTTGTTTAAATACTTAGTGACTGTATCTGATTAGAATCAATTTCTGTTTTTGACTGAGAATGTTGTCACCTAGCTTCTTTGATCTTTTAGTAAAGGTTTTTCTTAAAGTATAACTTAAGGCAAAACTTTTATTTTTTTATTTTTAGTTTTGGGGAGAGGGATTAGAACACCTGTCGGTTTTTATTGCTGTCTGTGTCCCCTTTAGGGAGATTCACACTCTCGATTTGTCCTGTTTACTATTATCAGTGAAAGTAAAAGAAAACGCCAAATTTTGGGTTGTTCCCAGAAAAGTAATATAGGGGATCTCTTTCAATGGGGACACTAGTTCTGGTGACCTTAATTTGTAGGGATTTCCTCTCCCTTCCTGTTTGGCTATGGGGCAGGAAGTGAAGGTTAATCTCCACAATGGGACACAGATTGTGAAAAAAAAAAATCTGACAGGGGTTATAACCCTCCCTTGCTCCATCCAAAGTGAAAAAAATTGCTTAAAGTTCTCCTTTACCTTAATATGATGGGTCATAGAGTAACACTTTTTTTCTGACTGCTTGATATGTTTGCTGTGCGATGACATGCTGTTCCATCCTGTGCTCTGCATAAAAATGTTGGCATGCAGCATTTTACAGCAGCTCAGCACACCACACACTAAAGTTGCAGTGTGAATGGGTCTCATAGAAAACAATTGTTTTCTATGTGCCCTAGCAGTGACTTGCTTTGCTCCAGTGAGGTAAAATCAGGTCACTGCTGATAGTGTGTTCCAGCACTTGAGGTGAATCTGCTGCTTTGCCCTGCATGCCCAACAAACAACCATAACATGCAGTTTAAAATATTTTTAAATTGTTCATTAAGGGATACAGGGTCAAAGTAATTCTAAGATAACTGTGTTATTCTGCTGCCTATAGGTGATTGGTCACTGTCAAACAAGACTGTTAATCAGCCAGGTATAACTCCTCCCACTTCCATCACATTTCAGATTTTTGCTATCGTTTAAGGAGAATGAAGAAACAAATCCTTTTCACCAGGTATTTTTGCTGCGGGAGTATGCCCACTATAGGGATGAAGGCTTGTATATAAAAGTCTCACTGGTCCCTGCATAGGTACTTTATGGTACTTTCATTGTTTATATGCTCCAGGGTGCCATCAAAACTACCACAGCAGTAAGTAACTAACTTTGCCCTTATTTTTGGAGCCTGGCATGTGTTATTGTGTCTCCCCCTTCATGGGTTAACTTGGAGCACCATGAGCTACAACACAAGATTTTACCCCCTTCCTGACCAGTCCTTCTATTTGCAATACGGCACTGCATTACTTTAACTGACAAGTGCGCAGTCGTGCAATGCTGTACCCAAATAAAATAGATTTTTTTCCCCACAAATAGAGCTTTCTTTTGATCACCTCTATGGTTTTTATTTTTTATTGCGCTATAAACAAAAAAAGGACCACAATTTAAAAAAAAAAAATATATATATATATATTTTTTTACTTTCTGCTATAAAACATACCCAATAAAAACGATTTAAAAAATCAAATTTCTTCATCAGTTTAGCCAATATGTATTCTGCTACATATTTTTGGTAAAAAAAAAAAAAAAATTCCCAAGTGTATATTGATTGGTTTGCGCAAAAGTTATAGCGTCTACAAACTATGTAATAGACTTATTGATTTTTTTTTCATATTGTTTTTGCTAGTAATGGTGGTGATCAGCGATTTTTAGCGTGACTGCGATTTTGCGGTGAACAAATCTGACACTAGGTGACACTTTTAGGGGATCATTGACACTAATACAGTGATCAGCACTAAAAAAAAACTGTTACTGTATAAATGACACTGGCAGGAAAGGGGTTAACACCAGGGGCGATCTAGGGGTTAAGTGTGCTTCTAGGGAGTGCTTTCTAACTGTGGGGGGGAGTGAATGCACTAGAGGAAAAGAGAGATCTGTGTTTCAGCTTAGCTTATCTGAAACACAGGATATCTTCTTGTCCCTGACAGAACAGCGGTCTGCCTTGTTTACATAGGCACACCGTCATTCTGCCTTTCCTGCAAACGATGGGCAGGTCCCGGTGGCCATCACGGCCCCCCAGACCCACTGATTGACTCCTGCTGTGATTGGAAAGTGAGCGCCTCCTACTTTGCGTGCAGAACTGGTTAATGTGTCACAGATACTCTGTTACATAAGGGCTTTGACACAAAAGTGTCGCATGTGTCTTGCTAAAAAGGCCTGCATCACTTTTCACTGCGTCAAGCACACGTTGCAGCCTCTACACCACACTGCGTTACTCACGCATCCTAGTCCGTTCCATGCCACATCAAAAACACAACTTGTTACACTCCTATCTCTCTAGATGTCAGATGAACCAATGCTGGCTCTAGAAAAACTCAAGGACTATCCTCATTGCTTGGTTACGGATGGCCATTAACCCTTCTGCTTTTGTGAGTACCTTTGTTGGCATTTTCTTACTTTGCATACTGTCAGTATGGCAGATCATAAGTGCAAAGGATCTGGTCCTATTAGGCCTTCCAGCTCAAAATCCACTAAGTGCTCCAGGGTGGCTTGCAGTGTTCCTCCTAAAGGACCTGATGCCTATAGCTGAGATCACTGCCCCTGCTTGAGTATATGTGTTCCTTAGAGTCTTAGCTTCCTCCTTTGAATTATCCAGGGAGAAATTTTCTGCAACTATGTCAGAACTTTTGAGCAAAAGCTTGGCTGCTATAGCTGATTCAGAATGCAGGGGCCGCAAGCATGCTTCTATGCCCTCTCCTTCAGAGTCTGTCTTTGATTTGCTCACAGCCATAGCTGCTTCTGCACAACCAGCTGATGATGATTTTGTATATTAGGATATAAATATATGAAATTGTATATTAGGAGGTTCAGTCTGCTTCAGTAAGGATACCATCTCGGTCCTTCCTGACCCAGTGTGCACATGTCTAGAAGCTGAGCAACCTGCAACTAAATTCACTAAAGTTAACAATCTGGGATCCCTTATATGCCCCCAGCCTGTTAAGACTTTTTCCGTGCATTTACTACTGCAACCTGTTTTGTATGGTAATGGATCTAATTAAGACAAGCTATTTTTTTTATGGAGGAGTTCCTTAAGAAGTGGACGATTCTTGTTGTGGATACGGCCATTTCCTGTTTAACAAAGCACTGGCCTTTCCTTTTGAGGCATCCCAGTGTTTAAAACCCATTATTCTCCCTGTCAGGCTGTGCCCTGCAACCTGTCATGTCCATCTGGCAGAATTTGGTGGTATGGTCCTTGCATATGTCTAAAGTTCCTGGATCATTCTTAAATAATCATTCAGTTCTCCAACAATTGGAATTCATGCCTATTGCCCTGCATTACTGTATTCATGGGCTTGTGGATATCCTATTCCTAATCTTCATGCGAAGTACCCTTTGGAAAATTGCTGGTCTGCAAACAGTGCTTATTATTATTGCGTCTAGCTTTGAAGGTGAACGCCTCTTTGGTGCATCCCTGGACAATTTATCAAAGATGTCACTGGAGGCAAGAGCACTTTTTTACCCCATCAAAGCAAGCTATGCCTCAATCTAGGAAACCTTATGCCTTTGACACTAAGAAGAGTTCCTTTCATTTTTTTTTTCAGTCCTCCTACTCCAGGTCTCTTCCATTGCAAGCCTTAGACTTCCAAGTCATCCAAGCCCACAAGCAAGTCCTCTTCACAATAAGGGGACACCCTTCCCTTCCTAAAGTGGTGAAAGAAGTCTGTTGGCCTTTGCAGACACCTGGACCAAAAGCATCTTGGACATCTGAATGACATCCTAGAATTGGCATATACAACACTTAACATTGGTACATTACAAACCCATTCCGTGCATCTGTGAGATGTCTAGAATGGAAGCGCATGACTAGTTCAGTTTAAAAGCTTGTGTTGCCTCTGAGTTCTTTGTGATAATATTCATTGGCCTTTTTATTAGTCTATTTTTTTAACTTTTGAATTGTGTTCAGACATAGCTA
The DNA here is from genome assembly GCF_965119305.1 of Pelophylax lessonae. Taxonomy (NCBI): domain Eukaryota; kingdom Metazoa; phylum Chordata; class Amphibia; order Anura; family Ranidae; genus Pelophylax; species Pelophylax lessonae. The sequence goes on from NC_138770.1 coordinate 352,059,988, forward strand.
TTGAAAAGTGATTGGACATTACACATTGCCTTGGAGCTGACTGCAGACACAAATGCAGTTAGAGAGAAATCACTTATTCTCTAGAAACCGAACAATGTGTTCTGTGTCCATTCTGCTCAGGGCCAGGGATAAAGCTTAGAAATAATGAAATGGCAATATATAACAGCAGCTACATTTTAGGAGCTCATAGCTAGCTATGATCTAATTTCAAATCTCATAACTGTATTAAAACTTTATAAATTTACTGTTGTTTACAATTAAAACTCTACATGTAAAATCAAGAAGCAGACATTTCTTTAGTTAGGCATATGACAATGCATGTACATTTTGTGTATGTTAGGGTCAGTTTTATTAGATTTAAAATAGGTACTTGTATTAAATCCTCGTTATTTTTATTTTTTTATTTTTTTTTTTTACAACAGTTCCTTGTTTACAATAGTTAAGTGCTTTTTTTTTTTTTTTTTCTGTGGTGAATATTTCTGCCAGATTTTTCTGTCCTATAAATTGCTCGGGGCATGGAAATTAATTTCTGGGGGGCATGCATATGTCATTAGGAACTAAGCCCCCAGCAGCTGCCCCCTCTAAAAAAAGATTACAATCCTGGTGATGTCACAGCTGTTTATCAATACAAGAAAGGGGAAGAAATGCCTGGACATGTTCTGCAGGGGAAGATTTGGGGTTAAAGTTGGGCATTATCCTTTGATAATACCATGTTTACAAATGCCACCCACATTATACCTCATTAACAACGGCTTAGTGGTTAAAACTTTATGTCCTTTTCTATGCTTCAGTGGGTTTCCTGTGCCCTCCAATAAAGAGGACAATTGCTTTTAAAGAGAAGTGTGGCCAAAGCTTTTTTGGCCAAACTTCTCTTCTGGATCACTTGGTTTTGCTCTCCTGGGACCAAAAATCAGCTAATAGCAGGTTATTTCCTGCTATTAGTTGACATCACAGAGCTGCCCAATGCTCTACCATATTGTCTGGATCCACCCAGCTGCCTGATTGACTGGCTCTCTGTGAGTGGCTGAGAAGCAAAGCTAGTATGCTTGCCCTCTCTCCTTCCTAGTGCTCCAATGAACACTGAAGGAGGAGAGCAGTGACTGACAGAGAAATGAGTGATCAGCGTTCATATGATCGCTCAGTTCTCTGTGTAAAAAGCTAACATGGGATAGCTGCAGCAACACACCAATGCTGCAGCATAGATGTATGGTTTTATTTTTTATTTTTTATTTTTTTTACCCCATATATCTCCTTTAATTCTTAGTATAAGTTTGTATGCTCTTTAAAGAGTAAAAGGAATAAACACTCGTGCTAGTATTTGTGCAGTGGATAATTTAGGGCCCTTTCACATAACTGTTCCGCTTGTCAGTTTTTTTTGTTTTGGCGGACCTGATTGGATTGTCCTTATGCCCCTATGGACTTGCAGGTGCAAATGGACTTGTGTCCGTCTATGCCTCCCATCCAGTCTGCTAAAAACAACAAAAGTGGATCAGTCGTCCTCCATGTAGGCAGATCTGATTGGAGGTAGTCGAGTGTAAATGGACAGCAGGGTCCATTTATACCCGACCACCCATAGAGCAGACTCTGTGTGCATAAACTGAGCAGACACAGACCTGTCATCCACCCACTCTACTCTGATCAGCAGGGGATCTGTGAGTGGATACCCTGCTGATCGGAACAATTTCCACCCCGTGTGAAAGGATCTTAAGGAATCAGAGCTTTATTTACAAATGTGTGTGCTTGATCATATTCTTTTAATCTATTGGATTTCTGTGTGACTTAAAACATGTAATTTTTAAAAATAACTAGAGGCTTAGAAAAAGGATGATCCAATTTTCCAAATATTTTTTTTTTTTTCGGATGTCCAGCACATAGCACTGCTTTTTGGAATTCCTGTAGTTTGTCAAATAATTACCCATGGACATTTAACGGGGGGGGGGGGGGGGGACTCATTGAGGCACACACATCAAGCAACCATGGGGACATGAGTGTGAGCTGGTTGTACAGATGTATAATATATCAAAACTATTCATATTGTGGCTTTCTGTATCTTGGTAAATTTAGAGAAAATCTGTACATTATGTAAATAAATAGCTTGTTTTTTTCGCTACATTTTGTTTTCCCAAAATCCATATAATCCATTGAAATTTCCTTATAATCATCAAGGTCAATTCACGTTGAGCTTTTATTGGCACTTATACTTTTTTATTAAATTCATATGCTATAGGACATTTAGTAAGTTGTAGTTTTTGCCCAACAGAACGATTTTTGTATTAAAGATTATTAAAATAGCATTAAAGATTCTCAGCTGTGAGTATGAATTTCATTTGAACAAGGATATATAGGGCTTTATCTTATCCTTTATTATTAGTATTTTAGCACAACCTTATCCATCCACAGATTAGTTAAATCTTCAGTGTTTTTTTGATTTGTTCAACTACAACTCTGCTAGTTGGAATGAGAAATTCTCCATTCACTTTATACTCCTGTCCATGATAGTGATAGATCTTAAAAATGAATGGAACATTTTTATCCCAGAAATGTATATCCAGTTTCAGAAAATAGCAAACCAACATTATTTTAAATTAGAGTTTCAGCTATATTTTTTAAGGGTTTCGTTTGAAACTATTCAATTATAGCTGTACATAAAACTTGGGTACTTAATAAGCAAGCAAAAAAGTGGGATAAACATGCAATTTAGTTTCCTGTAGTCAGATCACTGGAAGAATTCTCATTGGCTGCTATCGGTATTGCATTTTGCACTTTGTTTCTTTTTTAATAACTGTTATAAGATAGAATTTATGCTCAGTGTAGGGTTTTATTTAAACTAATATAGTTAAAAAGAAAATTTAGTAAATAAAAAATGCAAACCCTGTTTACATTTAGATACACTGTCTTCCTACATGATCAAAGGTTCAGGGGTCAGTAGTAGGTAATGCAGAGTTCAGGGGTCAGTAGTAAGTAATGCAGAGTTCAGGAGTCAGTAGTAAGTAATGCAGAGTTCAGGGGTCAGTAGTAAGTAATGCAGAGGTCAGTAGCAAGTAATGCAGAGTTCAGAGGTCAGTAGCAAGTAATGCAGAGTTCAGGAGTCAGTAGTAAGTAATGCAGAGTTCAGGGGTCAGTAGTAAGTAATGCAGAGTTCTGGGGTCAGTAGCAAGTAATGCAGAGTTCAGAGGTCAGTAGCAAGTAATGCAGAGTTCAGAGGTCAATAGTAAGTAATGCAGAGTTCAGAGGTAAGTAGCAAGTAATGCAGAGTTCAGAGGTCAGTAGTAAGTAATGCAGCGTTTAGGGGTCAGGAGTAAGTAACTCAAAGTTCAGGACAAGGTAATGAAGAGTTCATAGAGCAGTTGTAGATAATGCAGAGGTCAGGGGTAAATAGTACAGATTTCAGAGGTTAATATTTAACGCATGGTGCAGGAGTTAGGCGTAATGCAGAGGTCAGATGTATGTAACAACACAACTACAGCACAAATTCTCCCCAACCTCATTCACTCAGACCTTCGATGCAGAGGTGGCTGAGGTTTCCCCTCAGTTGTGTAATGCCACTTTGCAGGAGCCTAGGACTTCTCTTGGTTGTGCAATTGCCCCTCAGATCTGAGGTCTGTGAGTCCATGGCCAGGGTCCGAAGCTGGCAACTGGCACAGCCCACAGGCGTTTCCCCTATCCCAGCCACACTCACACCATTTTACAGCACCCTGTGCTCACCTTGTTTTTACCACCAGGAGATGTGCCAACCCGGTCATATCCAACTTTAATAGGCATGAAAAGCTTCAAATGAAAGCCCATCCTAATTGACATTGGCCACCCTCTTTCTTTCACAGTGGTTCCCAGTAGAGTTAGGGACATTCCCTCAGGTCCCTTCTTGACTTTGTCATATGGCATATAGGGATGAGAGGAGCCTAGGACTTCCTTCTGCTTTGCAATTGCTGCTCTACTCTGAGGTCTGAGAAGCAACATGCGGGTTGGGAGCTGGTGGCTGGCATAGCAGGGTTGTGCCCCATCTCTCACATGGCTGTGATTAACTGGGTTGCTGACCCCTATCTTGCCAGTAAGCTATAAATGATGGGGTTCCATTGCTTCAAAAGACTTAGGCCCTGTTCACACCTGAGTGTTTTTCAGGTCGTAAAATTCTCATCTCTGAAGTCTCAAAACCCCCAACAGCAAAATCCTATTCATTGCAATGGCCCCTTTTCACATATGAGCGTTTTGTCGTCTGAAGCTCAAAAAAGTACATGAGCTGCTTTTTTGGCAGATTACAAGCATTTTTGTTAGATGTCAATGCCTGCCTCCAAACGCCTGAAAGAAATGCATGAAAAATGCCCAAAAAACTGCCGAAAACTATACATTCAGATGTGAATGGAGCCTTAGCAATGCCTATGCTCTCTTTTGGTTCAGGATAATTCTTTTTATATAAAACGTGGTATAGTTAATGAAGTAAGTTTGCTTTAGTTACCTTGTTGCTTTCATTTGATTTTTGGACGCACAACATTTCCTTTACTATGCTGTAACCCATATTATGGGCCTACTTATAAATGTTTTCACTCAAGATTGACATATTTTTCTAAATAAATAAATTACATTTGAAAAAAGTGGGGATCCTTGACGAAAGTTGTGTGAATTATGTGTAAAATTATTAATAAATAGACCATTATGTGTCTTTCTCTATTTAGGAACAGGAATTATACCAGCGAGAAGGCCTTGGTGTCAATGAAGTGCACTATGTGGATAACCAGGACTGTATAGGTTAGTGCAATGGTTTTTCTTTTTTTTTTCCCCTTTCCTTTTTGGTTGTCAGAGACTCTGTGCAAAGCATTATGGAAAGAAGCATATACCTAATAAAAATGTTTAGCACTCACTGTCTGGAATAGTTAAAATGCTGCCTTGGTTTTAATTTCCTCTTTGTGTTCCTGAAACAGATGTGCAGTTCTGTTTTCAAAGACAATTATCTAGTTAGAACCTCAACAATGGTAGCGCATACTGGATTGTTATGTTTTGTTTTCTCTAGCTTGCTGTGTTGGATGAAATATTTTCTGCAATATGTTATAAGCATATTTCTTTTATTTCTTGTTATTTCTAGATCTTATTGAATCTAAACTAGTTGGCATCCTTGATATCCTGGATGAGGAGAATAGGTTGCCCCAGTCTAGTGACCAACATTTCACAACTGTTGTTCACCAAAAGCACAAGGACCACTTCCGGCTTACTGTAAGTCACCCCTTTGCAGTATTGTATTAATCACCTAATTTTCATTGCTTCTTCATTTCTAGTAAGCATGTTTGTGTATTAAATGTTGAATGATTTCAATAACTTGCAGTGTTTGAATCAGATTTTGAGGTATAAAGATACCTATAGATTTGAGATGGTTGTTTAAGTCATATTAAACCCTCTCAAATCTATGGAACTTTCCTTCTTAAAATGTTATTGTGGTCACTTTGCTTGGGATTATTATCGCCACTGCCACCAGTGCTGGGGGTTGTTATTGCAGTCACTGCAGGGAGTGTTATCTTTGTGTCTATTGTCACTAATGGTGGGAGTTACTTTCACTGACCAATGATGGGGCTTATTTTACTCCCTTTTTCTCAATGTGTATTGCACTAGCTGGCAGACAAAGCCCTTTTTAGTGTTCAAGTTGAAAGAACATCAGACTAGATGGTGTTTTCTGTTGTCAGTCCCACAGTTCAACTGGCACTCTTCTGCCACAACATTGTGATTTTATTTAATCAATACGTACAGTGGGTATAGAAATTAATCACCCCCCCCTTTAAAATATTTACATTTTGTTGCTTTGTGGCCTGAAATGAAGACACACAGTTTTTGTTTTATCCAGCTGTAATGAAAGCAAACCATGGTTGAACAAAAAACTGACACAAGGGGGTGATCCTTTTTTCCAACTTATATCTTTCACTTGGATGTAAATACAGCAAACCTGTGTCTGTCTTCATTTCAGGCTGCTGGGATATGTATTTACTAATTTTGCACATGTAGACTGCAATATTTGCCCACTCTCCTTTTGAGGAACTGCTCAAGTTCAATTAAATTTAATGGTGACCGTTTGTGGACTTGCAGTCTTCCAAGTTATTGTACAGATTTTCAATAAGGTTTAAGTCTGGGTTCTGACAAGGACATTAAACCTTCTCTCCTTCAACCACTATGTGGTCATTTTTGTTGTGTGCTTTAGGTCATTGTCATGTTGGAGTGTAAACTTTTTTCCCATTGGCAACTTCCTGTCAGAGGGCAGCAGATTTTCCTAAAGAATTTGACAGTATTTTGCCCCATCCATTTTTCCTTCTTTTCGGACAAGTGTTGCAGAGAAACACCCTCATACCAGGATATTACCACCTCCATACCGCCTCTTATCAGTTTGGTTGCCCTTTTCTGACCTTTCTCCAGTTTTCCGATATCCTTTTTTGAGAATTGGTGCCCAAAACTGAACTGCATATTCCAGGTGAGGTCTTGGTAATGATTTTTACAGGGGCAAAATGGTATCTCTCTCTCTGGAGTCCATGCTTCTGTTAATACAAGAAAAGACTTTGCTTGCTTTAAAAACTGCAGCTTAGCATAGCATGCTTTTATTAAGCTTTTGATCTACCAGAACACCCAGATCTTTCAATGCTACAAATTCCTCCAGTCCTGCTCGCCCTAGTATGTATGATGTATGCATGTTCTTGAATCCATGCCGTCTGTTGCTTATTAAAATATTTTTTTCCAGCAAGAACTCATCCATGTGGTCTTTTATTAAACTCTCCAGTATCTTCCCAACTACAGAAGTTAACCACTTAAGCCCCGGAAGATTTTACCCCCTTCCTGACCAGGGGTTTTTTTTGCGATTTTTTTACTGCTTGACTTTAACGGACAATTGCACGGTCGTGCGACGCTGTACCTAAAGGAATTTCACGTCCTTTTTTCCCCACAAACAGAGCTTTCTTTTGGTGGTATTTGATCACCTGTGCAATTTTTTGGTCATTCGCTATAAACAAAAAAAGAGCGTAAATTTTGCAAAAATAACAATAATTTTATATGAAATTCCCCAAAAAAATAATGTAAAAAATCAAAATTTTTTAACATTTTTGGCCAATTTGTTTTATGCTACATATGTTTGGTAAAAAAATCGCAAAAAGCGTATTTTGATTGGTTTGCGCAAAAGTTATCGCGTTTACTAACAAAGGGAAAGATTAAGTAATGGCGGCGATCTGCGATTTTTTTTTTTTGCGGGACTGCGACATTGCTGCGGACAGATCGGACCCTTGACTGACATTTTTGACACTTTTGGGGTTACCAGTGACATTACTGCAGTAATCAGTGCTATACATATGCACTGTTACTGTAAAAATGACACTGGCAGTGAAGGGGGTTAACTTTATTGGAGAGGGAGGGGTTAAGTGTGTCCTAGGGGCGTGTTTCTAACTGTGATGGGACATGTCTCCTATTGTAAAAACAGAGATCAACGGTTCTACATAGTAGAACCGTCTGATCTCCATTTTTACACAGGGGAGAATGACAGGCGGCTTCTTTACATAAGCTGCCCGCCTTTCTCCCGCTCTACCGACGATCGTAGTGTGACCGGCGGACATCGGGTCCGCCGGTCACACGCGCGGACTCCTCCGTGAACGAGCCGGGGGGGGGGGGGCGTGCGCTCGCCCGCTATTGGCTCAAAAGCCGGTCACAGTCTAGCGACGTAGATCTACGTCACTCTGCCTGGCCGGGGCTGACTGCCGCAGTAAATATACTGTGCGCAGTCGGCAAGCAGTTAAACTAACAGGTCTATAGTTACTTGGCAAAGACTTTGATCCCTTTTTAAATATAGGCACCACATTGGCCCTACGCCAATCCAGTGGTACTATTCCAGTCCTTAATGAGTCCCTTAAAACTAGAAACAAAGGTTTTGAAATGACAGAACTCAATTCTTTTAAGATGCATGGGTGGATGTCATCTGATCCAGGCGCTTTATCCACCCTTATTCTGTCTAAATATTTCTGGTCCATATCCCTTTTGAGCCATTGTGGATCATTTGGGGCTGTGTCAATACCATCCTCATTATTGGTCATGACTCATGAGCTCCCCCATGCTCCTTTGTATACACTGATTATTTTGTAAAGAGCCTACATGCTCAGACCTGATCTTTTTACTATTAATATATTTGAATCATTTTTTGGGACTTGTCCTACTAAATCTGTCGTTCATCTTGTATTTTGGCGTCCTTGATTTCCTTTTTATATATTCTGTTATGTTCTTTGTAACATTTAAACAATGAATGTATTCCCTTATGTTTATATTTTTAAAAGCGCTTTTCTTAATTTTTAAAGCTTTTTTAACTTTGGCCAAGAGCCACATAGGTTTTATTTTTAGCGTTTTAAACGTATTGCCCATGGGAATATAATTTGCCATGCGTTCGCATTCAGTCTTTTTGACAAATTCCCATTTTTGTTCCCAGTATTATTGTCTCCTCAATAATACTAGGTCTATAAAAAACTCCAATGATACTCTTTGTATTATGCACACCCATGTACACTTCCACCCATACTGCTTCAGACTCATCACACTCTCCATCAACTAGGTCCTCTTTCACACTCATTTTGAGATCACTTCTCACATAGAGAGACACCACCACCCCTCCGTTTTTTACCCTGTTTTTCCGAAAGAGAGCAAAGCCAGGAATATTAATAGCCCAGTCATGTGAAGAATGGCAAGATTCAGCAATACCAATAAAATCCTAGTTCTCCTCGTGCACCAGAGATTCCAACTCCCCTATTTTGCTTGGCAGACTGGCATTGGTGAACAAACACTTTTAATTCATTGTCACATTTTGCACACCTTTTTTGCATATGTTTTATTTTTGTACAAATAGTACCATTTCCAATGGTTGTTTGTAACGTTGGAACCTTCTTATCCTCTGCCATAGCTCTCCCCCCCATCTTTCCCCATTCCACCCACAAATAGCGGCTGACCCCTGTCTGACCTGTCTGACCCATTATCATCTGAATCACCCTCACTCCTAGTTTAAATACTCCTCCAGCCTTCCCATAAACCTCTCGCCCCAGTACAACAGACCCCTTCCATTTTTAGCATATAGGTTGCATCCCAATGAAAAGTGAGCCCAGTGCTCTAAAAGCCCAAATCCCTCCTTCTTAAACCAGGTCTTCAGCCATACATTCAGCTCTCTAATCTCCCCCTGTCATTCCTGTGTTGTGCATGGCACAGGCAATATTTTAGAGAATATCACCTTGGAGGTCCTTCCCTTAAACTTGCAGCCTAGTTCATTTAAATGGTTCTTAAGGAGCCTCCACCTTCCATATATTCTGTCAACAACTTTATCCCAGAGATATTTTGAGAGTGCCTTACCACCCATAGTTGTTTGTTTTGCTTGCTTAAGTTGCACTATAGGGGACTGAAATGCTCCAGGAAAGCTCTGACCACAGCTGATCACATTTGAAAATCAAATAGCTTTGTGTGCCATTGAGAAGGTGATTAGCTACACTTGATTGAGTTTACAAGTCATTTTTAGAAGGGGGGTGTTTCTTTTTTCCAACTCGGTGATTCTGTTTTTGAATTTTTATTTTTTTTCGGACACGTTGGTTTTCTATCTTTCACTTGGGGAAAATACTTCTGGATTAAACAAAAACTGTGTCTGTCCTTATTTCAGGTTGCAAAGCAACATACTGTGATTATTTTAAAGGCGTGTGATTCTTTTCTATACTCACTGTATATACATTTTTTTCTAAGTCGTTTTTTTTTTAAAGCATACGTTTTTTATTGGGTTAGTTTAAAAGTAATTAAAAAATAGGATGCACCTTTATATGCAAGAAAAAGCAGATATTGTTACACAACCAAGATCTTTCAGTATATAACAAACGCAGTATCGAATTTCTGCTTGATGCAGGTAAATGCCAGTTCCCTGTGTCCTTTACATTTAACCAATCTAAAGAGTAATCAATCATTGGAGCGTCCAGAGTATTGAAATAATACAAGGAATTGTGATCAATGTATTATAACATATACAGGTCTAACAAGAAACAGAAATCAACAAATCTGTTTAGTTACAATAATAGCAAGAGGGCTATTACAGCCTCGGGGAATAAAGTATCAGAATAATTTTACATGTATTATTATGTCATATTTTTACATGCATACAAACAAAGCTTTTGCTTTCAAATGGTTGCTCATTTTCACACAGGGATGGGTGGTAAACACAGGCTTTTGAGTCCTGCTTTTATTGCCCACCTAAAGCCTACCATACAGCCAGAGGGGAATGTTCACATGCCGTGGCTGCAATGCATTATGCTGCGCCAACTTTAACTGGAGGCACTTCCTGTCCAACTTGCCCATTTAGGTCAATAGGACCTAACTGCAAATGTTCCCCTTTACATTTTTTTTCTGTAAAGGTAAGATTACACTTTAACTGTATATTTAATTTCCCACATTTACAATAAGATGCTTTATATATCATTTTTATTACACCTGCCATGAGGCTTTTCTAGAAATGTAAGTGTATTGTTTTTCTCAAGCTTGAAAAGCCAGCATACTGAGCTGCCAAATAAATGACATGACTTTATCCTTGATAAAGTGTGATTGTATGACTGCAGCATCCAGCATAGGATGCTGCTCTGTTACTAATGAAATCCTTTTAGAAGGTGCATTCTTCAGGCATATAAGAAGAGAGAAATGACACCGTACTCTGCACTCTGTCTATCCACTGACCATAAAGGTACTTTAAGGACCCGTCTCTAGCCTGATTAATGGGAAGCATTATTCTGTTGTTTTGTCAGTGAAAAAAAATAAAGATTATGCTGCTTTCCAGTTTACTTGTTTTTTTGTACTACAAAAACTTGAAGCATTGAGACCTTGTCACATACAAATCTTGAGTGTATAGTAATGAAAAAAGGGTTTGTGCATGATGGAATAAGCAAGTGCATGGCAATTTCTTTTACTTGTATTGCAGATCCCCAGAAAATCCAAGCTCACTGTTCACCGAAATGTGCGAGACGATGAGGGTTTTATCATCCGACATTTTGCAGGAGCCGTGTGCTATGAAACTGTAAGCTTTATTTATGCCTAATACTTGATGGCTACTATTGTGTGTCTGTCACTTCAAAAACATATGGCTTGGAGGGTTTTCATCAACAAACCAAGGATTTCATTTACATTCCTGTCAGTCTTTGAAATGACAAACAATACGAAATGTACTCTGATATTCACAGGCTTAACATTCAAGGTCTTCATGAAATGATATATAACATACCACATTTTGTAAGGCACATCCAAAAACAGCCGTTTGTCCATGCCATTGAAAACAATTTAGCATGGTAATCTAGTAGCTAGTCTGCAACTGAATATTCATAATCTAAACAATCTGTAGCATCTATAGTAACATGAAACATACAGTACTGTGCAAAAGTCTTAGGCAGGTGTGAAAAATTGCTGTAAATTAGGAATGCCTTCAGAAAATAGAAGTGTTAATAGTTTATTTTTATTAATTAACAAATTGGAAAGTAAATGAACAGAAGAGAAATTCATAGCAAATCAATAATTGGTGTGACCACCCTTTGCCTCCAAATCATCAGTTTTTCTAGGTACACTTTCACACTGTTTTTGAAGAAACTTGACAGGTAGGTTGTTCCAAACATTTGGAGAACTAGGAACAGATCTTCTGTGGATGTATTGACAAAAAAACAGTGTAGCGCCAGATCAATAAACTTGCACCAATACAGTGAAATATATATACTGTAGCAATGAATTAGTCAAAACAGTAGTGTAATCTGTGCAAAAATTATATAAATCATCACCCATGCAAAACGAAAGCAAAGTCCTTCATATAGCAGGTGTATAATCAAAATATATATATATATATATCAATCAACACAATAGTGCTATGCCAATGAACAAAATCCTGTGATCAGAAAACAAAAGTCCTTCACATCAATCCCATAGATGGTGGATATAAGTAGACACCTCCGTGCATATGTGTGATCCCTTCACCTTCAATCGTGGTCTCTCAACTTATAAATAGACCCAAGAGTCACCCAGGGTCTAAACCAGCATTGCACCCTCACTGGGGGGTTAAGAAGGAGATACCGCTCCACAGGGAAAATGATCCACAATTCCTTTATTTCGATCTCAAGCCACATCAAACATGGAAATAAAATAAAGGAAAATCTAGTGCTCTCTGTATCGATAGGCAAGGTATTTATTCAAAAAACTGGCTGCCCTTACATTCAGTAGCACTCAGCAGTGCGTGCATAAGCAGGCTTGTGTGTTACAGGAAGAAGGAAGAGATGCGATGATCGGCATGCAGGCTCCGCCCCCTATACGCATTACGTCAGGGCTCTCACAGCGTTGACTTCTGACATCTGTGGATGTAGGCTGCCTCAAATCCTTCGGTCTCTTCATGTAATCGCAGACAGACTCAATAATGTTCACAAAAGGCTGGAGAGCAGTACAATAATGAATGTCTGCAAGCAACAGTAAAGCATGGTGGAGGCCCATTGCAAGTGTGGGGCTGCATTTCTGCTAAAGGAGTTGGTGAGTTGTTCAGGATCAATGGTGTCTGCAATGTTGAGAACTACAGGCAGATATTTATCCATCATGCCATATCATCAGGGAGGTGTGTGATTGGGCCTAAATTTATTCTGCAACAAGACAACGACCCCAAGCATGCAGCCACTGTCATTAAGAACTATAATTTTAGTGTTAAAGAACAAGGAGTCCTGCAAGCAATGGTTTGGCCCTCACGGAGACCTGATCTTAACATCATATAGTCTGTCTGGGATTACATGAAGAGACAGAAGGATTTTAGGCAGTCTACATCAACAGAAGATCTGTGGTTAGTTTTCCAAAATGTTAGAAACAAGCTGCCTGCCGAGTTCCGAGTTAACCATTTGAGGACTGCCCCATGTACATTTACTGCAGCAGGGCGGCCTTTAAGTGCAAAATCACGTACCTGTACATGATTTTGTAGATGGACTGTAGGGGGCGCGGGCCAATCACAGCAGCGGGTCACCGCGCGATCGTTTAGGAGAATGACAGAAAGGCTGACTGACGTTCTGTCAGACAGAAAGAGAGAGATCTTGTGTTCCTACTAATCAGGAATACAGTTTTCTCTCTTCCTGCAGTCAGTCCTTTCCCCCCACAGTTATAAAACCCTCCTTAGGAGCACACTTAACCTCTTGATCGCCCCTGATGTTAACCCCTTCCCTGCCAGTGTCATTTATACAGTGCATATTTTTAGCACTGATCACTGTATTGGTGTTACTGGTCCCCAAAAAGTGTCACTTAGTGTCAGATTTGTCCCCTGCAATGTCGCAGTCCCACTAAAAATCGCTGATCGTCGCCATTACTAATAAATAAAAAATAAAAAAGTCCATAAATCTATCCCATAGTTTGTAAATGCTATACATTTTGCACAAATCAATAAATGTTTGCTTTTTGGCATTTTGTTTTACCAAAAATATTTAGCAGAATACAAATTGGCCTAAACTGATAAAGCAGAAAGTAAAAAAAAAAAATTCCACAATTGTTGGTCTTTTTTTTTGTTTATAGCACAAAAAATAAAAACTGCAGAGGTCATCAAATACCACAAAAAAAGCTAAATTTGTGGGAAAAAGGACATCAATTTTCTTTCGGTACAACATTGCACGACTGCGCAATTGTCAGTTAAAGCAACGCAGTGCCGTATTGCAAAAAATGGCCTGGTCATTAAGGGGGTTAAAGGTTTCCGGAGCTGAAGTGGTTAAAGATTGAAGATATGGTGCTGATTTTAGGACAATGGGTGGTCACACCTAATATTGATTTGATTTGGATTTCTCTTCTTTCATTTTCAATCTTTTTTTTTTTTATTATTGTTAACACGTTTTCTGAAAGCATTCCTAATTTACAGCAATTTCTCACACTTGCCTAAAACTTTTGCACAGTACTTTATGTATGTTTTTCCATTCAATGGTGGCCATGCATGCTTGGATATTTTTATTTTATCTGTCCGATGTGTGATTTGATCAGAATAATCAAATCTGCAAACAGTCAAGCAGCCATAACTTCTTTTTATGATGGATTTAAACTCCATTTTAAAAAGATTCAATCTAACTGAGTCGATTGACAAGGGTGAAATACTATCAGTATATCATATTGATCTATAACATTGAGATACTTTTTTTTATGAATACAATCATCTTTTGATCAATCAGTTTGAGACTGCATAGTGGAAACTGCAGTTCACCCGAATAATTTACGATTGCATTTTACCTATTGATCAAAGTATGTGTGGCATATCAGTCGATTGGGATGTTGACTATAGATTGAATATTCCTATCGGAAGAGACTGATCAGAAAAAAATGCAATTATTTATTGAAGCGTGTATGGCTACCATTGGGATTCTGTGCTAAAACAATAAAAATGTTTAGCTTTGTTACTGAGCTTTCCTCCTTTCATTTCTAACGCCCTTTCTAATAAGTTCAGTTTCATCTTTTAGGAATAGTGGCCTATTATACTGCTACTCTGTCTCATGAGAAAACAGTGGTTTTATAAGCAGTTTATGAAGCTCACTGTTATAAATAAAGCGTTATTTCAAGGTTTGAGCCCTGTTGTACAGTGGTACATGTTGTTGGAGGTTAGACAGCATGCATGTCACGTCTCAGACCGGAGTGAATCCAGACAGAAACATTGTGTCCTGCAGAGGAGCACGTACAGCTGTCAGAAGACATATTGTCATGGTTGAAGGACTTACACTCTGCGGAGAAAATGACAACACAGAACATAATTGTATCTCAATTTGTTCATCTGTGCTTCCTCCTACCTTAATGATGCTTTCATGTTTTACCAATATTCTGTAACAATGAGTTAACTACACATTTTAGACCTAAGGACTATATTTCTGGATCTCTAAAGTGCAGTTTGGTGTTTTACATCAAGAGGAAAATTTTACATATAAAACAGCCACAGTCACATTTTTATGTAGACTTCTGTAGATTTCTGCGTCTATGGCAAAATCAAATTTCATGTTTATGCTTTTTACTTATGTATTTATGTAGCTCCAGTTTATTCTGCTGTGCTTTACTGTTCTCATTATTTACCCTCACAAAAAACTTGGCCTAATGTCTTTACAAGAGTCATAGACACACACCCCCTACACCAAAAAGCAAAGTTTGGTTTCAGAACCTTACTAACCCCTTAACCGTTATTTTGTATTTTTTTTAATTAATGATGGAAGATTTTTGGAACACCTGGAAGAAACTCTACCACGTATAACTAGCCATAGTCCACATTTCTTGAAATTTGTGCATTGATCCATCCACCCAACTGCTCTACTACTAGGATTCACTGCTGTTATTCATGCAACTTACCTGATTCCTGACTATAGAAGTGCTGGCTTTGCCCACCTACGCTAACCCTAAATGACCTGATCCACACCTAAAAATTTAATTGGGCCACTCCAATACCCTAATAAGCGGTCTTTAGAAGCTCTAGGTCAGGGGTCTTCAAATTATTCTTTTTTTTTTTTTTTATTATAAACGTTTATTGAAGTTATTCATATAAACAGGAACAAGAATTAAAGATTACAATGCGAGCATTGAAAGTACAATGTAAGTACAATGTGAGAATTATACATCTTTAACAGTAGAATATTTAAATAATGACTGCCAGAGTTATTAGTTTCTATCACTTGTTTTATCATCTTGAGAGATAGAACTTTATTGGTCTGGGGACCATTAATGGATTATTAACTTACTTATCAACAATGTACGTAACAGAATTGAAACTTGAATAACAACATCGAAAATAAAAACAGAACATAGAACAGAGTGATGAATCTTTATGATGGGCGCCCACAGGGGTCTTCAAATTATGGCCCTCCAGTTGTTCAGAAACTACAATTCCCATCATGCGAGTTTCACAATGCCTCATGGGATGTGTAGTTCTGCAACAGCTGGAGGGCCATAGTTTGAGGATCCCTGCTCTAGGTCTTTAGTTGATTGAGAAAAACTGATAGGACAGTACCACAAACCATATATAAAGTGAAAGATGCATGTGCAATATGTAACCCAAATCAGTCAACCACCATTTAGCTTTCATTGTTCTAAATGCTTTGGCTGAGATCTGTTGAATTGTCATGGGTTAATGCATTTTTTACATTGTCACTTTTTTGTGCTCAGATATATTCTACAACACCAAAGGCGTTTTATGTTCAGAACATTCAGCAAAAAGTCGTTTAGGTTACACGTTATAGAACTATGTCCTCTTTAGGTTTATGATTCCAATAATAAAACACAGCTTAGTACTTCTTTACTCACAGTGCTGTCGTCATTGTTTTTTCTCAAGCTTTTGTTTCTGTGTGACAATTGAAAAATCAAAAATATTGAAATGTATTAATCCTTTATACATTTCAGAATGTCCAGCCAAAAGTTTTCATCAATACTTTTATCTTATCTGTCATGGTGCCATTCGGCTACAGCATTTTGCATCAAAGAGCTTGTTTTTACAGCTAGGCAGTGCAAAACAGAACAGATACATTTTAAGAGACAAGAGATGTTTGATGAATACATCCACTCTCTACTGCTCAGAAGTAGCATGGAAAGTGTAAAATATCCCTGATCATTTCATGGGTGTGCATTCATTTTAAAGCTTAAAGTGATTGTAAATGATCACCTTGTAAAACAACCCATTCCATTTAAACTAGAGATAACAGGAAAAACACTTTTGTATAGATATATAAAAAAAAATCTTTTTTTTTTTTTCCTTTTTTTATAAATGATCACATTTCCTCCACTCTCTCTCCTCCTTCTTAGTATGTCCCATGTTAGCACATGAGCACTACAGTACACCTGATTTTCTCCTTCTGCTGCTTCTCCCTCCCCCAGTCTGAGCTTTGCTCTACAGGGACTGCAAACGTTCATACCAGGTCAAATTTAGGACTTTACACTGCTTGCATTTAAAACCAAAAAATGTATTTATTATTAATTAAATACAGTGCTCAATTGGTGCCTTTTATACCTGTGTGGAGTTCAGCTTTAACAACTGTTACAAGTACCATTATGAAACCTTTGCAGTTGGCTTTCTAGAATTGCAAGAGTAGAGACCCAAAAGCACGCAAAAAATTTTGGAACAATTTGCAGCAGAAGACCCGCCTCATTTTTGGATATACATCTGATTCTGTCCATATCTTGCTTGAGAACTCCACCTCCATTTTCTTTCTTTCCATGCAAATGAGCAAATATTTCAATAACATGCCCACACTTAAACAGGAAACTTTAACCCTTAGAGTTTTTTCAAATGGAATAAATAATGTGACACTGGAAAAAAGAATTGGCAAGTATTTTGTCTAGGTAAAGTATTCAAAGTCTATGTAGTTTTTGTAAGACATGTCAAGACGTTTATACATAACAGTATGGTTACATTTACACAAAATATTGCCATAAGTGTCCTGTTTATCATATATTCATTGTATTTCATCCATTTACTAAATCTATATTCATTTCTTACTAGACACAATTTGTGGAAAAGAATAATGATGCTCTGCATATGTCACTAGAGTGCCTCATCTGTGAGTCCAAAGATAAATTTGTACGTGATTTGTTTGAATCGGCCAATAATAATAAGGACTCCAAGCAGAAGACTGGGAAACTCAGCTTCATCAGTGTGGGGAACAAGTTTAAGGTAAGGAAAATCTCTCTTGGCATCTTCTTCTTCTTTTTTTTTTCTTTTCTTTTTTAGGAATTTGCCAGTTCTGTTATATGGGCCTTGACATTGTTCCCTTTTTGATTGAGACAAACACACACTTACTTTGATTGCATGTTTGCAATACATTAACATTTCCCCACGTTTTATTCTTTTAAAAACTCTACAAATACAGAAAAATACCTACTGATCCTAACAGAAATCTATTGATCTCCTAACTTCATTTTTGAGTCAACAACTCTGATGCACTGAAATCCCAAGAAGGGGTGTCAGCCTTGCCGGAGTAAGCCTCTTGGACTACAGAACACCTCTCTCTTATGTTTTGGAGATGGACAGAGGGAGAGTTGTTCTAGTGTCCAACATGGGAGAATTGGGCAAGGCTGGGAATACTGCTTGGGATTTCAGTGCATCAGAGACATTGTGTTGTGAGCTAAATTGGAAATTAGGAACCATACTAGATTTTTGGGAGATCGGTAGGTATTTTTTAGTACTTGCAACATTTTTAAAAAGCTAAAACATGGAGAACTTTATTTCAACTTTATATGTTTTTTTCCATTCCTAGTTTTCTTACTTTAGTTACTGGAACAAGCAAGTGCGTGCATATATGGTGTCCTTTTAAGGAAATCGGGTACTAGAGAATTGGATCCAAAGTATTATGTGAAGTTTTGTTTACCGACCATGTAAACCACAATAGCACAAAGGTCCCACTGTTTAGAAGGAAACTCCAAGGACAGGGGGGATCTTTCCCATTAAAAAAAGGAGGAGGAAAGCACCCTGTAAAGGCCCATTTACACTAAATTGCTAATGAAGATTAGGCAACACCTCAAGCTCATTGTGTTACTCAAACCATTGTGAAATTCATCAGACCAGGCCAGGCCTCCTTCTTCCATTGCTTCTGTAGTCCAGTTTTGATGCTACAATGTGCCGATAGTAGGTGATTTTGGCTGTGGACATGGGTCCGCATGGGGACCCTGAGGGGTCTGTGGCTACACAGCCCATATACAACAAATTGGGATGCACTGTGTGCTCTGCCATGTTTTTATCGAAACCAACATTAACTTTTTAAGCAATTTAAGCTACAATAGCTTTTCTAGTGGATCGGACTGCACAGGCCAGCCTTTGCTCCCACTATGCTTCAGTAAACCTTGGCCGCCCCTGACCCTGTCGCTGGTTTTGGTTCCTTGGACCACTTTTGATAGGTCCTGACTACTGCAGACCAGGAACATCCTGCAAGATTTTCAGTTTTGGAGATGCTCTTACCCAGCAGTCTATACATTACAATTTGACCCTTGTCAGAGTTGCTCAAATGCTTACACTTGCCCAGTCTTTCTGCTTTCAACACAACTTCAGAGAAACCATGTTTACTTGCTACCTAATATATCCCATCCACTTTCAGATGCCATTTTAATGAAATAATCAATGTTATTTACTTTCCCAGTCAGTGGACATAATGTTATGGCTGATTAGTGTATATGTTTAAAATTTTTCCCTATGGACATAATCTGAAGGTAGAGGAGAGTGCAGGGGCTGCTAATAAGATATACAAAAATGATTGGAACTCATGTACCATTTTTTCCCCCTTTTTTTATTTGGTTTGCTGTATAGTTGGAATTTAGATATACTTTTGACTATTGTGTAAAATCTACATACAATTTGCCAGCTTTTTGTTGCCCTGTCCCAACTTTTTTAAAACATGTTGCTGCCATAAATTTTTAAAATACCTTATTTTTTTCCTAAAATTGTACATTTGTTCAGTTTAAACATTTGAGATGTTTTCTATTTTCTATTGTGAATAAAATATAGGTTTATGATATTTGAAAATTGTTGCATTCTGTTTTTATGTAGATTTTACACACTGTCCCAACTCTTTTGGTGGCTGCAGCCGCATAAACAAACTCCCATAAACAAACTACTGATTCACACTATATGGGCCACAGTGCCTGTGTGAATGTACCCCAAGACCTAATTTATTCACAGCGTATTACTGCGCTTCGGAGTCACGTGTATTTGAGTAGAGTCCCAAATCATTGACCGGCTGACAGACAGTGTGGTTGTACGCATGTAACCTCACATCCTGAACTCAAACTGGGACACTCCTAAATTCTTTACCACATGCTTGGATGTGGTTGCATGTGTACAGACAGAGCATTTGTCAGCTTGTCATTGATTTGTGTGGGTTGCTGCCCCCTCCTGGGCACAAAAATAATTTTACCCTCGAAGCTGTACACCCCTTTGTGGATATGTGAAGGCTTATCTTGCAATCTACAAAATCAGTATCACCATCTGTTTATTCTACCAGAACCACTTCTATGCATTTTCTGGAAATCCGATTTGAATAAGTAATCTTATTGTGTAACCCAAAACTAAGAATCTAGAAGAGAAGTAAGGGATGGAGTAGATAAAGTACTTTACCAACAGTCACCTTTCCCAAGCAATGAAGTATTCATGTAAATTAACTTTACAACTTGTTTAAAGCAATATGTGGTTCATGAGAAGCCCATGGTGACTGATTTTAAATCCTTTTTAGACCCAACGCTTTTCGGATGCTGTCAGTGAAATAAAAATCTGAGTAACTGATATTGCTAATTTTATTTGGTGTGTCCATGGAAGAAAAGCAAATATTTAATAATAAAGATGGCCCAATGGATAATTGCTCTTTCACTTTATATCTTTTTACTTCCAATCTTCCAAGCAACTCTAAAAAAGCTTAATTGGAATCTGTACCATACTTGAATAGATGAGTTTGTTCCCCTTACTGTATCTTTTAGGTAACACTGAAGCAAACTCTTTGCAAGACCTGTAAGGGACTGCTCATTTGCTCTGTTTCGTGTGTAGCCTAGACCTCCTGTTAGTGGCCTCAGCAATATTTGCAGACAAGTTGAGACCTGTATGTTGCAGTAGGTTAGCAAAAAAAAAAAAAAAAGAAGTGTATATGCACACAGTGGGGGCTACTGCCAATTCATAACATGCAGTTGGTGCTACTGTAACTGTGCTATGCACGCCTGGTGCAGGTTGGGCGTACACAGCGTTTTTAAATAAACCAATAACAGCAAGGGGAAATCTCCTTTAAAGCAATGGGTTTTGAAGCCTTCGCTGGTAATCTTCACCTTCTCCCCTACATAAGGAATTTTCACAGCTTTGAGATGATCAGTGGTTTGTGTATTTTAGAGCAACGGTCACCAGCCAGTGGTCAGTGGACCAATGATGGTCAACGAGAAAGGTTTGGTGGTCCCCAGGGGTTCTACCCCAAGTCAAGATTGTGGCAAATGTATACCGCCCAATGTTTCTGGTGGTGTCCTCAATGCATGTTGACAGTCAATACTGTCAGTATACATTGATACACAATGCCTCCTCTGTAGTTCTGGCTCTTGTGAACGCAGCACAGAGAGCGGGAGGTGAAGAAGGAGGGGACTTCCAATGGCAGCGCTGAATACAGATTGTGGGTGGAAGCACAGAGCTCGAGCTCATGGCTGGATAAGGTAGTGAGATACAGTGATGAGTCTATGTAAAGCAGAGAGCTGGAGAATTGTGTGTATAAGGCAGCAGTGTGATCCAATGGAACAGGGGCAGTGAGGAGTAGCATTGTGTGTATAGAGTAGCATTGTGATCCAGGGTGAAGGGGGCAGCGAGGCGGAGCATTGTGTGTTTATAGTAGCAGTGTGATCCAGGGTGAAGGGGGCAGCGAGGCGGAGCATTGTGTGTATAGAGTAGCAGTGTGATCCTGGGTGAAGGGGGCAGCAAGGCGGAGCATTGTGTGTATAGAGCAGCAATGTGATCCAGGGTGAGGGGGCAGTCAGGCGGAGCATTGTGTGTATAGAGTAGCAGTGTGATCCAGGGTGAAGGGGGGCAGTGAGCTGGAGTATTGTATTTATATAGCAGCAGTGTGATCCAGAGGGAGGAGGACAGGGAGCCAGAGCTTTATGTGTATAAGGCAGCAGTGTGATCCAGAGGGAGGGGGGCAGCAAAGCAGAGCAGCAGCAGTGTGATCCAGGTAGAGGAGGGGGGGGGCAGAGAGCCGGAGCATTGTATATGTAAGACATGAAAAATTCATGTTAGTGGTCTGCAGGATTAAAAATTGTGAGTTTAGAGGTCCGAAATGCTGATGACCCACTGATCTAGAGTAGTGGTCCTCAAATTTAATTGTCTCAAGCTGCATGTAGGCCTCACTTTCATGTCATCACTCAAACTTAAATACATTAGTGATGGCTTTTATAACCATTACACGGCGTTTGTTGTATTTCAATACTGTATAAATAAGTCAAAACACGACAATGTAAAGTTTAAAAAGTTTGAGGTGAAATGCCCCCTGTGGCTTACTACAATGACTTTTGAAAGTGATGTAGGACTCTCTTCACTGTGCAGTTCTCTAATTATTCTAGGATTTGAGAGGTAAAATAGCATTTCTTAACAAGAAATGTAATTGTTATTTTTCTTTTCCTCTGTCAAGTGTTTTCTTCTTTCTTCTACCTAGTGATTTTATGCTTTCGTTACAGAAAATAGTTAAGGTCAACTATTCATCACTTGAATAGTGAGTAGCAACATCTGTATTGCACATAAATATTTGTTTATTAAAGCTTCTGTAATCCTTTTTGATCTGACTGCACATCCATGTGAACACCATGAGAACAAGCACTGCTGACAGTTAATGCATGCAAGCTTGTCACTATGCTGCATGCTTTTATACAGTGGACAGTGCAGTTTCTTGTGTTGTCCTGTCATTTTATATTTTATTCTTTTTGTTTTACAGACCCAGTTAAATCTTCTGCTTGAAAAACTCAGAAGCACGGTAAGAAAACAGCTGCATTTTCTTGTTGGTTTTTGTTGTGCAGGTAGCTCATGAACACCCTTGTCAATATTTGAAGTGAATCTGTTGTCAGACTATGCACACTACAATATTAACATAATCTACACAAACAGTAAAAGAACTTTAAAACAAGTCCGGATTTACCTTTGCAGCTGTAGACATTGTGGAGAAATTCAACTTCACATTTTTCTTGTACAAAAGTTTTTATTTTAAGAAAAGGCATAAACATACATACAAAACAAGGCATATGTGTACAATATAGAAAAAACAAATGGAACGCATGGACTTCACATTTTTCAATGTGGGCACAGAAATCTTAGTTTTTCCTATTGCTGCAGAATCTTTGTAGACTGCCAGATACTTTTAATGATGACATACAGTTGGTGGTTCTAAGCTGTTAGGAACCAAATGCAACGCAACTGTAGACTCTTTGTTGCGAATTTTGCTATTCATCCTAAATGGACAGAGACCGCAAACACTTGCTTTGTTGTAAATAAAATTCCCGGGTATAATACATATTTTGTAAGGATTATTATTATTATTATTAACCTGTTCACTCCAGCACACATTGCTTAATACACAGCTGCTAGTTTGAGCTGCCAATACCCTAATCCCAGTGCATAGTGCTGTTTACTCTCTTTCACGCAAAACTTTATTTAAATGTCACGTTTGACATTTAAATACAGTTCTATGCATCATGGCGGCATTGCAATGTGGTGGTTTTTGTCACACCCTGCTACGCTGCACTTTTTTCCAGCATGCAACACAAGGGATCACAGCATACATTTCCTTTTTATAACATTACCATTTTATTTTGCAATAAAACAATAGTTATTTTTGACAATTTAATATAAGCCTACTTGAAAGATCTCCTACAACAATGTTAATTCTGCCTGTCTACTGGCTGTCTCTTTCCATAATTTCCTGGATTCCCTACATGCTTTGCAGCTTCTCCTCTATTCATTTCTTTGGTTTACTTTTCCTTCATAAAGACGCATCTCATAAAATTAGAATATCAAAACGTTAATTTATTCAAAAAGTGAAACTCATATAATTCATATAGATGTGTTACACACACACAGTGATATATTTCTGGCAAACACTTCTATCTCTTAATTTGGATGATTATGGCTTACAGCGAGTGAAAACCAAAATTCATTATCTCAGAAAATATGAATTTTACAAAAGGCCAATAAAAAAGGATTTTTAATAGAGAAATGTTGGCTTACTGAAAAGTATGTCCATGTACAGTATAGTATGCACTCAATACTTGGCCAGGGCTCATTTTGCATGAATTACTACATAAATGCGGCGTGGCATGTAGGCGATCAGCCTGTGGCACTGCTGAGGTGTTATGGAAGTCCAGGTTTCTTTAATAGCGGCTTTCAGCTCATCTGCATTGTTGGGTCTAGTGTCTCTCATTTTCCTCTTGACAATAACCCGCTTATTCTCTATGGTGTTTAGGTCAGGTGAGTTTGCTGGTAAATTTCCTGGTAGAGGGCTGTGCTGACTTTGGACTTGATAAAAACACAGTGGACCACCACCAGCAGATGACATGGCTCCCCAAATCATCATGGACTGTGGAAAATTTAGCATTTCATTTGGAAATTAAGGTACCATCTGAAGAGTGGAGAGGCACAGAATCCAAGTTGCATGAGGTCCACTGTGAAGTTTCCACAGTTAGTGATGCCATGTCATCTGCTGGTGATGATCCACTGTGTTTTATCAAGTTCAAAGTCAGCGCAGCCCTCTACCAGGAAATTCTAGAGCACTTCCTGCGTCCCTCTGCTGACCAGCTTTATAGAGATACTTTTTTCAGCAGGACTTGGCACCTACCCAGAAACAAAAAGAGTGAAGCTGAGCACCCTGCTCCTGTGCTCAGAACCAGGTCCTCAGGCTGTTTCAATCTTGGAACCCACACTTGGCATCCCAAATGGCTAAGCCTTGCTGCCCTCTACGACCGGGGTGGTCAAACACACTGTAAAAACAAACACAGAGAAAGGGCGCACCAGCCTAGCTCATTATCCTCAGCAGGCTTTTTAATAATAGAAGTTAAAATCAACTACTCACAAACATGCGTGGTAAAACAGCATATCAATTCCAAAAAGCAGCATCAAATGGAAAAGTCCAATGTCTCATGTAGACGGAGGGCTGACGCGTTTCGAGGCCGTGCCTCTTCCTCAGAGCCCAGTGTGTATGAGACATTGGACTTTTCCATTTGATGCTGCTTTTTGGAATTGATATGCTGTTTTACCACGCATGTTTGTGAGTAGTTGATTTTAACTTCTATTATTAAAAAGCCCGCTGAGGATAATGCGCTAGGCTGGTGCGCCCTTTCTTTGTGTTTGTTTTTACTTGGCACCTACCCACACTGCCAAAGTACTAATACCTAGTTTTAATGATCATGGTATCACTGTGCTTGTTTGGCCAGCAAACTCGCCTGACCTAAACCCCATAGAGAATCTGTGGGGTATTGCCAAGAGGAAGATGAGAGACACCAGACTCAACAATGCTGACGATCTGAAGGCCGCTATCAAAGCAGCCTGGGCTTCCATAACACCTCAGCAGTGCCACAGGATGATCGCCTCCATTCCACGCTGCATTTATGCAGTAATTCATGCAAAAGGAGCCCTGACCAAGTATTGAGTGCATACTGTACTGTACATAGTATAAAAAGAGAGAAAATATTTCCGCGCTAAAATTAAACAAGGTCAATGACAGTGAATAAATACAAGCAGCCAGCACAAAATCAACTAACAGTGATCCATAAACATAATATTTCCAAAAAGTGCAGCGCTACAAATACATGAAAAAATCTAGATATTTGTGAAACAAGTGGAAAAACCACAAAGCCGTAAAAGGGGTAGTGTCCAAAATAATGAATAAGGTCCCAGAAAATGGTGCAAATAAAATAAATCCACATGCAGGATGTTGGGAAAAATATTCCTTCCGGTGACACCAGGGAAAAGTGCAAAATGGGGGCACCTCTGTGCATAAGTATGGCAAGCAGCTTACCAGAACTCCGTGGCTACTCAAATGAATGAGACAGCCTCTCTCAGCAAGTTGTTATACCAGTGTAGTCAGTAGATGTCAAACTCAGGCACTTCTTAGTTACTCCGTCATACATAAATGGATATGTAGAAAGAAACAGAGGCCCATAGCATAATCCCGTAAAACATATAGGTAAAATTTATTAAAAAAGAACTACTCACAATATGAAGGCATATAACAGGCATAGACAATAGGCTGTTCATGGATCAAAATGCGGCGTCCAACGTTTCATCATCAAAAATATTATGTACTGTACAAAGACATACTTTTCAGTAAGCCAACACGTATTTAAAATCCTTTTCTTTATTGGTCCTATGTAATAATCTAATTTTCTGAGTTTTTTCTAGCTGTAAGCCATAATCATCCTAATTTAAAAGAAAGCAATGCTTGCAATATATTGCAACACTCTGTGTGTAAAGCATCTATATAAAATATGAGTTTACCTTTTTAAATTGAATTACTGAAATACATGAACTTTTTGATGATGATCTAATTTTATGAGATGCACCTGTATATCCCATAGTGCCTGGCTGCTCGCTTTTTGAAGAATGAAGTCAGTGCAGAGTTTGGTATTTAACATAGCAAACTCTGGCTCCCTGACCATGTACTATCAGTGGCAGGGTGAAAAGACATCTCTAAGACTCCAGAGGGATTTTGAGTGTTTGTTTTTTTTTTTTAAAGATAGATTTCAGGTAGCGATAAACACTTTTGAAAACTATTCAGCTCACTGAAAATGTGATTTTTTTTTTTTTTTTATACAGTATATAACCACACCTGAAAAGATAAAAGGTGGTTTATTTATATAGAAGTTGTGATTCTAAGTTTGATTGCTTCCAGAAGAAGATGTAATACTAAGGCAGGAATAGCATTTGAAAGATAAAAAGGATGAAGTAAAAATCAGTTCAAGCGTCTTTGGTTGAGCTGCCCTTGAGACGGAGCTTGAAAATTTCCACCTGTTTTAAAAAAAATAACTTAGTTTAAAGCTACGCAATTCCGTGTGAAAACTTTCCAACTGGTTAGGAAATAATAAATATATCATTATAAAATAGTATGTGATGTGATTTTTGAGATTACAAGAAGCATTTTTTTTTCTTTGTTAGAACATTGATAGCATATTGGAGTCAACACGTTTTCCGTAGTGGAGGCAATGTTTAGGTGCTTTCTTTACAGAAACTTCAAAAAACTCCTCTTAAAGTGGTTGTAAACCCCCCTCTAATGTTTGTACCTATAGGTAAGCCTATAATAAGGCTTACCTATAGATACTGTAAATATCTCCTAAACTTGCACTGTTTAGGAGATATTTACTTTTTACTTGCACCGATGACATCATCGGTGCATGCTCATTGAAGGAACGGCCACCCGTGCCGTTTCTTCAGAGCCCTGAGTCGTGACCGGTGGCTCCCGCGCACATGCGTGGGAGTGACGTCACGCGATTTCAGCCAGTAGCACAGCCAGAGACCGCGGATCTGGAAGGAAGAGGGGACAAAGATGGATGCGGCTCCAGTGGGGACGACAAGAACTTAGTTTGGAGGTAAGTGTCATATAATGTGCTAGTATGCGATGCATGCTAGCACATTATGCCTTTACTTTCTAGCTAAGGGAAAAAAAATTACTTTTTAATTCCTGATAGAAGTCACAAGACTGCTCTAACTGCTGATGAGAAAAGGTATTTAGCAGTTTATATTCACTAAAACGATTGCATTTCCATGTTCTGTGTACTGTAGGAGACCAGATATAGTGAATGCAGGGTCCTGGGTTTAGTAACATTTTAAGTGTCAAAAACATTTGTGCTTTTATGTTTTTTTTATGACCTGTCCTATACTAAAGTTTATTTTCTTAAGGAAACCTTTTAAAGGAGGAGATTATAACTTTTTTTTTTTTTGCTTCATACACACACACACCCTTCTTTAAACCACTGGTTGTGGGAAACCGCAGCAAAATTGCTCCACAATTTTGCCACAGGTTGGGTTTTCTTGCAGTCAGCAGGCAAAACATTCTTATCCTGAACACAAATCTTCCGCATTCAGTAGAAGGAGGTTGAGGGAGGTGGAAGCTCCACTAACCGCAGCAGCTCCTAAACTCTGATAAAAGCCTATGAGTACATGGACACATAGACTTTTATGGCGTTGAGTTTAGGAGCTGTAGTGTACGTGAAGGGTCCATTCAGACTAGCGCGACTTGTCAGGCGACTTGTCAGCCTGACAAGTCGCGGTCGGTCGCTCGCCATTGTTTAGCACAGGACCCGTTCTAATAGGAGCGACACAAGTCGTTCCGACTTAGAAAAAGGGTCCTGTACTACTTTGGGGCGACCTGGAGGCGATTTGCATTGACTTCAATTATATGAAGTCCGTGCAAGTCGCGGCGAAGTCGCGGTGCACAGCGTCGCCCCAGAAAGTCGGATCGCGCCAGTCTGAATGGGCTGTTAGACTTAATCTATTAAAATGTTGCACAGTTGTTTAAAACTACAAGTTAATAATGATTACTTACATGCTGTCTAAGAACATTTATCAAGAATTTTGTCAAGTCGGGGTAATCAACAAATACACTGTAAACTGAAGGACAGTCAAGCTCTCTTTGTATCACTTGCATTTGTTTAAAGAATGTTTATAGTCACTTGTTTTAGTATTTTTATCAGTATAGTTGAGAAAAAAGAGTGTAAAATATTTACATTGCTGAAATACCGTTTTGAAGTTCAAAATAATGCATCATTTATAATTCTTGTTTGGCCCGCTTTTCTTTTTTCTTTTCCATTTTAGTGACTGATAATTATATTGCATGTGCACATTGCAATGTGATGACCTAGTTTTTACTTTGATTTTTGCATTGTGCAGCCAATAAAATAAGCAATATGTCAGTGTCTTATACAAATTATTTACTGGCTTACCCACAGGGATCTAGCTTCATCCGTTGCATCAAGCCCAATTTAAAAATGACAAGTCATCAGTTTGAAGGAGCACAAATTCTGTCTCAGCTTCAGTGTTCAGGTAATGTTAATTTCATATTTATTACCTTCAGTTTTATTAAAAAATGCAAATTACAATATATTTCTGCTTTCATCTAATGCCCAGCTGGGCCCTAAGAAAGAAAAGGCAAATTTTCAGGTTGGGTTAGATGAGCTCAAAAAGTTTTTTACTTGTGTGTTTGCACAATACCAATACTTCCCTAAAGTCGAAGAGAAGCACAAATGTTGGTGAGACTTTTACAGTAGATAATCTCTCAAAGAGATGTCATTATACACACATCTGCTAAAATTCAATTCTTTATTTACACTTAGCCATTAAGCAAACAATGGCTATTGCTAAAATATCAATGTTAGCCTCATCATCAATAAAACTAGGGCCGAAATAACTAATCGATTATGAAAATAGTTGTCAACTATTTTCATAATCGATTAGTTGGTCAACCGATTAGTTGGCCTGCATACAGAATGCATTATTTGTTTACATATTGGGAGATACAGTAAAGCACGCATACAGCTCAGTACACCGTCCATAAATGTCAGTAAGTGCCTTAGAACTTGTGAATGTGAATGTGTGAGGAGCAATGCCTCATGGGACATGTAGTCCTGGGCAGGAAGTGGTTCTTAAGGCAGAAGATTTTTTTACCTTGCTGTAAGGGCACCCTATACTATACTTTGCACTCTGAAGGCAGGAGGAGCCAGAAATGTCAGGGTATGTATAACATGTTTGTTGGGTTTTTTAATCTGCCCAACAACAAATGGGCCAAAAAAAGCATAAAAATGCAAAACGCAAAAAAGCAGCAAAATCACGTTCGCATAAAATCTCACAGCAAAAAGCAGGAAAATCACTGCATAGGTGTGAACCGAGCCTTATGCTTTTTGTACGAGACTATTCATTATGGAAAATCTTTGTGAATGTCGTTTGAAAATGAATATAATTTCTGAACGAAAACCACATACACTGCCTGAAAATTCCTTTGACCAAGAAGTTTATTATTCTTCTCTTTCGAATATTCTCATCACTGTGGTCAAAAACGACCGTCAATTTGACTCCACTAATGATTTCAAAATTGAACAAATGTTCTTAAAATTAAATTAGTTTTGAAGGAAGACATTGTTTTTGTATGGCCAGCTTAAGTGACAAGCAGGCGCAGGGAGCTTTTATCAAGCCAACTGGCTATGACAAGGAAGTCGTACATAATATATTACAGTTCTGTCTGAAAATCGGCAAAAAACAAATTTGATCTCTGAGTCTGATGATATTTACCAGATTCAACCTCTATTAGTATATACAGTCTATCTCTTCTATCTGTTATTCTCAGAGTAGATTAGAGATTTTGCTCCCTAACCCTATAGTTGGTTATTTATATTTACCACTTTATATATATATATATATATATATTTAAGAATACATTGCCTTTTTTTTTTTACTTTACATATTAACTAAATTATACACCACACTTTTTTTTCAAGGTTATTATCCGATTAGTCGATTAATCAAAATAATAATCGGCCAACTAATCGATTATGAAAATTCCGTTAGATGCAGCCCTAAAAAAACGATAACAAAAAGATATTCATGACATACAAAACATATAATTCCACTGAATATATTTCTTAAAACCCCATCCAAAGCATGATAATATAACAAAATCCACCCTAAGGGTCAACATTGTTTCTGGTGCTCTCCAAGATTATGACTGTAGCTATGATTTGATGATCATCTAAACACATTGTGGTCAAGTTCTTTATCTCTAGCGGGTTCCACTTTATTCTTCAGGAGAGGGGTATTCTAAAACAAAATGTAAGAAGACAAATTAAAACATCTCATAAAGCCAACTAGGTCATTATTGGGCAACAAGCAAGTTATGTGCCAGCCATACTTATTTACTTATGTGTTGTCTGTTGATATGATTGTACAGGTTGTCTGTGTAGCTCTACGATTACACAGGGCCATGCATTAAAGTGTTACTAAACCCACAACAGTAAAATCAGTCTGTATATGTAGTAAAGCATGCTTTTTATACTTACTGTGGAACCTAATGGGTTAATCTTCTGCATTGTATAAAAAGACTGTTTAAATCCTGTCTTGTCCGATCCTCCCCTTCATCCATAGTCCTCAGTCCATCTCCTGAGTCACTATGCACATGCTCAGTTTGGTGTGAATTGCTAGAGAGTTTTTTCTTTGGAGGGTACATGTGACACAGGGCCAATCAGCACTGTCCAGACAGAGGGTCAGGGGTGCTGCAGCCTCATAGGACAGTCAGAGTAGAATGAAAACTTCTCCTGCAAGCTTTTACCAGACACTGATAGAAGGCACAAGACTGCTATATACTGCTGATGAGAAAAGGTATTTATCTATTTAGAATCACTAAAATAATTGCATTTCCATGTTCTGTGTACTGCAGGAGACCAGATATAGTGAATGCGGGCTCCTGGGTTTAGTAACACTTTAAAAAGTAAAAGGATAAGTAACTTGAATCTAAGAATCCAGCAGGGTATCCCACTTTGGTTGGCAGGGAGGTTCAGCAGGCTTGAGATGTAAGGACTTGGCATGTAACCACTTTGAAAATATGGTATAGTTAACAATAATATCCGCGCTATGGAGAAATAATCTATTTCTAGATGTAAAATTTCTTTAGAAATGGCTGCTGCCTACCTCTAAAATATAGACCAACGTTCAATATTGAATTGGTGTGGGGATGATGAGGTAATTGGCGCTGCCTAAAATTGATTGTAATTACGGGTAAATCAATATCTCATATGTATAGGCTCAGTTCATATATATATATATATATATATATATATATATATATATATATATATATATATATATACATAAAGTGCAGTATATAAAACAGTATAAAATATCCAAATTATCAATTAATTCAGTGAACGAAAAAATAATAATAAAGTGACTTAGTGCAATAAATCTGTGCGCATAACTTCCAACTGTGTGATTAAATATGCGTGCGCATGTGCAACAGTGGTAGATTGGCCAGATAGTACTGGCTATAGTATCTGGGATTAGCCAAGAAAAATAATTGAAAAATCATAAGCTGCTAATCAAAATCAATTGCTGGTGAAATATATCAGATAATAAAGTGATTGACAAATATAAAAAGACTTTTATAAATAGAAGTGATAAAGTGTTATCCGTGCAAGTGATAGAAGTATAATTCATCAGTGAAAAATAAAATATGTATTTTATATATAGTAAAAATAGATCTCTGGCAATAAAAAGTTCAGTCGCTTGGGTAAGTAAAAAAGCAAGTTCATATGAAGTCCGTATAAAAGTGCATATAAAAGTGGGCTGCTGCGGTATTCGGCTCCGTGGGCGTTTTTCGTGGTGCTCCGGGTATAAAAGTGCCGGGTGTGGAAACAGTGCTCCCTTGGTCCCATCTTTTCCCACACTCACCAGAAATTATCACCCCTACAGGGGTAATCAGCGTGTAAGACCTGAATCCGCTCTCTGGTCCAAGATGGTCCCATAGGCTGATCCCTCTCCTGTGGCCGTGTATACCGTTTGGATTATATGCCCATCGTGCTCCTAAAACATGGATCCACAGATCAAGATGTGTATTATACACGCCAGATAGCCACTGAAAAAGGTGTCCAAGGGGCTTTTTTATGGGCCTGGTTTCAAACCGGTTTATCAAAGAGTATTTTTTGGAAAAACCAAACCCCCATAGGAGTACAGCTGGCTGGGGGAAGAAAAGGAAAATATGGGAGACACCAGGGCCCTTATGCGCCAACATTCACTTCCAGATAATGGCACCCGGATAACGCTCACAAGGAGCACAGCAAACGCAAGAGATCAGTACCCAATAGGCGTATTCGGTTTCTATGGTGACAGCAAGGAAGGGAAAGCCTCTACTTACCACTGAGAGGCTTTCCCCTCCTTGCTGTCACCATACAAACCAAATACGCCTATTAAGTACTGATCTCTTGCGTTTGCTGTGCTCCTTGTGAGCGTTATCCGGGTGCCATTATCTGGAAGTGAATGTTGGCGCATAAGGGCCCTGGTGTCTCCCATATTTTCCTTTTCTTCCCCCAGCCAGCTGTACTCCTATGGGGGTTTGGTTTTTCCAAAAAATACTCTTTGATAAACCAGTTTGAAACCAGGCCCATAAAAAAGCCCCTTGGACGCCTTTTTCAGTGGCTATCTGGCGTGTATAATACACATCTTGATCTGTGGATCCATGTTTTATGAGCACGATGGGCATATAATCCAAACGGTATACATGGAGAGAAATCAGCCTATGGGACCATCTTGGACCGGAGAGCGGATTCAGGTCTTACACGCTGATTACCCCTGTAGGGGTGATAATTTCTGGTGAGTGTGGGAAAAGTTGGGACCAAGGGAGCACTGTTTCCACACCCGGCACTTTTATACCCGGAGCACCACGAAAAACGCCCACGGAGCCGAATACCGCAGCAGCCCACTTTTATATGCACTTTTATACGGACTTCATATGAACTTGCTTTTTTACTTACCCAAGCGACTGAACTTTTTATTGCCAGAGATCTATTTTTACTATATATAAAAAATACATATTTTATTTTTCACTGATGAATTATACTTCTATCACTTGCACGGATAACACTTTATCACTTCTATTTATAAAAGTCTTTTTATATTTGTCAATCACTTTATTATCTGATATATTTCACCAGCAATTGATTTTGATTAGCAGCTTATGATTTTTCAATTATTTTTCTTGGCTAATCCCAGATACTATAGCCAGTACTATCTGGCCAATCTACCACTGTTGCACATGCGCACGCATATTTAATCACACAGTTGGAAGTTATGCGCACAGATTTATTGCACTAAGTCACTTTATTATTATTTTTTCGTTCACTGAATTAATTGATAATTTGGATATTTTATACTGTTTTATATACTGCACTTTATGTATGTGTATATATATATATATATATATATATATATATATATATATGAACTGAGCCTATACATATGAGATATTGATTTACCCGTAATTACAATCAATTTTAGGCAGCGCCAATTACCTCATCATCCCCTCACTTTGAAAATATGGCAATTTTTAGTGCCTGTATCTATGAAATCCAGGTTTGCATTTTTGAGCAGATGCAGCTTGCTTTTAGTTGCGTCCTGCTTCCATTTTGAGATCAGTTTGGGGGTGTTTCAAAAATGATTCAGAATTCATTGTGGGTGCATTTGACCTGCAGTTACCTCCTTCTGACCTGCATTTTTACCACCTTCAAAACTGCATCAGCTTACTTCAAGCTCCTTTTGCATTACTGTTGACTCGTATGAGGAAAACAATTTTTGGGCGTGAACTAATGCCTGTTGATGCAATCGGTGTCTGTCTAAATGAGATTTAAACTAAACTAATCTATGTATTAGATTTTAGTGTATTTTGTGCTTCTTTACAGTATAATATGAAAAATGTAGAGCAAGCATGTAAAATGTGCAACATCAAAATTAGGTTCTTCTTCACATGCAATTATTGCTCAGTTTTTTGACTCCCTAAAAATACACTGTACTTTTCCTT
The DNA here is from genome assembly GCF_965119305.1 of Pelophylax lessonae. Classification (NCBI taxonomy): domain Eukaryota; kingdom Metazoa; phylum Chordata; class Amphibia; order Anura; family Ranidae; genus Pelophylax; species Pelophylax lessonae. The sequence goes on from NC_138770.1 coordinate 352,094,004, forward strand.
TAAAAAGGCTCAGTAAAGTCAGTATTGACCAGGACTCCGAAGCCTTGTAAGTAATGTGAAGACGCACAGAAATCCAGATTTGTTATTGAATTATTTATGTCTACACTCGCATCACAAGTTCAGCTACTGTAAAAAAAAAAAGTTAACAACTCTAAACTATGGGAGGATAATGTAGAGTGTGTGTGTGTGTGTGTGTATATATATATATATATATATATATATATATATATATATATATATATATATATATACACACAAACACGTTATACCCAGGATCACATTTATAAAAAAAAAAAAAAACCCTAGGTTGTTAAATAGAATAACTATTACTTTGCATGATAAAGTATGAAAGGCAGGTATAGCTAAATGTTATTTAATGAGGCATCCATGTTTAATTTCCAGTTTTTTTTTCTACTTAATGAAATAATACTTTTCCTAAGGAGAGCTTGTTGGCCTTGCATCCCATATATATGGACTGTATGTCATGGCTCCGTGTCATATCCCCTCTATAGGATTTGTTTCAGTTTAGTTAAGCTGTAGATGAGAGGATGACATCAAAAGAAATATTGCTTGAGCCCCAGGCAATTTATTTGCATGCCGTTCACCTGCATTTGAATGAGAGCCTTGTAGAAAAGTAATTTCCGTTGATTTTCACAATTTTAAGCTTACCAGGAGTATTCGTTTAGTGGTCTGAGCATATTTACTCATTAGTCTTTGTGATTCGCTATTATAAAAGTCACATTTTGTGAGATTTAGCTTATGATTTTTCTTACTGCTGTGATCAGAGAGACCCTTTTTAATCTCTGGACATTGCTGGTTCCTTTCAGTATGATCTTTAATCGAATTACAAAGGAAAACAAAACAGTTTTTAGACTTTTTATTAAATTACTTTTTTTTTTTCTAGTAACGTTTTGTATTTTCTGGCATAGGTTTTTTTTTTTTTTTTACTTTTAGGGAATGGTTAAGATGTTATGGAGAAACTCCACTCCCCCCACCCTTTTTCACTGGGTTATTCACAAAAGAAACACACACAATGATGTTCTGTAGGGATCTGATGCTCCACTTCTTTGCACTTGGTCATCTTCTCTGACGTCATTGGGAGCTGGCTGTATTTTGCAGGTTTTTGCAGCCAGCTTCCAGCTGCAAGAATAGGGAAGAGACAGCTGTCATGATTGGCCATGGTGTGTTTTGTTTGCAGCAGAGTATCTGGAGGCTTCTTGAGATACATGATATGGTTATCCCACGTGGCCGTTGGATACTGCTTTCGCCATTCTCACCTAGGTGGTAATCCAGGAATTATGGGGAGGTATAAATAAATGTCAGATTTCTAAGAAAGGAGGGGGTAGGGGAACTGAAAATGAGTGGGGAAGGTGGAGGTCTGATTTATAATTTACCTGTCATAGTGTAAGCACATAACAGGAAAGCAGACACCCTCGGGTACTGAAACATACCTCTGTGCAATGATTTTGACATAATTGGGGCCTAGGACCCTGGTGTTTATTCATATGCAATTTCTGACTTATTCTTTGGAAGTCTGTGCTTGGTCTGGCACTTTCCACAACACTCCATGGGATGTACTGCAGAAGGGCCCCCACAATGTCTTGAAGGGAATTTTAGAAAGGTACAGCCCAGCAATCGACTTCCTAAGAAAAATGAAATATTTTCCTATAAATGCCGTGTAGAGGTGTGAGCAAGCATTGTTGTTTGCTTTTCTTTTTACAGAGCAAATCTTTGTAATAGGTTGTTTTTTTTTTCTTTTTTACATAAAGAGATTAGAATTTCTAAACCTGCAAGAGTGGTGGTTGTTTTCATGATCCTGGCTATACTGTCAGGTATGCCACCTGGAAAACTTGTAGAGGGCAGGATTAAATATATTACCTCAACATCAAGTCTATATACACGATTGAGTAAGTGATTGTGAATATGAAAGTTGAGATTGGGCTCCATTTTCCATGAGATTGGGCAGCCTGTCCATTTTCAACTGATCCCACTTAATCTAACCCGCTTGATGGATGGCAAACATATCCCCATCCGTCTGTTTTCAGCTGGTCTTGTCAGATGGGATGCCAGGCGGGTGTGTCAGTGGACATATGTCCGCTGACATCCGCCTCCCCATAAAGGAGAATGAGTGGCCCAGTCGGATCCGCCTGAAAAACAGACAGTGGACCCGATCAGTCTGATCGTGTGAAAGGGGCCTATTAGGGTAACTATAACTACTACTTCAAAGAAGGCTGCATTTCAAGACTTTGGAATTCCTGCTCTCTATTATATGCAAAGCCAGCTTCAGACATCTTACACTTATAATCTCTGCAGGGGCTGCATCAGAAGAAATATTTTGGGTACAGCTAGCTGGCACTGTTATAGAATATAAAACTTGAAGCGGCAACTTGTTTTGGAACTTTATAAACTACTAATAAAAAAATCTGCACTGTTTAGAGCTCATCATTGTTTCTGTGTGTTGGGTACTCTGGTATTCCTGAAAGTACTAAGTCAAGGTTTGGGGGTGCAGTTCAGAAGTTTTGACCTTGTCTGCATATTTTGACTTGAGATGTAGCTAATCTCTGCAGGGGCTGCGTCAAAAGAAATATTGTTGGTTACAGCTTGGCAGAACTGTTACAGGAACTGGAACTCTAAGGGAACTTTGTTTGGAACTTCATGATCTGCTAATAACAAATTTATGCTATTTAGAGCTCATCATTGTTTCTGCATGTTAGCTTTGCAGTTCAGAAATCTTGACATTTTGAAATGTAGCTACACAATTTACTTTTTGGCTTTTTGCATTTATAATCATTTATTCGTGGTCACTAAAGAAATCCATTAACATTTTTCCTCACATTGGTTCATTCTTATAGTTGCCTAAATGGTTAATATGTTAATATGTACTATGTGTATATGCAAATCGCCAAAATGCACATAAATTGAATTAGTTAAATTTTGTCCAGTCTGCAGACCCAATAACCCAGGGTCATGATGGTCAAGATGGAGCAGCAAGTCAGGACACAAGATTTGACACCTTTCTAGCAAAGTTCACGTCACAGCGTTAGTCATACCAAGTTTGAACTCTAATACTCTATTCTCCAGATAGAATGATATAGTCTGACATGTTTGGAACAGGACGTTCTTAATTATAGTGCTACATTTAAGGACTTCCCAGGTCCATTGTACCTGTATGAATCAAGTGTGTTTGGACCCATTTGAATGTGCTGTTGTAATTGTATGTCTTTATTTTGGGGTGCTGTTTTTTGCATTGTCTTGTGAGTAGGTGACTAAGATGATGAGTGGAAGGCACATTTTCAATGAAATTCACAAAATGGGTTAAAGGAACCCTGTTGCCTCATAAAAATAAATGTTATGGAAAATGAATCTTCTAATGGTATTTGTTCTTGTGGTATCACTGTTTGAACATTCTTTAGAATCTGCAATCTATGGTTTCTTCCTCCTTCTTCTACGTCACTACAGGACGCAGTAGTGATGAAAGGGTCTACAGAAGGAACCACAAAGTTTAGCAGGGAACCGGGCATCCAAAACACCCTGAAGTGTGCTGTATGCTGAATATTTTTTGGCAGTGGTATCTCATGAATACAGGGGAGATAAGTAGCACAAGTCAGTATTGCGGAATTTCAAAAGTGGGTCCTAAAAAGAGACCGTACAGAGCCAGCTCCATTTTTCCGAAAAAATGTACTGTGGTCTAATAGGTGCATTTACAAAGGAGTCATACCGAAATACAGTAACTCATGACAAAGCCAAATGTAGGAACATACTCTTTCCAAAAACCAAGGTCTTTACTGGTTATTTTGCTAAAGCCCCACTTGTAAAAGGATTATATGACATCCTTTTGTCATAGGTTTTCCCAGAGGTGGCAGCAGAATAGAGCAAAGGGCACAGATCTAAATACAGTATTATCATTATCCATCATCATCCACCTAGAATAAAGTTGTCTGATCTGCTTCAAACTTTGTCATGAGGGTTGGCTCACTACTTAGAGTGTGTTTAGATAATAACAAAGCCCTAATTCGACATATTTATCTGAAGTCAGAATCAAAAGCATAGAGCATCATACTCAGGGCACAAGACTAATGTTTCCTAGGATAGAGAAGACTATCACATGGGTTATCAGCAAAGTAGAAAAAAACATGGCACTCCAAACCGGGACTACATTTCTTTAAATACTGCATATTTTTTCTGTACAACGTCTTAGTTTAAACTCGTTTGACTTACAATAGTGCCCTTCAGGATTTAAACATGATAATTAATATTGTAGTTGACAATACAAATGGCAGAATGCAAATTAAATATGAACACATTCTGGAATATTTTAATACTCTAACCTAAATTAATTTTGGGGCTCATTTAGTGAATTTTCTTTCCCCTCCAGGAATGGTATCTGTCCTGGATCTAATGCAGGGAGGCTTCCCATCTCGAGCTTCATTCCATGAACTTTATAACATGTACAAAAAGTATATGCCTGCTAAGCTGTCTCGTCTGGACCCCAGACTTTTCTGCAAGGTATCTCTTCTACTGAACAGTAATTTTAATTGTACCAAAAATCCTTTTCATGCTGTGCAAAATCATCTTGTTAAACTGCTCATGTTTTAATAATTTATTGTGCTCTTTGAAGCCTATTTTAAGGGGGTATAAATTCAAGCCTATTAATGTGTTTCTTTTATGTTACAGGCTCTGTTCAAAGCCTTGGGCTTAAATGAAAATGATTACAAATTTGGGTTAACTAAGGTGTTTTTCAGGCCTGGCAAGGTAAGTGTCTTCTCTTTTTTCAATATTAAATGTGACGAGCCCAGGAATTCTAAATAAAAAGATGATTTATGCAGCTTGTGACTTTAACCTTTTCTTTTATGTGCAAATATTTCTCCTTTTACCCTTGAATTTCAGAATATGCTTGTAAATGAATAGAATTATTAGTTGGTCTGAAGGTGCATTGATATTGTATGCTCTACAGCTGTCATTTTGTATCGTTACATGAAAAATAACTAAGGCTGGCCATACACTATACAATTTTCTTATTCAATTTCCTTTAGATTTACCTGAAACTATGTAGTGCAAGGGCCTGCCTGACTGCATACAAATTGAAAGTGTTTAGGTTTGACCCTATATTACATGGTTTTGGTAAATCTAAAGGAAAGTTGAACAAGAAAATTGTATAGTGTATGGCCAGCCTAACACAGGATTTGGTGATGCATTATGCACAAATTGCTTAACTCGATCCAGAAGGGCTGTGTTAGTTCATAGAAGTGTATAGGCATGAGCTGAACAAAAAAAAAAAACATTTATTAGTCACTCATATTAGAGTGCCGATTAAGACCCTCTTATGACCTAGGAGATCTTGGCAAGCACACCGGTGGTATCCATAGTTTCTCAACACCAGTATGTTAGAGATGTAATGTGCCTACTTTGATTACACCGGTTCCCTCTTTGCCCTGAAATCACATTATTAAACTGTGGAGGAGGTCTTGTTGCCCCCACCCTGAAAAATGTTGAGAACAGTGTGGTCCATTTTGCCAAATACTGTTGATGCAGGTTTTGTGCTTCCTCTTTTTATATTCTTTTATCTTTATTATTATTGTATTTTTTTTTTTAAAACCTATGTATAAACAACATAAGGGCTCTTTAACACGGGCGTTCCGAATGTCAGTATATCACCACATCCGTTTGCGGGTTATATACGGACATAATGCATGTCAATGGGATTGCGGATGTCAGCGGATGACCTTCCGCTGACATCCGATTTGTGTCCTTTCAGTTCTGTTCCGTTTTTTGGAATGGAACAGAACCCTATTTTTCTTCCGTTAAAAAAACGGAACGGATGCAAAATCGGATGTCAGCGGTGTCATCCGCTGATATCTGCAATCCCCATAGACATACATTATGTCCGTATATCATCTGCAAACGGATGGGATGATATGTGGACATACGGAGCGGATGACACAATTGTCATCTGTGTCCGTGAAAAATAAAAAAAAGGGCTGCAGCGGGATAAAAAATAGGAGCGGCCGTGTGAAAGAGCCCTAAGAGGAAAAAAAAAACACAAAAAATTTAATATTTTAGTCTTTAGGGGATCTTGTATGCCTGATTCGCAGAGTAGTCGAAACAGGCACTAGCGCACTTTAGCAGCAGTCCTTTGATGCTTGCATGTACGCTTACTCTTAATGGCAAGTCTGCAGCATTTGTCAGATGAACAGAATCAAGAATGTAATCAGGTATATGATTTTGTCTCAGCTACAAGTCTGGGATCAGTTTATTGAAGCAGTCCACACAACAATGATGAACAGTGACTTGAAGCATTAGAAATGTTACAAATCATCTGCAATCAACACTTCTGAGTGTTAGAATTATCTGCTACATTTGTGCTTTGTTGTTTATAACACATGTGACATTCAGGTGCCAAATAAATTAAAAGTCTTACTATTATTTCATGCCTTCTGCAACTCATGGGTGCTAAAAATACTAGTCTACAAGTCATACCATTTGTTTCTAGTTGGTAAATATACTTAATCATCTTTTGCAAAGTTCATGGCTGGGCTGGAGGCTGCAGAGAGGTCCGCTGCTATTGGTGTAGTGGTCCCACTTGCCTCCCTGCTGAGTCAGAGCTAGAGCGAGGCAATCAGTAAAACTGATGCTCCTGGCTGATTGCTTAGTTGTAGCTTTGACACAATTGAGCAGCACCTCAGATCAATGCTCTTTTCAGCCCAGCCACAGATTTTGCAACAGGTGCTTGAGATTATTTATCATTATTACCCAACTATCATAATGTACTGTATTTCTGGTCCTTTTGAAGTGTTACAGAATATCTTCTTTAATTAGGATTAATCTTTGTCGCTGAATTTTAAAATTGATGTTTTCTTTGCACTGATATTATGCTGCTCTTTATGTTCTAGTTTGCTGAGTTTGATCAGATTATGAAGTCTGATCCAGATCATTTAGCTGAACTGATAAAACGTGTCAATCATTGGCTTATCTGCAGTCGCTGGAAGAAGGTCCAGTGGTGTGCACTTTCAGTCATAAAATGTAAGTTATGGTTTGTTGAAACATAAAATGTCTATGCATAAAATTGTTTTATTAATATTTGGAATCATACAGACTTTTATTAGGATCCTTTAAAAATAATTTTAAATCCTTACCATAGCCGAATTGTAATTTAGGTCCTGAACAGTATGTTTTTTTACATATCATTCTACAATAACTGTGTGTGTGTGTGTACTATAAATTCACACAACACTTTCACTATTGGTAAAGCTTTAAAGCAGGGTGTCCAACCTTTTGGTCTCTCTGGGCCACATTGAGTGTAGAGAAATTTTCTCAGGCCGCATATAAAATATATACTATAGTTAAGGTATATAAGTAAAAAAACGCCACCGAGCCTTTCCCGCGCTGCCGCGCGCCCCCCCCCCCCCCCCCATCACTAATTTAACATAACTAGTGGATGATCCCTTCCAAGGTAGCCTCTGCCTACAGTTAGTTGGAAGCCGCTGTGGCCGTGCGCCCGAGCAGACTTCCTTCCTCCCCAGCAAAAAAGAAAATTGTCAGGGGGCAGTGGGCTGCATTGCCTGCGGTTACGGGCCGTATGCGGCCCCAAGGCCGCAGGTTGGACATGCCTGCTTTAAAGTATGGCAAAGAAAAAAAAATGACAAGGGGCTATATAACTCTCCCTTTATCCAAAATGAAAAACTTTTTGCTTTTAGTTCTACTTTGTTATAGTACATGATTGTCACGTTTGCACATGAAGGTACTGTTAGTTGCATGCGGTGACCTGATCTTGTCATGCGGTGACCTGATCTTGTCATCTGATGAGTCTGATTTTGGGCAGATTGGGTGACAATCCTCATTTTTATTGATGTAGTAGACTTCAAAAGGTGACTAAACTTGATGGATGACTCCGTCAACTGTATTGCATGTCCCAGCTGAAAGCTATTTTCCCATTAAAAATAAGCCAGATCTGGACATATCTGTTTCTCAGTGAAATAAACATGCATGGTTAGGTAATCCAATTGTGCATGTTTATAGAAGCATATGTCAGATTGAATATTCCATGGACCACTTATCCTGCGTAATCAGGCTTCTTATACACATCAGAGACATAATATGAAGTTTTTAAGCACGTTGAAGGATTGTAAGCTTTTGAAAAAAGAGACTTTGTCATAAACAACACACTTGACATTGTCATTGTGCGCTGTCCAAAAAATCTCCTTGACATATAATGCATACCATATTAAAGCTAAGTGCAGAGACTAAACCTCTGCAAAGTTTTCTGCATTCGGAAGATGAACAGCTCGAGGTAAGCAGCTCTTCTGCTGTGGAAAATTAAAGCTCTTGAACACCTTGTTTGTTTATCATAGTACAGGAGGTATTCAAAGAGGGCCACTCATATATATATGTAATTCCCAGTTCTCACCTTGTACTTGTCTGACATTTTAAAATGAAAACATCCTGTGTAGATCATCCTGTTCTCCTCTTTACAGTTATTGGAATGCGGATTCCAAAACAATGAAGTAGAAAAATAATGAACTGTACTTTTATGTGTTCTGTTTTCATTATGCTGGGGACTGGTGAATGTTTAGTATTTGTTGAAATTCATGGTTTTAGGAGGACTGTTTGGTCAGCCCAAACTTTACACTTGTATTTAGAGTGGAACTCCAGCAAGGGCTTTTTTTTCTAGCTTCCTTTTTGGGTGGGAAAGGAATAGAACTTTGTAAATTATGCTGTCTGCTGCCCTGTTGGTGAAGTTTCAGAAATTTCAGCACACTTCCTGTCCCAGAGGCACAACTGGAAATTAGATACAGTGCATCCGAAAAGTATTCACAACCCCTCACTTTTTCCACCTTTTATTATGTTAGTCTTATTCCAAAAATAGAATAAATTCATTTTTTTCATAAAATTCTACAAACAACACCCCAAAATGACAAGGTAAGTACATGTTTGTTTGAAATTTTTGCAAATGTATTAAAAATAAAAAATGAAAAAAGTCTCATGCACATGAGTATTCACAGCCTTTGCCATGACACTTAAAATTGAGTTCAGGTGCATCCTGTTTCCACTGATCATCCTAAAGATGTTTCTACAACTTGATTAGAGTCTACCCATTGTAACTTCAGTTGATTGGACGTGATTTGGAAAGGCACACACCTGTCTATATAATGTCCCACAGTTAACAGTGCATGTTAGAACACAAATCAAGCCATGAAGTCCAAGGAATTGTCTGTAGGCTTCCGAGACAGAATTATATTGAGGCACAGATCTGGGGAAGGGTACAGAAAAATGCCTGCAGCATTGATGGTCCCAATGAGCACAGTGGCCTCCATCATCCATAAATGGAAGATGTTTGGAACCACCAGGACTCTTCCTAGAGCAGGCCGCCTGGCCAAACTGAGCGATCGGGGGAGAAGAGTCTTGGGGAGGTAAACAAGATCCCAATGGTCACTCTGACAGAGCTCCAGCAGTTCTCTGTGGAGAGAGGAGAACCTTCCAGAAGAACAACTATCTCTGCAGCTGTTTACCAATCAGACCTGTATGGTAGAGTGGCCAGGCGGAAGCCACTCCTCAGTAAAAGGCACATGACAGCCGGCCTTGAGTTTGCCAAAAGGCACCTGAAAGTCTCTCATACCATGAGAAACAAAATTCTCTGGTCTGATGAAACAAAGTTTGAACTCTTTGGCCTGAATGGCAAAGCACCACTCATCACCTGGCCAATACTATCCTTACAGTGAAGCATGGTGGTGGCAGCATCATGCTGTGGGGATGTTTTTCAGTGGCAGGAACTGGGAGACTAGTCAGGATGGGGGGAAAGATGAATGCAGCAATGGACATCCTTAATGAAAACCTGCTCCATAGCGCTCTAGATCTCAGACTGTGACGAAGGTTCATCTTCCAACAGGACAACAACCCTAAGCACACAGTCAAGCTAACAAAGGAGAGGTTACGGGACAACCTTGTGAATGTCCTTAAGTGGCCCAGCCAGAGCCCTGACTTGAACCTGATTGAACATCTCTGGAGAGATCTGAAAATGGCTGTGCACCGACGCTCCCCATCCAACCTGATGGCGCTTGAGAGGTCCTCCAAAGAAGCATGGGAGAAACTGCCAAAAAATAGGTGTGCCAAGCTTGTAGCATAATATTCAAAAAGACTTGAGGCTGTAATTGCTGCCAAAGGTGCTTCAACAAAATATTGAGCAAAGGCTGTGAGAACGTTAGTACATGTGATTTTTTTTTTTTTTTTTTACATATTTTATTTTTAGTAAATTTGCAAAGATTTCAAACTTACTTCTTTTACGTTGTCATTATGGGGTATTGTTTGTTGAATTTTGAGGAAAATAATAAATGTAATCCATTTTGGAATAAGACTATAACATAACAAAATGTAGAAAAAGTGAAACGCCATGAATGCTTTCTGGATGCACTGTTTAATTTTCCCAGAATAAACAGAAATCCCACCTAGAGCAAGGATCTCCTACGAAAAGATTTTTCTGCTTCTGTTCCAGGTAAAACTGTAAAATTTGGGTTTTCCCTCTCTTTTTTTATTTTGCAAGGAAACCGAAACAAACATACTGTTACCTTATGAGGAGTTTGTGTAATCTCCATTAGCAATTGTAAATAGATATGTGTGTATATATTTATATATATATATATATATATATATATATATATATATATATATATATATAATTTAGGATATTGTCTTTTGATTTCAACTAACAGTTGATATAAAATTATTGGAAGTTAAGTTGTGTGAAACCAGTCTGCAGGCGTTGGTTATTGATTTAGCAAGTGCAAGCTTGGGCTACCAGGGAGGTGGCTGCTATTTACACGTAAATACCTAAACTGGTATGCGAGATAGTACAACACCATAATTAAGTTCCTTTTCACAGACCTTACGGGACCAAGGTCATAATTGATAATAGGCCGTGTCACTTCCTTCATTATCTCTGCCTCTACTTCAAAGACGCTCTCTTTAGTTAGGCAATATAGCTGGCCATCTGTTGAAGAGTAGACAACTTGCCCAGGATATGACCTTGCATATCTAAAGCCCCAATTCAAGAGGAGGTCAGCCAGCATAATTAAATCCTCCCTCCAACAGAGAGGAGGTGCTGGCAAAGGGCTGGGTTATGCTAAATATAGGGGACGGGTAAGTTGTCCAATCCTGAATGAGATACGCCCAGAGGGAGGAGAGGGGTAAGGCAGCTCCACCAACCAGTATGGCCCTAAGCAAGTCTATGGGAGATAGGTCTATATTAGTTAAGGCAGGAAGGAGAAAGAGTCTCTGAATCAGCAGACTAAAAGGAAGCTCTCGTGAGCATGGTAACTATGGAGTCTACCTCCTGCACTTATATCTAAATGCCTGTCCTATGTGTTGTCTGTCTGGCTGTTTGTATCTTCATGTTTTGAGTATCATACTCTATATTCAGTTAACCTATGATTATTTTTCATTTCGGTTGTACTATAGATAGATTGCTGTGTATTAATTTAGGCCTTCTTGCCATTTACCAATACATTTCTGTTGATGTGTTAAAGCTTTCACTCATGGTCAAAGAACTCTCATTTAACCCAAACCATATCCGAGATACAATAAATCTCAAAATATAGCTTACGGGTAACATAATTGACGACCACGAATCGTTAGACCACACACATATCTATTTACAGTTGCTAATGGAGATTACACATAAACTCCTCATGAGGCAAGAATGTAAATGTATCATAAGTTCCCTCACTTTTTATCATGCTGACAATAGTCACCAAGACAAAAATTGAGAGTAATTCTCCCCTACGAGAAAACAATTCCAAAAACCTGACAGATGTGTTGGCTTTTCCATTCTACCCGAAACAAGTAAAAAACAAGAAAAAAAGTTCTGCTACCACATCCAATACATGTTTTAGGGAATTTATCAGAACTGGAGCAGGCAGAATTTGGAGTAGATGCAGCTGTAGTGCATGGCAACCAATCCGCTTTTATCTTCAGTTGTTCAGTTAAGCTTTGAATATGAAAGATTAAATGTTGCTTGGTTGCACAGCTGCTCCAGGTGCTCCAGTTTTGATCATTCTCTCTGATTGTATTTATTTAAAAATTGGTTTGACTATTCAAAGTATTCATATATTGTATATCTTTTTTTTACAGGATTTTTAATGAGCAGCAATGTCCAAATGTATATTTAGGGATATCTGAGGAGATTGTTGTTTATTAGAAGTATGGAAAAACAGAGTGGCAGCAGAAAAAAGACCAAGTGGTCCATTAATTTTGACACATATATATATATATATATATATATATATATATATATATATATATATATATATATATAAGCTCTCAAAATTTCCACAGTGTGGAGCTGCATCAGGAGAGGGGGGGTCACCGATTCTCCTCCTAGCGATCGGCCAGGAAACTGAGGGGAAGGAAGAGGAGAGAAAGAGGAGAGCCGGGGGGATCATACAGAGCAGGGATCCCCCCTGCTGTGACACAGCTTGGATCTGAAACGCCGGCCGCTGTCAAAGTCCTGTCTCCTGGACTGTACTGCAAAGTGCATGAACATCATGGGAAATAGAGTTCCAAAATATCTGGGGTGCCAAGGTTCGCCATCACTGGCATACAGGTTCTTAGTCAGGTGGTATCCACTTTCAAGACAGTTCTGTTTGCACAGTCCTACATGTAGCTCCTTTAGCAGGTTTGGCTCCACAGGAGGATACCGAAGTTGGTAGCGAAATCACGGGTTCCTCTGGCAAAAGCTGCAGGCGTCCAAGGGCCACGGTAAGGCCAGTATCATCCTCGGCTCAGGCTTCTTCTGCAGTTCCTGCAAGGAATCAAGAACGAGGATCTTCCAATCATCCTTGTGGCCGTAAACGTCCCTTGGAGGCTTCTTCTCAGAGAAGACCAGTTGTTCCAAGGGCTGATCAACCATTCTGCTTTACAGTCGCAGGTTTTAATGGCTTAGCTATAGAAAGCCAGGTACTGAGGGATAGAGGTTTTCTGGATCAGTGATCCCTACTATGGTGAAGGCGAGAAAGTCCTCTCCCAGTAAGAAATACCATCGTAGAAGGAAAGCGTACATTTATTGGTGTGAGTCGATTGGCGCCCATCCTCGATCTTTTTCTGTGGCTCAGATATTAACCTTTCTTTAATAGGGCAATGATCAGAAGTTGGCCTTAAGTACCATCAAGGGCCAGGTGTCTGCCCTGGCAATCTTATTTCAGCTACCCCTAGCCACACACTCTTCAGTTTGTACCTTCATTCAGGGGGCTTGACATGTGGCTCCACCTGTACGGTCTCTTTTGCCGTCATGGGATTTAAATTTAGTGCTTTCAGTTCTCCAGAATCCTCCATTTGAGAATATTCAGGAGATTCCCTTGTCTACGTTATTCCAGAAGGTGATGTTCTTGGTGTCTATTACCTCGTCCCGCAGGGTATCGGAATTGGCGGCAATATCCTGTCGCAGCCCTATGTGGTGGTCCATAGGTATTATGGGATTTTTGTACTTACCGTAAAATCCATTCCTCTGAGTTAATCGACGGACACAGCACCCACCCCTCTATGAAGTTCTAATACTTTTAATACTGCTTGCTACTAAATTGATTACCTAGAGCAGAGAGGGGGGTTATATACCAAGCGGAAGATAGCCCATGGGCGTAGCCAGGTGTTTTTTGTTCTGCCTAGTCCTACTCCTGGAGGAGGCAATTTAACCCAGTAGCTCTGGGGGACTCGACAGGAGGGAGGGGCCAGCGCCAGCAGGGGACCCGCGAAAGAAGGATCAGGGCTGCTCTGTGCAAAACCTCTGCACATAGCAGGTAAGCATGACATGTTTGTTGTGTTTTTTTTTTTTTTTTTTTTTTTAATTTGTGCCTTGAATATCACTTGAAGCTAATTGTATTCACAGCCTCCTCCTTTGACACAAATCACTAAGGGGGTAATTTATTAAAACCACAGAAAAGAAAATGAGAGCTGCAACTGGCCAGGTTTCACCTTTAAGGTTCATGAGCAATTAAAAATAAATAAATAAATATTATATATTTGTGACTGATTGCTATAAGCATAAAATCTTATTTTACTCTTCCGGTTTTTTATGAATCAGTTTAGGTAGATGATTCCTTTGGACCTTGAAATAAAGTACATGCACATAATTTTCCTGCACAAAAGCATGTTTCAGTTGCTCATTTTTTTCCTGGAATTTTGTGGGTATGAAGTCAGTCTTTAATAAGCTCTTATTGAAAATGCTTTTCTTATTTTTCGTTTTAAAGTGAAAAACAAGATTATGTACAGAGCTTCTGCCTGCATTAAAATGCAAAAGACTATTCGGATGTGGCTCTGCAGAAAGAAACACAAACCACGGTAAGAATGGAAGCTGCATTCAAAATGAAGTCCATTTTCTCCTTCTCTGGTCACGTGTGCCTTATTTTCTCACTGAGTGATACAGAGACTTGTACTCGTTCTCTGACAATCACTGATTGATTTTTTTTTTTTTATGGGGGGGGGGTTTGGAGGGCTGTCATCCAGAACAGGTGTTCAATACCTGCATGAAATGAGGCAGCCATCAAAGATTTCTAGATTGAGCAATTCATCCCAATCAGCCGACAAGCTGAATTACTGTATATGTTTCCTTTTAAAAAACAAAAATAAACATGAAACTGCCATCATCTTGTTTTCAGGTTTTAACAACTGCTTTTATTGGTGCAGATGCTGTTTGTGCTTCGTAGTTTGCATTGCATTGATCACTGCTTGCATTCAACTTATTTTGCTTCATAAAGAAAACAAGGAGAATTAAGTACTAGACCTTCATATCACTTTCCAGTTTTGGGCTTACAGGTGTCATACTCAATGAACCCTGAACGCATGACAATCCTCATATCAAATAGCATTTTTGATTATGGTAAGGCATGATCATCAGATGGCATGCTCTGAAAGATGAACAGTTTATGGGTTGGTTGAAAGAAATGTTTGCAGTCATGCACAATTTTACTCCCTGGATGTGTTTGGGCTCTTTCACACGGTCCGCCTCCGCAGGCGGATCCGTGTTGCTCAGCGGGGATCGATCCGCGATCCCCGCTGAGCCGGGCGGATGACAGCTCCGTCTCCGCTTGCAGAGCGGAGAGGGAGGTGTCTCAGCCCCCGCTGCCCTCTATGGGGGATCGGATGAGAGCGGACCGCTTGTCCGCTCTCCTCAGATCTGCTCCGCTCCGATTACTGAACGGATGGAAAAATAGGGTTTCCATCCGTCCAGATTTCAGCACAGGATCGGATGCGGATGGCAGCGGGTGTCAGCGGAGGTGACCTCCGCTGACACCCGCTGCCCCATAGAGCTGCATGGAGGATACGATCAGATCCGCCTAAAAAACTGACATGCGGATCTGATCGGACCGCCCGTGTGAAAGAGCCCTTTGTCTGTACACTGAAATGACACCACTTTTGGCACTGTGTCTCATTCCTATGTTAGAGAAACATAGACATGGAAAACACAGACTTTCACACAGCCAATAAGGCATGGGATGGCTCTTGGGGGGAGTTATGCATATATCAATATGCCTTAATGGGTTGATGTCAGTCTGGAGGAGCAGGCAGAGAATCTGTAGATAATGTAAATGCAGAGTAAAAGGGGTGAAACAGGGATGGTCAGGCAGGGGGGGAAAGAGCTACATGATGCTGGACTTCATCCAATCAGAAAATTGGGTGAGCTCTATCTGACCTGCTGCAGCTTTTAATGCACATTGAAAGAAGCTCACAGTGTGCAGTGAAATTAGACTAAGCAATTTCAGTACAGAAGAGGAGCCTGTGCAAGAGTGTAAGACTAAAGGTAAGGCTGGAGTTCAGCTTTAAAATACTTTAGTGCATATTGCCACCATGAAAATACAATAGAAGACAATGCCATATTAATTTATTTCCATATCTTGTGAAGCTATATCTACAAGTATGTAGGTCTGTTGTACATGGTCTTTTTTTTTTTTTTTTTTTATAAAAATGCTTTTAACAATTAGGAATACTTTGCAAGGTTTGGATTTTAGGTCAGGTTGTTTGATTAAATCTTAAGGTGCCTGCTGTTGTTAATGATTAATCACCAATACAGCCATTTACAATAAGGCTAGGAAATGTTTCTAGGCCCTAGATGGCCATGGCAAGCACCCCTTGGCGAGCCTTTTTTTGGAGTAAGAGACAATAGACTTAATTCAATTTTTCAAGTCCACATTAGAAAAAGATTCCTTCTTGTGGCTTTTTATGCTCTGTTCCTGTGTGCTATGTGAGGGGGTGTGTCCCTTCCATCCAATCAGCTCTCAGAGCTCTCCTCACTGAGCTCTGCAGAGTGTGACTTCAGCTCTCTCCACCCCCCCCCCTTTATTTTTTCTGAGAGCTCAGAAAAGCTTTATACATTCTGGACTTTAAACAGCTGTAGAGAAGAGGAGACTGCAGATAAACCTCATTACTCAAGTACCCTTAAAGTGTTACTAAACCCAGAGCCTGCATTCACTATCTCTGGTCTCCCACAGAACACAGAAAATGGAAATGCAATTATTTCAGTAAATATAAACTGCTAAATACCTTTTCTCATCAACAGTTAGAGCAGTCTTGTGACTTCAATCCGTGTGGTGAAAGCTTGTAGGAGGAGTTTTCATTTCTCCCACGATTGTCTTATAAATATGCTGGACTCCTGACCCTTTGTCTGGACAGTGCTGATTTGCCCTGTGCTGATCACATGCACTCTCCCAAGAAAAAAAAAAAAAAAAAGCGCTCTAGCAATACACACCAAACTGAGCATGTGCAGCTTGACTCCATAGACTCTGTAAATATCAGGTTATTTTCTCTATCGTCCATCCACAGACGCAGCCTCATCTCCATGGGCTGAGTTATGCTCCTCCCATCAGGAGTAGTCTAGGCAGGAAAATTTGAATGTACACGCCCTAGGGGCTGTCTCTCCAGGCATAACCCCCACTGCCACAGCCCAGCACATCAGACGCAGCCTCATCTCCATGAGCTGAGAGGGAGATTTCTCTGCTCTCTTTGTCACAAAAGGTTGCCTTCCTAGTGGCTATCACTTCTGCTCGCAAAGTCTCTGAGTTGGTGGTGCTGTCCTGTTGTTTGCCTTATTTGGTGGTCCACAGAGATAAAGTGGTCCTCCGACCTAACCCATCTTTTCTCCTTAAGGTGGTGTCGGCTTTTCATCTTAACGAGTACATCGTGTTGCCTTCCTTATGTCCTAAGCCTAAAAATCCAAAGGAGATTGCCTTGCACTCTCTGGATGTGGTTCGGGCAATAAGGATTTATCTGACGGTTACAGAGTCCTTCAGGAAGTCGGACTCTCTCTTTGTCCTTCTGGACGGTCCTCACAAAGGTTTGGCTGCGTCCGCTGCGACCATTTCGAGATGGATCAGGCAGACGGTTGTTCAGGCTTATTCGATCAAGGGTCAGGTTCCTCCTTTTCCTGTGAAAGCGCATTCTACTAGAGCGCTGAGTGCCTCTTGGGCTTTTCGTCATCAGGCCTCTGTTGTACAAGTTTGTAAGGCAGCAACGTGGTTGTCTTTGCACACCTTTACAAAATTTTACATGGTGGATTTGTTGGCATCTTCAGATGCCTCTTTTGGCCACAAGGTTTTGAAGGCTGCGGTTTCATAAGAGAATACTTTTTTGTTATTCTCTTAGGGGTTGACGTTACTGTCAACCCCTATGAGTTGACGTTACTGTCTGGTTGGGTTTTTTTCCCACCCCCTCATGCCTATACTGCTTTGGGACGTCCCACTCAGCTCATTGAGATGAGGCTGCGTCTGTCGATGGACGATAGAGAAAATAAGATTTTTTTTAAGATCTTACCGTAAAATCTTTTTCTCTGATGTCCATAGACAGACACAGCTCCCGCCCCTCTGTTTGGGGTTGGTTCTTTTGTCTTAACTGCTTTAAAACTAAACTGATGTGCTGGGCTGTGGCAGTGGGGGTTATGCCTTGAGGGACAGCCCCTAGGGCATATACATTCACATTTTCTGGCCTAGACTACTCCTGATGGAAGGAGCATAATTTAGCTCATGGAGATGAGGCTGCGTCTGTCAATGGACATCAAAGAAAAATATTTTAAGGTAAGATCTTACAAAAATCTTACTTTTCTGTAGTCCGTGGAGGAAAAGGAGGATCAGAGAAGATTGGATCAAACAGCCTTTTTATACAATGTAGAGGAATAACCCCTTAGGTTCCACAGAATATACCAAGCATGCTTTACTGCATTTACAGACTGATTTTACTGTTGTGGGTTTAGTAACACTTTATTAGGCCAGGTTTTGGGAATTTCCTTTTGATAAAAGAACTGACATAAATTCCAACACATGGATACTGATTTAATGCACTTGTGCAGGGTAAAAACATAACCTGCTGGGGGTACTCGAGGACTGACATTGGCATGGGAAAGAGGGACAGCTATTAGCAAAAAAAAAGTATGTAGGCTTAGGACACGAGACTGGATGAGAGGTTTAGTACTGTAAAATACTTTGTGATAGATGAATAGTGCCTTTTTTTTTTTAAACAGGTATATACAACAGACGAAAATGAGGGTCTAAGGAGGGGGAGATCGGAACTATGTTCCAAAAGAGGGACAGTCCCTCTAAATCAGGGACAGTTGGGAGGTTTTGTGTTGGGAACCACTGGTTTAGATTGCCATCAGATGTCTAGTGCCCTATCAGCGTAGCTTTCTTCTGAGGCTGCTGTGCAGTGTACAGCCAAGCTTTGACAATAGGCGATCTATAATCTGGAGGACAGCGGGATACACTTTTTTATTGAAAAATCATTGTTACTTGTCCTAAATTAATGAACAGTTTACAATGTATCATATATTGGCAATCATTAGGGATAGTGGTGATGCCTCATTTCACAAAACCCAGGCTTTCCTGCTCTGTGCTGTCAGTCACGAATACAGCATAACAAACAAACTGTCAGTGTGTTGGTAGTTATAAGTCTGCTAATTTGAATATTATCAGCTTTCTCCAAAGCCGGGGAATTGAATAATTTCAGTATATATACACATATCCCCTTTAGACTGGATACAGATAATATTTAGGCAGTATCTCTTACCACCCAATGATTTCAGAAAGTCTGAATAGCTGGAAATCTTGCAGGCAATAATTTAACGTTAAGCAATAATGAAACATTTATATTGGCAAATTATTACAGTATAAAAATAAAACTCTATGCTCCAGGCCACAAATAACGAATATGAACTGAATGTCAAACAGAAGAAGTTAGCTGATATACCTGCATCATACGTATTCGTTGATTCAACAAAGAAGCTGATTTTCTTTGTGATACAAAGAGAAAACCAAATGACAGTGAAGTTAGTGTACAAAGAAACCTAAATGAGCATTAGGGCCTCATGTACACTAGACATTTTGCTAACTCTCCTAGACACCTTTCCTCTTGGCAGCAGTTTTGGCAGAAAAAAAAAAAGAGCTTGACGCTTGTAAACTCACGCAAAGCATTTAAGTGCGTCAAGCACTTGTTCATTATTTAATTTCATTGGCCATGATGATAGTTTATTCTGGCAATTCAAATGAACAAACGCTCAAGCGCTAAATTGGCCTTGGTGTGTTTAGACACATTTACATGCGTTTAGGTGCATCAAGCATTTTTTCTGCCAAAGCTCTGCTGTTCCCAGACTCACTGGCTGTGGGTTTTTTTTTTATTCCTCTAAATGCCCCTGCCTCTAAACTCCCTTAAATGTCTATGTGTGCATGGACGCATAGGCTAACATACAGGGGCATTTAGAGGCAGGAAAAAAAAAGCTAAACGCCTTTAGGAGCAGCAGAAAAAAACTGCCAGTGTGCATGAGGCCTTGGGTTTAGTGCACCTAGAGATATTGTCCTACATGCTGCCATTTGTACTAGAATTTAATATTTTCATTCATGTCTGACTTCATTCGAAGTGCAAAATAGGAGGGTCGTCTTGACATAGTCACATGATCAGTCTTACTGTTGTAGTATATAAAACCTTTTGGAAGCAGCAAGGTTTGCAGAAAAGGACATTTTGATGATGTACACATCCACGTAGAAGGAAGTCTCTTTAAAGTTGTTGCTAGTTTTAAAAAAATTCTGCTTGCATATTGAACTAGAAATGTAATTTGTATTAACAATACAAGATTTCTACACAATAATGTGTACTATATTTTTTATAACAAAATTGGAGTCACTTTCTCAGTATTTTAGATGCTTTATACATCTCAAGGTCATGCCACACAGCCCTTGTAGGACTAGAGCTGAGCAGCACAATTAAAAACTGATAACAATTTGACCGCAGTTGCACCTTTTTTTTTTCTTCTTTTTTTTTCTTTTAGCACAGTTAACACTAGCTATATGCTACCAATGTTAGCTCTGCAACACATGCTGTAGACCCAGCAATGCTAAAGTTGATTGCTCAAGATGATCATATTGATTTATTGTATACATACTGTACAATTCAAGTTTGTGCTATGCTTTCAAGAGCTTAATTCTGTCATTTTTCTTGATATAGAATTGATGGTATAATGAAGGTGAAGACACTCAAATCTAGGCAGGACAAATTCAATGAAGTTGTTAATGCACTGAAGGAAGGCAAACCAGAGATGAGTAAACAGGTGAAGGACCTGGAGCTGTCCATCGATGCTCTTATGTCTAAGATTAAGGTGAGTTGCCATAAGCTATTCTTTTCTTATGTTGGTTTGAGTTCTGTATGCTAAAAATGCAGTTATGCAAAACAGACTTGAATGAAGCAGGAAAAATGAGTACCGGTATTTTTCACACTTCCTGCCTTAGACTCATTGGCAGGCTACTTGCTGTCTGTAATTGTGTAAAAAGATGTAAATTTCAATGATGCTCGTAAAAAGGCTCATCACGGATAAAATGCCTACTGTGCTTGGAATGATTCACATTGATAAGAATGTCTGTGAATTTTTGATGTGCTGTCACTGTGCTTGGGTTGAATTGAGTATTATTTGATGAGACCTGTTCATGTATGGCTTCAGTGATAGGGGAAAAATACATTTTTTTTGTCCTCCTTTGATTAATGAAGGCTTCTGTTAAGTGGGAAATTTTAAATAATTTATAATCTTACACATATTGACTTGGAAGGGGTTTTTGAGGCAATTTGATGGTTTTTCCTTATGATTCATGTTCACTTACTATTAAAGGAGAAGTATAGCCAAAGTATTTTTTGTCTGTACTTCTTCTATGGATCACAAAAGTGCACTCCTGTGACCCGTTTTCAGCCGACAGCGATTTCACAGAGCTAGTCCAGGCTTGGGAAAGATCCCGATTTTACAGTCAGGATTCACCCAGATGACCGGACAGGCAGCTGGCTCAGTCTCTCAGCGAGCCACTGGGAGACTGAGCCAGCTGCTCCTGTCCCCTCCACAGACCAGCATTCCAGTGAGCACTAGAGGGGCAGAGCAGAGAGCCAGTAATTGACAGTCACCAGCTCTCTGCAGCCTGAAGACTGAGAGCTGAGGGTTCAGCGGTATCTGATCATTTCTTGGTCTGGAGCTGACGGGAAACCAATGCTGCATCCACCTAGGTGAGTATAATCTGATAGAAGCACTGCAGCAAGGAGCGGTGAGGTAACCAAGGAGTGACACTGGCTGCTGTATCATTATGCTGGGAGTGTGCATCAGTGTCCTGGTCTATGTTACCTAATACCTGTGATATATGACCTGTGTAGGTCTTGCCATCTGGTAAGAGTTTATAGATTAGAACCTGGTGGTGGATCTCTATCTCCCTGCACTTTAAAGCTTGCTGATGTGGATTGAACACCTCACGTGGATTCTTTACTGTGTGTTCCATGGACTTGATTGCCCCCATCATGGACTAGCACTACACCTTCACCTTTATTACATCTTAAAAAAACAAACCAAAAAAAAAACTGTTAGTTTTTAGGTATTTAACATGGAAGCCATTGTGTGGAAAATATTCATTGACATTTACAGAATAGTAATAATAAGTGCACACTCTTTGGTGATAAATGTCAAGCTGCCCATGTAAGTGAGATGACAGTCACCTGACCAGCCACTCCCAATAAGAACATAAATTAGGCAGCTTAGATACAGTACAGTAAATAGTATATAACACTGTGTAGTAGCCTATGTAGCATCCATTAAAACTAGGGATGTGGAGGGAACCCTAATACATCAATCATGTGGCTAGACATTAGTGAAAACACATTTATAGATGTAGGTGTCCCTAACCCTCAAACCAGGTAATGATATTTGAAGTTTCAGGCATAGTTGCAAGCTCCAGCTAGCTAGCAACTTTTTACAAAGTCTTTCAAGTACAGGCGGTCCCCGGGTTACAAACATCCAATTTATAAACGACCCCTACTTACAAACGGAGAGAGACAACAGGAAGTGAGGAGAAATTTCCCCCTAGGAAGGGAAATTCACTCCCGTAAGAGTTCTCATGGGAAAACGGTTTCTCCAGCTTTATCACCAATCCTTGTTTCCACACCAACCCAAAATTTTCAAAATCCAGTTGTCATAGGGACAGAAAGTGAGGTGAAATCTTCTGAACAGGGGCACAGACAGCAAAACAAACATTACAGGGGTGGTAACCCTTCCCTATGCTATCCAAAAAACATAAAAATTATTCTTTTGGCTGGAGCTAAACTTAAAAATTCTACCTGTTCTGACTTACAAACAAATTTGACTTCAGAACAAACCTACAGTCCCTATCTTGTTTGTATCCCGTGGACCGCCTGTACACTTTTTGCTTGAATATTGATGCATCTGAAGCCAGTGATTTTATTGCAAATGAAGGGGCACAGTGGTTGATCTGAAAACATTGAACAGAGAAAACTGGAGCAAACATTCAATAGATGCTTTTTGTATTTACCTTTCAAAGCAGAAAATCTTGTTGGATCAGTAGGTGACT
Source organism: Pelophylax lessonae (assembly GCF_965119305.1). NCBI lineage: Eukaryota > Metazoa > Chordata > Amphibia > Anura > Ranidae > Pelophylax > Pelophylax lessonae. The sequence continues at coordinate 352,116,854 of NC_138770.1, forward strand.
GTCCTACTATTGCTCATATTTACTTTGCTTCAGATTTTGCATATCAGGCCTTTTACTGCCTACAAGTGCAGCGCAGTACTTTAGGCTGGCCATAGATGGGTTGTTTTGCTTTGTTCAGCCGGCAGATTCCTCCATCCACACAAGCACTGAGACATTAGGGGTTATCTACTAAAGCTGGAAAGTGTAAAATCTGACTCACTTCTGCATAGAAATCAATCCGCTTCTAACCTCAGCTTTTTCAATTTAAACTTTGGCAATAAAACCTAGAAGCTGATTAGTTTCTATGCAGAAGTGAGCCTGATTTTGCACTCTCCAGTTTTAGTAAATAAACACCCTTGTATTTTGACAGCGGGGCGCTCCTCTGTCAGAATGCACTGATCAGTGGCTATAGCTGCTGTTTTTCAGCAAACATTCCCATTTCACAAAAGTCGATCTAGCAGTTGGCTTCTGTCAAACAGGGACATCCTACATGGATCAAATTTTGGCTGCTCTCTGCTAAACGGGCCAAATTTTAAATCATCGTTGGCCAGTTGTAGGCTGGTTTCACACTGGTATTGAACTTAACACCATGTGTAAAACGCAGATACAGTCACTCTGCACCAAAACCACAGCACACCTCTGTGAACTCAGCCTTAGTGGTTAGTACTCCTGCCTTTCAACACTGGGATGCTCAGTTTGTACAATAGGATTCTCTTTGCATGGAGTTTGTATTGCTTTCCTTGTCCTTGCTTGGTCTCCGGCCTTTACTTCAAAGACATGCTGTTGACTAAATTGGCCCAAGTATTTGTAAGCATGGATGTATATATGTGAGATTAGGGACCTTAGATTGTAAGCTCCTTTAGGGAAGGGACAGACGTGAATAGTCCAGTATGTAAAGCGCTGCATAAATTGTCAACTCTATATTAATGCCTGTGATAAAGATTTGTTGCTGTATTACAGTATTCAATTATTGCCAGTAATGCAAAGTTTTTACGTGTTGCTAGCAAAACATGACGTTTTTTGTAGAACAGTTCTGACATCTGTTATATGTGTACGTTCATTTTTTCTCTTCTTTGAAGGGAGATCCATGGAACCATATGGTAAAAGTTGGAGCATCCAAAATATACCCCAAATCTAATTAAAAGACTCAGATTAATGCAGCTCTATAATCCCTAATACAGTACATCATTAAACTTAACTACACTGCCTCTGAGCACCACAAACCAGAAATGCTATTTAATTTATCTTTTCATATTTAAAGCAAACTCTCCCACCCATCCATATCTCCTTGCTTTATTTTGCTTGGAAATCACTCTTTGAAAAACACTCTTTAGCATTTCTTGCAGTGACCATCTTGAGTAAGGGCACATAAATCATGTAACATTTACTTCTGCAATCCATCTTCTCTTAGGTCAGGCATGCAAGGAGGTGGGTGTACTTAGCTCAGAAAAGCCTTTTTGAAGACTTCTGGGATGTATGACATGATTTGCCTAGGCCTGGAATCCTGAAATGTAAAAATAAAAGGTTGAAATTAAATACATTCTTATCTATTTACTAATGCTAGCAGCATAAGGATTAAAAATGGTCAATGTTGTTGAGATGGTAAAGTTCCGCTCTAAAGCTGAACTCCAAGATGAGCTAGAATTTTCCAACCATAAGAGGCATATGCTTTGTAAATTTTTCCAGACTCCTATACCAAAGAGCAGTCACTGCTTCTCCTTCTATTTGTGCAGGGTGACAGGTCTGTATAGTCTCCCTCCTTTAGTTTTCTGCAGGCAGCCTGTAGTGGGTGGATCTGCTGGGATTCCTCCACAGCTCTCTGCACAAGCTATATGCAACACAGTGATGATGACACTGCTACCTTTACAAGCTAATATTTGGGTTTGTCAAAACATGGGGTGCAAACAATGTAGATGTACTGTATATGCTTTGTGCCTATTGAGAAATATATTTAAATTAATGTTTTTGAGCTCCAGAGTTTAGCTTTATAGTGCATTCGGAAAGTATTCATAGCGCTTCACTTTTTCCACATTTTATGTTACAGCCTTATTCCAAAATTGATTAACTGCATTATTTTCCTCAAAATTTTACAAACAATACCCCATAATGACAATGTGAAAGAAGTTTGTTTAAAATCGGCAAATTTTAGATGAATAAAAAACGAAAAATCCCATGTACTTAAGTATTCACAGCCTTTTCCATAACACTCAAAATTAAGCTCAGGCGCATCCTGTTTTCACTGATCATCCTTGAGATGTTTCTACAACTGGATCGGAGTCCTGTTGGTAAATTCAGTTGATTGGACATGATTTGGAAAGGCGCACACCTGTCTATATAAGGTCCAACAGTTAACAGTGCATGTCAGAGCACAAGCCATAAAGTCCAAGGAATTGTCTGTAGACCTCCGAGACAGGATTGTATCGAGGCACAGATCTGGGGAAGGGTACAGAAAAAAATTCTGCAGCATTGAAGGTCCCAATGAGCACAGTGGCCTCCATCATCCGTAAATTGAAGAAGTTTGGAACCACCAGGACTACTACTAGAGTAGAGATGACCAAGAGCCCAATGGTCTCTCTGACAGAACTCCAGCATTTCTTTGTAGAGAAAGGAGAACCTTCCAAAAGAACAACCATCTCTGCAGCACTTCACCAATCAGGCAGGTATGGTAGAGTGGCCAGACAAAAGCCACCTCTCAGTAAAAGGCACATGACAGCCCGCCTGGAGTTTGCCAAAAGGCACCTGAAGGACTCTCAGACCATGAGAAACAAAATTCTCTGGTCTGATGAAACAAAAATTTAACACTTTGGCCTGAATGGCAAGTGGCATATCTGGAGGAAACCAGGGACCACTCATCAGCTGGCCAATACCATCCCTACAGTGAAGCATGGTGATGGCAGCATCTTGCGGTGTGAATGTTTGTCAGTGGCAGGAACTGGGAGACCAGTCAGGTTCGGGGGAAAGATGAATGCAGCAATGTACAAAGACATCTTTGATGAACAACTGCTTCAGGGCGCTCTGGACCTCAGACTGGGGCAAAGATTCATCTTCCAACAGGACAACGAACCTAAGCACACAGCCAAGATGACAAAGGAGTGGCTACGTTACAACTCTGTGAATGTCCTTGAGTGGCCCAGACTTGAACCCAATTGAACATCTTTGGAGAGATCTGAAAATGACAGTGCATCGATGCTCCCCATCCAACCTGATGAAGCTTGAGAGGTCCTTCAAAGAAGAATGGGAGAAACTGCCCAAAAATAGGTATAGCATCAAACTCAAAAGACTTGAGGCTGTAATTGGTGCCAAAGGTGCTTTAACAAAGTATTGAGCAAAGGCTGTGAATACTTATGTACAATCATCTTTCACATTTTCGTTATGGAGTGGTGTTTGTGGAATTTTGAGGTAAATAATGAATTTAACCCATTTTGGAATAAGGCTGTAACGTAAGAAAATGTGGAAAAATTGAAGCCCTGTAAATACTTTCTGGAAGCACTATACATTTATTTCAATAATGCTAGCAGTGTAAGTGTCTGAATTTGACCTGATTACAGCTCATTGCAGGCCCTGTATAGCAAATCTGGAGAGTGTGGATAAAAGCAGTACAAGGCGGCATTTAGCAATTTTCTGACAAGAAGCACGCTGATAAGAGGGCAAAGCAGATACAAATGAATGCTATTATTGTTTCTCACTGTCCAGTAACAGGCTGGGGGTGGATCCAGGGCAACCTGATTTTAAAGGAAGTGGGTTGCATGATGTTGGCCATCAGACTGAGAATATCTAGAGGCAGAAAAAAGTATTGCGGGGAAAATCTTTGGATTGAAGCTGAACTATTGCTACAAATGCTGGTTTTGATACTTTCTACCCTATTTAGGTTTGGAATTATGCTTTACCTTTGCTATGTAGAATATTTATATTTTAGGGTCCTTTAAATATACGAAATGTCTTTCCCTTTTACTAAATTACAGCTATTCCTAAAATGTCTGTGCCAGCCTTGGTATGTGTGATATTTAAGAAAGGTTGAAGCACTGTAATGTATAGTCTATGATCTGGAAAACTTCCTAAGCCAGCTAGAATTTAGCAATCTCCGTCTTGAGTATTGTACCTATTATAAAATTGCGGTACATTTCCATTGCTATAGCCAGTAACAATTCAGACCTTTTACCCTCAGAGGGTTTGCTCTATCAGAAGGAATGCATAGATCATCATTAGACTGTCAGCTCCATGATCACAGATAATGAGACACAGGTTGCTAATCAGTGGATAGCAATTCGTTTGGATTTTTTCTACGTACCAGATAGATGGTTGGACACAATTTCACTGCTGTACTTGTAGATTCTGATAATACATTGCTGAGAGATGTACAGCTTGCCAGATGAGGATTTATAGAATGTTAGACACAGTCATCCCTTACACAGCTGCAAGTGAAGCTTCTGGCAGATCACATTAACAGCTGTGCTTGTTTTCTACATTCCAATGAAGCAACATTAACACCAATACTGACTGCATATATGCAATTTGTTATAATGCAGAATTGTAATTGCTAATCAGCATAATCCCATTTGTAAACCATTATCAGTGTAAAAGGACGTTGATCGGCTTCATTCCCCACCTGCATTGTATACATCGTTTTTTTTTCCCTCCTGAAGCAGAAAGCTTTTTTTTTTTTTTCTGCAAGTCACTTTGACAGCAATATTTGAAGTGATTGCTTTTGTCTTGGAATATAAATGTATTTGGAGTTCTGAAACCAGTGCTTTTCCTTAGAGGTTTGTCATTCACATTTCAGACCTGTGTATTTGGTAGAGGGGGATCAGATGAATACAGTAAGGGACTGTGTTAAAGGCTTTGAGCTCATGTCAATGGAATCATTTTAATTTTAGTTTGAGATGTTTCGGAGATCGATCTGAATTCATTGGCGTATATTTGACCTGCTGTTTACCTCCTCCTGACCTGCATTTATTTGACTTTCTTAAAGTAGATTTTTTGCTTTTCTGTAGACTTATAAGGGAATGTAAAACCTGTTTGCTGCAAACAAAAGCCTGCCAACAGAGGCAATGAAGTTGCAGTATACTTGACAGCTGGAATTTAGAGGATCAAGGTAAAGCTGGCTAAACATTGGTAGACGGCAGGTAAACTTGGTAGAGCGAGAGATCAGATGAATACAATGTAATTGGCCATACACAAGAATACTATCGTTTTCTTTTCTTTTTTTTTTTTTTTTTTGTGGAGCAGTAACAGAGGTATACAGTAAAGCTGGCCATAGATGGGCAGACTATTGGTATACTTGGTAGGGAGGAATCAAGTGAATACAATAAATCTTGTCATTTATGGGCAGATTACAAGTATACTTGGTTGAGGAAGATCAGATGAATACAGTAAAGCTGGCCATATATGGTAAGGACTTGTGTTGATGGGCATTCTTTTCAAATTTTGTCCCTGCTATTCAAATGCATGTGTTTGAATGGCAAATGCAGGGTTTGACAAAATTATATATTGAATTGCTTTTCCAGCAGTTCAAAAGCACCTTAATGGGACATGCTGCATCACCCATAGACATGAAACCCACATCTGGCCAAACATGCTGCATCCAAACAGATGCAGCACAGCCTCTGAAGTGCAATGTGTACTTTTCAATTCAAGCCATTAGGATTTTGCTGACCGTTTGATGAGTGATGTAAACACACCTCAGACGCTGTAAAAACAACACCCATAGACATGAGACCCACATCTGGCCAAACATGCTGCATCCAAAGAGATGCAGCACAGCCTCTGAAGTGCAATGTGTACTTCTCAATTCAAGCCATTAGGACTTTGCTGACCGTTTGATGAGTGATGTTAACACTCAGACGCCGTAAAAACAACACCCATAGACATAAGACCCACATCTGGCCAAATAGGAGCAGGCTATAGTTATGTTTGATAGAGGTGATCAAATGAATACAACACATCTGGTCATTTATGAGCAGTCTATGGGTATACTCGGTAGAGAGGGATAAGATGAATACTGTAAAGCTGGCCATATATGAGTTGAATATAGGTTTACTTAATAGATGGGGATTGGATGAATGCAGTAAAGCTTTTTATATACAAGTCGACTGTATGTATACTTGGCAGAAGGTATTCGGATGAATACATAAACGCATACAGGTTATGCAGATCATGAGTATTCTTTGTAGACCACATAGCAGTTGTATGTAAACATGGTCACACATTGGTAGTTTATTGGTGTACTGGGTAGAGGGAGATCAGATTAACACTGTAAATCTGTTAATATATAGGAGAATGGAGTGCCCAATCATTTTCTGCTGATTGCTTTATGAACTGCTGTACATGGGAGAGAATTCAATCACATATTCTGAAATGGCCTTCACACAACAACCCCAGGTGTTCATTATTCAAACAAAATTCTTGTAGACCTTATCTGCAGAAAAAAATAACTGATCAATAAAAGGCTTATGTGTGGAAACCTTGACAAGATCTTGTTGAGCAGTTAGAGAAGTGGATAATGGACAGTCTCTGATCTAGAAGGTTTCCTAAGCCAGGAAGAATGTAATTGTTTCTGTCTGTGTGTTTTACTTTTCTATAAAGTTTTTATATTTCATGTGCTGTAAGCCAGTACCAATTTAAACATATTACACTTCTATTTTAGAAAAGAATGCATGGGTTATTACACTATCAGCTCCATGATCACAGATAATGAGACACAATCAGTGGATAGCAGTTGATCTGGGCAATTATTTAGGCTTTAAGTTTTATAGTCCTTCCACGTAGCTGTCTTCATTTTAGCAGGACAGACCCTTGCCAAGTTTACAAATGAGATTAAAAATATCAGTGATCAAAATGTTGGTGGATAATTCAGGTATCCTGTGGATGTTGCAGAAATGTATCTTGGGCAAGGTTACAAATGTGTAGACTGTAGGTGGGAGAGGCGAGTATTGCCAATTTGCCGTCATTAGCTTTGTGTTTAAGCAAGGACAGTGGCAACAGTGGGGCACAATTTAGGGTTTTCACATTGTGTTAATGTGTCAGCTGTCTACCTTGCAGAACGTTATTCTTTGGACCATTATAAAGGCTTTTTACACACTGATTGCACAGAAACTGAATTCAGTCGGTTTTCAGTGGCCCTCGTGTCTCCAAAACTTGGTATAAAAACAAGCAGCTACTCCTAACCGCTAGTTACAGATAATCTGTTTGCAATATGCTTTATGGATGCTTTTGTTATTTGCTGTGTTATAGTGCATGCTTGTGCTTTTGTACATCGTTCTCAAGGCAGATGCATTACTATGTTGCAAATGGAATTTTCCCTGCATGCTCTGTATAATGAGTCATTTAGGGTACATTTACACCAGCTGCTGCATTGCTATGCAGCAGCTGGTGTGTGTTGCAGCGAAGGCAGTGCTAATGCGACAATCCCAGCGCGTTACATTGTTAAATTAAAATGTTCAAACTTTATTGAAATTTCTCACAGTGACATTTTATAATGTTCTATCAGGCATGCACTGGAAAGAAGTACTGCACATAGTGTGTTTTTTAGTGTTCACCACCCACACACCACTGTAATGCAGTGGGGTGAGCCGGCCACACCAGAGACCAGGCATTTTTCAGTAGGAATGCACTGGAATAGTCGCATAATGCTGTCCCACTGCAGCTGATGTGAACAGACCCTAATACTACACTAAATTTCAGCTTGAGCTATTGAACTCTATATGTAAGGAAATACAGGAAAAAATGAAGAAAGGAGCCTAAAGCTCCTAATGGCTGGATATCCAAGTAAAACGATATGAGATACAATTTCTTTATTTTTACCTTAAAAAAATAAAAATAAGACATCATTTTGTATTCATTTTTAATCCTGATCATAAGACTAAGAAAATTTGTAGATCACTATACATTCCTGTTATTTTTCCAATTAGTAGTAGCAGCTTCTTTTTGTTAAATATATATATTTTTTTTAACTGCCAGCTTTTACACTGTACTTTTCTCTTCTGTACCTCTCTACAACACGCCAGCTATTAATGTAAGAATTCTCTGCAGGGCATTTTTCTGTTCTTTGTGTCAGATGCCTGTATGGCTGAGATTTGTACGTTTAATTTGGTTTTTATTTTATTTTTTTTTTGTTTGGTAACAGCAGAATATTGAGCAAAATGAATAATGAAAATTGTCAGATTGCTGGTACCTCGGGCCCCAGTGATTCAACTGTGCCTACAACGCAAATTCTAATAGAATAGCCACATGATTCTTTCTTTTGTTTAAAAAAATTAGCAAAATATGATACATTTTTTGTTATCTTTTATTGCTAGAATTACATACATAAACAGAAAGTTTGATGTTTTCTGTAAACTAACTAGATAGGCAAACCAGTTGTGAAATTGTATTCTGTTACTGTGTCTCAGAAATACTGGTTATAATATCTGTGAGGCTCATCTACAATCAAGAGTGAACATCACTATCTACTTTTGATTTTACTCTGTTGAGATCTGCACATTATGGCCCATGTTGTGTAGCCTGTGATACCCTACAGCAGTGGTCCTCAACTCCGGTCCTCAGGGCCCACTAACAGGCCAGATTTTAAGTATTACCTTGGGGAGATGCAGACTAGAGTATTGCAATCACCGAGCAGCAAATTATATCACCTGGGATGTATTTCAGTTATCTTGCAAACCTGGCCTGTTAGTGGGCCCTGAGGACCAGGGTTGAGGACCACTGCCCTACAGAGTTCGTGCTGTTTAAAGCAGCAGAAAGAATTCTGTGATTGGAGGAGAGGCGGTCATTTGATTTTGACAATTCACGTGACCGGGCTCTCTATTCCTTGTACAGCCATTCTGCTGCTTTTTAAATTGGCCTCTGTGCCTTTTAGTTTATTTTTCATATGTAGAGTATATAGGTATAACATCTTTTGTAGACACTATAAGGTCCACTCCTTGCATCCGTTCAGGTATTTTACTCTATCGTTACTATTTATTTTACTGTCAAAGTAACAAGAGAAAGGAGAGAATATTTTTGTTTATTGAACTATGGTTAAATACAGCCCCGATCTATAAACTTATGTATCATTTATATTAAAAGTAGCATATGTTATTTGGAAAAGCATATTTTATATCCAGCATACATATATAGTTATTTATTTATTTTTTGCTGAGAATTGAAATGTAGATTAAAAAAAAAAGAAAAAAGAGTAGGATTCGCTAGAGGATTAGCTTTATTCTACAAGAAGATTAGCTACTGATCGGCATTAGGTATGAAGGTGCAATGTGTTTGGTTTATCAGTCTTGATTATGTAAAATATAAATTAAATTCTTTATAAATTATATGTAAACCCAGTCACCAATATTTCACGTAAGCTTTAACATGTTAATGTAATCTCAAAAGTCATTTTCAATATTTTTAAATCTGCAGCTTTCATTAAAATAATACCTGGTGACAGGGCCGCTGATAATGCAGTACAGCCAGCCCTCCTGTACTGGGCCCATCGGTTCAAAAGGGGGGCCCGTCATATTGCAGACACCGAACCTCTGGCAGCACTGCGGGCGGATTGGTTCTAGCACATGTGCCCCTTCCATCTGCTGTCCTAGCCCCTTTCCACTGCAGTGCTGCCAGCTGCCCTCCTCTCTTACCGGCAGCCGCTGCGGGCACACGGTTTTTTCAAGATAGAGAGTGGGAGAAGGGGCCAGTAAATTGTAATTTACTGGCATCTTCTTTTCCTGAATGACCACAGTGAGTGATCGGTACCAATCACTCATGTGTTCATTCATCACTGATGCATTGTAAACTGTGTTTACTATGCTTCAATTTGTGAATGAGCAGGAAGACTCTAAGCACTTCCTATTTATTCATCTATGCAGCTGAGGCTACAGGGAAAGGGACTGATACATCTATGTCTTCAGTCACTTTCGGATGGGGGCCCTGTTAGGTAAGCTGTATGGGGCCCCATAATTTCTAACAGCAGCCCTGCCTGCTGATACTGCTTTCATTGTGCTTGTTAAAGAGGTTTTTCACCCTCCCCACCCACACATTTTTTTTACCTTCATGTGGTGAGATCAGCACATTTGAGATACTCGCCCACCCAGAAGATCCAGCTCTGTCCAGTGGAGATCCTCCTCTCTTCTGGCAGTGCTCAGTCCTGTATCATGTTTTGCCGTAATGTCATTGAAAGGCTGCCAGCTGTCTCAGGTTTAGCTCACATCTCGATGATGCCCCACTAGGCCCACCCCCTCCTGTTTTACTGAATGAAAGGCTTTGTCTACTGCGATAAGTGACATCCATTTTGCAGGAGGTAAAGAGGGAACAGTGCACGTTGTTCACCTAGGCGAGTGACAGGCGGAGAGGGCAGGGCCAGCAAACGTGTTGAATTCCAGTAAGAGTTTACATTTACTAATAATTTAATTTTTTTATTTTTGTTTTATTTTTCAGAACACAATAATGTCTCGTGATCAGATAGATAAAGAATATGATTCACTTGTCAAGAGTTCAGGTCAGCTCCTTAATGCTCTACAAAAGAGGAAGAAGGAGGAAGAGGAGGCTGAACGACTGCGTCGCATACAGGAGGAAATGGAAAGAGAGAGGAAGAGACGTGAAGCAGAAGAAGAACTCCGGAGAAAAGAAGAAAATGAAAGGAGGCTGTAAGTAAAAATAGCAGTTATTTTAACGCTAAACTTAAGATAAGCAGATAAAAAAACAGTTGAAATACATATGAGAATTGTTTTACCTGTGAAAAGATTTGTAATGCATACCTTGTAATCCAGGCACTGTCTTGGACCTCTACTGCAGCAGCAACAAAGAACATAGGGTAAAAACACACCTACAGCCTGCTGATTGGACATAGAAGCAGCAGACTGATCAGTCCTTCCCCTACACACATTGCTACCTTTTCCTGACAGTGCTTGTGCACTGAAGCAGAGCCTGATTGGCTCCTAGTTCTGGCCATCACTCTTCCAGTTTAAATACTGCTATACAGGAGTTCACGGGAGGATCAAGAGTCAAATACTTACTCTAGCTGCATTTAAAAAAATATATATATTTCTTAATGAATACATAACTGCATTAAGTGGTATTTTTATATCTGCCAGAAATTTGTTTTCCATGTATTTGCCTAAAATATTACATTAAAATACATTTTTTGCATGTTTCATTGAAATGTAGAAAAGCAGAAATCGAGGTAAAGCGAAAACAAGAAGAAGAAGACCGGAAAAAGAGAGAAGAGGAGGAAAGAAGAATTCAGGTTTGTGTGCAGTGTTCCATCTTATAAATGGTTAGACCGTGAACTCTTGTGTGTTGATGAGCAGTATCACAGATTTTCTTTTACATTGTTGGTGCAATTAGTGAATAAAACGACATGATATTAAAAAAGCCAGCCTTTCAAGCAAGAGCCCACTGCCTGGAGGTGTATATGGCGAAAGACGTCCGTTTAAATGCAAGAAAAATCTGGAGGTCATGGGGTGTTTACTTGTTGCCATTTAAAGTGTGACTGGAGATATACATTATATTGCCCCTATGGCTGCTTTTTGTTCATAATGGAAAGAAAAAAGCCAAAAGCTAATTTCAAAAAGTGTGTTACTTAGCTGTTCTGACATATTGCTTAAAGTTTACATAAAGATTTTGGGTCTCTTTCCACCCTTTATTGTTCAGCCATATTCATTCTTTTTGTACTATTTTGAATGTATTCAAAAAATCTTGTAAAATCCTTAAACCCTGTAATTAATTTAAAAAACGAACATTCTTACAGAATCCTAGCCACATTTATCCTATATTATTTCTCTTAACTTTATTATAAACGACCCTTGGAGCTTGAAAGTGATGGCGCAGCGGCCCAAGCAGCAGCTCTGATAGCTGAGAACAATTGTAAACATTCAGAGTAGGACACTTCTCACATGTCAGTATTCTGCATCCACCATTTTTGCAGTAGAGCAGAGCTCTTCTGCCGACACACCTTTGTACTGAGTTTATAACAGGTTGGCCATGCACTTCATGAGCTATGTGCAGTGTGCTGCACTGAAGTTCAGCAGCTTTCTTTTCTCAAATGCACTCTGCCTTAGGCACAGGGCTGGGACAAGTTGTCGGCAGGAGGTGAGGCTGCCCCGGGTGCACTGGTTTACTGTAGGGATGGGACTACCATATAGTGATCTCATTCTGCTATAGGTTGATAGGAGTAGTGATGCCATTGTAACTACTCCTATCAGCCCAGCGCTGGAAACTGCAAGGAGAGGAGAAGAGAGCCGGCAGGAGGATATGGGCTGTGTTCTCTTTCCCCCTCCTCCTTCCTTCTATTGCAGGACTCCTGTACTAACAAACCTGTAGGGATGTTCAGGAATACATGAGCTGTACTTGCAGGAAGGAGGAGGAGGAAAGGGAACACAGCCCGCACAGCCAAGTGCTAGAAGTGCTAAAGAAAGGAGGGGAGAGCTGGAGGAGGCAGTGGCAGGGTTCAATCTTCCCCTTCAGCTCCTCATTTTTGCCAATGCAGCCCTTCTGTATTCATTCAAATACGGCTGCCAGCTTCTGAATTCAGAAATGCTGTAAGATCGTGACAGTACTGGGTTTGCTTACCCGCTCCTACTGACACTTTTCTTCTGTCATCTTTCACCCCCTGGCCACTTCCCCCTCCACAGTGGCAGTAGAAATTGGGGGTAGGTGGGGAATAAGCAAACCCTGCAAAGTCCCAATCTTTCAGTGCAACGGTATATTGAAGCCAACAGCACCACTGATCTGACAGTAGCCTCTGTCAATAAAATAGCTCGATCAAGGCTTGATGTAGTTCAGTGTTAGGGTCAAGGTCTGGTAAGGTTAGATTAGGTGATATAAAAAAAACAAAAAAAAAAAAACCAAACTTGGTATCAGTGTGTTTTAGGTAGGATAAAATGTTTCTGGGTCCTACTATGGGTAAAAACTACAAAAAACATACACATACAGGATGGAGTGTCGCTGTGATGGCCACAAGTAGGAGAATTTGATTTGGGTTGTTCTTTGGTGGCGGGTCATGGTAATTGTAAAAAATATACTGGTACGTTTAAAAACAAAAAAATTGTTTTACTATTTTCTGCCATTTTTCCCAATCAGGAGATATCTATTACAATTTACCACCATATGAAGGCCCAATTTATTCTGGAAAAAAAAAAAATAATTTACCTGAATACATTAAGGTTTTCCAAAAGCAGAAGGTTTTTAACTTTATGCAATAAGATAAAAACCTTCTGTATGCAGCAGTCCCCCTCAGCCCCTTAAATTCTTACCTGAGCCCCATCTCGATCCAGCAATGTTGCACGAGTGTCTAAGCGGTCTGGCACTCCCCCTCCTCATTGGCTCCTGCTACAGTCAAAGTCAGTGAGCCAATGAGGAGAGAGATTGGGGGTGGGGCTGGGCCATGTCTATGTGTTTGAATGGACACACAGAGCACCGACTCGGCTCTGGTGCCCCCATAGCAAGCTGCTTACTGTGGGGGCACTTGGCAGGAGGGAGGGGCCAGGAGCGCCCGGTGAGGGAGGATCTGGGCTGCTCTGCAAAACCACTGCACAGAGCAGGTAAATATGATGTTTGTTATTTTTAAACGAAAAAAAAAAAAAAGCAAGATTTTAATATTTTAACCACTTGCCGAGTGCCAGCAGTACATATACTGCGGCATGGTCAGCTCTGTCCCGGGAAACAACGTAACTGTACATTGCTTCGCAGGACCGCTAGTGGGGGCGCACATTCCCATTCACCACAGAGGGGCCAATCAGTGGGTCCGGTGGGCACGATTGCCGCCAGGCACCCACGAGCGCTCCCCATGGAGACAAAACGGCGGTCTGCCGTTGTAAACACGGCAGACCGTTGTTCTGTCAGTAATGAACACACAGGGATCCTTTGTTCCTCTTATTTAGGAACACAGGTCTCTGTGTTCATTCAGTAAATACAACCCCCACACAGAAAGCACCCTCTAGGGACACATTTAACCCTTTGATCGCACCTGGTGTTAACGCCTTCACTGCCAGTGTCATTATTACAGTACTGATTACTGTAGTAATGTCACTGGTGCCCCCCAAAAGTGTCAAAAATGTCAGCTAGGTGTCTGATCTGTCCATCGCAATGTCGCAGACCCGCAAAAAAATTGCTGATCACCGCCATTACTAGTTAAAAAAAAAAAAATAAGGATAAAAATCTTTCCCCAGTAGACGCGATAACTTTTTCGCAAACCAATCAATATACACTTATTGGGATTTGTTTTTACCAAAAATATGTTGCAGAATACAAATTGGCCTAAATTGATGAAAAAATTAGATTTTTTAATTTTTTTTTTTATTGGGAATGTTATATAGCAGAAAGTAAAAAATATTGTTTTTTTGTTTTGTTTATAGCGCAAAAAATAAAAATCGCAGAGGTGATCAAATACCACCAAAAGAAAACTCTATTTGTAGGGAAAAAAAGGACATCAATTTTATTTGGGTACAGCGTCGCACGACCGCGCAATTGTTAAAGTAACGCAGTGCCTTATTGCAAAAAAATGGCTTGGTCATTAAGGGGTTAAATCTTCCGGTCCAGAAGTGGTTAAGTAGTTGCAAAGATATGTTCAGTTTCAATAATGCATGCCAAAGATGCAGCATCATTTTTATGCATTAGGATTTTGTTTACCTTTTTGTCATGAAGGGGTTAAAATGCTTTGCACCATAATGAAGTATTTGTTTGAATCACAGCAACCTCTACATAGTATGCCCAGCCAGCATAATTTGAAGCTTTTGACTTTTAACTCTTGCTGTGCCAAGGATAATAATAATGGGCAGTAAACTAGTTTGTGTGTGTGTAGGTAGGGGGCGGCATCCAAACAATACAATTGCTTCATGATTGCCTGAGTATAACTTTTTTTTTTTTTTATGATTGCCCAAAGCATAGCATAGCATATCATGAAGGTTCTATTTGCAATTTTGTATTCTGACCATTTTTTCAACTGAATGGTGCCTCAGATTCATAGCCTTGTGCAATAGCCATGGCTCTCATAGTTTATCAGATGTGACATTTGTGCAAACCAGGATGGATATTTCTTCTCCTATGGCACTCATAAATCATTATGTTATGAAAGTTACAGGATACGGTTACCTTTCAGAAACTATTTGGATGGCAGGAGAAGGAGAATCGCTGATGAGACTAGTGTTTGCTAAAATTTACTACATCTGTATTTACTTTGCTTTCCTCCTGCTTCTGTTGACTGGATAGAAATTTTTTCTCAAAAATAACCATGCATTAGAATGTTCAAATAAAATGTTAATTATACTCAACTTTTTCATTTCAGCAGAGGCTACATGTTCTACATTTTCTTGAAAGTTCCATGAATTTAGAGTAGATTATCAGGTTTTTTTAAACTGTTAAAATCAAACAGCATGCTATCGCTTGCTTTAGGATTTTTTTGATAAAAAAAACCAAAAAAAACAGTGATATACTAGCATATAAATAAGTGCAGTGCTAAAAAGTAAACAGTGAATTGTTCACATATATAGTACAAAGATCAAAGAATTAATAAAAATTCAATGAAAAAATTCAAAATAAAAAAAGTGATAATTAATCAATATGTATATAAGTGATATGAGTCCATATAGAATAATAATAGAGTAGCGCCGTATCAACCTCTTTGCACTTTTATTTAAATTCTTAACCCCTAGGGGGTTGGTTGTTGGCTGCTTACACCTCATTATTTATTCACAATCATCACATAATTCCATAGCGCTGGTCACTTCTGTCTTTCTTATTACCATATAGAATAAGTCCATATGTGGATAAAATAAAAATCCAGCCAGCAGAAAATAAACTCTGTCGATGGTATGAAGATCAAACAACTGAGGAATGATGAAGGTGATAAAAACTTCTCAATCGTGGTAATACATAATATGCGCTTACCACAACAACATATGGACTTACATTTCCTTATGGTAAGTAAGTCAAATAGGCCAGTAGAGGCCAATGTAGGGAATCTCTGAAGTGGATGCCACCAAATTATCCTGGATGTATATTCTCAAACGAAGAGGAAGAGATCTCTCATTGGCCAAGGATGTATAATCAACAAACATCCAACAGTAAACAGCATGATAAAATCAAGGAAGGCCGGTTAAATCATCCTCAATAGTCATCCTCAATCCTCAAAAAGTGATATACTAGCACTGGCAAGATGCATTTCAAGATTTAATGCATGCGTTATCATTCAAAAGAATTAAATCTTTGATTAAAAAATGTAATGCTGTAATATTCCTGATAATGTTGTTTTATGCCCTCTGGTCTTTAAATACCAGCTAAATAAAATAACCTAATTAGTGACATGCATCATTATTAATGTAAAGTTTTGTATATGTGCAGCTCGAGGTGGAGGTGCAGCTGGCGAGAGACCGCGAGGAACAGTCACAGCAGCAGACTATACTTGAACAAGAGCGAAGAGATCGGGAGCTTGCCATGAGAATTGCCCAGAGTGAGGCAGAGCTTATCAATGAGGAATTTAGTCCTGACTCTTCGTTACGCAGGTACTCATGTGCTGTGCATATATTTGTGTTTCCAAGGTTAAAGAATGTTTTGTGTGATATCTTAATCATGACACTAGATATCCATCTCCTGTATTGTATACAGTCTACACCTCATTGAATTTGTAGACCTTAGACCTTTCGCTATTGGAACAGGCAATCATTTCAAAAATCTAGAATTTAGATTAGAATAATATACTTAAAACAGCACATAAAATTGACATGGTGTATTCCTTTTCATTAAATTAACTAAGTGCTGATTTGTCATATGTAGTAAGTACGTACACCCCTACATTTACTACCACTTTAAATCTATGCAATTATTATCTGCTGTTCAGATTGGGTGCCAGTGATTAGAACCTCCTTAGGGAGGATGCAAGTAAAACTTGTTTTATTTAAACCTCAAAAAATTGTGACCGCCTAGGAGTCTTGCAAGGGATTTAATAGGATCACCAAAGAATTTGAAATAAATCATTCCACCGTAAGCAAAATAATATACAATTGGTTTATATTTTAAGCAACTATCAGTTTGTTAATAAACTGGCTAGCCCAGAAAATTCACAGCTAGAGCTCACCATCTGATGCTAAAGGAGGTCTCCCAAGAACCCCAGAATTTTATTGCAGGATGTTGCTGTAACTCTTGCAACAGCTGGAATCTTAGCGCATGCATCTGCAATCAGAAAAGATTTCACTAACTCAACTTGCATGAGAGATGTAATAAGAAAAGGCCTTTGCTGTCCTAAAAGAATATTATATTAAAGTTACAGTTTGACATTGAACATTGGAAAATATGCTGAAAACTCATCAATCAAAGATAGGGTTGTTCAGTAACAGTAAAAACGTTTGCCACAAACCAAAGACAGTATTTCAGGAGAAGAACCACATAAAAACTGTAAAGCATGATGGTGGAAATGTTGTTTGGGTTGATTTGCTGCTTCAGGGCATGACCAGCTCACGATCATATAGCTGCTCAGATAGTCTGTGGGTATAGAGTTCTGCATATGGAGGTTTTCAAATTTTCTTTTTTTTTATTAAATTTTTGTTGATGGACTTATGCCATTTTTTCAACCTGACTAAATATACAAAAGAGAGAGAGAGGGAGGAAGGAGAGAGGTACCAAGCCACCAATAGTACGGTAAAGTTCAATTAAAAAAGACGATAAAACACAAATTAGTGCACTCACAGGCATTTAAATAAGGGAGACATGAGGATAAAAGTTTGTAGCTGACAGTGGAGTCCACATGAAGCCTGAGCTGCTGGGATCACAGGATCGCTATCAGAGCTTGGGCATGGATCCGGATGAGCCGATATGAAGCCGCCATGGGAGACACAGGAGAACTGTTAGTGGAGCTGTCAGAAGCTTGAGAGCCATGAGCCAATCGGAACATTCTTTTTCGGAGGAGACACCACGCCTCTTTCATTACTGCGTGTTCGTATTTTGTTCTTTATGACTAAATATGTATACCTACATTCTGCATTATATCAAAGTGTGCTTGATGAGAATGTAAGGCCATCTGTCTAAAAGTAAAATTTGAACTAAAAATGAGTATTTATGATACATGATGATCCAAAGAACAGTAGAAAATCTATCAAAAGATGGCTCAGAAAGAAGAAATAGATGGTTATGGACTGTCCTAGTCAAA
This sequence comes from Pelophylax lessonae, assembly GCF_965119305.1. Taxonomy (NCBI): domain Eukaryota; kingdom Metazoa; phylum Chordata; class Amphibia; order Anura; family Ranidae; genus Pelophylax; species Pelophylax lessonae. Next base: position 352,134,939 of record NC_138770.1, read on the forward strand.
ACCCAGATTTGATTTGCATGGAAATATTGTAGGGGTATTTTATTGCAACAGGCAGTGCGTGCAAGGAAACAGTCAAACCTCTTGCTACTGATGGAATTTTGTATGGGAAGTGGTCAAAAATTTCACTCAGCTGATGTCAGAGACTGGTGAGCAGATTTGCAAAATTCCTACAAGAAGATATTTCAGTTACAGGTGGCAAGACCAGCTTTTGATTACAATTACCTCTTTAAATATGTTCTGTGGAGTGTACCTATTTTTTACTTGACTGCATATATCTAATTTCTTTTAGAAGGTTGTAAAAGCAAAAGCAGCATGTGCTAGCATGTTTACAGCGCCTTGAAAAAGTATTCACACCCTTTGAAATTTTCCACATTTTGTCGGGTTACATCTAAAAACATAAATGTATTTTATTAGGATTTTATGTGATAGACCAACACAAAGTGGTACATAATTGTGAAGTGCAAGGAAAATGATAAATGGTTTTCAAATTTTTTTACAAATATCTGAAAAGTGTGGCGTGAATTTGTATTCAGCCCTCTTGAGTCAATACTTTGTAGAACCACCTTTTGCTGCAGATACAACTGCAAGTCTTTTTGGGTATGTCTCTACCAGATTTGCACATGTAGAGAGTGAAAGATTAGCCCATTCTTCCTCGCAAAATAGCTCAAACTCTGTCAGATTGGATGGAGAACGTCAGTGAACAACAATTTTCAAGTCTTGCCACAGATTGTCAGTTGGATTTAGGTCTGAACTTTGACTGGGCTATTCTAACACATGAATATGCTTTGATCTAAACCCTTCCATTGTAGCTCTGGCTGTATGTTTAGGGTTGGTGAACCTCCGCCCCAGTCTCAAGTATTTTATAGACTCAAACAGGTTTACTTCTAAGATTGCCCTGTATTTTGCTCCATCCATATTCCCATCAACTCTGACTAGCTTCCCTGTCTCTGCTGAAGAAAAGCATCCCCACAACATGATGCTGCCACCACCATGTTTCACGGTGGAGATGGTGTGTTCAGGGTGATGTGCAGTGTTAGTTTTCCGCCACACATAGTGTTTTGCTTTTAGGCTAAAAAAGTTAAATTTAGGTCTCATCTGACCAGAGCACCTTCTTCCACATGTTTTCCTGTGTCCCCCACATGGCTTCTCACAAACTGAAAACGGGACTTCTCATGGCTTTCTTTTAACAATGACTTTCTTCTTGCCACTCTTCCATAAAGGCCAGATTTGTAGAGTGCACAACTAATAGTTGCCCTGTGGACAGATTCTTCCATCTGAGCTGTGGATCTCTGCAGCTCCTCCAGAGTTACCACGGGCCTTTTGGCTGCTTCTCTGATTATTGCTCTCCTTGCCCGGCCTGTCAGTTTAGGTGGACAGCCATGTTTTGGTAAGTTTGCAGTTGTGCCATACTCTCCATTTTCGAGTGATAGATTGAACAGTGCTACGTGAGATGTTCAAAGCTTGGGATATATATTATTTTTTTAACCTAACCTGGCTTTAAATTTCCACTACATTATAGTTGGGGTATCAGAGTAAAGGGGGCTGAATACAAACGCACGCCACACTTTTCAGATATTTATTTGTAAAAAATTTTGAAAACTATTTATCATTTTCCTTTCATTTCACAATTATGTGCCACTTTTTTAGTCTATCACATAAAATCCCAATAAAATGCATTGATGTTTTTGGTTGTAAAATTACAAAATTTGGAAAATTTCAAGGGGTATTAATGCTTTTTTAAGTCTCTGTAAACATGTTCTTAGTTTCAGTATACCAATTCATAAATTAAAATCCAGTCTCACTTCACAAAACATTAACATGAAGGTCCCTATTTTTGACTTTCAAATGTCACTTTCAACCCTCATTTAAATCAGCTGATGAAAACTGTTACTTTTTTTTTTTTTTTAAAGCTATTCATTTTTTCTAGGGGTGAGGAGAAAGCTCATACTGATACCTGAGAGAGCTCATACCTGATCCGCTGATCCTCCAGAAAACTGCATTCCCCAAGGTCCAGCGGTGGACTGTTCCTGTCTTTGGAGCATACTGATGTCAGGAACAGTCCATTTTCAAGACCGCTGGACCACAGAGGAGGGCAGGGTCCGGTTTTGTGTGAGGAGGATTGGTGAGTCAGGTAAGTATCTCTCCGCTGTCCTCTTCCCCCTAGAAAAAAAAAAGCAGTTAAGCTGTGCAATGCAGGCACAGCCCCACTGCACAGGCAATGATACATTTTGACCGGTGTTCTTCCTTAACCTGGTGTGTTAGCTTTGTAAATTGAGCCTTATGTGGTCTATGTTTCTGGTATACATATGTTATTTTCTGGACAAAAAGGGAGGAAAACTGTACAAACAGGGCTTGACATCTTCAGCATTTATATTTGATAAACTCTTTCCACTGGATTTCCACTGTGATCACTAAAATGTAGACTAATAAAGTGTAGAACAGGGATTCCCAAACTACGGCCCTCCAGTTGTTCAGGAACTACAATTCCCATCATGCCTAGTCATGTATATGAATGTCAGAGTTTTAAAATGCCTCGTGGGATGTGTAGTTCTGCAACAGCTGCAGGGCCGTAGTTTGGGAATTACTGGTGTAAAATGTTTGTTATATCCTGAAGCCTTTTTCTCAACACTCAATACAAAAAAAATAGTCTTGCCTATGTAGCCTTACATTTTTTTGCTATTCATTATCCTTTACTTGGAGAGAGGTAAAACAGGATAAAATTTCAAAGTTTTACCTTTGTTAGTGGAAAGGGCTGCAGAAAAAAAAGCACATCATTGTCTTGGGCTTTTTTTTGTTTTTATTAAAACCAGTTGAAATCAGTCTGACTTGGCATCACAATAGAAGTTTGCATCATAGCATTATTTCCTGTAGCTGGTTTGGCATAATTTGATATGGAGCCCCCATACTTTTACTTTGTTCCTGGCAGTGCTGCCAGTGTAATGACAATGACCAGACAAAGGATCTGGAGTTGTACAAGGCTGCCTGTACCCTTTTCCTTTGTGCATATGTTTCTGGTGCTTCACTAATACGTCTTTTATATCACTTATTTGACAGCTCTACAACAGAGTTATACAACTTTTGAAAGTGACTTTGTTGAGCAGTCGTTTTAAATTCTAGTACTTGTGTGCGGAATTATTTCTTGCACATTATACAGAGCCTGAAGCCAGTTTTCAGTGAATATATTAACCTTATAGCATCATCTGCTCTGGATCTCCCAGTACAAAGCAAAGATGATTTAATCTCTACACTTCTTAGCCCCCCCCTTGTCTTGATAAAAGAAAAGACAGTACATCTGTAAGCTTCTGCACACCAAGGGGACTCAATTAGGTAGAAAGTAGTTTACAAGGATTCTTGTTTTTCTCTCTGTTTACTTATTTAAACTTTTCACATGGTTTATGCTGTAGGTTTGCACTGTTGTCCTTGGAATATACACATGTCTCTGGGACTGTGTACCACACTGCGATAACCGTGACTTCTTTACAAGATTGTTTGTTTTTCATTTTCTGTGTTGTGTCTTTTTTGGCCATCACGTTCCTGTTTTCACTGGTAATGCTTGCTTCTATGGCAAATAGTCACATCTGCTTATCCAAGTGGAGTGTAAGGGAGTGTTGTAAGCATGCCTGCAGACTTTAAATGGAAACCATGCCTGCATGACCTGACTGCCAGCTGATATTTCTAATGATTATTTTCTAAACATGAAAGTTTGCATTAAGTGAACTTTCAAGAGGGAGTGCTGAAGGCCTTTTGTGTCATAAAAGAAAAAATATCAATCAGCCAGGAACATCTGTCCCAGCTGAATTTTCCATGACAAGCTCACTCAGGGTTGTGGAGGGTCCTGCATAGATATAATGGTTTCCCAATCTGACTAGGTATGGATAAGGAGACTCTGTTGTCACCTGGAAAACTGTTTCCTGTAGAAGAAACCGTTTAGTACTTTCCTGTACTGCTGTTCTTTTATCTCTTGAAACATTATGGCTGCCAAAGAATCCTTAGCATCTGGCACACTTCCAGGTGTGACCTTCTCCACTGCATGCTGTGCTTTTGTTTCCCAGACTCTACAACATTACGAGATACGGCTGTAAAATGTATCTCAGGAGGCTTTGGGAAGATTGAGGTTAATTCATCTTAACATAGGTGAGGAATAAGGAAGTGGGAACAGTTATCCTCAAAAAAAATGCATGAAAGAAAGAAAAAAAAACTACCTATAGTTCTGTAACAGGCTAGGGGGAGGGGGGGGGGAGAATGGTGCTAAGTATTATTTTTAGGTGACGGTCCACTTTAAAAAGATACCAGAGGAAAAGGAAGGTAGCACTACCCAGATGTTGGTGTTCTAAAAGTACTGTGTAAACAACCAATGGATGTAGAAAACATTTATTTAGAAAGTCAAGGTTTAAAAATGCAGTGAAGTAAATCAAAGTAAATCAAAACCAATGCTGTATTAGACCGATCATGCAGGTGGTAATTGTCAATTAACTGCAGGTCCACTGGGTGAGGTGATCCGATTTCCTGTGGTGGGCTGAGATGGAAGGCAATCCAAAGGCTATGTGGAAACTGTGTGGAAGCCGTGCCGGACCAGCTGGCGCTCACAGTGTGACGTATTCAGCAACATAAAGGCAGGGTGGAAGTCTCAATCACGGAACTATAACCAGCCTGGAACGCATGAGGAGAACGTTGCGGTGACAAGATGTTTTGCACACATGCGCTCTGTCAAGTCTTGACAAAGTGCATGTGCACGAAACATGTTGTCAAGGTAACATTCTCCTCATGCGTTCCAGGCTGGTTATAGTTCCGGGTTCGAGACTTCCGCCCTGCCTTTGTGTTGCTGAATACTTCACGCGGTGAGCTTTGACTTTCTAAATAAATGTTTTCTACATCCATTGGTTGTTTACACAGTACTTTTATAACACCAACATCTGGGTAGTGCTACCTTCCTTTTCTTCTGGTAACTTGTAAGCAGGATCACAGCAATTTACTGGCAGCAGCACCTTTTTTTGGTCTGGGATTTCCTACAGTATGGTTGCCGCAGTGAAAGCGCTGGAACTTTGTGTTGCAGTTTCGCTTTAAAAAGATGCTTATACTACGCTATTTTGAGGGTGCTCTGATGCTGTCATGTGATTGGCTTCCAGCACCGGCGTCAGCAGAAGGAGGGACAGCAAACAAAGGATTGTCTCATAGTAACATCATGAGTGAAATCATGAGTGACATCATTGCTGCTCTCTCCTCCCCTCTGAAGCCAGCGCTGGAAGCTGATCAAGTGACCGGTATTAAACCCAAAGTCAAATCTGCAATATAGTGCAAAAGAACATCACTTAAGCTTGGACTAAGGTCATTGTATGTAAGTTGCTAAATGACTGCTGTGTAAAATCAGTTGCAAGAAAAACCACTTACTCTGTTGTTTTCCAATAAAAGCAAAAGCTCTAAACCATGGGTGTCCAACCTTTTGCCTTCTCTGGGCCACATTGAGTGTGGAGTAATTTTGTCGGGCCGCATATAAAATATATACTGTAGTTAAGGTATATAAGTAATAAAATGTCGCCGCACCTTTCCCACACCGCCATGCCCCCCGCACTAATTTAGCACAACTAGAGGATCATCAAATAAAATGGAATCAGTATACAGAGGTTTACTTCTTCTGAAAGATAATAAACCACCATGACCACTTCAGTGATTTGGTGGTAGGAGTCAGAAACACTGCACATTCTCGCCCCCCCCCCCCCTTCGAGGCAGCCTCTGCCTACCGTTAGTTGGAAGCTGCCGTGACCATGCCTCCGACCCGACTTCCTTCCTCCCCAACAAAAAAAAAAAATTGTCAGGGGGCAGTGGGCCGCATTGCCTGCGGTTCTGGGCCACAGGTTGGACATGCCTGCTCTAAACCCAAACTTCCATAAGGGTAAAAGAAACAGAAAAGCGTAATCAGGAACAAAAACTGACCAATTATGACTGTTAAGTATGTGTGTGTGTTTGGGGGCATACACAAGAATGTGAATAAACACACGAGTTTTAAAACATTAATAAATGCTAGCGTTTCTGTTAATCTAATGATAGCTCTAAAAAATGAAGTAATTAAAAAGGCTGCAGGTATATTCATCAAACAGGTTTAGGCAGAAAATATCTGCAAAGCAGTTTTATTAGTTGCAGTGATTCAGCAAGACCAGATAAGATGACTATCCCTTCTTACAAATCAACTTCTTTTAATTTACGTCAGGGAGATTTGTATGCATGCTAATAATGCCTGTTTATGTCATCCTGATTATACCGCAAGGCGAAAGTCTATTAGTAAACCATTAATAATTATAGTTCCTAATTTGCTTGAGTCTCATTAGCAACTTCAGTGACAGAAGAATTGAGCTCTGTTGTTCAGTAAGACTTTATAAGTGGTGTGATGAGGGTGTGTTCTGTGTAATTTCTAAACTTCCACTAAAAATTCCTGGTATTCTAACATTACGTGTGGTCTGTGCAGATAGAAGATTATTAAGCATATTTCATAAGTAAGAGAACAAATCTCTTCCCAAAGGCCCTGAAAGAATACATGCTTTAGATGCTTCACATAAATACGGAAAGGTTTCTTCACAGTAAGAGCTGTGAAAATGGGCAATAATCTCCTTAGGAGCTGATTGTGGCCAGCTCAGTAGATTGTTTTAATAAATGCCTGGATTCTTTCCTAAATGCACAAAATGACTGGATACGAATGTTTACATGTAAAGTTGATCCAGGAGATATCCAGTTTCCTCTTGAGGGATTAGAAAGGATTTTTTTCCCCCATGCTGGAGCAAATTGTATCCTGCTTTTATTGTTTTTTTTTTTTTGCCTTCCTCTGACTCAATGGTGGGCATAGGATTGTGTATATAGAGTTTTTTTGTGGGGGGGGTTCCCTCTGTGGATTGACTTGGATGAAGTAACGTCTTTTTTTATTTTTTTTCTTCAATCAGACTAACTATGTAACTAATATTACTGTAGGTTTTTAATAGTACCTATACTTTAGTTGCCACCTGCCTACTATGTGCTGTCACTTTAAGAACAGACCCCCATATAATGTACAGTTGGTTTTCATTTCATATGTAATGGAACATGTTTGTCACTCAGGCCTCATCTGGTACATGGTTTTGATGTAGCTGAGAAAGTCTAAACATTTTATATGAGACTAAGAATTTATGCCAACTGTGTGTTCAGGAATCCAAAGTCTTCTTTAGATATGTTCCAAGCATGCTTTGCCATCTCCCCGAACATTCTGCATCGTTGCTGACTTGTTTGCTATATTGATTTTTCTGGTTAATAGTAATGCCAATTTAATATATTGGCAGTCAATCCAAACTATTTGGGAATTTGACTACACTCACTCAACTTTTGTGACACAAGAAACAACTTTTATTAGATAATGTTTTTTCAGAGTTTACGAACAGTAGAGTTAGTATGTCCCTCTACAAGTTATTACTGGCCATTAATCTTGAGCATTGTCACTTGCCACTAGATTGAGGACCATTAGCTCCAGACAAATACTTTATTTTAATTTCCTTTTGAATTTATTGGAGAAAGGAAATGTAATATTACATTGCATGTTCTACTACCTGTGAAATTTTTATGAGCTAAAAAAAACACTGGGTTCATCATGCAGTCTAGTTAGACCCAAAATAAGGACAAGCACCTGTTGACGATTCTGGGCACAGTATGCATTGTGTCCACTGATGCAATACCCTTTATTTTTGTAATAGAAACCAGATAAAAAATGCATTTACAAGCAAAGATGAATCCAAGCTTATCATTCACATCTCCCCACCATGGTACTGTGCACCAAAATCCTCTCACTACCCTAAGTGGGATCTCCAGCTGACAGTGTGGATATGGCAGCGGTCATGGACTGAATGCAGTCGCCGCTATGCCTAATCACATACTCGCTGGCAGTTCACATACACATGAAGCCTCCCCCGCTGCCGGACAAGCAAGTGGTATGCTTGGGATGCTTGTTTGTGTTTATTTCTTGGGGGAGGAGATCAAACAATAACCACAGAAAGTCACGGCATGGTGTAATTCCCCAGATGTAAAGTTAATATTGTAGATTAAATAACCGGGAAAAAGTTGGCATTTACTGAATCTTGCTTTTTGTGTAGCCCTTCAGTTAAATGTTTTTTTACAGTGAGTATTTGCTTTTTACATGCCATTTTGTATACCAAGAAGAATTTATATGAAAATGACCTGATTATATGACACTGCTCTTGGTGTAATTGGTTGTATTTAACTCAACATCTCTTTTATACTTGCCTTGAACTTTATCTCTGCAGCATAAAAACAGACCTCATTCAGCCATCTGCAGCTCATGCCAAGTAAGGAAAGATGCCTCCTCCTGCATTCTTTTTCTAATCATGTGCATGTATGATTTTTACCAAAATTGAAATGTAATAGTCCTAATATATAAATAATAATGAAGAAGCACATAGAGAATTCACACAGTTTCAGTTGAATTAAATACTTTGCAGGGGGTTCTGGAAATAATTGTTAAAGAGAGTGATTCTTAATTATTGCTAATTTTCTTTTTCCTAATCATGTTATTCATTGGTCAAGTTGAAAAGATGAAAGTGAACTGTAAAATATAATTTGCTATGTTCAGACAAAGACCTTATTATACTCAATCAAAGAGGATGAGATGCATGCAGGGGATTATCACATCTGAGACTAGCAAAAAATAATAATTTATGAAACAGTTTAAATTTGTTAATTTTGTCTTATTTTCAGGGCTGGTGAAGGAAAAGGCAACATGACAATGTATGTTTTTTTATGTAATTTGCTCATTTTCTTTAGAATAACATTTTAATTTACTTTGTGCATAAAATATTTTGTATATTAATGTTATAGAGGGCCACATGAATTTCCACTAATCATCTTCCTAGAGTATTGTAGAGGTTTGAGAAAGCTGCTGCTGCTGTTTTTGTGGTACAAGTAGAGTGCACAGGGCACATAAAACATTGCATATTACTCACTGGGTGATAGGTGATTAAACACTGCCCTTCTTCATATACGAGTATAGCAGTTTGACCCACAATATATGTTCTGTTTAAATAACATCTTTTCTTCTTTGTATCCCAGATTCATACAGGACGATTCTAAATTGTAGTTTAAAGGATGGGATTTTTGAGGCACAACTATTACATAAAATAGAATTCTTTTATTGGGAACACATTTAAAAAACATACTAATATGCCATACAACATTTTATGAAAAGATCCATTATACAATGTTATCTGTTGGTTTCATCATAACATTCTATGATAGTAGTATAGACATATGCTGGCTGGTCTTATATGGCCCGACATGTTTTATGGAATAAATCCACTTCCTCGGGAACCACCAGTCTATTAAGTATCAAAATGATCTAGAAAAAGAATATACATATATTATTATAATCATGAAGCACCTATATGATCTAAAGACCCAACCACCCAGTATGTATCGGAGTCAGGGAAATGGGAGGGAAAAAAAAACTGTGGTGTGGGTCCTAGAAGGGGGGCCAAAAAGCAAAGGGAGACCGTCCCATCGTTTTCAGAAACTATAACTCTAGAGACTAGATAAGTCAGAACAAACATGGAGATGACTGTACCTAAATAAAAGCAGCCAATGCAGGAAAAGAATGTTTGTTCTTAACATCCTTTGGGCTCCTCAAGTATACACTAGAAGTATTTGGCAGGAAAATTCCAATTGCTCAAATTATATTGGACTAGATTGCTAACATAAGCAAAAAACACCCACAAAGTACTAATAATGAGTACCTGATCTAAGAAGGCAGGGACTCCGGTCTTTCACTAATTGATCTTTTTTCCCAGCCAAATAATAATAATGTAATTACCGGTAATGGTGGGATTTATTCAAGTTACAATGTAGTAAGACTGGCAAAGAATCCTTCAATAGTGCCCACCTACTATCTTATCTCCATAGGTGCTCGCCATAGTATGTGCATACCTTCTACTAAAAGTCTGCACACAAGGAGATCCTTCAGATGGAGCTGAGGATCCACGAGCCCTGTGGGGACATTGCCCCCCCCGCTATATAGCCCCCTTAATAGGGCACAGGTGGCTGATTACATCCCAGGACACCCATAGCGTTCAGGTGAACCAGGCCAAAGCCTACTATGCCTGTGCATGCACATTGCCATCCGAGAGGTGACTAAACTAGCCACCAGTGACCCCTGGGTGCTGTAGGTGCGCACACCTCTGCCAAAATCGTGAGTGCCCCAGGCCACGGCCATCCACCCCACAACCCAGCCACATAAGGATGGTAATCTCCAGGTATAAAAGGATTCCCACTAGACAAACCAATACATCTATGCGCTGCGTGATTTAAAGTGGCAGCTCCGGCCCACCTGATAATGACTAAAGCAAATTAAAGCAGCAAAAACAGGGAGAGAAGAAAGACAAAATGTTCTGATAATTTAGGTAGGAGTAAGTGAGAGCCCTGAAGAGGCCTAAATAGCCTATAGGACGAATCCACCTTGTTTCTTTTTGTAGCACTTGTTTAAAAATCCCCTCCCCTGGGGTCCTCTATTACCCTATCCAGTGCCATAAATTGCATAACTGTAACATCTTAATGATGTACAAGACCTACATGTCGCCCAATAGGGGAGTTGATTTTGGGCACATAATAAATGTGATTGTGTATGTGTTTACGGAATAGACGTTTTTGTTTTTCCCACATAGAATGCGCCACAGACGCAGGTCATCAGATAAACTACGCCTACCGTGGCGCAGTTCACGTGAAAGTGTGGCACAACCATTGCCATTAGGGAGCGTGCATTGTGCACCCTGATGAAGGGACATTCTGAGCAACTCTCACATCTGTATGTACCCAAGGGACCATCCATATTTTCACAATTACCAATAGAAGAGAAACTATTTAGCAATTTGTTCCTGAGAGAAACATTGCATCTGAATACTACTTCGAGATCAGGATGTACATATTTATTCATAATATCATCAGTGCTGAGTAGGCACCAAGAATTAGAGCATATATCGTATAGAGGTATGAGTATGTGGTGATAAATTTAACCGCATCAAATTATTGATTTTTTGCTTGTTTAGTAATTCTGCTCAAGGGTGTTTGCAGGCCCTGTGATAGGCCTTTTTGAGGCATTTCTTGCAATAGCCTCTTAATAAAGGGCGATCTCTAAGGAGCAGGGCCTCTCTTTGAAAACTCTCCATGTTGGAGCAGTTGCGCTTGATACGAACATAAAGTCAATGATTACATGGCGCTCTCTGATGGTGGGTGGCATACCATGAGGTAAAAATGTAGAAAGTAAAAAATGGGGAGAAAAATATAAAAAAGGATGAGGTGGAAGGGGGCCCACGAAAAGCGGCTGCCAGCTGCAGCAAGGAGAGGCTCTGAGGAGAATAAACAAAAAGAAAGCAGCGCCGGCTTAGTGAAGCATAAGGTTTATTAATACAAAAAACACATAGTGACTTACTCTTAGGTAAGTAAAGGCCGGTAGGGTAGGTGAATGGGATCATACATCTTCTTGTCCTGGATACCATTGCAGAAAGGAGGGGTGCGGGGTGCCGGTGGTGTGTGGAGGCTGTTGTCTGGCAGCCTGTCTGATGGTGCAGTGGTGGTGGAGGACTCTCAGTGGGGCTCCACTTCCTACTTCCTGTCAGCCCGACATCACTTCCTGTGAGGCGGAGGGAAAGATGGGCGTTGCTAGCTTTCAGAGCATCCATGCTCCTTCATTAGGTGGTGGGGGCGCTTGATACGAAGATATCCATATGGTATACTTCGAACAAGCGCTTTTGAGTGTTCGCTATTGGCTCTTAAAATAGTGTTACCTGCTGTCTCTTTTCTGTATAAGGAAGTGGAAACTCCACCGTCGTCTTCAATTATAACATTCGAGTGCAGAACGTAATATTTCTGGAAATAGAATATCTAAATAGCAAACTGAAAGGGTTTACATTCAAATCATCCAAGAACCGTCAGAACAAAGGTTCAGGGCCATCCAGACCATGGGGATGTCATTGATGTGCCTGTGCCAGCATAATATGTGGCACAGGTACATCAGCAAGTCCTCCCTGGCAAACAAATAGTGTTCCCATCCCCCCAGGTACAGGTTAGCATACGATGGGGCACAACATGTCCCCATCGCAACACCCTGTACCTGGAGGAAATGGGAACCAGCACACATAAACCTATTACTGTTTAAAATATTTTCAAGCAGAGAGAAGATGAATAAATTTAATGGCTGACACATACTGTCCGTTTCAGATCAAAAGGATTTAACAATATCAAGTCCTTTAGTATGTAGGATGCAGGATTACAATGCCTCCACATCAATGGGTTCTAATAGAGCCCTCTCCAGTACCACTGCACCTTCTAGAGTACGCAGTAGGTCCAGGGTGTCCTTTTTGTATGAATGTTGTCTAGTTACATGCGGCATCAAATGATAATCAATTAGTCTACTTACTGGTTCTGAGTATGCCCCTATCCCTGAAATGATGGGATGTCCAGGATGATTAATTTTTTCTTATGATACTTGGGTAAACTATAAAAACAGGCTTTTTAGAATGTTTCACCATTAAATATTCGTACATTTCTTCTATCAATGGCTCCTGTATTAACTGCTTGTGCAAGTAGATTACTGAACTACTTATTCTTAATTTGCATTTGTCTTCAGATACCGGTATATACCAGGATCTGTTAGAAAGAAGAGTTCTACACATTTTGTCATATAGTGATTGTTCCATCATTACCATATTGCTGCCTTTGTTGGCTGGCTGATGGCTATGGAAGAATTCCTCTGCAATCATTGTAGAGGTTCTTGTGGGTCTGTGGACAAGTTAGTGTCAGTCATATAAGAAAAATGGATTTAACTTTTTGAGTAAGAAAGGCTCACACACATGTTGATGATTTAGGGGATCAAAATTCTGTATATTTGGGTCTAAACAGTGTTGGCTATCTAATAGAATGTCCAGAAGCCAATGACGCAAGCTCTGAATCATGTGTGGTTTCTTCCTCACTTTCTTTTAAAATCTGGATTAGATCACGTAGTGCTCAGACGTTGGCCATTGTGTAATTTGTATATTGATCTACCTCTATTTTTTCTTCATTATTTCGATTACAATCTTTATCATGTGATTATTTAAAGGTTAATTCCCTAGCAAAAAGATAAAGGTCTATGAAAAAGGTAAATTTATCTATGGCTTGATCTGGATAAAAATTCCTAATTCTTTTAAATGAATGCTTCTGAAAAAAGCAATTACATACACTATTTTACAATACAGTTTCAGTTTAAGGTGATTTAAAGTACTAGTTTACATGGTGCTGTGTCCTTATAGAAGGGTGAAGTTGTATGTTAGGAATATTTTTGCAGTAATGGTGTTCGTTACTTATAAGCTTTGCAGCAGAAGTGACAGTGGACTACAAAAAGCACACAAATAACATGTAATGTGAAACATACTATGTCCAGGAAATGACATTTTAATGGCTCAACAAAACAGTGCTGACATCTTTTATGTTCATGAAAATGACCTCTAGAATACATGGCACTTGAACTGCAGCTGGCTTTTTTATCACAAGAGCCAATCAAGATCTGAGTGCGTATAATAAACTCTCCAGAGAATGTTGAAAGTCTCTTTAAAAGCACTCACTCCAAATTGTCCTTTACACAGCCCTCTTAGCCTCTTGTCTACATAAAACATGGCTGGTGATTCTAAAATGCAGATAAACCTGAAAGTTAGTTTCACGGGTATCACCTTCTTAACTATGCAGCATTTTCTGATGCTCAGAAATATTGTATTGGTTACATATGTTTCCTTGATCCTGTCTATATGATTGATGTTCTAGCAATTCTAACATGCTAAAGCAGGAATTTGGAAGAACATGTTAAACAGTTTAGCAACCGTATGCTAATAATCGGATAGAATGTAAGGAAGCTGACATTGCTAATTTTGTTTTGTACAGATGTATGCATCAGGTTCGTCCTCCTTCTCCTTATTTTAGTTAGGGAGGTCATCAACCATCATATGCATGCAAACTTACTAAGGAGTGAATCAACCTATTCCCTTTAACCACATATAAAGGCATACAAATCAGAAGGTTATCTAAACTCTGACAAGGTCTTCTATATACAGTGTATAAAGGCTAACTCTTCCTTTTGTTTCATATTATATCCTCATGTAGAGTGTAACAAGTTGCTAATCAAACCCCCCACTACCAGAACACTCCCTCCCCCTGTGACAGCAGGCAGGGGTTCTGCAGTTGCTGTCACTTGAAGTCAGAGAGATATCTGAAATGATTAAACTTCAATTTTTGTCTTTCACCACAGCAGATGGACTTGTAGTTCTCAAATAAATACAAGTGCAGTAATCGCCAAATTCATAGTTCATTGACTCTATCTCCAACTCTCTAACTAAAACCTTGTACCTCTATATGGACATGGAGCTGGAAGAAGAGTCTGCAGGAGCCTGGCACTACACCTGCCGTCCACTGACTTTGGGTGCAATGTTTGCAGGCTCCTGAGGGATAAAAAGAAATACATGTACTTTGTTTGCAAAAATATGTGCATATATTTATTTATTTATTTTAAGGAGAACTTTGGGGAAAACAAAAATCCTCCCTTTAGGCTCCGTTCACATCTAGGCGTTTTGGGGCGTTTTTCTGCTCTAGGATCAGCTCTCAAAACGCCCAACAAGACAAATCCTATTCATTTCAATGGCCCCTGTTCACATCTGAGCGTTTTGACGCTGTATACAAAACGCCCAACGCTCAAAAAAGTACATGAGCTTCTTTTTGGGCAGATTACAGGCGTTTTCCATTGATCTCTATTCAATCTAAAAACGCCTGCACAAAAATCGCGGTAAAAATCGCGGTAAAAAACGCACGAAAAACGCTACGCTCAGGTGTGAATGTAGCCTTAAGAGGGGCTGCCTCTTGCTCTGCAAGGGTTAAATGCTTGTTTAGGTCTAGGAAATGATCACGTAAGTAAAACTGCTTTTTCCCGTACCCTAGACAGTAAAGGGCATTTAACTCTAGGTGCCTTATACTATAATAAAACTAAATGTCTTTGTGTACTAAATAAACAATATTTTCTTTATTTAAATAGGGATCTACATAAATTAGTTGACCGTAAAATTGACAACTATGTCCCTTAGCCCAGCTATAGTCAGTCAGAATATCACTGCAAGCAACTCACTAGCACCTAATTCTATCTTTGAACAAACTCACTGTGCCAAATAGGTGTCTTCAGTATCATCAGGTCACCTCAGGCAGGTTTTTTGATATTGCACAAAATCATTACCACTGGGAGTTACGTTGATGCTTTGAACTTTAACATTGTATAGTCAGAAATGCATTGTTAATGTACACTATACCCCTCCGGTACATAGGTAATACCTTCTCTATGTTTAGGCACAATGCTACAAAAAGATGAAAACAGCTTTTCAAACAGAATGAAGCTTAGCACTGCATGCAGTTAACAAAACTAGGGGGAACTCCAGTTGTAATATGTAGATTATTTAAAGCAACAAAAACAAATTCAGCTATATTGCCTTAGAACGGGTCACTATATGGAGTGATGCTCTGAAATGTTCAGAAATTCTAATTTTAACAGTATACTTGCTCTTTATTTTGTGGAACTCTAAATAAGTAGCCACATTTTATAGAACTGCCGCAGTATGGATTTATTTTTTTAATTCAACTGTAATGCTTTATGTTTAAATATGTCGTCATTGCGCTCTATTATTCTTTTATTAGGGATGAAATGATTAAGGAAATGTCCCAGATA
Source organism: Pelophylax lessonae (assembly GCF_965119305.1). Lineage (NCBI taxonomy): Eukaryota > Metazoa > Chordata > Amphibia > Anura > Ranidae > Pelophylax > Pelophylax lessonae. Next base: position 352,150,690 of record NC_138770.1, read on the forward strand.
CTGGCTAGGTTGGTGAGAAATAATTGTACAGTATATTTAGTACAATTGGCACAGTCAATTATATAATCATTAATAATTTCACATTTATAAATTCACAGAATAATAAATATACTTGTATTTATTTTTGATTTTGTGTGTGTTGTGGTTTTCGTGCTACTTTATTTGTTGTTAGATTGTAACAAATTTATTTAGAGTGGAACTGATTTTTGAATATCATTATTAATATTAAGCAGGATTTATATAGCACTGAACAGTTTACGCAGCACTTTACAACATAAGGGCAAAAAATACAATCTCAGTACAATTTAATACAGAGTGGTTTAGACAGCCCTGCTTACAATCTAAGAGGGGGGGGTCAAGAAATACAAAAGGTATAACTGTGGAGAATGGGCTGATGGAGAAAATAAATGTACAGTTGTTAGGTGGACGCTGAATAGGCTTCTCTGAAGAGATGAGTTTTCAGGGATCATCTGAAAGTAGCAATAGTAGGAGATTGTTGGACAGATTGGGGTAGGGATTTCCAGAGGATGGGAGAGGCTCTGGTGAAGTCCTGGAGGTGAGCATGGGATGAGGTGATGAGAGCTAGAGACCAGTAGATCAATTTGGTTGATATTTTGAGACTAGGTTATGATGTAGCTGGGGGCAGAGTTGTGGATGGCTTTGTAAGTTGTTGTTAGTATCTTGAATTTAATTTGTTGGGTGAGCATAAGCCAGTGGAGGGATTGGCAGAGAGTAATAGCAGGTACTGAGCAGTCTGTAAGGTGGATGAGCCTGGCAGCAGCATTTATGACAGACCGAAGGCAGGATGACCTATATAAGGGTAAGCCAATGAGGTGGGAGTTGCAGTAGTCGAGGCAGGAGAAGACCAGGAAGTGAATTAGAAGCTTTATGTTGTCATTGATTAGGAAGGGTCGTATCTTGGAGATGTTATGGACGTTGAAGCGGCAAGCTTTGGACAGTGATTGATTATGGGGGTTGAAAGGATAGTTCAGAGTTCAGGATTACACCTAGGACCTTGGCATGGGGGGGGGGGGGGTTGATGAGTAGTTGATTTTGACAGAGAAACCAGGGGAAGAGGCACGTGAGGGAGGGATTGAGTTATTAGGAAGTGGTGTGACATCCAGGCTGATATGCCGGTTAGGAAGTTAGCGGTGTGTGAGGAAGACTGATGGAGTAAGCTGAGGGGTAAAGAGATAGATTTGAGTGTCATCAGCGTAGAAATGGTATTGAAAGCCATGGGAGGCAATCAACTGACCCAGGGAGGAGGTGTAGATTGAGAATAGGAGAGCTCCAAGAACAGAACCTTGGGGGACCCCGACGGAGAAAGGTAGAGGAGAGTAGAATTGTAAGTGGCACTGAAGGTGCAGTGGGATAGGTAGGATGAGAACCAGTGCAGAATACAGTCACGGAGACCAAAGGAGGGGAATTTAAAGAGAAAAGGGTAGTCCACTTTGTCAAAGGCAGGAGAGAGGTCCAGGAGGGGTAGTACAAAATAGTGTGTGTTGGTTTTAGCCATTAGGAGATCATTTGTGAGTTTAAGGAGAGCAGTTTCCGTGGAGTGCTGAGGGTGAAAGCTGGACTGAAGGAGATCAAGAAGTTTGTTCTCAGTCAGATGGTTGCGCAGTTGGTTGTAGACCAGGTGATTGGAGTAAGGAGATGGGTCATAGGTTGTTAAGATTGGTGGGGCCCAGTGAGGGCTTTTTAATAATGGAGGTGACTAGTGCATGTTTTAGAGAGTTGGGGGAAGATGCCAGAAGAGAGGGAGAGATATAGGGTAATTGTAGCATTTTCGAAGGAGCAAGATCCAGGGGGCAGGTGGCTAGGATGACATGGGGTGTTAGGTAGAGAAGGTATCTGTGCATGGGAGATCTCCTCATGAATTGTAATAATCTTATTTTTTAAGTGATTAGTGAACTCCTGGACAGTGAGTGAGTGGAGGAGGAAGTAGAGAGTTGAAGGTGACTGGATGAGAAGGTTTTAATGAGATTGATAAAATAGGTCTGCTTGGCAGTGAGGAGACAGGAATAGAATTTTGGAGGGCAGATTTATATTTATTGTAATCTTTCTGGGACTTAGTCTTATGCCACAGGCACTCAACAGCGTGCCTACATTTTCTGAGACTTTCGGTGTCATCTGTTTGTCAAGGTTGTACTGGTCGGGGCCTGATTCTGTGTGTAGTGAGGATGAACATAAGCTGTTGCAGACAGAAGTAGCGAGGTTGGGGCAGGACAGGTGTGAGACTTTGTCATAGAGGTGGTCAGTATTAGAGTAGAAAAGAGACCGGTTGAGGTGGCAAAGGTTTCTATGGGCAACTGTTAGGTGGTTGGAGGGAGAGGAGGTGGAAGAGAGGGAGAGTGCGAAACTAACAAGGTGGTGATCAGAGAGAGGGAGAGAATTGTTGGAGAGGTTGCACGGAGTGCATAGATAGGAGAATACAAATTCGTCCAGGCAGGGCTGGGACAAGGTCATTTGGTGCCCAGGGCGAAGATGGCAAACTGTTTGTTAGTTATCTCCTCACCAGGCAGAACCCCCCCCTATCTGAATATAGTTAGTTACCAATTTGAATCTATCACCTCACCAGACGGACCCCCCCCCATCTGAATATAGTTAGTTACCAATTTGTAGTTATCTCCTCACCAGGCAGGCTTCACGCTGCTGCAGACAGGGAGACAGTGTGTGTACCAGCCAGGCTGTGCTGTGCCTTCAGCTCTCTTCTGCTCCTCGAGGTTGCAGTTTTCTCCCCCCACCCAGGCCGGCTTCTCAGACAGTGAATGACATCACGGCCGGGACTACAGAGCTCCTGTCAGGGGGGGGGGGGTTCTCCTCTGTTCTGCTGACAGAAGAACAGAAGGGAAGGCTTCAGGCTGTGCCGAGTGCAGGAGCGCACTCGACACATTTCAGGCAGTGGCACACAGAGCTTTTAGCGGCTGGCAGCCGCCGGCCGGCACTTACACACACACACAGTCAGTGTGTGAAAGAAGTTGTCCAGCCACTTTTGGCGCCCCCCTATCTCCAATAAATGTTACCGCCCAGGGCACCCGCCCCCCCCCCCTGTACCGGCTCTGCGTCCAGGGTGTTGCTATCGGGGTGAGAAAAAGTCTGCATTGCTTTAGGTCAAAAGAGAAGATTAGACTGAAAAGCATAGAAGTAGCATTAGTATTGGCTTTAACAGGGATGTTGAAGACACTGAGAATGATTGTGGGGATTTCAGAAGAGAGAAAGTAGGGTAGTCAGGCAGAGAAGTCATCAAGGAAGGTTGATACCAGTCCAGGGGGCCAGTAGATGACAGCATGTCTTAGAGAAACTGGAGAAAATAGACAAACGCAATGTGCCTCAAAAGAGGAGAGTGTCAGAGAGGAGCCTGTGCGATTTTTACTTTTTGTGCCATAAACAAAAAAAGAGCGTTTATTTTGAAAAAATAACAATATTTTTAACATTTTTTTTTTTTATATGAAATTCCCCCCAAAAAAGATGTAAAAACCAATTTTTTTTAAATTTTTGGCCAATTTGTTTTCTGCTACCCATGTTTGGTAAAAAAAAATCGCAATAAGCGTATTTTGATTGGTTTGCGCAAAAGTTATTGCGTTTACTAACTATGGGAAAGATTTCTGTCATTTTTGGTGTTTTTTAACGCGTAATGGCGGTGATCTGCGATTTTTTTTTTGCGGGACTGCGACATTGCGGCAGACAGATCGGACCCTTGACTGACATTTTTGACACTTTTGGGGGTACCAGTGACATTACTGCAGTAATCAGTGCTATATATATGCACTGTTACTGTAAAAATGACACTGGCAGGGAAGGGGTTAATTTTATTGGAGAGGGAGGGGTTAATGTATGCCTGGTGCTTACTAACGTGTGGGGGGGGAGGTGACTGAGTGAGTGAGAGACAGATCGGATGTTCAGCTATGCTGAACACTCCTATCTGTCACTCCCTGTCACTTAGGAGATCCGCCCGCTCTGTTTACACAGGCGGGCGGATCTCCAAACTGGATTCCCCGACGATCGGGGCAGAGCAGCGGCGATCGCCGCTGCTCCTCCCCTGGCCCGACTCCCGCTGTGAATGAAAACAGCGGGAGCGCCGCCTACAGGGGGAGGAGTCTGGCGACGTAGGTCTACGTCGTCAGACGATAACGAGCCACTTTGCCGCAGTAGTACTACGGTACTCAGTGGTAAAGTGGTTAAGGAAGTGGAGTGGCATTCAGACTGGTATACTGGGTGAAAGGATAAGTGGAGATGTTGTGCTCAACAGTTAGTAAGATTTCATGGAAAGCAGGTCAAAATCTCAGAACTGTCACCTGAACTCCACTATTTATGTGACTAGGAATATGTAAATGGAGAACAGTGCCTGTGTATACAAGCCCTGAGGGGTGAAAAGGGATTTTCAGATATCATTATTGAATGTGCCTTTCAAGTTCTATATAGGTAACTTGAAATAATAAAACATTTCTTGCAACTATGTTTTTTTTTTTTTTTTTAAATGGGATAGACTTTAGTAATTGGTTCTTTTACCTGAGCTAAAGCCATGGCAGCTCAAGGAACAAACCTGTTACATCAAACTATATCTAAATGCTTCATTAATTGCAACTTTTAGGGTAGCAGATATTGACCATTCCCTATAGCCACAACCAAACAAGTGTTTATACCTAGGCTAGAAAATAAACAACTAAATTAGTCTTGTGCAGCCTTTCCTTGAAACATGCCACTACAGATACTGATTTAAATGTATCTATGCCTACAATTTACTAGCTACTGTATAGTGAGAGACACTAAACGGAGTTTATGCTAATTGTAGAACAAGATTTATTGGTTCTCATTAGTTTGTCTTTATCAGACTTTGTTTTTATCTCCATTGTAATGCAGGCTATGCCTTTGACATAAAGAATGTGTTTTTAGTGTAAGCCTAGGGTGCTGTTTTCTTTTCTTTTGTATTATTTGAAATGTACAGAATAGTTTTCTCTTCACTAATACGTCCCATTTAAATACGTTTCATGGAATTTGCTCTACTTACATAAATGTAAATAATTTATGCATTTGACTAGTTCTAGAATACGATAAATGAATTCATATCTGCATTCACTTTGTTATACATAAAGTAGGTCTGTGGGAGAATACATATGGTAAATGGATTAATTTCATATTTACCATTTCCAATAAACAGGTTACGTTTGGGAGTCCTTTTTACAGTTTCATTGCTTTACTGAGAAAAAGATGTGGTGTTTAGATGGCCTAATAGCTGGAACTCAGATTACAAACACAGCTTCATGAATCGGAGAGAACCACTTGTTTATATGACTCTATATGGAGTTTCAATTAGACAAAGACAGGCAACAGCTAATGTTGGGCTTTGTTTTTATAAACCTCCAAATGACCTGTCTTGAGTGCATCTTTTTAAATATTTATTTGTAACACATCGTCTTCCTATAAATAAATATTTTCTTTAACCACTTTACCACCGGAGGATTTTGCTGTCTTACATCTGGGCCACTTTTTGCGACTTCGAATTTAACTGACAAATGCGCGGTCATGCAACGCCGTACCCAAACTAAATTTACGTCCTTTTTTTCCCACAAACAGAACTTTCTTTTGGTGGTATTTGATCACCTGTGCGATATTTACTTTTTGTGCTATAAACAAAAAAAGAGCGACAATTTTGAAAAAATAACAATATTTTTCACATTTTTTTTATAAGAAATTTCCCCCCAAAAAATGTAAAAATCCAATTTTTTTATCATTTTAGGCCAATTTGTTTTCTGCTACATATTTTTGGTAAAAAAAATCGCGATAAGCGTATTGGTTTGCGCAAAAGTTATTGCGTTAGCGGCGATCGCCGTTGCTCCTCCCCTGGCCCGACTCCCGCTGTGACTGAATACAGCGGGAGCATACTTCCGGCGGCGCGCGCGCCGCAGAGAGATGGGAATGTCTGGCGACGTAGGTCTACGTCGCCAGACGTTATCAAGCCACTTTGCCGCAGTAGAGCTCTAGTGAGCAGCGGCAAAGTGGTTAAAAAGCGTTGCTCTTTTAAGTGGTCCTTTTTAGTGTTTTAGTTAGGGGTTGGGGGTAAGTAAAGGGATAGGGGTTAGGATACTGGCCAGGTAAATGCTCGTGCACAATTTTTTTATTCTGTACTTTTAGCATGGAAGGGCCTGTGCCGCTATTACTACCACAGGGTTTTAGCCACTTAACTCTACTCTTGCTCCCCAAAAGAGAAGGAGAAACTAGAAGGACAGGTGGCAAGGAAGGTGACTTGCTGCTGCGTCTCTGTTGTTTGGCGGGGGGGGGGGGGTGCTATAATATGTGCAAAGGCTCAGGGTCTGAATTTTCCTGCTGGTGATTTGTCAGAAGAAATTAAAATCAGGAGAAATTTAGAAGTGGGCTGACAGCTACCTATCTTTTAATGGACTGCTGGTACTGGAGGTGCTTGCAGTCATAGATATCTTTTAATGAACTGCTGGTACTAGAGATTTATGAAATCATTATAGATAGCGAGCGGTGGTTTACTTTCTTTTAAATAGTGATTCCATTTATCCATGTTGATTTTTTCCTGCTATTTCTGATGTCCAATATTAGCTTTTAAAGTTGTTGAAAATGTTTTAGAGTAAAAGCTGCAAGTGGCAAGTTTGCCAGTACTACATTGTTAAAAGATGACTTCTCCAACCTCTAAAGTTGAAGCATCCGTCTCCTTGGCAAACTTGAAAGGAAGACTGGTTTGTTTGAGATGCTAAAGTGCAGTCTGTGCCTGAGTTTGATTATTATTCAGATTTGTCCCAAAAATTAGGATGTCATTATCCAGGTATAGGAACACACACACACACACACACACACACACACACACACACACACTATTCTTAGTTATTTGTAGTCCCCTTTACTTGTAAAGCCTGTATTAATTGTATTTCCTTTCATACAAAATAGACTGTGTGCTTTTGATAAGCTTGATAAACAGAGCAGCCCCTTCAAACATTGGACAGCAGGGGATGTGGTAGCCACTGTATCTTCCCCGACCAGCAAGATCCTTCATCCAGCTGAGGAAACAAGCCTGTATTTTAAACCTTTTCAAATTCCCTTTCATATATTCTCATTGGACTTGGGTCTTAGGAAGGAAAACCACATATACTGTGCTTGACTAGAGGCAAAAATACTAGGCAGCTATAATACATTTGTATGGATGATGAGTTGGTACATTTTCGGTTTCTTTACGAGCAATCATTTATGGCTTTTGCAGGCTTCTGTAAAGGCATGTTGTCAATTAAAGTCCAATTTTAGCCTCAGTTTATATTAGCTAAATGAGGTTCTACGTACATTAAAAGAAAAAAGGTTTATGAAGTCTTACAGTTTATTTACTTGCTAAAGCAGCCACAGAGTAGGAGAGCTTTCCCCTGCCAGCAGCTGCAGAGTTTGGACCAGCAGCAGCTGCAGAATTGGGTCTGGCAATGCCCACTGCCGAGTCAGAAATATAGCTCTGTAGTAAGAAAAGCTCATTCTCTCAGTTAATTGGAGTGTTCTGGTTCTGACTCATCAGGGGGTGTGTTCGAGCTCTGCAAAGAGATCACTGCATTCCTACAGAGAACAAGGATTCACTTTGCAGCTAATGGCAGGACTTAAGCTTTTTTACTCAGGCTGTTGCTGCTTTAGAAAGAAAGCAGTATGTAGGACGTTGAACGCAATTTGTTTTGATGCCACTGGAATGTATTTAGGTGATCTGAACTAAAGATCCATTTGGGCTTTAGGTACACAAAGCGAGGAGTAAAAGTATTTTCAAGACATTGCTGGAAACCAGATGCTCCCACTGAGTTTCACCTGGAGGGCAACTGTATACACGCTATGGGAAAACTGAATGATGAATTCAGTGATTATGCAGCTCAGACCATCTGGCAGGCGGTCTGACAATGGGTATATATGATGCCAATGTAGGGGAAAAATTGTTTGAGAAAATATTTATGTGTATATATATATATATATATATATATAATGTGTGTGTATATTGTACGGGATCAGAGGTGTGAACAGCCGGCTTAGAGACAGTCCAGTGAAATTAAATGTGCTTTTATTCAGCAAAACAAACAGAAAATGACAGGCTTGTCTTGAAATAATATTCCACAGCAGGGTAAAGCACCGTCTTTGCAGCAAACAGGCTTTAAAGGCAACTTTTCAAACACAGCTCTAGCCAGAGCTACAGTCTCTCCTAAGACTTGGCTCACCTAATACAGGTTGCAGACAACAATGGCGATTCCCTCTCAGCTTGCTGGTATCTTCACTCCTAGCAAGCAGCTCTCAACAAACAGCTCCTCACACAGCTCCACTGACACTTTCAGATCAGGTGCTTAATAAACAGGTCTAAAAGGGAAGTACCTGCCATCTATAAATAACCCTCTCTTCAGCCTGTCCCAGGCTGATCCCCCCCCCCCCCCCCGTTCCAGGCCAGGGGTCTGGACACCACGCACAAAAAATGGCAATAGACCCGGGAAAGGGCATCAGCATTCTGGTGTACCTTCCCTGGTCTATGTACCACCGTAAAGTTGAAGTCCTGTAGGGCGAGGAACCACCGGGTCTGTGATTATATCATGTTCTATTACAGAGGTTAAACCAGGAAAGCTTGAAAACATGTCTCGATTCCTCTGCAAAAACTCCCAAGACTCCTGTTTTTGTGGAGGTGAGAGAGCCTCTGCAATTCCTACCTTTCTAATCTGAGCATCAGGATCTTCCTGGACCTTCACACTGACTGCCAAAACCTCTCTATCTTTCCATGGTTTGATCAGGTTAACGTGGTAAATCTGGTATGGTTTACGTTTGGTGGGTTGATGGACTTTGTAGTTAACATGCCCCACCCTCTCCACTATCTCAAAAGGTCCTTGCCACTTGGCGAGAAACTTACTCTCTACGGTGGGCACTAACACCAGCACCCGATCCCCAGGTTTAAACTCTCTAACCTTGGTGGATCGGTTGTACACCTGACTTTGGGCGTTTTGGGCAGCCTGCAAATGTTCCCTAACTATGGGCATAACTTTTGTTATTCTATCCTGCAGTTGTGAAATGTGTTCCACCACACTCCGGTAAGGGGAAGCCTCTTGTTCCCACGTCTCCTTTACTATATCCAGTAGTCCACGGGGTTGTCTCCCATAAACCGACTCAAAGGGGGAGAATCCCGTCGAGGCCTGGAGTACTTCTCTTATGGCAAACAACAGGGGAGGCAGTAAGTAATCCCAATCACGGCCATCCTCTTCCACTGCTTTTTTTTAGCATCCCCTTCAGGGTTTTGTTGAACCGCTCCACTAACCCATCAGTTTGTGGTTGATACACCGAAGTCCGCAAATGTGTAATCTTAAACAGTTTACAGAGATCCTTCATTACTCTTGACATGAATGGGGTACCTTGATCCGTCAAGATCTCGGATGGGAGCCCTGTTCTCATGAACATCTGAAACAACTCCTGTGCGTTGACCTTGGATGAGCAATTTCTTAAAGGGACCGCTTCCGGATACCTGGTGGCATAGTCAAGGACAATGAAGATGTACTGGTGTCCCCTAGCTGACTTTTGTACAGGGCCCACCAAGTCCATGGCTATGCGATCAAATGGAACCTCGATAATTGGAAGCGGTACCAGCGGACTACGAAAATGGGGTGTTGGCGCGGTTCTTTGACAGGTGGGGCAGGACTCACAGTAGTCTTTAATATACCGATATACTCCGGGCCAATAAAAATGCTGCAAAACCCGTTCCTGAGTTTTAGCCGCGCCAAGGTGACCCCCCAAGTACATGACTATGAGCTAAATGTAGCACCTTAGCCCTAAAAGTTTTGGGTACCACTGGCTGTGCCAACACTTCATCATTGAGTTTGGTTACTCTGTACAACAAGTCATGATTAACAGCAAAATGGGGAAACTGTGTATTCCCCCCAGGTTGCTGTGGCTCACCGTTCAATACCAGGGCCTGTTCCCTGGCGGGGATCAAAGTAGGGTCCCTCAACTGAGTACTAAGGAAATCTTCCGGGGGCCTCCAAGATCTGACAACTCTGGCTCAGAGGAGGTACCCTCCGCTTCCAACCCCGCTAATACCTCCAGGGGACTGGGCTCACTTTCTGCAGTTTCAGCCACCTCAACATTCTGCAACACAGTATTATCTACAACCTCTGTGGGTTCTTATTTTTGGTGGAAAACCCCTGAACCTTTGAGCTTGTGCTCATACAAGTCCCAAAATATGGGGCAGTCTCGCCCGATTAGTAAGTCATGAGGCAATCCTGGGACCACCCCCACTTTTACTGTAGTAGTTCCTGCAGGTGTACACAGGGTCACACAGGCCACCGGATAGTCCTTCACATCCCCATGCACACAGATGACCCGACCTGTTCCCCTGACACCCGGGTTTTCTGTAACTTGTCCGCAGGGAGCAGGGTGACAACACTCCCAGAGTCAAGGAACGCTACCACCTCTTGTCCATTGACCTGCACCACACACTCATGTGGATTCAGGCTGGCTGCAGCACACACTGCATAGGCATACATGGAGCGACGACAACCCAAGTCACACTCCCTTGGTTCATCTCGTCTCGGGCACTGGGCCACCAGATGACTCAGTTGATGGCAGGACCAGCAGCGAACCTCACAGGGTTCCCCCTGCCGGCTCTCCAGAAGCTTTGGTACTGGGGAGATCCTGGAAGTTGTGTTATGCACTTGAGCAGACACCCTGCGGTCAACGGGTGCCATCTTGATGTTAGAACACACTGTTAGTTTGGTTCAGCTCTTTGGGGATAGAGGGACTCCCATGGGAACTTTCAGCACAGTTGTAGCGCTCAACAGTGGCAGCCATCTCATCCAGGGACTGAGGCTCGGACTGAGCCACCCATCGGTTGAGCTTCCTAGGCAGCCCATGCAGGAACCAATCCAGTGCGACTCTTTCGACGATCTGAGTGGGTGAACAGACAGTTCAGTGACATTAAATGTGCTTTTATTCAGCAAAACAGCAAAACAAACAGAAAATGACAGGCCTGTCTTGAAATAATATTCCACAGCAGGGAAAAGCACCGTCTTTGCAGCAAACAGGCTTTAAAGGCAACTTTTCAAACACAGCTCTAGCCAGAGCTACAGTCTCTCCTAAGACTTGGCTCACCCAATACAGGTCGCAGACAACAATGGTGCTTCCCTCTCAGCGTGCTGGTATCTTCACTCCTAGCAAGCAGCTCTCAACAAACAGCTCCTCACACAGCTCCACTGACACTTTCAGATCAGGTGCTTAATAAACAGGTCTAAAAGGGAAGTACCTGCCCTCTATACTCTTCAGCCTGTCCCAGGCTGACTCTCTACAATATATATGTATATATATATATATATATATATATATACACATATATATAGTATGTATATATACAGTATCTCGCAAAAGTGAGCACACCCCTGACATTTTTGTCAATTTTATTATATCTTTTCATGTGACAACACTGAAGAAATGACACTTTGCTACAATGTAAAGTAGTGAGTGTACAGCTTGTATATCAGTGTAAATGTGCTGTCCCCTCAAAATAACTCAACACATAGCCATTAATCTCTAAACCACTGGCAACAAAAGTCAGTACACCCCTAAGTGGAAATGTCTAAATTGGCCCAAAGTGTCAATATTTTGTGTGGCCACCATTATTTTCCAGCACTGCCTTAACCCTCTTGGGCATGGAGTTCACCAGATCTTCACAGGTTGCCACTGGAGTCCTCTTCCACTCCTCCATGATGACATCACAGAGCTGGTGCATGTTAGAGACCTTGCGCTCCTCTACCTTCCGTTTGAGGATGCCTCACAGATGCTCAATAGGGTTTTGGTCTGGAGACATGCTTGGCCAGTTCATCTCCTTTAACCTCAGCTTGTTTAGCAAGGCAATGGTCGTCTTGGAGATGTGTTTGGGGTTATCATGTTGGAATACTGCCCTGCGGCCCAGTGTCTGATGGAAGAGAATCATGCTCTGCTTCAGTATGTCACAGTACATGTTGGCATTCATGGTTACCTCCAATGAACTGTAGCTCCCCAGTGCTGGCAGCACTCATGCAGCCCCAGACCATGACACTCCCACCACCATGCTTGACTGTAGGCAAGACACTCTTGTCTTTGTACTCCTTGCCTGGTTGCCGCCACACACGCTTTACACCATCTGAACCAAAAAAGTTTATCTTGGTCTCATCAGACCACAGGACATGGTTCCAGTAATCCATGTCCTTAGTCTGCTTGTCTTCAGCAATTTTATTACAGGCTTTCTTGGGCATCATCTTAAGAAGATGCTTCCTTTTGGGAAGACAGCCATGCAGATCAATTTGATGCAGTGTGCAGCGTATGGTCTGAGCACTGACAGGCTGACCCCCCCACCCCTTCAACCTCTGCAGCAATGCCGGCAGCACTCATACGTCTATTTCCCAAAGACAACCTCTAGATTTGACGCTGAGAACATGCACTTAACTCCTTTGGTGGACCATAGAGAGGCATGTGGAACCTGTCCTGTTAAACCGCTTAATGGTCTTGGCCACCGTGCTGCAGCTCAGTTTCAGGGTCTTGGCAATATTCTTATAGTTTAGGCCATCTTTATGTAGAGCAACAATTTTTTTTTTTCAGATCCTCAGAGAATTCTTTGCCATGAAGTGCCATATTGAACTTCCAGTGACCAGTATGAGAGAGTGAGAGCGATAACACCAAATTTAACACACCTGCTCCCCATTCACACCTGAGACCTTCTAACACTAACGAGTCACATGACATTGGGGAGGGAAAAAGGGGTAGTTGGGCCCAATTTGGACATGTTCACTTAGGGTTGTACTCACTTTTGTTGCCAGCGGTGTAGACTTTAATGGCTGTGTGTTGAGTTATTTTGAAGGGATAGCAAATTTACACTGTTAAACAAGCTGTACTCTCACTACTTTACATTGTAGCAAAGTGTCATTTCTTCAGTGTTGTCACGTGAAAAGATATAATAAAATATTTAGAAAATGTGAGGGGTGTACTCACTTTCGTGAGATACTGTATATGTATATATATGTATATGTACACAGTATCTCACAAAAGTATGTACACTGCTGACATTTTTGTTAATATTTTATTCTATCTGTTCATGTGACAACACTGAAGAAATTACACTTTCACTACAATGTAAAGTAGTGAGTGTACAGCTTGTATAACAGTGTAAAGTTTTTTTTTTTTTTTTTTAAATTAGTGTAAATGGTCTCAAAATATATGCAACACCTTTAAATTCCCATGACTAGAAGTTGGACATATGTAACCAACTTGTCCAGTTACAACTACTATATGGGCACATTGCAAAACATATTCTCAGAAATATAAGATGTGCAATTTTAGAAATTCACAGAAAGTTTAGGTAGTCCTTTTATGGGATGAGTTTAGGCTACTGACTCGCTACATATGCTAGGAATCCTCTTGTGCGAGTTTAGACAAAAACAAGATCCTTTATATATTTATACTGAACTATTAGTTCTGTCCTGCTTTTTTTGTTTTTTTGTTTTGTTTTTAACATTTACTTTCACTGCTTGGACTAATGAAATGCAAAAATTAGCAGTAACTTATGGTCAAGGTATTATCTTCAAACATAATGAGAGCTGTGAACAGTGATTATATTCTGTCATCCATCATTTTACATGATTAAAATCAGTTTATTAATTTGACATTTACTCCTTTGTGTTTTAAAACAGGATTTTCATAATGGCAGCAAGCTGAGGTGCATTAGCACTCTGACATATTTTATAATAGGGCTTTACCTGTTCCATATTTAATTATTTCATAAAGGATTTTAATTAAGACGGCATTAGGTTTGTTATACCCACGGATTATTAGATTGGAATACCCACTGATGTTTTGTTTTTAACCGCTTGCCGACCAGCCGTCGCCTATATATGGCGGCAGGTTGACAGGTTCCCGCTAATCGCTGTACCTGAACGGCGGTTCACGGGAGCGATCCTGGGGGCGCGTGTGCGCCCACTTGCCAGCGGGGAATTCGATCCACGGGGCTGGCCGGCACCTGCGATTGCCGCCGGGCACCCGTGATCGCTCCCTGTGAAGAGAGAACAGCAGTCTGCTGTTGTAAACACAGCAGACAGTTGTTCTCTCAGGAATCAATACAGAGCTCCTGTGTTCCTACTATTTAGGAACACAGGTCTCTGTATTGATTTCACAAGCCTACCCCCCCCCCCCACAGTTAGAAAACACCCACTAGGCTCACATTTAACCCTTTGATCGCCCCTGGGTTAACCCCCTTCCCTGCCAGTGTCATTAATACACTAACAGTGCATATTTTTTAGCACTGATTACTGTAGTAATGTCACTGGTCCCCCCCCCCCCCAAAAGTGTCAAAAATGTCAGGGGTCCGCTATATCGCAGTCCCGCTAAAAATCGCTGATCGCCGCCATTACTAGTAAAAAAAATAAATAAATAAAAGTGACATAAATCTTTCCCCTAGTTTGTAGAAGTGATAACATTTGCGCAAACCAATCAAAATACGCTTATTGGAATTTTTTTTACCAAAAAAATGTAGCAGAATACAAATTGGCCTAAAATGATGAAAAAAATTGATTTTTACATTAAAGAAAGAGAGAAAAAAATATATATATATATATATATATTTTTCAGAATTGCTTCTCTTTTTTTGTTTATAGTGCAAAAAAAAAAAAAAATTACACAGGTGATCAAATACCACCAAAAGAAAGCTCTATTTGTGTGAAAAAAAAGGACATCAATTTTTTTTTTTTGGGTACAGCGCTGCACGACCGCGCATTTGTCCATTAAAATAACACAGTGCCGAATCGCAAAAAATAGCCTGGTCATTAAGGGGGAAAATCTTCCGATCCAGAAGGTGTGGTCCAGGTGGCAGACATTTAAAATGAATCGTATAATAAGAACATTTGTAGACATTAAAAAAAAAATGTTTAACATTTTTATTAAGGAGCATTTACTGCTATTGGCCACTGAATGTCTTGTGCATCTCTTTCTACATAAAATCACCATTTGAATGTTTGCCAGAAACATCACATTTACCACCATGCACAGCATTTGCTTGCATTTAATGTGCTACGTAAAATTAAGTCGTAATAATATGGTAGTTTGAAGTGAGTGTGGTTGCAATTACACTGTGTAGTATTAGTTTAGATGGATCAGCTGTTTTTCTGTCCGCTAAAACTTTGTAGTGCAACTTTGTTTTTAAATACTGGGTATTGTAAAAAGTGTTACTGTTCTGTGCTCTTAAATTAAACCATCTAGTCCAAGATGATTTTTTATCCTGTCATCAGAAGTAAAAGCTAGAATAAATCATCCGTGTGAAAGGAAGATATGGGTGTGCTGTCTCTGCATGCTTGCGATTCTCCCTGCCTTAACAGTTCTAAATGGATCTTTGTCTGAATTTTCAATTGCCATTTAGAGTTTTTTTTATTATATAAAATGATTTCTCTGTGTTCCACTGTTTCAGGGGGGTGCAAGTTCAAGCTACAAAATCTGCTGCTACTGTCAAAAAGCATGACTTAAGTAAATGGAAATATGCGGAGCTGAGAGATGCAATCAATACTTCATGTGGTAAGTCAACAAAACAGACTTTTGCTGAAATGGCAGTAGATCATTAAGGATAAGTACATTAGACGAACTGATACTTTACCTTGAGACTGACATGTGACAGATGCATAGTTCTTGTAACCATGTAGATGTTTTAAAGCGGTTGTAAACCCAAAAAAAAAAAAAAAAAACCTGCAAGACAAAGGCATAATGAGCTAGTATGCATTGCATACTAGCTCGTTATGAATTACTTACCTTAGAACGAAGCCCCAACACGGACCCCCAGACACCGCTGCGGGCGTTGACATGATCCCACGGTGTCTCTTCTGGGTTCGGCGGCTCCGGCGCTGTGATTGGCCGGAGCCGCGATGACGCATGCGCGCAGGAGTCATTTTCCGGCAAGCTCCCGGCAAGGGAAGCTGAAGGTCCACCGGACCTTTAGAGCGCATGCACCGCTCGCGTGAGCGGCTGCATGCACTGCAAATATCTCCTAAACCGTGCTGGTTTAGGAGATATTAATTGTACCTACAGGTAAACCTTATTATAGGCTTACCTGTAGTTAAAAGTGAAAAAAAGCGGGATACTACCGCTTTAAGTACTGAATGCCTAGATTCTCTATATAGTTATAGGAGAAAAAGGATCTCCCAGCTGATAGCTCAGCTTATATTGTTAAGTAATTGGACATAACAAAAATCTGTACTAGTATGGTCAGAACCAAGCATGGATTCCTTCCATGCAGAGCAAACAAACAGTCACTTATGGAATGTTATTGACCTCATGGATCCGTAACTTCAGGATCCTTGTGGAAAGAAATGCCATTTCAGCAAAGGAGAGAAGCAACCAAGACCCTGACCTGCTGCAGGTCACTAACCCAGACCAGGTTTATCATAATCCAGAAGCATATAGTCATATGATGTCACAACAGTAACCAGCAAGTGACTCCATTTGTTTGCGTTGTATGAAGGAATACACAGATATTCCAAGAGAAGTGCGGCTATCAACAATAGATGTTTTGATATAGAAGCTTTGAAACTTTGCTGAATATTTATTAATAGGGGGGCATGGCATATGACATCAATAATGCAAAACTGTTACAAAGTAGGCAAGGAAAAGTGTATTGAAGGAATGTTTTGCCTTAACTTTCTTTACCCTCTTTGTTCAACTTTAAATAGGATCCACCAGACTAGGAAGTGTAGGGGAATTCCTAAGAATAACTATTTGGCCTCTAAGAACAATTGAATGAGAGCAATTCTGGAGTTTTGTGTGTGTGTGTGGGGGGGGGGGGGTGAGGAGAAGTAATATTTCTATGCTTAAATGTAGTAAAGCGAGGTGAAATGTGTGTCCCTATACTGTCAAGGGCTTTGCCAAAGCTCTTATTCCAGTATGAGTGGAGAGACTTACATTTCCATTGGAGATGATGCAGAGAATCCTCCACATTGTCTCCAACAGTTGAGAACCGTGGTAGGATAGTATCTAGATCTAGTTTATATTGAGCAAGGTACCAACTATGAAGTACCTTTTTGGTAGATTTCCCAATGGTTGATGCATCCAGAGGATTTTTAGGTATACGTAGGTTCTGGTGTCCAAGAAGGGACCTGCCAGTTCTGATTCCTACCTAAGCATAGCTGTAGATTTTGTAAAGGTTACATTTCCAGATTGTAAAACAAAGTTATTGCTCTCAGATTACAAGTATGATCAGTGAGAAAAAGATAAATAAGGGTCGCTATTTCAATTGATAGAGGATGTGGATGTTTGTGGAGAAGGTAATGTAATCTCAAGTAGAGGTAAAGATCAGTGGTGAGTTAGTCATTGTTTCAGTTTAAACATTTGATTTTGAAAACTGATTAAAATTGTCAATAAGTTTTGGATTTATGAGATTTGCAAATCATCGCATTCTTCTTTATGTAGATTTTGCACAGCACCCCGACTTTAGAATTGAAGTTGTATAAGAATAATCATTTCTTACAGTTACTTTCTTTTTGTGTGTTATTTAGCATGTTATTCTAAATAAATGCTATTATTTTATTAGAGGATGCAAATAAAATGCAAATCTCTCAAATTACCTGAAGGTTATCCACTTAAGCCCCGGAAGATTTTACCCCCTTCCTGACCAGGGCCTATTTTGCGGTTCGGCACTGTGTGAGTTTAACAGACAATTGCGCGGTCGTGTGATGTTGTACCTAAACGATTTTGATGGCATTTTTTTCCCCACAAACAGAGCTTTCTTTTGGTGGTATTTGATCACCTGTGCGATTTTTTGATCATGCGCTATAAACAAAAAAAGAGCGTCAATTTTGCAAAAATAACAATATTTATCACATTTTTTTTTAAGAAATTACCCCCCCCCCCCAAAAAATGTAAAAATCAAAAATTTTTAACATTTTAGGCCAATTTGTTTTATGCTACCTATGTTTGTTAAATAAAATCGCAAAAAGCGTATTTTGATTGGTTTGCGCAAAAGTTATTGCGTTTACTAACTAAGGGAAAGATTTTTGTCATTTTTGTTGTTTTTTTTTAAAGAGTAATGGCGGCGATCTGTGATTTTTTTGCGGGACTGCGACATTGCGGCGGACAGATCGGACCCTTAACTGACATTTTTGACACTTTTGGGGTTATCGGTGACATTACTGCAGTAATCAGTGCTATACATATGCACTGCTACTGTAAAAATGACACTGGCAGTGAACGAGTTAACTCTATTGGAGAGGGAGGGGTTAAGTGTGTCCCTAGGGGCGTGTTTCTAACTGTGATTGGCTGTGGCTACTAGTGTAAGAAAAGAGATCAACGGTCCTACATAGTAGAACTGTGTGGTCTCCATTCTTACTCAGGGAAGAATGACAGGCGGCTTTGTTTACATTAGCCGCCTGCCTTTCTTCCGGTGTAACGGACGATCGCGAGTGCCCAGCGGACATCGGGTCCGCCGGGCACACGCGTGGGGGGGGTTTCCGTGACCGCTCGGGAGTGGGAGCGCGCCTCTGACAGCGCACGCTCGCTCCCTAGAGCCTCACAGGCTAGCGACGTAGTCCTACTTTGCCTGTTAGGGGCTGACCGCCGCAGTAAATAGTCATGCGGCGGTCGGCAAGCGGTTAAAGGCAACCTGGACTGAGAAACATTTGTGGGCTGTCGCTAATGACCACCGTTTAAAGAAATGATAGTGGCCTGACTGTGTTTACAAGCCTTAGGCCCCTTTCACACAGGCGGACCGTTCAGATCTGCCTGTCCATTTTTCAGGCGGATCTGAACAGATGCCCCATGCATCTCTATGGAGCATCGGATGTCAGCAGAGACATGTCCGCTGACATCCGATCTGATCCGATCCGTCAAATCTGGACGGATGGAAACCCTATTTTCCATCTGTCCAGCGCATCGGATGGGATTGGATGAGAACAGACAGACGGTCTGTTCCCATCCGATTCCCCCATAGAGAACAACGGGACCTGACAGCTGTGACTCCACACACAGCACGGAGAGAGAGCTGCCATCCCCCTGCTTAGTGGGGGGGATCAGCAGATCGATCCCCCGCTGAGATAAACGGAGTCCGTCGATGGACCGGATTGTGTGAAAGGGGCCTTAGAGTCACTAAGCTGGTGAAGGCTTGCATATAGTGGTGATATAATTCATGATCTGCTTATTTGCTCTGGATTAGTGACATAAAGTATTAAAGGCATATATTTTGCAAAAGAAGCCGTTGACCAGCATTTCCAAAAAGGACATAAATGGTGTTGTTCTTTGTTCATGCATTACAGGTTTCCTTTAACCAAGTATTAGTGGAGAAATACTACCTTACTTTAGCAATTCACTCTTCAGGAAAAAAAAAACCTCTCTTCAAACAAAATATGGATAATGTTTAACCCTTTCCCATCCACATTCTATAGATTAACGCTCCACTGTATGATTCCCCATGCAGATGGAATGTTAATTTGCATCCCACTTTTGACAGCTAGCAATTGTTATCTGGTGTGATGCTGTCTTTTAGACTGGGCTGTCAAGTCCTCATTACCTATGATAAACCAGTCACCGTATTTCCAGTTCACATGATCATTATATCAGTTACTGTAAGTTTAAAATAAAAATACTCATTTTATATATAAATGTCTGCCTGTAATAAAAAAGTGAGTGGGTTTATTAAGAGTGTACCAAATAAAATCTTATATAACCTAAATGTAAAATTTACATGTGCTGTATGTACTGAACAGGCTTGAAAGAAACCTCTAAAATCTAGTCTACTATGGACTCTTATTAATCACGTTTATTATAGTGCCTCTCTAGGAAGGAATTTGAGAACCGGTTTCAATATGCGTGACAATGCTTGTGATGTCCAACTAATTATACATGGTGTGGTTCATAATTATTGGAGTGCAAAGAAAGGTTGTAAACGGCGCTACCTGGTGCAAATAAATATTTAGATAAAAATAGAGTGCAATCTCTTATAATCCATATTAAAATGAGGGGGTGTATCCCAAAAAAATTATTAAAGATATCTACACTGTGTGTCAAGTGATTATAAATAAATTACCTGGTATGTGATGGATAAAACCCAGAAAGTGCTAAAGTGCAACAAATAAATAGCATAGACAGTGTTTTTTATTTATTGTGATATACAAATAATAAAATCATCAACTGTGAGAAAAACAAATATTGGTGAGTATTTCTGGCAATGTTACTGTCAAGGGTGCAGCATGCCAGTGGAAACCATTTAAGTGAAGAAAGGTGAAGTCAGGGATTTTACCCTGGTGAAAAATAAACCAACAAAAAGAAAACCAGCTGCAATCACCTGTGTGACCACTAGGTGTCGCGCTGTATATACAACCTGCCCTAAGCAAATGTTCAGGCGGAAGCTTCCCGGCGATTGCAACTGATGCGAGGCAGCTACCGCGGCTCCATACAGTGAGTGGATGCTACGTTCTTTTCACTGCAGTTTTTGATTGTATACTTCACGAGGCTCCCCCTTTCTTCTTCTCCCCATATGGATATTCGCCATTTGGTGCTTGGCTGATTGTGGAGAGGGGACCTGTGAGGATCCATCTTGCCTGAACATTTGCTTAGGGCAGGTTGTATATACAGCGCGACACCTAGTGGTCACACAGGTGATTGCAGCTGGTTTTCTTTTTGTTGGTTTATTTTTCACCAGGGTAAAATCCCTGACTTCACCTTTCTTCACTTAAATGGTTTCCACTGGCATGCTGCACCCTTGACAGTAACATTGCCAGAAATACTCACCAATATTTGTTTTTCTCACAGTTGATGATTTTATTATTTGTATATCACAATAAATAAAAAACACTGTCTATGCTATTTATTTGTTGCACTTTAGCACTTTCTGGGTTTTATCCATCACATACCAGGTAATTTATTTATAATCACTTGACACACAGTGTAGATATCTTTAATAATTTTTTTGGGATACACCCCCTCATTTTAATATGGATTATAAGAGATTGCACTCTATTTTTATCTAAATATTTATTTGCACCAGGTAGCGCCGTTTACAACCTTTCTTTGCACTCCACTAATTTCTTGACCCCTTTTGGGGTTCGGTTGTTGGCCGCTTACACCTGTTACTCCTTCACGCTTCACCGCACACTCCATAGCGCTGGTCAATTCTTGCTTTTATATATGGTTCATAATTATGCCATAGCTGTAGTTCTACTGTATATACATATGACATCACTTTTTTTTTTTACGTTCGAAAAAATACCTGCTAAGAATTTAACTATACTTTTTTTTACTATAAAAAGGTTCTTGTGTTGTGGTCTAACTTTTTACCTAAATTACCATAAGTTCATTTTTCCTTTAACCCCTCCTTTATCTTTTTATTTTTCCTTGCTTTTAGAACCCTTTTAAGAATATGTTTGATGTCGTAAATAAAATGTGCCTTTTTATGCCATTCTATTCCTCTCCGGTAACCCACTTGTTATTATCAGTATGCCTATGGCACTTTAAGAAAAATCAATAAAAATACTCAGGATTTATGCAAGATTAAATTATCCCAAAGTGCTTAAAAATGTAAATTGGTTTCTTCTAAATAAGCAAAATTCCAATTAGTAAAATGAATCAGTAATTTCCGGTATGACTTTCAAGCAGAACATCTTTGTGCTATCTTTAGCACATAAAATATTGTAACAGCTCAGGCAAGCCTACTATTATTAATGGATCTCTATTTTACACAAATTACTTTTGTCATTGTCTGTTTAGTGTGAAAAAAAAGAGTTCTGTTAGTAGGCAACTGCCTCTGCTATCTGGTACTTCATCCCCTTGTGCTCCCATTAAAAGTGCCTGCATCTGGCTGTATTGTGCGGAGAGCTGAACTCCATCTCACCTCCAGAGAGAAGACAGCAGAGTTCCTGATAGATTGGCAAGAGATGTGATGTCTCAGACAGAAAGGGCAGCTCACTGGCAGGAAACAAATGACTAGAACAGTGATTGGGAGTTTTTTTTTATACCATTTATGTTTTCTCCAAAGTGTTTTGCTAGTATGTCACTGGGAAGAATGTAGGATAACTATGTGCATTTGACAGTTTTCCTTAAATTTTTTATTTAAAAAGAAACATTCAGTTTCCTACATGAGGTCAGCCACTTAAGTTTTATTGTGGGGGGGGGAGATAATCTTGGTGATACTGAGGTAATGGGGATTTTCAATAACGCATTAAAAGTCAACTTTAGTCAAAACACCCTGATCAGTAAAGTAATTCATGAATACCTATGTCTGTTTAGCAATAAGCTGCTGTTCTAGATTTTCTTTCCCACTTATCACTTGAATGCATGCCTAAATCAAAAAGGAAACCTCTAAGAGAATAACCCATATCTCTACTTGCATTTGTAATGCGTTGATTTTCAGCATATAAGATACTGCTACACTCTTTTACAGAAGGATTTGCAGTAGAGGTGAATAGGGAAGGTTGTCCCTATCCTGTTCCTTTTATTCATCAAGCATTTAGTATATTTTTGAGTGTGAATACAAAGCAAGTCTCACCTGTCCTAGCAAAGTCCTTTCCCATTATTAATAAGCACCACACATAATGCAAATGGCTGTTCTAAAGAGGATTTTAGAAGACATTGTTGTCACAGTGATGCTCTGGGACGCTGAATGAGTGGTCAGCCTTTCACCAATTCCTCCCATAGCTTTTAAACAATCCGTGGGTTTCAATATGGAGGCCCAGAGGACTAAAATGAAATTTAAACAATTTATGTGGGGCCCTGCATACCTTAGATGTTCTATAAAATTATATACTGGGGAATATTTACTAAAATTGATACACAAACTGGTGCAGACGTGCATAGTACCCAATCAGCTTACTCAATTAAGCCTTAAAAATAAAATCTAGAAGCTGATTGGTTACTATGAACAGCTGAATCAGATTGTGTGCACCAGTTTTAGTAAATCAATCCCATTGTGTCTTTTGCTTCCTGCCAGTGTATCTTTCACTGCCAATAATGAAATGTTGCTAAACTTATAAACAAAGTCTTAGGCCAGCCACACACAGTTCAAATCTCGGCTGGTTCCTGCTGATTCAAACCATTGATGGGCAGGCTGAATGTACCAAGTTGATCGATTAATCAACTTGGGTGCAACCAGCCTGTCGGATTCGCTTGCAATTATCAAAAGCGGCTGCTATAGCCACTAGCGATATTCACAACCTTCTCCCGGTAGGGATGGCTTCCCCTGTCGGGAAAAGACAGCTGCTGATTCCCCTGTCAGCACTGTCTATATTGATGAGGGAATCATGGTTGCAGGAAAGAAATTTGCACCATGTTTGACCTGTCTTAGTACAGTATACTACTATTTGATAAGGTTGCTGCTGTTTGCAAGTCATGATGAGCTATACTATGTCGAAAAATTACCTGTACAGGATAAGAAGTAATTGAATGGGAGCAGCCAGTGACGAAATCACCAGCCTTTAATGGGTTTGCAAAAGAAAAAGAATAAAAGAAACACTTCTGATACAAACTACTGCTTTCTCCTCTGAAAACTAGATATATTTATTTGCCTTGATGCAAAAAAACATAGCAATAACTGCTATGGGAAATGGATTAGGATATTATCGAATGTCATTAATGATTATTTGCTGTATAGAGTTATATTTTAGATATTAGATTTAAAACTGCAAGGCCAGTACAACTAGTAACAGAAAAAAACAAGGGGAAATTGAATATAAATGTAATATTAAAGTTGTTTGTAGGTTAACATGGTATATTGGACAGCATTTATTCATGAAGATACTTCATTTTTAGAAAAAAAAATTCAGGTATGTGTTATTTATTCATCAAATTCTTTGAGCCTGTTGTCATTTTCATGAATATGTCACATAAATAAAGTATCTTACCTGGGTATGGCATCTATCTTATAACAGCAGAATAAAAAAAGCATAAATAAGAATGTTGGCCTAGCAATGCTGACATTATCTGGGCACTCTGATATTTCTTGGTAGTATTAACCAAAATATATTTTCTCATAAATCTCTTGAACAGACATTGAGCTTCTAGCAGCATGCAGAGAGGAGTTTCACAGGCGGCTCAAAGTTTATCACGCCTGGAAATCCAAGAACAAGAAGCGCAATGCTGAGACTGAACAGCGAGCTCCAAAGTCGATTACAGACTATGGTAAGTCTAAGTTGTTCAGGAATGCAGAATGTTAAGTGTTTGCAGGTTTTTATGGTGGTAATTCTCGGCAGGCCAGACACCAGTATATTTTTTTTATATGGAACCGGTTTGAGAAATAAAAAAACTAGCAAAAGTGGGCCTATTACCAGAATGAGCAAAGTAAAAAATATTACAAATAATGCTGAAGAAATGTTTTAGTTGCAAGTACAGCTTTGGCCTAGAATCTAACTTCTTCTCATAGCACAAACAAACTTTGTGAAGATGAGCATCTGTACTTTGCACTTTATTCGATATGTTAAATGTATTCTCTTCAGTTGAAATTACATGTTCACTTTATAGCTTTCACCCTCGAGGTCAAAGTTTGGGTGATTTTTTTTATTAGATAAACTGTGTTGAAAAAAACATTAAGGTTATTGTGAGCTGGGCTACAAGGTAATAGTTGTCGTTCATGAAGCAAAAGGAATTCATGTTCTACTTTTTAACAAATTGAAACCCTTTGTTCCTTATCTGGACAAAGCTATGCAAACTGTTCTTATGCTCCTGTGGACAGTTGTGCATCCTGATATTCAGAATATTGAGTGCTTCTGCAGGCTATTATGTAGAGATTTGGACAACTGGCTCTCTAATAAGCTGAGTCTGATGCATAAACTAAACATTAGCATAACATTTCCAGATACATAGATGGTAACTGGGACATGGATGCCTGAAATCAATTTAAAGTAGACTGTTGTATTATTTAAAGTGAATTTGTCATCTATGTTACTTTACAGAAGGCACAACACAATACCTCTTCTTCAATTTTTTTTTTTTTAAACCTGCCCTGTTAATAATAATTTTTAAGGAATACCTCAGTTCAAAACATTTTGATTTGTATGTAATGTGTTGAATTCAAAATAACTGGTATTTATTTACAGATTTTGCTCCGTTTATGAACAGCAAACGTAAGTGTGGAGATGGTAAACAGACTAACCAGAAGAAAGTGGGAAAGGTGTCTAAACTTTATGCTACTAACCATTTATAACTTTTGCTACAGTTATGGAAACCATACAAACATTTACATACAAAATGCACTTTTGCAAGTCCTCTGAGCAAAAGCTGGTCTGTAATCGAGTCTCTTAGGCTGGCACTACCTGAGTGTACACTCTCGTTGAAAAAATAAAAAAGAGAGAGGTTTTCACAAACCCACTGTGTGAGCCCTTTGGTGTTTTTTACGTAGATGAACAGAATCTAGTGACCAAATAAACCCATCAATAGGTACATGAGAGAATCTAGCAGTAAGTAGGGTACCATGGACTCCACAGATTATGTACATTTTACATGGACTTTCTTCATGGGTTCATGGATAGCATCTCACGTTTTCTTGTTACCCAGGGTAGCTAAACAAGTACTATATATATCATGGCATCAAGGGGTTAAATCAAGCTGCCATAGCAGCTACACAAGTTTATGTAGGGAGGTGAGGAATGGGTTAGAAATGCTGGGCCAGCTCAGAGAGTAACTAGACACTCCTAAAAGAGTAGGGGGGCTAGGATATGCTGCTCTGGGAAATTGACTCTTCATGGAATACTCTTCTGTTGTATCAAGTTCAAAGACACATTGCAAGTGAATTAAAATTAAAATTAATTTATGGAAATACTGCAATTAAGCATTTAAAACACAAGATTTTATGTGCTTTTTTTTAAGTTGGTGACAGGGCCTTTTCAAAATTATTTCATAAAATTTAACAGTTATATAATTTACATAGACACACATTAGTTACCCACTTTCCAGGTTCCTAAAGCATTTTTAATGCTTTGCTCTGCATCCATATACTATTACAACAGTTTTATTTTTTTATTTGAAATAAAAGGACTACATTTTGTTTTGCATGGAAAGGTTTTATCATGATTGACATACCTGTAGCAAAGTGCTTGAGGAGTGAGAAGCAGTAATATGGTGTCGCTCTGTATAATTCTCTAACTATCTTGGTGTGGTGCTATATATTGCTATACATCATCAGCTACATTAAAGCTTTGCTGTAAGGAGCAGCGATGATGTGTGCGCTGTTCTAACATGAAGAAAACAATTAGTGGGTCAAATACAGTACGTAAAGATTTCTTTTCTCACCGGTTGGTGCTGCAAACTGCATCATTTTCCTTTCTTCTTCCTTAATGAATAAGTTGCCTTGTGTCATGTTAAGAAAACATTGCTTCTCTTAAGTTTGAAAATGGTAAAATTGAAAAGAAAACCCAAAGGAGGGGGGATTTACTAAAATTGGAGTTTGCAATCTGGTGAAGTTTTTTTGTCCAAGCTTAATTAAACAAGCTGAACTTAGAAGCTGATTGGCTACTATGCACTGCTGCCCCAGCAGAGTGCTTTGGTTTTAGTAAATCTCTCCTACACAATTAATTGTATTTCCTGTCTATATTTGCTTGATGTTGACAGTGTAGCGTTTGCAAATATTTTGTGATTAATTAACTATTTTTTGTAATAAACACTCAGTGTTTTCTTAAATCATGATCACATGGCTGAGAAAAAAAAAGTTACCTACCTCTAACAGATTAAAGGAGGCAGGATCTTTACAGCAGATGGATCTATATGGTTCTTTATTCATTTTAAAAAGAAATGCTGGCTTTGGTTTTCTTTTCTGCACTATATTTCAAATACCTAAAAATGCTGAAATTAAACTCATTTAGCATTCTCGAAAAAACATTTTGTCAAACAGCTGGTGAACTTTAGGCCCATATGACACTGAAACACATTAGTAAATGCCATGACAGCAGCTTCTATCAACAATATAATTGTGTATTTTTTGTTTTTTCCTTTACTGTGGGGTGGGGGGTGGACAAGTTAAGTAGGAGTTAGGTACACTAGATATTTGTACACACATTTGACATTTCCCCCCATACGGTGTAAATTGTCTGCTAGAGAAGCATTGTCAGCCTACATTATCTGCAGGATAAAATATTTTTATGCTTCTTGTCACCATAGAAAGGAAAAAAAGTTTCTGAATCCTAGAAGAAAACACAGAGCAGCTGTACTTATGGTGTCACTACATGCTTCTCATTTATTTGTGATGATGAATAATGTGAAATTTTCTCCAAGCCTAATTCATTATCAACTTTCCCAAATAATCAAACAATTTTAGAAAACAACTAACCCTTAGAATGTTGTACACTTTGACAGAAGTTTAGCTAAACCATTCTCAAATAAAAAAAAAATCTAAATATTCATTTAAAAACAGTTGAAATCACAAAATACAATCAATAATACCGTATCGTCTTTGCATTGTGGTAGCACTTAACGTGCTCCATGATCAGAAACCTCCACCTATTTACACCCTTTTTTGTCTTCCAGCATCTTCTAATAGAAGGCTGTTTGTTACCACCAAGCTATGGCATTCCTCTGATTGCCAGTCCTGTTACACAGCTCTAAAGGGGATAGTGGGGTGTCAAATTGTTTTTGTTAAACCACTAAAATCTGGTGGCTGTATTTGTTTTCTTTTATTTTAGGTATTTTTCCATATTTTTTTTACCCAGTGATTTGGCAATTAATCTGTTATTTTTCAACTTTCTTTAACAGACCAAACAGTCTAGCAAAAGCAGCAGTTAGAGGGTTGAGAAATAACACATCACACTAATATGGTTGTGTACATTGGTATGCTTGTATTCGTTTAGTTGAAAAAAAAAATGGTTTCTGTAACTCCTTAAAAAGGTATGAGATGGAGTTAGGCTTTAATCTGTTAGTCACTTATGTAAAGTCCATCTAAATCTACTAACCAATCTAACGTTATCCTCTCCAGACAAAGCTCCTGTCCAAGGGTGCCCCTTTTGCTCCTCCATAGATAGTGGAGTTGCCCAAAAACAAGAAGTGTGTTACTGAACAGATCAGCTGGTAAAAAGAAAAAAGCCTAAAAACAGAAATCTAAAGGAAGCAAGAAAACTATAAGAAAGAAATAGAAAACTGCAAAAATTAAATTTTGTTTTTGGGTTTAGAAATACTTTCACGGTGTTTTTAAAACCGAACCATTCACTTTATAGTAATCCTATTCAGTTTTATTTAAAGAAGGATCATTTATTGAATACAGATTTAGGTGTAGTCTATTTCCTTGATTTTTTTTACATTATTATCACTGGTGTTAATATAAGATGTTTATTATGTAACGGTACGTAGTAATGTATGCTTTCCTGAATATATAAACCATATTCTAATAAGAGTCGAGGAATAGAAAAATAAGGATGCCCAAATCAGTAAGTCATACTCCAGTTGACTTTTTAAGAAAAGTTTTAAAAAGTGAAAGAAATGTGGATGGCGTCCATACCAACTAATTGGATTCAAGTTTTATTTCTAGAGAAGATGTAAACTTTTTTTTTTTTTTTTTTTTTTAATAACAAATATGTGATACTTACCTGCTCTGTGCAGTTGGTTTTGCACAGAGCAGCCCGGATCCTCCTCTTCTTTGGTCCCTCTTCGGCTCTCCTGGCTCCTCTCTCCAGTTGAGTGCCCCCACAGCAAGCAGCTTGCTATGGGGGCACCCGAGCTGCATCACAGCTCCCTCTGTCAATTCAGAGATGGAGCTGGGACCCAGCCCCGCCCCTCTTTCTTCTGATTGGCTAAATTAATTGTATTGACAGCAGCGGGAACCAATTGCGATGCACTTCTGTCTCAGCCAATGAGGAGGGGAGTCCCAGGCAGTTTAGACACTCCTGCAACATAGCTGGATAAAGACGGGCTCAGGTAAGTATTAGGGGGGCTGATGGGGGCTGCTGACCACAGAAGGTTTTTCTATCTTAATGTATTAAGATAAAAAGTCAAATTTTATTCTCACTCCTTGAAAATCTTTTTGTTTTTTCAATAAAATAAGATTGAACTAAAAGTCACATTTTAAGCATTCTTTGCAATATGAAATATTCAGTGCATCCAGAAAAGCTTCACAGCGCTTCACTTTTTCCACGTTTTGTTATGTTAGTCTTATTCAAAAATAGATTAAATTCCTTATTCACCTCAAAATTCTACAAACAATACCCATAATGACAACGTAAAAGAAGTATGTTTGAAATCTTTGCAAATTTATTAAAAAGAAAAAACAAAAAAAAATCACGTATACAGAAGTATTTACAGCCTTTGCCATGACACTGAAAATTGAGCTCAGGTGCATCCTGTTTCCACTGATTATCCTTGAAATGTTCCTACAACTTGATGGGAGTCCACCTGTGGTAAATTACATTGATTAGACATGATTTGGAAAGGCACACACTTGTCTATATAAGGGTCCCACAGTTAATAGTGCATGTCAGAGCACAAACCAGGTTATGAAATGGGAATTGTCTGTAAACCTCCGAGACAAAATTTTATAGAGGCACAGATCTGGGGAAGGGTACAGAAAAATTTCTGCAGCAATAAGCACAGTGCCCTCCATCATCCGTAAATGGAAGAAGTTTAAAACCACCAGGAATTTTCCTAGAGGGGGCCGTCCGGCCAAACTGAGTGATCGGGGAAAGGGCGCTCTGGACCTCAGACTGGGACGAAGGTTAATTTTCCAACAGGACATTGACCCTAAGCATACAGCTATGATAAAGGAGTGGCTATGGGACAACTCTGTGAATATTCTTGAGCTAGCCAGAACCCAGACTTGAACCCGATTGAACATCTCTGGAGAGATATGAAAATGGCTGTGCGCCGAGGCTCCCTATCCAACATGATGGAGCTTGAGAGATCCTGTAAAGAAGAATAAGATAAACTGCCTACAAATCGGTGTGCCAAGCTTGTGGTATCATATTCAAAAACACTTGAGGCTGTAATTGGTGTCAAAGGTGCTTCAACAATGTATTGAACAGAGGCTGTGAATACTTCTGTACATGTGACTTTTTTTTGCAAAGATTTCAAACAAACTTCTTTCATTTTGTCTGTATGGGGTATTGTTTGTAGAATTTTAAGGAAAATAATTTATTCCATTTTGGAATAAGGCTGT
This sequence comes from Pelophylax lessonae, assembly GCF_965119305.1. Taxonomy (NCBI): domain Eukaryota; kingdom Metazoa; phylum Chordata; class Amphibia; order Anura; family Ranidae; genus Pelophylax; species Pelophylax lessonae. The sequence continues at coordinate 352,180,760 of NC_138770.1, forward strand.
AACTTCACAAAATGTGGAAAAAGTGAAGTGCTGTGACTACTTTCTGGATGCATTGTATTTTTGGTGAGTTATTACCAAAGGGTCAATTACTTCTTTAGGTATGCAGACCCTGCAACCTTCCTCCTTAGAACACTGCAAGTGCATCAGCTAAGAGACACTCCCATTTAGGAATCATTATTCCAAGGACATAGTTGAAAATACAACTTGAACCGTTACAGGTAGGACTCTGTTACAAAGTTTAACATACTTCCAGTATACATAGGTCATCCCCGGGAGTTTTTTCTCAACAAAAGTGGATTTGCTCTTTAAAAGTGAAATCTGGTTGGTAAGAAACTTCAACACACCTATTTCCCTTCACTATGAGCGAATAGGCCTGCAAGCATTTTAAACTTATTTGAAACTATAAATTCAGTGGTGTCATAAAACTGGTACCACATCTAACATTATGCAAAACATTCATGCAAATAAAGCCTAGGGTGCCTGCTACAGACAGCTTACCTGCAAATGACTTCTGAATATTTACCCATTCGCTTCTTTAAAAACTCAGACCTAGCTCACAAAGGTCTAATTGAGCTTCATATTATTTCAGGAAATATAAGGGAAAGTACTGAGCCATGTAATATAATTTCATCCTTTTTAAAAGTACACCATTTTTCAAATTTAGACTTGAAAGCCAAGCACTGTAATAAAGTAAATGCTACATAATATGACAAACTTTAGCTCTAGGCAATAATACCGCAGAATGGACAAAAAGCAATACAGGCCCATTATCCTGTATGAATTTCTAATGCAGTATCGATGGCCGTTATGAAACTAGGCACGTAGTATAGCTAATGGAGAATTTTATGTCATTTTATGCTCTAGGTAGGATGGATAGAATGTACACCAGGCTGCAGTCAGTATCTCTGTTAGTCAATGAAAAAGACCCCTATACAGACTGACTAATAAAAAAATATATTGCCAATCAGCAGTCATCTGTCTTTGACTCTTTGCTTCAGTTCTCTTTGTACTGCTGTAACGGGCCTGTACACTTCTATCACAAAATGTGTAATGTGCAGGGTTTCTTTACATAAGAACTCTTTCATTAGAAATTCAATAACTTGGGGTTGATTCCTCACTTAGACTGTGCATTGAACCAATCATATACTTATATATGCTCTGGTGAGCAATGTAAAATAGTAGGGCTATTGTTTAATCCATCTGGCATACAACCCTATCACATTTTAGTAATCGACCGCACAAGAGATTGCATTGGTCCTCTCTATATAGTAAGGTTTCAAGGGTGCCAAGATGTCATATTGTGCTCACTGAGATTATGGTGATGAGCTTAGGTCAACTGCAAGCCCCTTCTTTAGGCATAATGTTTTATTACAACTTTTTTTTCAAAATGATGTCGCCACTATACGTAGCTCACTTTTTATATGGCTGGAGGCAATATAAAATTAATTTGACATTTGTGATGAGTAATTGTTATTTGTATGTAGCTCAACAGAATCCAGTTGTACAGCTACCTGCCAAGCAACAGGAGGTTGAAGTAAACAGGCAACAACGTTACTTCCGTATTCCATTTATTCGTCCTGCTGACCAGTACAAAGAGCCTCAGAACAAGAAGAAGGGCTGGTGGTATGCACACTTTGATGGTCCATGGATTGCTCGTCAGATGGAACTGCACCCAGACAAACCTCCCATCCTATTAGTTGCAGGTGTGCTCCCTTATTTTTTTAATTAATGCCTAGTAAAATGTATTTGTATTAGAGGTAGGTTAAAGAAATTTTGAAACTGCACTATTAGCACTCTTCATTTTTCAAAGTTATAGTTTTGGTGTAAAGATGTAAGTTGCAAGAGTATTTAATTTGATTAACTTTCAATAAAAAATTTGGTAAATTAAAAAGCCATGCAACAAGTATAGCCTTGTATGCATTTCAAATGTATTAATCCAGTGGACGAGGCCTCCTCCAACCCTTTTCACCCAGGGGCAGGAACTGTTTTGTTGTACCTTCAAAGCAGTGATGTATTTAGGTTTTGTGCTGCCCTAGGCCTAACTAATCTCGTACACCCCCTAATTTAAATATGACCCACTTCTTCTTGCCAAGGCCACACCCCTTCCTGTTTAAGACCCCCCTGTCATCTGCAAACCACACCTCTTCCTCTTAAGGCTTCACCAACGCAGCGGCTGGTGTGAATGGACCCTAAGCTGTGTTGAGAGGTTTTTGCTTGCTTCATGTAGGTTTTCCATAACTATTCAAGTCTATTGGAATGCAAAATCTGCATAAAGCACAGGTAAATACAGGTCAGAAGGAGGTCAAGTGCACCTGTCAATGAATTCTGAATGATCACTGAAACATCTCAAACTGATGTCAGAACAAATGTCATTGCCAAGTGATAACAAAAGCACTTCCAGTGGTAGAAGTGCTTATATTCATCTGCTAAAATACCCCTAAATGACATCACATTGGGCCAGCAGATAGGGTTGGGCTAAATTCATGTTTGTGGATTATTGGACATACAATGCTGATCTGACAACACAGGTACCGTTCTTAGCTGTTAGTGCAACTTATCCCGGGAGGAACACTGGGGATGGGGGACTTGCCCAACTACAGTTCCATTTGAAGGTGGTCATGTGACATTCACAAATCAGTTTAATAGTCAAAGCATTAGGACTCAATCAGGCCAAAAATGACCCAAAAATTTGTCAACACACAGACTAAAAGATCTTTTACCTGTGTATGTTTAATTACAATACATTTTGCTAAATAAAACAGGATTAACTGGCATTAAGATGTTCCAACAGAGAAAAACCTAAGACAAATCAGCAGGTTGCAAAAACCATGAGCAAAAAAAGTATATGTTCCAGCTTTACTTCTCATCCAGAAATCCCGGTATGCCGCAGAGATGGGTAGGCAGAGCATTAGGCTGCTAAGACCTGTTGCCAGTGCCACACTTGCTAGTATTGGCAGCCTCCAGTTTTATTAAGTGCCGCTGCCAGTCATCGGCCACCGGCCAGTATTATCATACTGGCAGCAGAGTGGCCGCTTTATGGGGGTGCCAGACCGATTTGTCTCCTAGGCCCTTCCACCCGGCCCAGTCCAGCCCATAAGACTGGCAAATGGTAGGGACTCTTTGTGCAGGAGCCAGGAGGAGGCTGTTTTTTTCATGCGGGGCAGATTTTTTGACGCCCCCTGGCAAAGTGCCGCCCTATTCCTGGGCCTTGTTGGCCTAGGCCAAGATACAGCGTTGCTTCAATGTATATGTAATGTTTTGATTGTTATATACACTCACTGGCCTCTTTATTAGGTACATCTTGCTAGTCCTGGGTAGGACCCCCTTTTGCCTTTGATGTTTTGTGCCTTCAGAGATGGTATTCTGCATGCCTTGGTTGTAATGAGTGGTTATTTAAGTTACTGTTGTCTTTCTATCATCTTGAACCAGTCTGCCCATTCTCCTCTGACATCAACAAGGCATTTTCGTCCACACAACTGCAGCTCACTGGATATTTTCTTTTTCTGACCATTCTTTGTTAACCCTAGAGGTGTTTGTCTGTGAAAATCCCAGTAGATAAACAGTTTTTGACGTTCAAACACCAGCCCGTCTGACACCAACAACAGTACCACGTTCGAAGTCACCTAAATCCCCTTTCTTCCCCATTCTGATGCTCGTCTAGATGGCTAAAGTTGCTGTCATGTGATTGGCTAATTAGCAATTTGTGTTACCAAGTAATTAAACAGGTGTAATAAAGTGGCCGGTGAGTGCTTGTATGTGGGCACAGTTTTATATACATTATAGTATTTTACGTTTTTTTTTACTAGCCAATTTACTTTTTTCAAAAGCAAAAATCTAAAACAAAAAAAAATGGCAGCTCACCAATGCTTAGTTGTGGTGGCTGCATTAGGTTTCTTTCTTCAAGTTTTTTTTCCTTTTATTTTTATTTGGCAAATTTCCCAGTAGCATACCTTCTATCCAAGGGTGATAACGTCCACTCACACTACTATATAAGGACAACAAACACAGGAAAGAATTACAGAAACCTCCCCTCAACTCATTTTCTGCATAACATAGAGGGACAGGGTTTTGTAGTCTTTAAAGATATCTAGAACAATGTAACTATTAGGTATGCAGTGCAGGCATTTCGTAAAGAAGGTATTATCTGACAATATTCTGGCAAGATCTAGGGGTATTTTTGCATTTAATAAACCAATATAATAAAACACTTTCCGCTTTATATTTAACATTATTAATACATTGATATAGAGAAATAAATTAGCCATGACCCTGAAAGCTGTAACCACAATGCGTGAACCCATAATTACAAGGTAAGGCAAACAAATGACACAGGGAGTATAACTACAGTAATACCTAGTTAGTGTATAATGTATTTAAGTTTTAAATTTTGAGCGTGGAAAAGGATTGGATAAATATGAAATGCCTATGTCTCTTTTGTGAAAATGTCTTCCTCTTTTGTCTTTATCCATACGTATGCTAATATTTCTTAGTATATTTGCGCAATATTATTTACCTAAAATCTTTACTCTTGAGTTTTTTTACTTTTTCCTGCACTTTACAGGAAAAAAGAAAAAAAAGTTGGACTTACTGTAATTTTAGATTAGTATGTGCACACACACTATTGTCAAAAGTATTGTGATGCCTGCCTTTACACACACATGTACTTTAATGGCAGTCCAGTCTTTGTCCGTAGGGTTCAATATTGAGTTGGCCCACCCTTTGCAGCTATAATAGCTTTAACTCTTCCGGGAAGGTTGTCCGCAAGGTTTACGAGTGTGTCTATGGGAATGTTTGACCATTCTTTCAGAAGCGCATTTGTGAGGTCAGACACTGATGTGGACAAGAATGTCTGGCTTCCAGTCTCCGCTCTCATTCATTCCAAAGGTGTTCTATCTGGTTAAGGTCAGGACTCTGTTCAGGCCAGTCAAGTTCCTCTACCCCAAACGCGCTCATCCATGTCTTTATGTGCCTTTGTTTGTGCACTGGTCCAAACTATTTGGTGGAAGGGGGCGTCGGCATACTAAGACATTTTGGACAATTTCATACTCCCAACTTTGTGGAAACAGTTTGGGGATGGTCCCTTCCTGTTTCAACATGACTGCGCAACAGTGCACAAACAAGGTCCATAAAGACATGGATGAGCACGTTTGGGGTGGAGGAACTTAACTGGCCTGCCCAGAGTCCTGACCTCTACCCAATAGAACACATTTGGGATGAATTAGGAGTGGGGACTGCGAGCCAGGCCTTAATGTCCACATCAGTGCCTGACCTCACAAATGTACGTCTGGAATAATGGTCAAACATTCCCATAGACACAGTCCTAAACCTTGTGGAGATTTGATGCTGTTAAAGCTGTAAAGGGTGGGCCAATTCAATAGTGAATCCTATAGACTAAGACTTGGATGCCATTAAAGTTCATGTAAAGGCAGGCATCCCAATACTTTTAGTAATATAGTGTATATAAATATATACAGTATGTTTATATGTTGAATTGTCGTTGGTTTTCAGTGTGCATTTTTGTAGTGAAATCCAACAGAGAGTCACCCTGTTCACTATTACCAACAAATTAGAATGTAGGGAAGGAAAATGGTATGGTATTTGAGAAAAAAAACCCTTAGGATAGGTTTAAATGGCTGCCTGAACCCTGTCTACATTTGGCTTCATCAGTACTGCAGAGCATAAATGGGAACAGACCCCCCACCTACTACTTTTGGGATTTATTGCATTTATTTGAATTTATTGAACCCTACATCTAATGGTCCTCCAGAGTATTCTGGTGCTGACTATATTTCAGGTCAGTGAGCAACCTGAATTTAAAGCCTGGTGGTGATCCAGTCTTCCTACAAGATGGTGGGGCTCTGCAGTACTGTGCATGTATGGCTTTTGCTCATAGTCCCCAGTAGAAAAGTTGTCCTATTGAAGATCTCCTGGGAGGAGGACAGAGTTCCGCCTAACTCTGGTTTCCGGTCCAGGTCGCCAGCTGATTTGTTGTGTGTAGAAGGGATGTATATAAGACAAGAAAAGCAAAGGGAGCTTTTAAAGATAAGTTCCTTAAAAATATTGTTCAGTTTTTGAAAATTGATTGGAGTTACATAAATCTATTTATATGTAAAGCATGCCGATTTGTAGAATGATTTCTTCTGAAATATGTCTGTTATTTTCAGGAAAAGATGACATGGAAATGTGTGAACTGAACCTTGAAGAAACTGGGTTAACAAGAAAACGAGGCGCAGAAATTCTTCCTAGGCAATTTGAAGAGATTTGGGAGCGTTGTGGTGGTATCCAGTACTTGAGTAACGCTATTGAAAGCAGACAAGCTCGGCCAACCTATGCCACGGCAATGCTGCAAAACCTACTCAAGTAGCTGGCTAATTAATGAATTGTTGCACTAAGAGTTTAGTACATATGGGTTTATGTAAAGGGAAGTAACCTCTGCAAGAGGAACTAGACATTCCATAATAATAGAGAAGTTTTAATATAAAGCAGACAGGTTTTATTAATTGCAGAGATTTCTTAATTCATACTTTTTGATGTTTTGATCTAGTAGCACAATAGAGTTGTTGTCTGTGGCCCTAGTAGGCTATTTTTTAGGGTTTTTTTTATTTTATTTATCATGCTTCTTGAGGCCTTACCTTTGATAATTTGTTTCTTCTGCATCAACATAAAGTCAAATAGGGCAATATTTTCCAAGCAGGAGGTAGCCATGAAGCACAGTCTGCCTTACTTTTTTGAGGTTTAGTTTACCTTCATGGCTTTTCTTTTTTTAATGCTGCAGAAACCTTTAGAACCTCACAAACATTTTATTAAGGAGGAACTTTATATAGAAATTAAAAATTTGTGAACAGACTTTTTTATTGCAGAAGAGACATATGTCTTTTCTGCAAAAAAAAGTCTGTTCACAATCTTTTTCATGATGTACATTGACCTGCACATGCACAACATCTGCTTGGTGCTGTGATGATACATGCACACGTGCAGGGGTTACATTATCCTGGCGCGGCCAGTTAAAATGGCTGAAAATCTCACACCCCTCAGAAGATTCAGGCAGCGCATCCCTGAAGGGGATTTCAGTATAGTACCACTTTAGTCAAGATAATCTTTTTCACAGCTTTGACTTGAGTAAACCTGCACAGAGAGAAATATGGGGTCTACCATAGTTGTACTGTCTCCTCTGAAAATGCTAGGTAAATAGCACCTATGCTAATCTAGGGGTTTCCGGTACTTCCAGAGCCACTGACCTGAAACATATACACAGATAAGCAATTCTGGCTTTACTGGCTGCTTGTTTGTTGAAGGTCATTGACTCGGAAAGCACTGAAGTGAGAGTATCTGCATAATTGCCTGTCATTTTGGCATTTTCAGAAGGAGTTTAGTAGTAGCATCTTTAGCACAGGTTTCCTTTAAAGTGTCATTTCTTTATAAGCTGTGCACCAGTATTCCCTTGCTACAGAAATCCATATACAATACATTTACAGATGCTCACAATATGTAATAGAAGTTTATATAACATTTTAAGATAGGCTTAAAACCGATTTTAGAGTTTTAATTTAAGAAAAGTAACTTAGCAATCCGAGAGAGGTTATATTTTTGTTAAAACAGAATTCAAAGAGAAGATGCCTTTTTTCAGGTTTGATACCTTTTTATGCATGTGTACATGTATTTGTGTATATTTTACTGCACTGAGATTTATGTTTGGCTTGACCACTAAAAAAATAAATAAATGATTGGCTTTTGACAAGTGCAAAGGTTTTAACACAAATATCTTTGACCCCCTTGCACTGCAGATGTAGAGACCTATCTTTTTCTAATATACACTGTTGCCATTCTGTCTAGCTATAAACTGACATACTTATATTGATTTACTAAAGGCAAAAAAACTATTTGTTTTGCAACAGAAGTTTCACTTTGCAAAGGGATTTTCGCTCAATTTAGTGAATGGGGTGACATTTCATCTAGCAAAGAAGAACCAATCACATGCAAGGAAAATAAAAATGTTAACACATTTTTGCTTGCACATGCTTGGATGATGGAAGTCAGCAGAGCTTCACCTCATTCACTAAGCTCTGGGAAAAATTCCCTTGCCAAGTGTGGTTTGCCTTGTAAAGTGAACAGTCTATTTTACTTTAGTAAATTAACACCCCATTGTATGGATTTGTCAAGCTGTTATACATTTCTTACTTTGAGACCAGTCATCCTCAAACTGTATGAGAACCTTGTTGTGTCCACAGCTAATGACCATGTTGTGACTCTTATTTATAATTGTCTTCATTATTTTGATGTCCTCTCCGTTATTAAGAATAAAATCATTTGGTTGTGACTTGAACCTGATTACTGAAAGTGAACTTCTTGTTTCTTAATTGCTTTAACAAAAAGATATTTATACCTCGGTGTTTACCACCTGTCACGTAAGAAAATGTTTCTGCAATCTGGGTAAAAATAAACCAGAATGTCATAAATTCTGAATCCGTTTTAAAACATTTTTTAAAAATCAACCAATGTTACCACTTAATTACACTGATCGTGTCTTTTATTTTTTTAATCTCATTTGAAAGTGGAGGAATGTGTAGCTTTATTTACTAGCCCTGAAGTTTGTAATGTATTTGCAAAGAGAATGTTTAATGTTTTTCCTTTTCCTATAAGTAATCTGTAATCAAATTGAAACCTGGTATACAACAAACCATATATTATACAACACAATTTCCAGTAGCGCAGGGATGGTGGGACCCACTCTCCACCACACAGAAGTTCACAGGCCTATGTGAGACATGGACCTACATATGGTACTGAATATTGAATGACCATATAGTATAAAACAAACAATCATCAGCAGACAGTCCAAAAACAGTCCACAAGCTTGAACATACAACATGTAAAAGATGTCGGTACTCATCCAAGGAGTGTAACTGGACGTGATATTAGGGGGGACACCCCACTCTCCACCACCACCGTGCCGGGAAAATGCCTGAAATGGATGCTCAACAAATGGAAATGCCTCCCCACTCTCGTGGATCAGGCTACAGAAGCATGGATTAGAGGCGACAGAGGCGCATCACACCACCACTATACTACTATATGGTCATTCAAGATTCAGTGCCATATGTAGGTCCATGTCTCACATAGGCTTGTGAACTTCTGTGTGGTGGAGAGTGGGTTCCACTGGAATTTGTGTTATATAATATATGGTTTTGTTGTATACCAGGTTTCAGTTTGATTATATTTTGTCCTATAAGTAGCAGCATATTGTCAGGATATTTTACTCCTAAGCGCATAGGGTTACTCACCATTTCCCTCTGGATAAGAGCTATTGTGGGTATCTGTTTAATTATAAGTAATCTGTGTGTATTACCATAGAAAAATGAATGGTAGCAATGTTAAAGCTGTTGTTTAAAGCACAGTGTGATGTATGTACACACAACTGGAGCAATAGTTCCAGAGCGGATACCTGTGTGGCAGAAGTTAGCATATTATCTAGAAACTTACTTTAGAAGTCTTTAGGAGCAGAATGCAACAGTGGGGGAAGCTGGCAACATTGAGAGAAGCCTACTGCTCATTGAACTTGAAGTTGGTGAGATGGATGTGGTTTGTGGCAGGATGTCTTAGGATAATTAGGTAGAGAGCTGGGTTGGTGTAGTGGCAAGGTTTCCTGAAAAAGGAAGACCAGTCCTTTGAGTACCAGAACAAGTTTGCCAAGTTGAACAAATGTGAGCTCGGAAAACTTAGAAGTGGCAGCATTGGACAGATTTCTGGGGAAGACTGGACCTGAAAGAATCATTTGAGAAAACCAAGACCATTACCACAGGGTGACATGCAGGAGGGTGATGATCGCTTTATGGCAGATGAGTGCTTATTCAAACTGACATGCTATATATGTTTTGTGCGCACTTAGGTGTACCACAATGTGATTCATTTTTATATGGCACCCTAAAGCACTAGTAGAACGCTCCACTCACAACACACAGTAACCTTTTATTATGGCATGTTGAAACAGAAAAAAAATGTGCAACTGATTTTGTCTGCATCGTGCTGCCTTGGCAGCCCATTGAACTAAATATACCATCTTAACACATTTCACAATACAATGATCCTTTATTGATGCAATACAGAGGGGAAAAAAATGAATGGGCCCTATGGAATGCAGCAGACATTGTAAAACCTAAAAATGTAATGTTCGTAATCTTGGCTATGCTGTCTTTCAATGAGGCAGGATAAACAGCAAAGGTGGTGGTGTGTGTCTCTATCAGGGAAGTGTTTACAAAATTGATCTTTTTCATTGAGGTTAAAAAACACATCTTCTTTAATAATGTAACTGGCCCCCAACTATTAATGAGGAGGTAGATACTCAACATCTTACACAGATAGAAAAAACTGCAGGTTCTGTAACAGTTGAAAAAATTGAAGATTTTGACCTCACTGGTGTAAAGGCATATTTGGCACATCCAAGTGTAGAAATTATAAACATATTACAGGAACATTTTAATAGACACCCAATTGGAAATGATGCTCTGCTTCACTTGTTAATCTCAAACAATGCAGATCCTAAAATGTTCCTATTTAGGGAAATCTGGGCAAAAGTGACCTTTTCATGATTTACTTTAAATCATAAACACCAAGCGCATACTGGAAAGATAAAAACAATGTTTTAGGAGAGTCAAATTATCTTTGATACTCTCTAAAGCCAAAGAATGGAATTATAAATGGGAGTGTTTCAAATTTAGTTTTATATAAACGCATTACACAATTTATTCCTATTTGCAAAAAGTATAAAAGACTAAAGCCTATATGTCTTACTGGTTGTACTAAAAAAACAAATGCTAAAATAGCAAAAGGGCAGATTTTCATCATTTGTAAACTAATACAAAGACACTACAAAAAGACATTTGAATGACACACTGCTTATGAGAGTAAAAAAAGATCTCAAAATTTTCTGGCTGCTATCTACAAAAATTAACATCATATTATGATGAACCAAAGGGTTCTCATACTGGCTTTGGAGATGAAGAAGACGTTTTACCTGTTAGAACAATCTGGACTGTGCTGTAAAAGTATTTTAGCCCCCCTCTGTATGAACTGCAGCCTTAGGGCAAACTTATAGTTTATGGGCATGTGCCTTTTTTAGACAGACCAGTTGGCTGTGTAGAAGAATGTACCAATCATTCTAGGGCAAATTATGTTGCAGCCTTTAGCCTGCAAAGCTTCATGTGGAATGTGCCTTTCAGTGTGGGAAGTGTTGTGGAGTTGTTGTCTAGGATTTGGTATCAGAAGGATGAGGCCATCAAGGTAAAAGCTTTTTCTGGAGGTGTTGTGAGAGTATGTCACTGAAGCTGGCAATACATGGATTGGAATTTGGCTGCTTCAGCAGGGACTGCCAAATTTTGATCAATGTATGGCCGTGTACATGTATACAAGTCGATCTATCAATCAACTTGTACACAACCAGCCTGTCAGGCATTTCCCTAACGATCAGTGCCACCGACAACACTGATCACTGTATTTTAACATCGGGGAAGGCTCTATTGCTCTCAGACTACAAAGATTCAGCGGGAAGGATTCCCTCATGCTCATCGAGTGTGTCGATGGGGTAATTGGCAATTTATTTATTTTTTTAACCCACAAATGGAACTAAAAAAAATGAATAATGTATGGGCAACTTGAGCTTGTAAATTGGAGTACTAATTTGCAGAATTTACATTATTACATGAAATAACGTGTCATTCAGACATGTGACCACTTTTATGCTACAGAACAGTGTGGAGAACATGTATAGGCCAATGTTTTACACATTTGCCCTGCTTTATACCAATTTACATGCTATGACTGTAGCCTGTTTGCTACAGCTTTAAAGTATGCACGGGGCAATCTTTTCTAATCGTCACCATTCTGTGCTTAATTGGCAAGATATACACTTAAGAGAGCAGTCAGAAATGCATGTAAAATCTGAATTTCTTCCAGCATGTGTTTTGGCTAGCCTGTTGATAAATATGAACACATGGCTTATCTGATTATAGTATAAACATGATCAGAGAGGGGCTGAGAGAAAAGAACTGCACAGACAGACTGTGCTGGCAGTGGCATGTTGTGAAAAGTTATAATTAATAAGTAATTAGATCAGGTTTTCTGACCTAATTGAGGTTCCACACAAAAGCAACAGACCAGCAAAAGTCTGCCTGCTTAGGAGACCTTTTATGTCTAAATTTTGTAAGGATCATAAAAAAATAAGTATATGTAAGGAGTCAGCCTGTAAGTAAGGTTACATTTTGAGGGCTTCTTGCCTGCTTTTATTTGTCCGAAGAAAAAAAAAAAAACACATCAAAGGCAACCCCCACCAAGGGTTTTTGAACACAATACCGCAACACAAATATTTCGCTTCAAAGCTGTTTACTGGACCATTTGGTCAGCTCCTACCCTCAGCCTGTTTCTAGCACATACTGAATCTTTTTATACTAGACTTTAATTATCCCGTGTGAGGTGGTGTGTTCAATTATTAACCCCATCAACTACTAAACAGGACTAAGACAGGAAGCCAATCAGTCTACATTCTACATAATATAAATGTAAAATTGTGGGTGATCCACATACATCAGGCCATGCCTTTGATCAGCTGAAACTGTCTTGTTATGTCACTACTTTTTCTTCCCATTCCCTCACCATCAACCATCAACCATCAACAATTTGCAGCTTGTGTACTCCTGAGAGGGCATCCAAATTTTCTAAGAGAGAACCCACAACACCAAGGAAAGTTCTAACTTTTTTCTTGGTAACAGGACAAGGCCACTCTGCTTCAACCATATGAACATGGGGTTTTATTAGGCCCCGCTCAAAGGTTTATCCAAGATAATCTGGCTTTTTTAATTCTATGGCACATGTTTTCACGTTGTTAGGCTGTTGTTAAGCCTGCTTTTCTAATGAAATTCAGGATAGTCAACACCTTAGGGAGGTGACTTTACCAATCTTTGCTAGAAACAACTGCCTCATGTGGATAGACCACTGGGAAGGGTTAATGAGGCCTAAGAATACACAGCCAAACAAAAAAATATATTTTTTTCTTGGTGCCTTGCCTAGACCTGTTCCCTTGTTTTATTTTTTGGGTGCTGATTCAGAAAATTGCATCGACTAGACTTCCTAGGCTCTAGTTTCTTAGATATGTTCGAATTATTTATATAATTTTTTTTGCCAATTTTTGAAAAGAACTTGCTAATCAACTTGTTCTTCTCTTACCTAGTTCGTGTTTTTGCGTACAAGTTAGCACGTATACTGAAAGTGTTTATGTACTTCCAGCTATAATTTTACATTGAAAACAGTGGATTCTAAAGTGTAAGTTATTAACTGTATTATAGTTGATTGTATAGGAGGCTGTGTGTATATTGCCACTCATATCGTAACCTTCCTGCAGTTCGAGCACCATAAAGGCTATGGAAAATTCACAATGGGGCTGCCCGAATCATCCCAATGTATTTTACTTTATTAGGTCCACATATATTTGGACACAGGCACAATTTTCAGTTGTTCTTTGTGGGTCTTTCTGCCTTTAGTTTTGCCTTCAGCAAGTGAAATGCATGTTCAATTGGGTTGAGATCAGATGATTGACTCAGCCATTGCACAACATTTCACTTCTTTTCCTTCAAAAGCTCCTGGTTTGGCTTTGCAGTGTGTTTTGGATCATTGTCCATCTGTGGTAAATCAACTTTGCTGTATTTGGCTAAACCTGGACTGGCAGTATATCTCTAGAATTCATCCGGCTAATTCGGTATTCTGTCACATCATCAATAATTGAAAATGACCCAGTGCCACTGGAAGCCATGCATGCCCATGCCACCACACTGCCTCCACAATGTTTTACAGATGACGTTGTGTGCTCTGCATTGTGAGCTGTTCCAAGCCTTCTCCACGCTTTTTTTTTTTCCTTCATTCTGGTACAGATTAAATCTTAGTTTCATCTGTCAAAAGAATGCTTTTCAAGAACTGGTCTGGCTTTTTTAGATTCTTTTTGGCAAAGTCTAATCTGGCTTTTCTATTTTTTAGGCTTATAAATGGTTTTCACCTTGTGGTGAACCCTCCGTATTTGCTCCCTTGAAGTCTTCTCTTGATTGTAGACTTTAATATGCCCACTTCCTTTAGAGCGTCCTTCACTTGTCTGGATGTTGTGAATGGGTTTTTCTTTACCACAAATAGGATCCTGCGATCAACCACCGCTGTTGTTTTCCATGGACCTTTTTTTCCAGGCCTTTTTATGTTGCTGAGTTTACCAATGCGTTGTTCTTTCCTCAGAATGTACCAAACTGTTGATTTGGCCACTCCTAATGTTGCTTTCCCTCAAATGGATTTGTTTTTGAAGCCTTACAATGACCTGTTTCACTTTCATGGACAGCTCCTTTGAACGCATGATGTAGATTCACAGCAATAGATTCCAAAAGCAAATACCACACTTACAGTCAACTCCAGACCTTTTACCTGCTTAATTGATGAAGAAATAACAAAGGGGTAGCCCACACCTGGCCATAAAACAGCTTTTGATTCAATTGTCCAATAAATTTTGGTCCCTTGAAAAAGTAGGAATGGCTATTCTTAAGAGTTGTAATTTCTAAACCCTTCCACTGATTTGGAATTACGTACCCTCAAATAAATCCTTAGAGTGTGCACTTTCAGCCCATATCACTTCTATAACTATAGCTTGAATATATTTTGGTAAATATTTGAAAAAATCTAAAATTGTGCCTGTGTCCAAATATATATGGACCTAACTGTATATACTGATTTTAACGGGCAACTAGAGTGAAGAGTGGTTTATGTCTTTTATGCTGTATCTCGTAAAAATAGAGCTAATAGGGAAACATTGGTGCCATTTTCTTTTTTTTTTTTTAATCAGTGGATGAAATATAGCCAGGAACAGGTCTAACATTCATAGTTACATAGTAGTTGAGGTTGAATAAAGACAATAGTCCATCCAGTTCAACCTGTGTAGGTGTGTGTAGCCATAATCATCTCTCATACCTCTGAATGTTCTGATCATTGAGATGTACGTCCAAGAGTCTTTTGAAAGCAACCGTACTTCCCGCAGAAAAAACCTCTTGTGGTAGAGAATTCCACAATCCTGTAGCCCTAACAGTAAAGAACCCCCTGCGTTTCCTGAGGTTTAAACGCTTACCCTCTAATCGCATTGTATGCCCTCGAGTCCTCATGCAACCCTTTCAACTGAATAGCTTTTTTTCTATGCTGAGATCACAATTGAGGTGATAAATTGCTACCATGTCCCCTCTCAGGCGTCTCTTCTCCAGGGAGAATAAATAAAGAGATTGCAGACGCTCTTCATAATTAAGGTCCTCCAATCCCCTAATTAGTTTAGTTGCCTTTCTCTGGACTCTCTCCAGCTCCAACACATCCCTCCTGAGGACTAGCGACCAGAACTGGACAGAATACCCCAGATGCGGTCAGACCAGAGTTTTATAAAGTGGTAGGATTATAGTTTTATCTATGGAATACGTCCCTTTCTTTATGCATGCTAATTTTCTGCCGGCTTTGGCAGCTACCGATTGACATTGCATGCTATTGCTTAGTCTATCCTCTACCAAGACTCCTAGATCTTTCTCCATTTTTGATTCCCCCAAAGGTTTCCCCCCCCCCCTCTAAAGTGTATTGTTCTTTTATGTTTTTAGTCCCCAAGTGCAAAACCTTACACTTCTCCACATTAAACCTCATTTGCAATGTCGTGGCCATCTCTGTTATTTTGTCTAGGTCATTCTGTAGGATATCTGCTTCATGCCGTGTAATTATTGCCCTGCCCAATTTTGTATCATCTGCAAAAACTGATATAGAACTACTGATCCCGTCCTCAATGCTGTTTATGAATAAATTGAACAGGGTTGGTCCCAGGACTGAGCCTTGGGGGACCCCACTTCCCACCTCAGACCAGTCTGAGTATGTGCTATTTATTACCACCCGTTTAGCCAGTTCCGTATCCAAGAGCAAACCTTGCGGTCGATGCCTGCAGACCTTATTTTATAAATTAAGCGCTTGTGAGGAACTGTATCAAACGCCTTAGCAAAATCCAGGTACACCACATCCACTGGTCTCCCCCTATCTAGCTCACAGCTCACCTCCTCATAGAATGTTAAGATATTGGTTTGACAAGTACGCCCATTTGTAAACGCGTGCTGATTACTGCTGATGATGTTGTCTTTAGCAAACTCTACGATATAGTCCCTTATCATCCCCTCCAGAAGTTTACATACTATCAGACTGACAGGCCTATAATTTCCCGGGACTTGCCTCTGCCCTTTTTTGAATATCTGTATCATATTAGCTTTCCTCCAATCCCCTGGTACATTTCCTGTCATAATACTGTCAGCAAAGATCAGGAACAGTGGTCTCGATATAGTCTTAGCCTGGTGATTTATTTGTGTTAATTTTATCCAGCCTTTCCCTGATTTCACCCTCTGTTAGCCATAGCGGCAAGTCCTGTGTATTATTACTAACCATACAGTCATGGTCAGTGTACCCCTCCTTTTCCTGTGTAAAGACTGAGGAGAAAAAAGCGTTCAGCACGATTGCTTTTTCAGTGTCCTCTGTAACCATCCTCCCATCATCGTTCATTATGTGTGAAATATGCTCTGCCCTAGCTTTTTTTGCTGTTGATATATTTAAGGAATTTCTTTGGGTTCTTTTTACTATCCTCTGCTATTTGTCTCTCAAAGTTGATTTTAGCCATTTTGATTTCGTATTTACTTTTCTTTTTTGCCTCGAGGCACCAAATTGTGTGTAGGCTTGTGAGATCATCCATCTTTCACTACAACGTAGCTGGAGCTCCTTGTAGTCCAAAGGGCATTTCGGCATACTGAAACAACCCTGCATGGTAGAGGATACCATTGTTTCTTTTGCGATCTCTGTGAAGGAACCTGCCAACATCCCACAGTGAGATCTAAGGTGGTTGCAAACTAGACCGAACCTAACCTCTGAATCAGTCCATGGGGCATGGGGTTAGTGTCCAATCTTTGCATAGAAATATTGCTGCGCCAATGCATTGATTTCTCAGGTGTTTTGTGTTTGGCACTAATTGTTTGCAGCCTAGTACACTTGATTGCCTATTGATTTTTTCACTTTGGTTTGCGCTGATTATTAATTTTTTCACAATTAGTGTCCAATCTTGACAACGCATTCAGTTTCCAGACATTTTTGCAAAATCCCAAGGAACTATTTAGGATCCTCCATGTACCTGGAAACTGGTTATGGATTACTTGAGTAGGAAGCAGCTTTTGTTGCACAGGTGCAAAACTGATGTGAATGTCCTTAGTTACCAGTTATTTCTCCATCAGTTTCCCCAGTTGTTCTGCTAACTCTGGGGCTGTCTGGCCTACCCACACCCTTATGCTTGATGGCAAGGCCCACAGAAAATGGTCAGTTGTGACCCACTCTACACTTTAGGGAGCTGTTGAATGTTTTGGTCCCAGACACTTTTCTTTTAAGACAAATAAGTTACTGAATCTGGGAGTGAGGGGGCCTTCCCATCTGATAGATCTAGTAGAGTTTGTGTTGGGCACATACACACGTTGTTACCATAGGCATTGAAGGATTCCACCTTTCAATTTCTCAAAGTCCTTGGCTTATTCCGGGACTAAGTCCAAGTAGGCATTCTGGGATTCACCAAATGGAAAGGGGCCAGCTGCTCTTTCCACTGCTGTTTGAGCCAGACCTCTCATTCAGCTGCTCGAAAGTTATAAGATAGGTGTACTTTTTGCAAGTAGTGGCTTACCCTTATTGCACCAGTGTGACCTTGTGTGACAACAGAGACCTCCAAACCTTTCAGCCACAAACTGTCATACCATCGGAGTTAAAGTCTGTGAGTCCCTCATGTTGCTTAAGCCAGAGCCTGAGCCTCCTGTAGGCTTGACAGGTTAGCAGCTAGCAACCTGTTGTGTTTTGGAATTAGCTTGTTGCTGCTAGGCCAAGTTTTGTGGATGAGCCTGTGTAGAATTGCTTTTTCATGTCTTCTCTACTGCAAAGTCCGAAATTTCTACCACTCACAAAAATGGCAAACAGTCACTATTAGCCATCTTCAAGCAGAGTGAAATTCACTTTTTTCATTCGCATTCCTCCACTAATTGTAGGAATCAGTGTCAAATGGATCATCTGTAAGGAGTCAGTCAGCATTTTTAGTTGATTTAAAGGCTTTTTTGCCAGCTTTTGTTTGTCCACAGAGCAAAAAAAAGAAAAAAAAGTTCACCTTCATAGAGGTTATTTGAATAAAATACTCCACACAATGGATGGATTTCGTAAAACTGTGCAAAAGTTGGTGCTTTTGTGCATGGTAGCCAATTTGCTTATAATTTCAGCTTGTTCAATTAAGCTTTTACAAAAACTGGAAGCTTATTGGTTTCTATGCAGAGCTGCACCAGATTTTGCACTCTCCAGTTTTAGTAAATCATCCTCAATATGTTCTCTGTATGTGACTGTTTGGTCAGCTCTTACTCTCAGCCTGTTCCTAGCACAGACTTAATCTCTCTCTCTAGCTTCACACTACTATACTTTATTATTCAGTTGTGAGATGGAGTGTTCAGCTATTAGCTGCTTGTTTACTGCTGAACAATCAAGACAAGGAGCCAACAATTCTGCCCGATAAAACACAAAAGTTTGAGTCCCACACTCCATCCCTTGACCAGCTAGGACTGTCTGTCACATTTTTATTGTATTTAACTGGGTCTTTTGTCAATTGAGTTTTTACATGTGATAAAAGGAGGGAGCAAGAGGAGCAGTGAAGAAATAGAAATGACCAATATACGTACAGTACATAGCAAAAAGGAGACCAGAGTTGAGATTACTTAGCACTCCACCATCAGTTTTGTTTCTGCTCTACATTGCCTTCTGTGTATCTGTTCATTACAGTGTTATTTTTTATTTCAATTTCTCAATTTGTGATGATATACTAAAGGTAAAAAGACAGTTCTTTTCTTACTGTGACAACTTCCATAATCCAATCTGGTGCAAGCAAAAATACAGCTTTTTTTCCCTTGCATGTAATTGGGTATTCTTTGCAAAGTGAATTTTCACTGCCTTCAATATTTTAAGGAATCAAACTTACTGTGGAAATATTTAAATCATAGAAACTCTTCTGTTTGTAAGTGTTAGATAGTACAGAACCTGGTCTTAACAAATTGGTAGCTGCCAGCTAGGCTCAGCACAAAAATATTTGGGAGTTCGGGTCGTTAAGCCTCCTTTCTCTTCATTGGAATGCTTTGTCTCCAGTGTGAGTGTTCACATGGTACACAAGTCAGTTCATGATGTCTCTAAATTATAGAAGTTATTAGAGGTAAGGAACATTAAGCATTTTACCCATTATTCTACTAGCCCTGTATTTTTCTACTAAGCCTACGGACAGCAGTGATGGATACAATGAGTGTTTACATGCTATACAATATTCTGCATCGATTAACCTGGTAAAAAGTTAGAACGCTGAGAACATCGATTTCCAGCATATTTAGCTGTGTTGGATCTGTAGTGGAAGTAAAAGGTATAATTGTGTCTCCTATCAATACTTATAGACATGTAAAGATAACCAATTGAGAAATGGTTATGTCAATGAAAAACAAAAAAATTGTCCTGGCGCTAATCCCTTGGATATGTTCCTGTCGGATTGTGATACCAACTGGCTGTGGGGTAAGGGGTAGAACCAATGAGTGCTGTGACACCTAGGCTGCCAAATCCCTGACACAGGATGAAGTGCAGACTCTGAAATTTGGTAGAAAAGAGGGATGGCGCACTACGGTGTGGTAATAAGCCATGTATCTTTAAGTCAGAACACTGGTAAATGGTGTTAATAAAGGAGTGTCATGGAAGTTTTATTGATGAAATAAAAACAAACCAGTCCTGGAGTCTCCGGTATCACTCTGGGGTGCTGTGGGAGTTCCATGCCACGGAGAGCAGGATGACCCCAACACGAAGGTGGTGAGGGGGGAGGAATGTAAAATCCCGGGGGTCCAGAAGAACACCAATGCGGATCAATGTAACCGTACGGGTACTGTGTGCGGCCGCTACACAGACCGAATACCGGATCAGTCGATATAGCCGGAAATATCCCCTTGTACACGTCACCGGAAGTGATGACCCTACTCAGATGGAACGCAAGCTTCTGGTTGCCGTAACTACAGGTTTTGCGCGCATGCGCTTTATCAAGTTACAGCAACAGGTAACTAGGAGCTATTTAAAGCCCAGGAGAGGGGCGGGATAAAAACGAAACAATCAGAAAATGGCAGACAGAAGACGAAGAACAAAAAATGTAAATGAAGAGGAGGAGGAAAAAAGGGGAAGAGGATTCCCACAGCAGCCCTAAGGATGCGAAGGCTTCAATACAATATATGTATATAAATGTAATATAATAATAAAATACAATGACGCAATGGTGAACAACACAATAAATCAATAAAAAAAATATGGTACATATACATTCATATAGATTGAATTACCATACTTGGAGCGCTGTTGTATTGGCCATATGTGGGATAAAGCTAAAACATAAAACTCACATGTCAATGAGCATACTGCATTTCTGAAGGCCAAACTATCTTGTGAGAAAAAAAAAATATTAATTAAAAATGCATTTCCCAGGACAATCATTATTGTGTTCCAAAAATAAGGCTGTGGCCTGGGGTACCTTGTAGGTACATTATCATGCATGTGGAAGCCATGCATGTTTATGCCACAAGTGTTTTGCAGAACAACCTTATGGTGGTTGGATCTTCCACCTCTCATTTAGTTTTTGTAACTAGCATGAACAACCTCAATTCAAAATGCATACTGTACAAACCTAAACATTGGACCTCCCTATTTTAACATTTTATTTTTAAAAACATTACTGCACATGTATTCAAACCAGCTAATATTTTCATCAATGTAGATGCTCTTATTTTATTAGAAGTCTTTATAAACAATATTTTAAGTGCTTTACAACCATACAGTGTGTCACCTTAAAAGTTTCATTCATCAAGAAGTTAAAGAAGAAGTTTTGCCAGAAGGTGAAGAAGCTTGTTAAGTTATCCCGGAGATTCAGTGTAAATCACACGTGGTTCAGTTCAAATCTGTGCAGGCGTTTTTAAACAAAATTACATTTTTTATGACACTATAAATGATGGATGCATGTGCGTTTGGTCTACAGGTCATGATGTATTTGATGGGGGTTAACTCCCGCCCACGGGGCAGTTGGGAGACACCCCCACTTATTAAAGCTATGTCACTATATTATTTAAGTGGGGAAGCAAGACATGGTCTTTTTGGCTTTGAGGAAGAGGCAAGTCCTTGAAATGTGTCAGCTTTTTGGACTTCTTAAATGTTACCTGTATTGTGATATTTTGCATTGTGGACCTAAAAGCTGCTGTTTTCTATGACAAGCTGTGATGCATCTGCCAGTTTGTGAGTATAAAACCACCTTTTACATTTTAAAGATTATTTTGAAGGATAATGCACTAGGCCGGTGTTTTGTTTTATGGTTTCAGTGTTCTTAGACTTCCCCAGTCCTATGAGGGCAGCAAGGCGTGACATATGCAAGCAAGCCAGGATAGGAATATAGAAAACTGTCATTTCTGGGTCCACTCTCAAGCGCAGGAGATTTTGTGTTTGCAATTTACTCAGAATATCTTCAGCAGATATTAGGTGACCAAATCTCTAGGCTTTTAGACATGTGACAAGCACTAAAAGGATTCTTGAGCCACATTTTCCTAAAGAAAGTAAATATTTCTATCCTTCTATTACTTCTTAATGGTACGTTCCAACAAGACTGGTAACATTTAAGTATAGTTCTGCAATAAAGTGCACCCATCACAAACCTATGTAATTCAAGCTGAACATATGATGACAAAAACTGTGGGGTTGATTCACTAAAACTGGCGAATGAAAAATCTAGTACAGCTCTGCATAGAAACCAGCTTCCAGTTTTGGGTTTTGTTTAAGCTAAATTAAACAAGCTGAAGCTAGAAGCTGATTGGCTACCATGCACAGCTGCACCCGATTTTGCACTCTCTAGTTTTAGTAAATCAACCCCAGTATATTAGCAGAGGTTACTGTCTGTGAAAAACCTAACTAAAAATGATGGCGAAATAGGGAGAGTATAGATTAAAATCTCAAACTCTTTAAAACGTTCCCTGTTGCCATAACCCTCCACCTCCCGAGTCTCCCTGTAGCTCTTTGATGTGTTGCATTTACCAGTAGAGCGGCTCAGGGGAGAATGGGGCATTGATCAAGCTAAGCTTTTTTCAGTAAAAGTCAACATTTGCATGTAACTTAAGTTACCAAAATCTCTGAAACTATAATGTGGTTTTCATTAAAGTCATTCTGAATATTTTTTTTATTTTTTTTTTTACATAAAGTATACGTATGTGCAAAATAACTTACATTTAATGTAATACAATTAGGCTACACAATACAATTCTCTTATGTTTTTTATTTTTTTATACTTGCTAGCAAGATAAACCTGTCAAAGGGCATTTGACAAACAGGATAATTTATCCAATTAGACAATACATTAAACATGTCCATCAAAGAGTAGCATTTTTTCCCACAAATAGTAAAGCCAACTTCTCACATGTCTTGCACTGAAATTGCAC
This sequence comes from Pelophylax lessonae, assembly GCF_965119305.1. Lineage (NCBI taxonomy): Eukaryota > Metazoa > Chordata > Amphibia > Anura > Ranidae > Pelophylax > Pelophylax lessonae. The sequence goes on from NC_138770.1 coordinate 352,203,343, forward strand.
ATTGTATTTAACATTTAAGATATATATCTTCTAATTAACAATATAAACATAAAACACAGAACACTTTACTTCCTAAGGAATTTATATGGAGCTTGGAGTGGACAAGATTCCATGGTTGAAAATGTATGTAACGTCTTCTCACTTTGGTGCCTCTTGATGTCGTAAAAACCTATCTGAAAGTACATAGTCAACAAGTTAATACAATAAATAATAAAATGTGTCATTAAATGTTAAGTTGCACATATAGTATATTTAAAGTTGCTAAACTGCAACATCAATATCCACTTTTTTTCTAGAGCCCCAAATCCCAATTTTATATAGACTGTTAGCCTTGCTTCCACCCCTCATGCCTTCCATTTCTCTTTGTTGTTCAATGAGACTACCAACCATATTAAAGAGTACATGGTATCTAAGTGCCAAAATGGATGTGATAGTTTAGCAAATGTAAAACCATTTCAGTTTTGTTTTTAAAGCTTCAGATTTCTTTCTTTTTTTTTTATAGTGTGGAGTGTGGAAAGCTTAGACCATCTATCATGTTCTTGTTACGGTTTACTGTATGTTCACCTATGTTGGTATTTCCCTGTAATCCCTGTCTGAAGACAAAACAAAAAAAAAAAGTAATTTGATAGTAATCGTCATTGTTCCATGTGTTCCACTTAACCTTTTTTTCCTAGTTTCATTGCTCCAAGGATAAATATGGTTGAACTAACCAAAGGAAACCTAGTCTACAAATAATACCAACTCTTCCACACTCAAAGGTTTTGGGTGGAGTTCTACCTTTGGGTTTATATGCTGTTTTTGATTTTTTGAGTTACAAAAGTGACAAAAGAAAGGGGTAGTTGCACCAGAGCTTTGTAAAAGATGGGATGCTCTGCTGGCTTCCATTATTCAATCATTTGCAAGCAAAAATTGTGTGTTTTTTAATTGTTTGCAAAGTGAAGTTTCACCTTGTTTATTAAGAATTGGAAGAACTGCAATTGCAAAGTTCACAGTCTAGATGCCTTTAGTAAATCGGTCCCAAATTTTCCAGTTAACTTATAAATAGTTAATTTATAATAGTTTCCAGGTAACTTATCATAGTTGCTTTATCTTACCTGAAATAAAAAATGGTTTTGCAATACTTCAATATTTATTTGAACTTTCAATACTTATAATCTCAGGACCAGTTATCCTGCATATGGTTGTGTCAGTAATTATCAAACATATAATACACATTTAATATATTTAGCCAAGCATAACCACCTGCATCACCACCTGCAAAATACGTTTCATTTTCAAAGCTAACATACCAGGAAAAGAATACTTATTTTCCAAAAAGTTTTCAGTTGAATACACTGAATTTTTAAAAAAAAATCATTAATTGAGAACTAGAAGCCTTTAGTCAATGTCGGTACTTGTTGTTCATTCATTTTCATTAATTTACAGAACTCTGTGAATGAATGGATGTGGTTGTGTGGCTTAGGTTCAGGGTTCAAGACAGGCCTCCCTGTAGGAGATATCCTGGAACCCATCTAAAGCCCTCCTGTCTCCTAGCCTGACACCTCCTGTTTTTTTTAGGTGGGGGTCACCTTTGCCCTTGACAGAGTAGACCTGTCTCCTAATGGAAGCCCCCAAATATGCCCAAGCCAATCGTTATAAGGGCTGGGCACACCTGCATTATGCGCAAGCCAATCATACGGGTTGTGCACGCTCAGTCTGCTGGTTTTCTACAAGACCTGGTCACTGGGTTGGAGATTTTTTTCTCTTCCAAAGCACTTAAAAATTTCCAAACTATGGAGCCCAATCTTGAAATACCAAAGTGAAGAGAAAGTTGTAAAAACTGTTTTATATGCACATAACTGATTCTCTGGACACCCACACTGCATATGTGAGAACCCCCTGTGTTCTTTTTACAACCATTTTCACAGTGGCAGGGCCTCACACTGTCCCACTATATGGTTTCTAATAAGCCTAGGCTGTAAAGAAAGGGCATTTATACTCACCTCACTTATATGTGTACACAGATGACGTATATACTGTATATGGGATCTGATTGATCTGCCAAAGGATTTTTGTTCATCCAATCCTGAGAACACACAACACAGCCAAGTGGATGACACCACTTTCTTTAGACTGTGGAACGAATACAGTATTGTTCTCTGGACCATTCTAACCTGCTGACTGGCCATTAAAAGAGCAGAAGCAAATTGATAGGGTCATCCCTTCCTCCCAGTCCTGCCCCTCCCTCTCCAATTCTGCAGTACAGAAGAATGCAAGTGACTAATATGATGAAAAATGCAGGTACTTATACTGGCTGCATTTATAGAATTAACGTGTATCTTATCTACAGTATATGTGGGGCTGTGCCTGCACTTCAAGGGTTAAAGTGGTTGTTACCACAATAATGCATATCACTACTAGCCCCTCTATTATATATAGACATACAACACTGTATATGTGTTTTATTAAAATGAAGCTTGTTAATACCTTTTTTACAGCTATATATTTAGGCCAGTTACATGACTCCGGGCTGGTCTGCTATTCTGATCCCTGGGCTACAGCATGAGGGGCCAAGATCTCCCTCTGATGTCAGCCGCGGAGGTCACAAGGCCACTCAGCCCCTCCCACAGTAACCCTGGATTAGAGTAGGAGATGGCTGGGAGTCACGTGACCGGCTTGAAGATAGCTGGTAGAAGGTGCTTACAAGCTTTGTTTTAATAATACACATACAGTGTGGTATGCCTAGATATAATAGAGGGACTGGTAGTGACAATTGGTAATATTTTATTCACTACTAATAGCTGCAGGAGTGGGAGCGGAGACAGAGACACTGACACAGACCTGACAGACAGTGAGGGAGGGGATGAGGGGGACAGAGGAGAGCTGCGGATGATGGAGGCAAACCATGGTGATCAGGGCTCAGCAGCCATGATTATCGTGGTCCGCTCACAGAGGGAGACACAGCAAGTGGCAGAATCAGCCAGGTTTTTTACAGTTTAGAGAGAGGCAGATTAGACAGAACAAGCAAGCACTGTGCTGTTTAATCTGCTGTAAGGGAACAGGATCTCTCTCTCTCTTTTTTTTTTTTTTAACAAACACTTTAATTGCTCATTTAGGTCTAGGGGGCTACAGAAAACCAGATCTTCTTACCCAATTCTCCACACCTCTCTACTGCTAGATTGGTCCCCACAGCATCTTCTTCCCCATGCTCCCTGGCCCATTTCCTCAAGACCAATGCAAAGTCCATAGCCCTACACTGGACAAGAGGATGCTGAGGGACAGTTCACTGCTGGAGCGTGGGCAAGTGCCATCTGCTGGAGGAGCAGAGGATCAAGTAGGTAAAGGTTCTTTTCTTTTTCCCTAGACAAAACAAGCAGTTAACCGTTCCAGTGCAAGTGCAGCCCTATTGCATAGGATGATTTTATAGTTTCCCAAAGTTGGGCTTTAACTGCCTCCCATCTGACCAATGTATATATACTGTACAGTCGGACAGGAGCAGTGCCAATGCGGATGGACATACCCCTATCAGACACAGTGGATATCAGACCCTGATACCATGCCACTGTGATTTGCCCTGGTACTATGTAATTGCGGTGACCCTTCTGTGCATATAGGCTGTGAAAAAGTCCCACACATGTGGTATCCCCATAGTCAAGAGACATAGAAGAATGTATTTTGGGGTGTAATTGTAAAAAAAACTATTTTTTTATATTTCTTTATTTTCCAAAAAAGTGACAAACATTACAACTTTAAAAAACTCACTATGCTTTTTGCAAAATACCTTAGACTGTCTACTTTTTAAAAAGGGTTCATTTGGGGGATATTTGTACTGCCCTGGCATTTTAGGGCCTCAAGAAATGAGATCAGTACATAAGGACTGATCATTTTTCAAGCATACTGTATATACCAGAGTTTGTAGGCTCTATAACTTTCACACAGAATAAATAAGATTCACTTATTTGGGTTATTTTTACCAAAGAAATGTAGCAAAATACAGGTTGGCCTAATTTCTTTAAGAAATATTATTTATTTGCAAAATTTTAACAAAAATTAATAAAATGTTTTCTTTCAAATTTTTCTGTATTTTTTGTTTATAGAGCAAACAAATAAAAATCCAGGGGCAATTAAATACCACCAAAAGAAAGCTCTATCCGTCAAAAAAAAAAAAAAAAAAAAAAAAAAAATATATATATATATATATATATATATACACAGTAAAACCTTGGATTGAGAGTAACTTGGTTTAAAAGTGTTTTGCAAGACAAGCAAATTTTTTTTTATAAATTTTGACTTCATAAACAAGCGATGTCTTGATATACAAGTAGCATCATGTCACAACTGAGTATAAAAGAGAAGAGAGGTGCCTCTAAGTGTTGCAATATGGTTACATTTAATGAAAGTTCAAAATTTAGCAATTCGCACGGTTGATGATTAAAAGGAGGCACATCTAGGTATGCAGGCATCCAGAGTAAGTTGTCCACATAGACCATCCTCCGCACCACCATCGGCATCATCCCTTCCAATCTTCCCTCCACGCCTCGCTTTTATATCACTCTACTTGCAGGGCAGTTCTCCCGGTCATGACTGCAGACTGTCGGCGGTGCGGAGGATGGGCTATTCAGCATAGCTGTCAGCCAGCTTTACCCAGGATGCCTGCATAGGTAGATGTGCCTCCTTTTAATCATGAACCATGTGAGTTGCTAAATTTTGAACCTTCATTAAATGTAACCATGTTGCTACACTTAGAGGCGCCTCTCTTCTCTTTTATACTCTGTAGCTCCTGCTGGATTTTGCTTCCAATCCCTTTGTTGAGTCTGCCATTTGTGGATGGACATTTTATGGTTACACAACCTATCACATTGCTATAATCTTTTTATATGGACAATAAACTGAAAGACTTAAGAATAAATAACTGTGGGATGAATCATCTGAGTTTATATTATTTCTGTGGATTACAAGCATGTTTCAGGAACGAATTATGCTCACTATCCAAGGTTTTACTGTGTGTGTATATATATATATATATATATATATCTATATATAGATATATATATATATATATAACAGGGCTTGATCTAGCCTGTCTGATGTGTGTGTGCGCAGTAAAAAAATGTCAAGGGGGCAGAGGATAGGAGTTTTATAGGGTAGTGTACAGAGGCTATTGGTTTTGAGGTAAGTGTACAGGGGGCAGCAGGGCAGAGGACATGAATGAGCAGGACAGTGCACAGGAAGTGAACAGAGCAAAGAATGGAAGGTCAATAGGGAACGAGCTGAGGACAGCGGTAAGTAAGGTGGAGGACAGGGGTCACTGCTGAAGAAGCAGAGGGCAGGGGCCACCACTGGCAAGACAGAGGACAGGAAACACTGCTGGCAGGGAAGGGGAGAGGGGATCTCTGTTGGCGAGGCAGAGGACAGGGATCACCACTAGAGAGGGAGAGGGCAGGAATCATGGCTGGAGGGTCAGAAGACAGGGATCACTGTTGGAAAGCCAGAGGACAGGGATCATGGCTAGAGAAACAGAGGACAGGGATCACGGCTGGAAAGGCAGAGGACAGGGATCATGGCTGGAGAAGCAGAGGACAGGGATTACTGCTGTAAAGGGAGAAGACAGATCACCATTGGCATGGCAGAGGACAGGAATGACTGCTGGAGAGGCAGAAGTCAGGGATTCCCACTGGAGAGAGAGAAAACAGGGATTGCTGCTGGAGAGTCAAAGGACAGGGATCGCCGCTGGAGAGTCAGAGGACAGGAATCACTACTGGAGAGTCAGAGGACAGGGATCATGGCTGGAGAGGCAGAGCACAGGGATCACCTCTGATACAGCACTTGGTGGAGCTTCTTTCCCATCCCAGCACTGTACACAGCTCCTACTCCCTACACTACACAGAGCTGAAATCACATTCTTTTACTTACAGCTATAATCTTCATAGGGTGTAGCTGGCTGCTATGTTGCCATTCTGACCTATGGTATTCCCAGGTCAGAAGGGCAATGTAAATGCAGGTGCCAGATACACCCTGTGAAGATTGCGGCTGTAAGTAAAAGAATGGGATTTCAGCTCTGTGTAGTGTAGGGAGTAGGAGCTGTGTACAGTGCTGGGATGGGAAAGGGGATCAGTGGCCAGGCAAAGCATCCAGGGTAGAGGGGGGTGGTCAGGGGGATTTGTGGGGATGCAATTGAGATGGGGGAGGGGTGCAGCCCCCCACTAGATCCCGCCATGGTATAAAATTCATTTTGGTAAAGTGCTGCATGAATAATTATCATTCAAAGTGTGAAAGCATTGAAATCTGAAAAATAGCCTGAACTGGAAGGGCATGAAACAGTCCGGACTTGAAGTGGTAAAATTGCAACATTACAAATATCAGCTCTCACAAGCAGTTGCTCCTTCAGTGGATATAAATGGTTATAAGGTTTCAAAGATATGAAATCTTCAGACTTTTGTCTAAAGGTGATGTGTATAGGATGAACTGTATAAAAGCTGGTGAACAGCCATTCCTTGTGATCCTGCAGGAACAAAAATTGCAAGCCGCTATAATAATTGATCCCATGCAGGTTGTAGTCAGTAAATTCATATTCATTGTAATATTTTTTTCATAGCATAAAAAATGATGAAACAAAGAGTTATGTGTGTTCATTAGAATACTACTTTTGTCACTTCATTTTGTTTTCTAAAATATGGCGTGACAAGGGACCAGAGCATCCTTTGTTTTCTTACACATGTTTTATCTGCAACATAGCATGACTGTTATTAATCATTTTGTTGTCACTGGAGTATAAAATAAATTGCTCTGACCGGCAAGGTTAGTCACTGAGTTTCAGGTCACTGACACTGGGAAAAGATGACAAACACATGGGAGACCTTCGGGGGGATTGTGATCGCATGTAGAGGTGTAAATGCGATAAGAGATTTACAGCTCTTTCAGGTGCATTTTAATATCCGAGGAATATATGTTCATATTAATAGATGTGTATAAAAATCCAGGGTGTAGTTCAAGCTTGACAGTTATAATTAAGATTTTGCAAATCCATTTTCACTGTGATAAGAAGAAACTGTTGTTAAATACATTACAGTTAAACTAAGCTAAGACACTTCTAGGCAAGGAACACAATTCATTATTAAATATGCAGTGGGAATAGTTGCTCACTGGTGTTGAACACTTCTCTACCCACAATGCTTTAATTAGAAGCCTCAACTCCGCTACTGGGAACTGTTTTGGAGTTTTCTTCACGGACACATCTGTGCCTAAAAAATACCAGTTGTGTACCAGGCCTGATATGTTTGTCTACTGACATTTTTTTCATGATGGATTATTTTATAACGTGGTATCAATATACAGCAAGTACCAAAAAATGTAAATTGTGCTGTGCAAATCTATGTATTCTATATAAACACATGAAATCTAAATAGAATGCACAGATTTGCGCAGCACAATTTACATTTTTTTATACTTATCTTGCACCCACGGCAAGGGAGTGAACAGTGCTAGCAGCATCTCTAATCAACACCATAGATTGCTCGCAGTCCATATCAATTTTATTGTTATACAGCAAGTATCATTTGGTTCTACATGTGTCCTAAAACATTTAAACACAAAACTCATGGCAGACATAAATAAATAATCAAAATGAATGCTGCTCTGTATTTATTAATATAGTACATACTATTCTAATAGAACAAATAGGAGGATGCCGAGTTTTATGAAAGACTGATTACCATTCTGCTAAAGAGAAAAAAGGCTACTGACATACGGTAAACCTCCTAAAATGTTTCTTGATGTGAGGTAGTTACCTAGGCTGCTCGTGAACAACAAGTACAGAAAAGCTTTTTTTTTAACTTTAACTATGACTTTTTGACTATGTTTTTGGTCACTGATAGAACTGCATTGTTTTATTTTTGACTCCATCTATGTCATAGTGAAATGCGTGCATATCTGATGTAACAGATCACTTCCTGACAATGCATGGAGTATTTCATGGTATTTTGGTTTGCTATTTTAGAGTTTTTGGTGCTGATTTTTTGAAACGTGGATCACAAGGTTTCAATTTTATTGTCTAAATGCAGGATAGAAAATTAAGGTTATTGTTTTTTAAATATTATTTTATACCAGTCAGCCTTCCAAAAATATACTATATTGTCAAAAAGTATTGAGAAACCTGCCTTTACACGCACACGAACTTCAATGGCATCCCAATCTTAGTCCGTAGGGTTCAATATTGAGTTGGCCCTCCCTTTGCAGCTATAACAGCTTCAACTCTTCTGGGAAGGCTGTCCACAAGTTTAGGAGTGTGTCTATGGGAATGTTTGACCATTCTTTCAGAAGCGCATTTGTGAGGTCAGGTGCTAATGTTGGATGAGAATTCATCCCAAAGATGTTCCTTTGGTTTGAGGTCAGGACTCTGTGCAGGCCAGTCAAGTTCCTCCGCCCCAAACTCGCTCATCCATGTCTTTATGAACCTTGCTTTTTGCACTGGTCAAAATCATTTAGGGGGGGGGGTAATGGGGTGGGGTTGGGCTTGGCTCCTTAGTTCCAGTGAAGGAAACTCTTAAGGCGTCAACATACAAAAACATTTTGGACAATTTCATGCTCCCAACTTTGTGGGAACAGTTTGGGGATGGCCCCTTCCTGTTCCAACATGACTGCTCACTAGTGCACAAAAAAGGTCCATAAAGACATGAATGAGCGAGTTTGGGGTGAAAGAACATGACTGGCCTTCACAGAGTCCTGACCTCAACCCAATAGAACATCTTTGGGATTAATTAGAGCGGAGGCTGCGAGCGGGGCCTTCTCGTCAAACATTAGTGCCTGACCTCGCAAATATGCTTCTGGAAGAATGATCAAACATTCCCATAGACACACTCCTAAACCTTGTGGACAGCCTTCCCAAAAGTGTTGAAGCTGTTATAGCTGCAAAGGGTGTGAATAACTCAATATGGAACCCTACGGACTAAGACTGGGATGCAACTAAAGTTCATGTGCGTGTAAAAGCAGGTATCACAATACTTTTGACAATATAGTGTATCTGATAACCACAAAAAATGCTTACTAAAGGAGAATTTGGATCCACAAATCTTCTGTGAATCATTTGAAATACTTAAATATTTATTTATACATATACAGTATACAGGTGCATCTCAGAAAATTAGGATATCATCAAAAATTATTTTTTATACAGAAATGTTGGAAAATTATGTCCATGTACAATATAGTAGGCACTCAATACTTGGTCAGGCTTCTTTTGCATGAATTACTGCATCAATGTGGTGTAGCATGGAAGCGATCAGCCTGTGGCACTTCTAAGGGTGTTATGGAAGCCCTGATTGCTTTGATAGAGGCTTTCAGCTCATCTGCATTGTTGGATCCTGGTGTCTTTCATCTTCCTCTTGACAATATCCCACAGATTCTCTATGGGGATTAGGTCAGGCGAGTTTGCTGACCAATCAAGCACAGTAATACCATGATCATTAAACCAGTTAATGGCACTTTTGGCAGTATGGGCAGGTGTGACCTTGATTTCCAAATCAAATGCAAAGTTTTTCACAGTCTGTGATGGTTTGGGGAGCCATGTCATCTGCTGGTGTTGGTCCACTGTGTTTTATCAAGTCAAAAGTCAGCACAGCCCTCTACCAGGAAATTCTGTGGCACTTCATGCATCCCTCTGCTGATCAGCTTTATGGAGATGCTGATTTCATTTTCCAGCAGGACTTGGCACCTGCCCACACTGCCAAAAGTACCAATACCTGGTTTAATGATCATGGAATCACTGTGCTTGATTGGCCAGCAAACTCGCCTGGCCTAAACCACATAGAGAATCTGTGGGGTATTGTCAAGATGAAGATGAGTGACACCAGACCAAAGCATCCTGGGCTTCCAAAACACCTCAGCAGTGCCAAAGATTGATCGCCTCCATTCCACACCACATTGATGCAGTAATTCATGAAAAAGGAGCCCTGACCAAGTATTGAATGCAAACTATACTGTACATAGACATACTTTTCAGTAAGCCAAAATTTCTGTTTTAAAAAACATTTTTTTTAAATTTAATTGGTCTTATGTAATATTCTAATTTTCTGAGATACTGAAATTTGGGTTTTCATTAGCTGTAAGCCATATTCATCAACATTAAAATAAAGAAATGCTTGAATTATATCACTCCGTGTGTAATGCATCTATATAAAATATATGAGTTTCATTTTTTGAATTTAATTACTGAATTAAATTAACTTTTTGATGATATTCTAATTTTATGAGATGCATGTGTATGTGTGTGTATATACTGTGTGTGTGTGTGTATATATATATATATATATATATATTTATATATATATATATATACTGTGTGTGTATATGTACAGTATCTCACAAATGTGAGTACAACCCACATATTTTTGTAAATATTTGATTATATCTTTTGATGTGACAACACTGAAGAAATGACACTTTGCTACAATGTAAAGTAGTGAGTGTACAGTTGTATAACAGTGTAAATTTGCTGTCCCCTTAAAATAACTCAACACACAGCCATTAATGTCTAAACTGCTGACAACAAAAGTGAGTACACCCCTACGTGAAAATGTCCAAATTGGGCCCAATTAGCCATTTTCCCTCCCCTGTGTCATGTGACTCATTAGTGTTACAATGTCTTAGGTGTGGATGGGGAGCAGGTGTGTTAAATTTGGTGTTATCACTCACACTCTCTCTTACTGGTCACTGGAAGTTCAACATGGCACCTCATGGCAAAGAACTCTCTGAGGATCTCAAAAAAAGAATTGTTGCTCTACAAAAATATGGCCTAGGCTATAAGAAGATTGCCAAGATCCTGAAACTGAGCTGCAGCACAGTGGCCAAGACCATACAGCAGTTTAACAGGACAGGTTCTGCTCTGAACAGGCCTCGCCATGGTCGACCAAAGAAGTTGAGTACACATGCTCATCATCATATCCAGAGGTTGTCTTTGAGAAATAGAGGCATGAGCACTGCCAGCATTGCTGCAGAGGGTGAAGGGGTGGGTGGTCATCCTGTCTGTGCTCAGACCATACGCGGCACACTGCATCACATTGGTCTACATGGCTGTCGTCCCAGAAGGAAGCTTCTTCTAAAGATGATGCACAAGAAAGCCCGCAAACAGTTTGCTGAAGACAAGCAGACTAAGGACATGGTTTATTGGAACCATGTCCTGTGGTGTGATGAGACCAAGATAAACCTATTTGGTTCAGATGGTGTCAAGCGTGTGTGGTGGCAATCAGGTCAGGAGTACAAAGATAAGTGTGTCTTGCCTACAGTCAAGCATGGTGGTGGGAGTGTCATGGTCTGGGGCTGCATGAGTGCTGCTGGCACTGGGGAGCTACAGTTCATTGAGGGAACCATGAATGCCAAGATGCACTGTGACATACTGAAGCAGAGCATGATCCCCTCCCTTCGGAGACTGGGCCGCAGGGCAGTATTCCAACATAATAATGACCCCAAACACCCCTTCAAGACAACCACTGCCTTGATAAAGAAGCTGAGGGTAAAGATGATGGACTGGCAAAGCATGTCCCCAGACTTAAACCATATTGATATTTGTGGGGCATCCTCAAGCAGAAGGTGGAGGAGCGCAAGGTCTCTAACATCCACCAGCTCCATGATGTCGTCATGGAGGAGGACTCCGGTGGCAACCTGTGAAGCTCTGGTTAACTCCATGCCCAAGAGAGTTAAGGCATTGCTGGAAAATAATGGTGGCGACACAAAATATTAACACTTTGGGTCCAATTTGGACATTTCCACTTAGGGGTTTACTCACTTTTGTTGTCAGCAGTTTAGACATTAATGGCTTTGTGTTGTTATTTTAAGGGGACAGCAAATTTACACTGATATACAAGCTGTACACCCACTACTTTATATTGTAGCAAAGTGTCATTTCTTCAGTGTTGTCACATGAAAATATATAATAAAGTATTTAAAAAAATGTGAGGGGTGTACTCTTTTGTGAGATACTGTATGTATATCTATATATATCTATATATATATATATATCTATATATATATATATATATATATATATATACACATACTGTATACACACAGTTGTGCTCATAAGTTTATATACCCTGGCAGAATTTATGATTACTTGCCCATTTTTCAGAGGATATGAATGATAACACAAACACTTCTTTCACTCATATTTAGTTTTTGGCGGAGGCCATTTATTATCAATCAATTGTGTTTACTTTATTTAAATCATAATGACAACAAAAACTACCCAGATGACCCTGATCAAAAGTGTGACAGAACCCACTGTCACTGTGTGTTTTGGAAGGGACTGTGCGCGTGCCTCCTACTGACAGACTATGGGCCAGAAGGTACTGGAGAACTGGGGACATGCTGGCATTGAGTTAATGTAATGTAATGCTACAGCCCTTCTCCCCCCACCCCCCCCTCTTGTTGCTGTGTTTAATTGTGTTGATTCATGACACATAGACAAGGGTCTGGACTGGAGACATCTCTCCGCAGGGGGTGTTTATTGAGAGACTGCCTGTTTACCATAATCTCATTAGGTTATCTGTAGCCTGTTTCAATGTACAAATGTTCAGTTCCCATTGGTTGTTCCTTGTCCTCTTCCCCTCTTTGGCAAGGCTAAGGGGAGTGGCCCTAACTGTGTGTAAAACTGTATGTCTTGGAATTTAATAAACAGTTTAAGCTCTGCATGTTTAACCCTCAACACCTGTGTGGATTGTCTCGTGATTGAGGGGTTAAGGGCTAGGTATGGCTAATCGGCAGGCTGTGGGTGCGTTTGGAGGACAGGAGACACAGGTCTGGCGGATGTGCCCACCGGGGGTATCTAAGATCCGTCACAGTGGTGGCAGCGGTGGGATGTCTCCTGCAGTCCAGGACATCCAAACCACAACCAGGATTCAAGATCTGGGCAGCTGCCGAGGAGTGATATGGGGACCAGCCAGCATGAGAGCGGAGTTCGGGAGGAGGCTGCAAGGCATGCGGAAGCAACATCGGGGACCAGCGACAGAGCACACCATGCTCGGCTGGGAGGATGTGATCCGCCGGCAACTCTGGCATTGAGGCGCTAAGCCACGAGCGGCGCCATCAGGGGAAGATCCTTCCCTCCTCCACAGAGATGTACTGGACGCAGTACCGTGCGCGAGAGGTGTTCCTGAGGGAACGACCGCGAGACGAATGGAAGACGGAGTTCAGAAGATTGGTCCAGGAGGAAATGAGACTGGACGCCAGCTACAGGGCCCTCCGGTGGTTCGCGGCTCAACTGTGGCCAGGTACAGCAGATGGCAGCCCGACAGAAGGCGTTGGCTATGGCGGCGTGGGGCTGCTCCATCAAAAAAATGTACGGAGACCCAGACTTTGGGAGCGATGAGGAGTGGCGGCTGGAACACATTCTTGACTTCCGAGATGAGGTGCTGGACCTCCCCGAAGAGGCGTGTGACCTGGAGGAATTGGAGTTCCTGGTTGACCAGGAATGGGACCTGGAGATTGCCTACAAGCGGCTGTTTGACGGTGATCAGCAGCCTGGCATGGCTCCCGTTGCCTGGGACTGTCCGGGAGAAATAGCAGACAGTCACAAAGATGAGAAATCAAATGGGGCCAGGGGTGCTCCTGCGTTTTCCCGTCCTAACCGCAATGGAAGAAGCAGCGATGATACAGAGGGCACTGCGAGTGCTAGAATGCCGGAACGCACCGGAGGTCCCCCAGGCAGCGAGACAAGCTAATAGCATGAAGGTCTCAGAAAGGGGAGTTGAGACAGGCGCTGGAAGGCTGGGAAATGGTGATCAGCAGCAAGTCCAGAGTATCTCATCTGGTGCCCCAGCAGAAGCGCTGGCTACAGGGCAGAGTGCCCCTGGCATCTGCCCAGCATCAGAAAAAGAGTGGGATCCAGAGAGTCTGAGAGAGGATCCATGTGAGCTGTTGCCCCAACAGCAGATATCCCCACCGGGAGTAGAGGAAGCAATTCTCCCTCCCCAGCAATTGGACACTACCCCAGTGTTTATCCCCCCAGCAGAAGCGCTGGCTACGGAGCAGAGTGCCGCTGGCCTCTGCCCACCCTCAGAGTTAGATCCAGGGAGACCGAGGGATGACCTCAGTGAGCCGTTTCCCCAGCACTTAGACACTACCCCCGTGTTTATCCCCCCAGCAGAAGCGTTGGCTACGGGGCAGAGTTCCGCTGGCCCCTGCCCAGTCCTCAGTATGTTTTTGGAGGGTTTGGGAGACCGCCCCTGTCAGAAGTCACCCCAGTGGCTGGTCACAGAACCGGCAGGGGAGAAAACCCTCCCCCCTCTCCAGCAGTTGTACCCAGCTTTTGCATATGTTCCCCCGGCAGAAGCGCTGGCTACAGGACAGAGCGCTGATGGTCTCTGCCCAGCATCAGAACAAGAGATAAAGAATCCGGGAGACAGTCCCTGCAAGATACCTTCTCAGCAGCTGGTAACTACACCAGGAGAAAAGCAAGTACCTTTTTCTCCCCAAATGCATAGCCCTAGCAGCCTACATTCCCTACCAGCTGAAGCGTTGGCATTAGGGCAGAGGATTATTCAGCTTCCCCCAAAATCTGCAACCCAGCCCCGGATCAGAGGAGTGTAGACAGCCGTTCCCACTCTGCAGCAGCTGATTTTATTCATGGGAGACCCTATGTGCGGTTTTGCTCCCCAGCACCAGAGTCGTACTTTTACTTTTCCTGGTTGCCTGGGGTGGAAGTTTGTGACTAACACAGGTCCAGACCAGTTGAGGGTCAGGAACCTGGTTAGTCTGTTTTTAAAAGGGGAGAAATGTGACAGAACCCACTGTCACTGTGTGTTTTGGAAGGGACTGTGCGCGTGCCTCCTACCGACAGACTATGGGCCAGAAGGTACTGGAGACCTGGGGACATGCTGACATTGAGTTAATGTAATGCTACAGCCCTTCTCCCCCCATCCCCCCCCTCTTGTTGCTGTGTTTATTTGTGTTGATTCATGACACATAGACAAGGGTCTGGACTGGAGACATCTCTCCTCAGGGGGTGTGTATTGAGAGACTGCCTGTTTACC
This sequence comes from Pelophylax lessonae, assembly GCF_965119305.1. Lineage (NCBI taxonomy): Eukaryota > Metazoa > Chordata > Amphibia > Anura > Ranidae > Pelophylax > Pelophylax lessonae. Next base: position 352,218,345 of record NC_138770.1, read on the forward strand.
ATAATCTCATTAGGTTATCTGTAGCCTGTTTCAATGTACAAATGTTCAGTTCCCATTGGTTGTTCCTTGTCCCCTTCCCCTCTATGGCAAGGCTAAGGGGAGTGGCCCTAACTGTGTGTAAAACTGTATGTCTTGGAATTTAATAAACAGTTTAAGCTCTGCATGTTTAACCCTTAACACCTGTGTGGATTGTCTCGTGATTGAGGGGTTAAGGGCTAGGTATGGCTAATCGGCAGGCTGTGGGTGCGTTTGGAGGACAGGAGACACAGGTCTGGCGGATGTGCCCACCGGGGGTATCTAAGATCCGTCACAAAAAGTTTACATACCCCAGTTCTTAATACCGTCTATTGCCAACTTTAACATCAATGACAGCTTGAAGTCTTTTGTGGTATTTGTGGATGAGGCTCTTTATCTTCTCAGATGGTAAAGCTGCCCATTCTTCCTGGCAAAAATCCTCCAGTTCCTGTAAAATTTTGGCGCGGTCTTGCATGAACTGCACGTTTGAGATCTCCCCAGAGTGGCTCGATGATATTGAGGTCAGGAGACTGAGATGGCCACTCCAGGACCTTCACTTTATTTTGCTGTAGCCAATGACATGTCGACTTGGCCTTTTGTTTAGGATCATTGTCATGTTGGAATGTCCAAGTACGTCCCATGCGCAGCTTCTGGACTGCAGAATGCAAATTTTCCTCCAGCATTTTTGATAACCTACTGCATTCATCTTGCCATCAATTCTGACCAAATTTCCTGTGCCTTTGTAGCTCACACATCCCCAAAATATCAGCGATCAACCTCTGTGTTTCACAGTAGGAATGGTGTACCTTTCATCATAGGCCTCGTTTACTCCTCTCCAAATGTAGCGTTTATGGTTATGGCCAAAAAGCTAAATTTTGGTCTCATCACTCCAAATGACTTTGTTCCAGAAGGTTTGAGGCTTGTCTCTGTGCTGTTTGGCATATTGTAAGCGGATACTTTGTGGCATTTGCATAGTTATGGCTTTCTTCTGGTGACTTGACCATGCAGCCCATCTTTCTTCAAGTGCCTCCTTATTTTGCATCCTGAAACAGCCACACCAAATGTTTTCAGATTCATGTATTTCATCTGAAGTTATTTGTGGGTTTTTCTTTGCATCCCGAACAATTTTCCTGGCAGCTGTGGCTGAAATTTTAGTTGGTCTAGCTGAGCGTGGTTTAGTTTCAACAGAACCCCTCATTTTCCACCACTTGATTAGAGTTTGAACACTGCTGAATGGCATTCTCAATTTATTGGATATCTTTTTATATCCCTTTCCTGTTTTATACAGTTCAACTACCTTTTCCCGCAGATCCTTTGACTATTCTTTTGCTTTCCCCTTGCCTCAGAATCCAGAAACGTCAGTCCAGCACTGGATGAAAGATGCAAGGGTCTGTCAGGAGTCCAGAAACTCATTGACCTTTTATACACACACACTAATTACAAGCAAACAGATCACAGGTGAGGATGGGTACCTTTTTAACCCCCTTAGCGGTAACCCCGAGCGTGACTCGGGGTGGTTTTTTCATGCTAGGATCGGTATCCCCGAGTCACGCTCGGGGTAGATGCGCAGAGCCTCCTGGCGATCCAGCGATGATCTCCCATTGCTGTAAACGCAGCAGAGATCCCCGCCGCGCCGTCCGTTGCTCTGATGATTTCCTGGTTCCGTTCCCTGCAGCAGCAAAGGTGCATGGGAGCGGAACTGGGAGGGAAATTCAAATGTTGCACCAACACAAACACATAAAAAGAAGGTGATACAATTATAATTATAGAATATAGATTATAATTATACTTATTATACTTATTATAATTATATACAGCTGCAAGAAAAATTATGTGAACCCTTTGGAATGATATGGATTTCTGCACAAATTGGTCATAAAATGTGATCTGATCATCATCTAAGTCACAACAATAGACAATCACAGTCTGCTTAAACTAATAACACACAACGAATGAAATGTTTCCATGTTTTTATTGAACACACCATGTAAACATTCACAGTGCAAGTGGAAAAAGTATGTGAACCCTTGGATTTAATAACTGGTTGAACCTCCTTTGGCAGCAATAACTTCAACCAAACGTTTCCTGTAGTTGCAGATCAGACGTGCACAACGGTCAGGAGTAATTCTTGACCATTCCTCTTTACAGAACTGTTTCAGTTCAGCAATATTCTTGGGATGTCTGGTGTGAATCGCTTTCTTGAGGTCATGCCACAGCATCTCAATCGGGTTGAGGTCAGGACTCTGACTGAGCCACTTCAGAAGGCGTATTTTCTTCTGTTTAAGCCATTCTGTTGTTGATTTACTTCTATGCTTTGGGTCGTTGTCCTGTTGCAACACCCATCTTCTGTTGAGCTTCAGCTGGTAGACAGATGGCCTTAAGTTCTCCTGCAAAATGTCTTGATAAACTTGGGAATTAATTTTTCCTTCGATGATAGCAATCCGTCCAGGGCCTGACACAGCAAAGCAGCCCCAAACCATGATGCCCCCACCACCATACTTCACAGTTGGGATGAGGTTTTGATGTTGATGTGCTGTGCCTCTTTTTCGCCACACATAGTGTTGTGTGTTTCTTCCAAACAACTTAACTTTGGTTTCATCTGTCCACAGAATATTTTGCCAGTACTGCTGTGGAACATCCAGGTGCTCTTGTGCAAACTGTAAACGTGCAGCAATGTTTTGTTTGGACAGCAGTGGCTTCCTCTGTGTTATCCTCCCATGAAATCTATTCTTGTTTAGTTTTTTACGTATTGTAGATTCGCTAACAGGGATGTTAGCATTTGCCAGTGACTTTTGTAGGTCTTTAGCTGACACTCTAGGATTCTTCTTCACCTCATTGAGCAGTCTGCGCTGTGCTCTTGTAGTCATCTTTACAGGACGGCCACTCCTAGGGAGAGTAGCAGCAGTGCTGAACTTTCTCCATTTATAGACAATTTGTCTTACCGTGGACTGATGAACAGCAAGGCTTTTGGAGATACTTTTATAACCCTTTCCAGCATTATGCAAGTCAACAATTATTAATCGTAGGTCTTCTGAGAGCTCTTTTGTGCGAGGAATCATTCAGATCAGGCAATGCTTCTTGTGAAAAGCAAACCCAGAACTGGTGTGTGTTTTTTTATAGGGCAGGGCAGCTGTAACCAACACCTCCAATCTCATCTCATTGGTTGGACTCCAGTTGGCTGACATCTCACTCCAATTAGCTCTTGGAAATGTCATTAGTCTAGGGGTTCACATACTTTTTTCACCTGCACTGTGAATTTTTACATGGTGTGTTCAATAAAAACATGGCAACATTTCATTCTGTGTGTGTTATTAGTTTAAGCAGACTGTGATTGTCTATTGTTGTGACTTAGATAATGATCAGATCACATTTTATGACCAATTTGTGCAGAAATCCATATCATTCCAAATGGTTCACATACTTTCTCTTGCAGCTGTAAGTATTATAATTATATAAGTATAATTATACTTATTATACTTATTATAATTATATAAGTATAATTATACTAATTATACTTATTATAATTATAAATATTATAAATTATTACAAATAATTATAATTATAAATATAGATTATAATTCATGCGTTTGTGTTTCAAATTTATCACATCTGGGATGTCTACTAGAGTCTTGTTTTGGTCAGGTTTAAGTAAGTAATTACTAAGAATTGTAGGCCTACAATACATAACGCCAAATTTACATGCAAAAAATTGTACCGCTTTTGGTACATAATTCCTGACATAATCATCCCGCCAGGGAGGTTAATAGCCATTCAAACCCCTTTGTGTCAACTTGTGTGCATGATAAGAGGTCAAAATCACCAGGGTATGTAAACTCTTGATCAGAATCATTTGGGTAGTTTCTGTTGTCATTATGATTTAAAGAGTAAAACACAGTTGATTGATAATAAAAGGCAAACAAAATGAGGTTGAAGGATTGTAAGAGGTGCATGAAAGTCAGCCAGCCCCCAGTCTGATGTACTCACCCTCCAGTCTGTCACCAACCAAATAAAACCTGTCTCTTGGTACAAAGAACAGGGGTTTAGTTGACACACATTTGAAAACGCATGTGAAAGCTGCAGAGCCACTTCACGGCACCCTGTTTAAATCTGCAGTCCTACACTCTTAATTTAGTGTCCTCACACTGGAGGCACATGGCCGCTAATGGGTGGATGGGGAACAGGTGAGAGGGAGACAGCCCAACCTCCCCCAACCCATCCCCATGCACGACTGGCTGTTGTCTCAAAAGCTCAAATAATTAGGTTATAATATAACCATGGTGCAAACTGGAAAAGACCAGCTGAAAAGCATTACACCTCCATCCCCTTGGTGGATGCAGTATATGGATAGGAAGGGATTTTATGTATGGGGCATAGCCTGTAAAGCACGGGGATGGGTTGGGGGAAGTTGGGCTGTCTCCCTCTCACCTGTTCCCCATCCACCCATTAGCGGCCATGTGCCTCCAGTGTGAGGACACTAAATTAAGAGTGTAGGACTGCAGATTTAAACAGGGTGCCATGAAGTGGCTCTGCAGCTTTCACATGCATTTGCAAATGTGTGTCAACTAAACCCCTGTTCTTTGTACCAAGAGACAGGTTTTATTTGGTTGGTGACAGACTGGAGGGTGAGTACATCAGACTGGGGGCTGGCTGACTTTCATGCACCTCTTACAATCCTTCAACCTCATTTTGTTTCTCGTTATAGGGATGGAGACGCCGGGCAACACCAGCTTGGGTCTCATCTAAAGTCCCACCTAGTCCAATATGTTTAAAGGTTGATAATAAATGGCTACAGCCAAACACTAACCATGAGTGAAAGAAAAGTTTTTGTGTTATCATTCATATTCTCTGAAAAATGGCTAAGAAATCATAAATTCTGCCAGGGTGTGTAAACTTATGAGCACAACTGTATACACACACACACACTACATACATTGTTTGCTGTTTTAATGACATGGAAGGTCAAAGGACAAAACTGATATATTATAATGATTTGAAATGTTTTTCCTATTAAAATGAAATGCAAAGACTTCTGTCAACGCTGGTATTTAATTTCCTCATGCCTCCCTCTGAAAGAAAGGCCATTATTTCCAAATCTATCAAGTAGTAATTGTATTACATTATCAGTAGAAAATTGCTATATATGTAGGACATGTGTAGCTTCACTCGTAACAATAGCTAAATAGTTAACTTCAGTATGTATATTGACTGATGTTTTGTTTCCATAATTGAGTAAATTGATTTTGTATCAGAGAGGTTTTGTCCCATGATGCACAGTAATGGAATAATATGAGTGCAAGATTGTTATATTTATTACAGGTAAGAAACATTCCAACAAAACAGTTTTTAGCTATTATAATAGGATATATAAATATTCCGAAAGTAGGCTGTTCTGTTCTATTGTCATTCATATGTAACATAAAGCAAGACAGGGCTCAGATTTGTAGAGTCACATTGGAATGTTGTTGAATGTATTTGATGAGTTGCCATCTATAAATGGGAGTTAACCAGATGTATGGAGTCTGGGCGATTTTACCCCCTTCCTGACCAGGGCCTATTTTGCGATTCGGCACTGCGTGACTTTAACAGACAATTGCGCGGTTGTGCGACGCTGTACCCAAATGAAATTGACGTCCTTTTTTTCCCCTAAACAGAGCTTTCTTTTGGTGGTATTTGATCACCTGTGCGATTTTTTGATCATGCGCTATAAACAAAAAAATAGCGACAATTTTGCAAAAATAACAATATTTTTCACATTTTTTTTATATGAAATCCCCCCCCCCCAAAAATGTAGAAATCAAAATTTTTTAACATTTTAGGCCAATTAGTTTTCTGCTACATATGTTTGGTAAAAAAAAATTGCAAAAAGCGTATTTTGATTGGTTTTGCGCAAAAGTTATTGCGTTTACTAACTAAGGGAAAGATTTTTGTAATTTTTATTGTTTTTTTTTTAATGAGTAATGGCGGCGATCTACGATTTTTTTTGCGGGACTGTGACATTGTGGCTGACAGATCGGACCCTTGACTGACATTTTTGACACTTTTGGGGGTACCAGTGACATTACTACAATAATCAGTGCTATACATATGCACTGTTACTGTAAAAATGACACTGGCAGGGAAGGGGTTAACTTTATTTGAGAAGGAGGGGTTAAGTGTGTCCCTAGGGGCGTGATTCTTACTGTGATTGGATGTGGCTTGTGATGTAACAGCAGAGATAAACGGTCCTACTTAGCAGGACAGTATGATCTCTGCTGTTACACAGGGGAGAAAGACAGGCGGCTGTGTTTACATTAGCCGCCTGCCTTTCTCCCGGTGTAACCGACGATCGTGAGTGACCGGCGGACATTTTAGGCCATTTTTTAGGCCATTTTAGGCGTATTTTGATTGGTTTGCACAAAAGTTATCGCGTCTACTAACTACGGGAAAGATTTGTGTAATTGTTATTGTTTTTTTTTTTTACTAGTAATGGCGGCAATCTGCGATTTTTTGCGGGACTCCGACATTGCGGCGGACAGATCAGACCCCTAACTGACATTTTTGACACTTTTGGGGGTACCAGTGACATTACTACAGTAATCAATGCTAAAAATATGCACTGTTACTGTAATAATGACACTGGCAGGGAAGGGGCTGACACTGTTGGTGATCAAGATGTTAAATGTATGCATCATGCTTACTGACGTGTGTGGGGGGAGGGGGTTCTGTGACACAGACAGAGATCGCAGGTTCAGCTATGCTGAATCCTGTGATCTCTCCCTGTCTGTCACAGAGAAGATCCGCCCGCTTTGTTTACACAAGCAGGCGGGTCTTCTCACAGTTTCCCCGAAGATCGGGGAAGGGAGACGGCAATCGCTGCCTCTCCTCCTCCTTCCCGACTTCCGCGGTATCTAAACAGGGGAGCCGCAGTAGTACTAGTGGTTAACCGTATTCAGCCCTAATTAACTCTTTCCTTTTGCATTAGCTATTATATTTCAAATCATTTATTTATTTTTTGTAATATATATATATATATATATATCTATATAAATATATTTTCCTTTCCATTAATTTTCTTAGTTATCTTTTCAATTTAAAATAGGAAAATATATTCCACGTAACAGACCACTAGGTGGAATGGATAGGTAATATATAAGCTGGTGCCCCCAAGACTACTGCTGGCAGAGTCAGAAATGTAAAACGATTAAATGGGAGTGGGTGTGGCGCTGCTTGCTAATTAGCTAAATTCAGTTAGGTGATTGAAATAAATTACAAACTCATACATTAACAAAAAATATATACAGCCAAATATGTGCTTGCTCCATACATAATGTATACAAACATAAAGTGCCATGTGCAGTGTTAATAAAGTGACAAAATATTGTATAATAATATTGATCCAAAAATAATTCCAAGATAAAGTAATGTGCTGAAACCAATATTAGTGAGTCCAAAAAATGATATACAGCTCTCGCAGGGTGCTGGGGGTCTTTACACATGCTCTCCCCGTGTTGACCTCACTCACCAGCAGTCTTTCCCCTTTTGGGGTGTATTCACGTTCACAGCGCTATTGTAGCTGTACACGTTTCCAGGGCTATCCTTCCCTATGTTCCTTTACTTTGCTCCTCTAGAACTCTCACATGCGGAGACAACAGCAGGCATACCCCATAGTGTGATATAGTTTTGAAACTTTGTATTTATTTGTAGCAGTATTTCCCGGCATTGGGCCTGATGTGGGTCTGCCATGGTTACCGTTACCACCAACAGCACATATAAGCTTGTTGCCCAAGTGTGAGATCTGAGACAAAGAACAGTCCGGCATCTTTGGTTTTTGGTTTTATTGTAGGAACTTGGATGGGAGAAGGGAATAAGTGGGATACTCCTCTGGCTCAACTAGGTACAAATCTGGGACACTTGAGAAAAGTGTCTTAGCGCCGGCTGAAGGCCGACCAACGCTTACTGGTGCTTGTAAATCTGATTTGTGGTCTGTGAACTGAATCTTGACTTTTGATACTTCCTCACAGCTCAAAAGTCATTTACACTGCTCCCTGTAGTCTTCTTCACTGACTAAGGTAGCTACTTGCAATCCTGCTTCAACACTTAACACTTTACACTTCAGGGCCCAACCACTGGCGCACCCCCTTTACTCTTCAGGGTTTTCACTGGCACCCCCTTTACTATAATTCTGCACCGGCTAGCTAGCTAGCTCCTGGATCCCTCTGACCTTCTCCGGAGGCAGACCCCCAGGGGCAGTTTGCAGTACTCATGACTCAGAATGCTTTCCTGAAACTCAACCCCCAATGCTCCGCTGATCCTCAGCGCACCTGGATCCTCACTGCAGCTCAGTTTAGCCCTGTGTCCACTCAGGCCAGCCACCTGGGACACCCGATTCTTCCTGACAGGAGGAGAGACAGCTGTCACCTCCCTCCTGGGACTCTGCTTCCTGCCAAAGACAATCTGACATGCACTTTCCACAGACTTATACCTTCTCCCAGAATGCTGTGTGGCAGAATCTGCCCTTCTAGGATGGATACAAGCCCTGGTGTGCTATTGGCCAGGTTTCCTCCACTGCCCAATGAAAGCCCTCATTGGGATACAGTGGGGAGACTCCCCAGCACAACAGTCACACCTGGGAGCACATGTCAGCCTATCTGAACAACATGGCCCTGCTGTTAAGCAGGCAAGGCCCATAATTTACCTAGCACCTACCTTGGAGGGTGCTACATCTTTAAAACGCATATATTGCACTTACATTTTAAGAAGAAACATTCAGCATTTTAAATCAGGAAGTCCGGGAGCATATCTGTGCTCCTTGGCTTCAGACCAAAAGTGACTCAATGATGCTGGAGGAGCAAAGTAAAGGAACATAGGGGAGAATAGCCCTGGAAACGTGTACAGCCACAATAGCGCTGTAAATGGGAAGACACCCCAAAAGGGGAAAGACTGCTGGTGAGTGAGTTTATCACTGGGGGCATGTGTGAATACCACCGGCACCCTGCGAGAGCTGTATATAATTTTATGGACTCACTAATATTGGTTTCAGCACGTCACTTTATCTTGAAATTATCTTGAAATTATTTTTGGATCAATATTGTTATACAATATTTTATCACTTTATTAACACTACACATGGCACTTTATTTTTGTATACATACATTATGTATGGAGCAAGCACACATTTGGTTGTATATATTTTTTGTTAATGTATGAATTTGTAATTTATTTCAATCACCACACTGAATTTAGCTAATTAGCAAGATGCGCCACACACACTGCCATTTATTCTTTTTAAAAATCTTTTTAATTTAGCGTAAAAAAATACACAAAATTGGTCAAAACACCTTTTCTGTATTTGCAAATAACTTTGGTATTTTTTAGACGAGAATATTTTTTTATGTAATTGAGATGACAAATTATATAATAAAATGTATTTTTTTTTTTTAAATTTACACCAGAACAAAAAAATAACACTGGTCAAAACCATTTTTTTTTTTTAGTCTTGTTGTGTATAGATTACATAAAACATAAAATAATTTTTGCAAGAAATATGCAAAAAGGAAATCCCTATGGATTCCCCCTGACCCCATGTAATGGCACCGATGGCCAATAAAAAGGCACTGAGTATTTTTTACATGGGGGAAGGGGAGTGAGTTACAACCTCACCCATTTTAGAAGTGCCAGGGTATTTCACTTGATTCCTGGCATTTAGCATTCGAGCTAAGGAAACGTGAGGTTGCTGAGAAGGGAAACATTAAGTGAATCATTTATTTTTCCCTGTACTGTCAGGGAAATGCTTCACTATATTCACTGTATATATAGGCTGCTACTGTAACTTTTAGTTGCCTGGGTGTAATTCTGACCCTCTTCCCACAACACTTTAAACTAAAACTTCACCCACCTGCCTTAACGTGTTTGTAAAACTTCATTTTTTTGGTTTTTAACTAAAATAACAAACATGTTATCCTTACCTGCTCTGTGCACTGGTTTAGCACAGAGCAGCCCTGATCCTCCTCTTCCCAGGTCCCTTGCTGTCACTCCTGGCTCCTCCTTTTCACCCAATGCCCCCATAGGAAGCCACTTCCTATGGGGACACTTGTGTGGGCTCGCTGCCTGTGTCCAGAGTTGGACAGCAGTGGGAGGCAATGGCTCCCGCTGCTATCGGTTTGCTCTGTGAGGGTGGACAGAGTGGGAAGAGCCGCTGATCTCATCCACAGCGCTGCGTCACGATAAAGCTCATGTAATTATGGGGGGGGGGGGGGCTGGGGGGATTCCAGGCACAAAACGTTTTTACCTTAAGGAATAAGTTCACATTTTAGAAAAAAATAATAAATGCAAATTTTTTTTGCAGGTAAAAAAATGTTCCTTTTATTATTTCTTTCTTTTGGAGCCTGTAAAGCCATGCACCAGCGATCGCTAGTGCCATGCAGGTCTCCTGCAGATCTGTCAGTATATCTGTATACCCGTACATCCTGTACGGCCAGACAGATACACTGACAGGAACAGATCGATGAATTACCACGGCGCTCCACAGCGCCATGGTAGTTCATTGAGAACTACAAGCCAACAACCACAAAGGAACCAGGGCTTGTAGTTCATTCACACACAGAGCTTTGTTAATGAATGACGCAGCCCTAGAGGAGGAGCCCCACACGGTCGCGCTAATTTTAAAAAGTGACAGCTAGTACGGGAAACTTCTTCCCATACTGCTGCCACAGGGAGAGAGGGCAGCGGCAGCAGCATTGGGAACATGTTCCACCCTAAAAACGGGTGGAACATATAAAATGTTCCCAAAGGTGAACTTATCCTTTAATGCATATAATGCACTAAGGAAAAAAAAAAAAACCTTGAAGCTTTACAACCACTTTAATTTTCTTTTCCCATCCCCTCTTATCTTCTATGTTGTGTTGGCCCGAATAAGCATACTTACATGTCCAATGACTCCATCATTGATCTGTTGTAGTTCACCCCTCCACTACTACACACCTTGCATCTTATGCCTCGTACACACGCACCGATTGTTGGCCGACCGATCGGCCGTCTTTTGTCCAGTGTTGTTGTGTTGGTTGAAATGTGCTCTAGACTGCACACAAATTTTTTTCGGCCAACAACAACCAACTTCAGAAGTGATGTCATGTGCTGGTTTACTTTCCGTGTGTTTTTTCTTCTCTGAGCATGCCCAGTCTTGCTCATCTGATTTTTGTCTGCCGAAATCTGTACTGACTGACAAACAATCGACCGTTCTGTTGACGGCCAACAAAAATTTTATAGCTTGCACACCAGATTTTGTTCGGCCGAAAAGTCGCAGTCGGTTGTTGCAAGCATCATACTAACAAATTCACGACCAACAATCGGTGCGTGTGTACGAGGCTTAACTCTCTTCCTCATTGGGAGCTAGCTGTCTCATCCAGTTTCTCACAGCTGCCCCCCTGATGATACAGCAAAAAGACCTTTCTGCTTTCATCATTGTGAAACTTTAGACAAATGCCTCCTGGATTACCTGATGCAAAAACTCAGTAGGCTACAGGAGCAGGGTGAGGTCATTCTTGTCTATGCAGTAAATGTGGCAGTGGGCAGGGTGGTCCAAAAAAAGGTACATAAACACTCAAAAAAGAAAAATTTGGAGTGAAGGTCTGCTTCAAGATATCATAACAGGCATTTAGCTAGGGAACTTCAACTTTTCTCTGAATTTCCTGATATGCATACAAACTTTGATGCCAGAGGGTCAGCAGAATAGCCAGGGAACTAAAATGTTTAAAAGTTTACAGAGGTATCATGTCCAAATCATGACGAGTAAAACCTGACATATTTTAAATGCTGTCACAATGATCTTCCACCACTACTGCTTCCCCACCCCTTCTACTACTGCAAAGGACAGATCCACCCACTGCTGAAATATAAACAACAGTGCCAGGACTTCTGGGTGATGTCATTGACCAAAAATGGTCTATGGATCTGTTGTGTCATTTAGTGGCAGTTGTGTTACAGCCTCTAAATTAAGACTTTTAAACATCAGCCAAACTATGAACAGCCTGAGTTCAGGCTGAACACGTAATTAACCCAAAGCCAATCTCTATTCTTCATAACACAAGCTCTTTTTAAATGCATAGCCTGATTTGCTATATGGCTCATTATATGGCAAGTACAGTACAGTCAGGTCCATAAATATTGGGACATAGACACAATTATATTCTTTTTGTCTCTATACACCACCACAATGGATTTCTCTGATGGGTTTGTTTTGTTTTTTCAGCCTAATGATGGCTTGCTTCACTGATAGTAACAGCTCTTTGGATCTCATATTGAGAGTTGACACCAACAGATTCCAAATGCAAATAACACACTTGAAATGAACTCTGGACCTTTTATCTGCTCCTTGTAAATGGGATAATGAGGGTATAACACACACCTGGCCATGGAACAGCTGAGCAGCCAATTGTCCCATTACTTTTGGTCCCTTAAAAAGTGGGAGGCACATATACAAACTGTTGTAATTCCTACACCGTTCACCTGATCTGGATGTAAATACCCTCAAATTAAAGCTGAAAGTCTGCAGTTAAAGCACATCTTGTTTGTTTCATTTCAAATCCATTGTGGTGGTGTATAGAGCCTAAAAGAATAGAATTGTGTCGATGTCCCAATATTTATGGACCTGACTGTATTAAATTTTGTATTTATGAGGCCTATAATATTTTTGCTTGCCATATAAAAAGTTAAATCTACATATTACCAAAGTAATATATACTGTGAATTTTACACATTTTTTGAGAAAACATATGGTCTGACAGCTAAAAAATAAATAAAAATGATTGGAATTAAGAAATCTAATAAAACGTCTGTCCCAAATCTAGATATTTTGGAATAGGATCAACATGAGTTAATTAGAAATAAAAAATGCAAATGAAAACCTTTTTTTAACTGCATACAATGATGAAAATGTACTTTAGTGTCTGCTCTTCTGACTTTCCTTCTCTATGGGAATTGGCAATCTGCAAAAAAAAATAAATGCAAAAAAGAAATATGTTCTTAATAGCTTTCTAAATTGAGCAAATGGTGACAAACAGAAGCATGCCATGAAAAGACTAACATGAAAAGCTATGGGGGTCCTGTATGGCAACCTTTCTTGTAGCACGCATGTAGGATGCATTTTAAGCAAATTGCCATAATGTTAGTGATGTTGAAAGGCAAGGTAAAATAGCAGCAATGGTGTCTAAACTACGGTACTTCATGCAATTATATGTTATTAGAATATAGTGGAAGAAAACCATGGAGAGGGCCTTTCTTCTATCCTCTTTACCTCCACACACTGTGCTGTGCGTGTTGAGGAGAGTTCAGCCTCCTCTGATCAATATTCCTTGAAGGACTGCTGTAGGCACATGTGGGACAAATAGGGATGTTGGGACCCTTCAGACATTCATCATGGTAAAAGGCAGGGGCTATTTTTCCCGAAATGTGTAGACTGTAGTCTTTCTCATTAACTCTATAATAAAATATGTTATACTTGATGAGTATGCATGGCATATCCAACCTTTCCATTTGTATCTTAAACTAATTAAAAATATTGTGCCATCTTACTCTGATTTTGTCTTGTGGCTGTATCTTCCGTACATGTTCCCAACAAGTTTAAGTAGAATAAATAGAAGGAATAGGGCAACGGAGGATACTGTTATAATAGTAAGGTTTTTAATTTCAAGGGCAGACCTTGAGCAGTGAGTTCCATTTTGAAAAAAGGATTTACCTTTAAGACATCTAAAATAGACAACATCCATCAATAACGAAACACAAACAGCAATACATACATTGTAAAATCCATTTTCAATGCAGAATTCTGGAAGGTGGTTCTATCACATTCAAGGTCTTAGAATCTGTACTGCACCATTTTAACTTATACTGGAATTACCATTGAAATGATTCTTGTTAATAGAAATTTACAATTATTATATTTGATTTGAAGATGAAATTATTATTTACCAGTTTATTTTTGTAGACAAAACTTTCTATGCAAACATCATAGAGAACAGTATGCATTACAATAAGAAAACCCAAACAAAAAGTCTGGAGCTAAGAGACCAGGAATGATGCTCCCTTCATTATAAAGCATGAGGTCAGGCAGGGGGCTGTAGAGCAGTTGTGTGAAAAAAATGCACCAGGAGCGGCGCTAAAAAGCAAACAGTCGCACCAAATATAACCACAAGAAAGCACTGAATGGACCCGCTGATGTGGATGGTGAATGGAAACTATGAACAATGTAGTCAATGTTGATGATACCAGCAAGTGTCTGTTTAAGGACAAATCTACTTGTTTGCATCCTGTGAAATCACTAGGTTCTTGTACAATTGGATACAATGACCTGGGTAGGTTAGTGACTTTCCTATTGTGTGAAATATGCATCTTCCTTAGAAGTGATGATGGTCTCTGCCTTACAAATAATCTCTATAGAGCACGAGTTCCCAAACTGTGGGTCGGGACCCACTGGTGGGTCACGAGCTGCGTTTGAGTGGGTCGCACTGGGCCGGAAATCACTGAGAGCGGGCCTGCCTAAATTGTGCTGTGTGAATTACAGAGAGCCAGAGCAATCAAATTGCAATGGAATCAGGACCCCGCCCACGCAGTTTACAGAGGTTGGTCTGCGTTTCCTGCGAGGAGGACACTTGCATCAGTGAGTACATATGTGGGCTGTTAAGAAAGTTGTAGGATATGTTCATGGGATGCAGAGCCAGCTCCTCGGTCCTGCTGGCAGGAGCGGTGGTGGCTAGACTGGCGGCGGGATTCTCTCAGCTAAAGCGGGCAGAGATGGCAGCCTCGGTGTCATAGGAGGACCAAGTGGCCCGGCGGTGTCAGGAGTTCATGGCAGCTTCTTATTTTTAATTTAACATCCCCCTCCCTTTAAAATGTGCATTATTATTATTATTTGAATTTATATAGCGCCAACAAATTCTGTAGCACTTTACAATATTCAATTACAAGCTAGTGGGTCACGAAAAAAAACTGTATTCAGAAGTGGGTCTTGGCCCAAAAAAGTTTGGGAAGCCCTGCTATAGAGTAATTCAGCCACTTTTTTTACTATTCTTTTCTTGGGCTGTTAATTACTTTTTATGTTGCTATCTGATGTGTGTCTCCACATCTGCCTTTGTCCGCATGCATGTTGGTTATGGTCTGGGGATCTCATGCACAGCAATAACATATAGCTTCTTTATTAACCTATCTTTGTAATACCTTTCCACATGGTATAATACACTGTTTTTTGTATTTGAATATTTTTGGATATGTTTTGTAACGAGACCCTTGCTCGCTCGCTCGCTTCCGCTCTCCCGACACTCCTCTGTTTCTAGTGAGTCAGCTTGCAGATCGCACCGTCTGATGGTTCGGTCAACCAAGGATCCGGGATCCGAACTACAGCTATGTGCCGTTCGGAATCCATTAGAACAAACACCAAGCAGGCTGTATGTAAGTTCAAACAGGAAGACAATTTATTGGAAGCACACAGCACACTTTTATACAGAATTTGGAACATCCTGCCCCCAACAACCGCTTTCCCATTGGTCAATTGCACAGTACATGCCGTTCTCCTTCTGGTCCTCCTTAGCCATGCAAATGAGGACTTGGAAATGAGTCAGCAGGGATTGGTTAAGGACTGTTATGTGTAATGAGACAAGCCCCCAAGGGGCAATCAATGTACACAATAGCCAGACACGGAACAATGGTTCCATAACGAGCCCCACCTAATACACATTACTCTGAGTGTCAATACATCCCTTAGCAGACAACAGGTAGGTTCATTAGCACACCCGACAATAGGTGAATGGAAAGCCACCTCAGACAAAAGCAACATTGTTAGACAGTCAGTCTCCTCATTGAACTTCCTGGAATGACCATATTAGGAGTTGTACTTCCTGGCCAAAGACCTCATGGCAAATGGGAACAAATCTCAATATTTCTACATGGAGACCTTGCTGACAAATATGAAGCAATCCAAACCATCACCCATCTGTCCTTAAATTCCAGTGACGGTGAACACCGTCACATGTTTCTATTATAAAGAATTTGTACAAGCAAATAAGCTCCTGAAGAAGCAAAATTTGCGAAACATGTAGAGCTACTAATCAATTTACTTCTCATTCCACTCCATGACAGGATATGTTTCAGGTTTTATTATCTTATTGGCTCTGACTTTATTGTCCGAACTGGTTCACTATATATATCTTTATGTTGTTTACATTGTAATTATATCATGTATACATGTGCTTTTATGCAAATTGTTATCAATAAAATGTGATTTTTTTTTTATAATTGTGCCTTTAAAGTCCAGGTTTCCCAACCTTCTACGTATATACATAATCATTAGGAGGTGGCACGGGTCCCTACCTTCTATACACCCACAGCACCACCCTGTGTTGGTGTAAAAATTAATTTTCAATTACAGATATGTAGGTTGTACCAAAGTTTTTTTTACAAACTGACAGCTGAAAGAAGATAAGCTTATAAGAGACAAACTGTAATGTGCGCCTGATGTGGTTTATGTAATGGGTACAATACATTTATACAGTATTTTGTGTAACTTTAATGTCAAGTTTTTCATTTATTTTTTTCTCTCTTTTGTAAACTATCTAAGATAGCTTCATTGTAATTTTCTTCTTGATTTTCTTGCCGGGCCCTTAAACAGCATTGGGCCCATAGGCTGGTGCCTGCTCTGCCTATTTAGTAATATGCCACTTATTCCTGAAAACTCCTGAAAACACAAATTTCTTGGCAGACATGCTAATCCAATGAATTAATCCCTTTCAAAGTCACTGACTCAAAGCAAGTATGCTCATTAGAAGTTTGGATTTTACATTTGTTTCAGGTCAGTATCTCAATATACAGTATCCAGTATTAGCTGCACCATTCTAAACTCCAGTTAATTAATATAAATACTTGAATAAATTATCAGTAATATGTTGTACAAAATGAAAGAAAGCAGCGCAGCTATACCTCCTATTGTACACACATGACAAATACGGCAAAGTAGCAAGTGTTGTCACCTGTGTAAATCACCTTAGACGTCTGAAAAACAACAAGGCTGACTCATGTGTGATTATCTGATTCTGTAGAGAACATTCAGTCAAGCTCAGCTTCTGGAAAATATATTTTTATATTAATAATTTTATTTAAGATGGTTTATGTGATTATATAGCTTACTGTGCTGGGTGACTTGTTCTTTACAGACTTGAACCACTACTACAAAAAAGTTTACAGAGGTAAAGAGATTTTAAAATCTATATGTATACATTTATATGTACGAATGTGAAGATTTAAGAGGTGATATGGTGCCTCAGGTGCAAGCTCAGTTTTTTGAACCCTGAAACAACATGGTCTATATTTGCCATCAACAGTAAAAGCAAGGGTTTTGTTCGCATATCTGTGCTGAAAATTGCATGTTAAGAAGGCACACAGTTTTCTAAGTGCAGCACAAGTAAGATGAGTATAGCTCAGGCTATGCTCTTAGCAGAGAAACTGTAACTTTGCCCTGCATTGAAAAGAGGACAGCGTCTCTTTAAAGTGAGTCTATTGCTTTGTACTGTATGGGCAAAGCACAGGTTTACTTTAACCGCACTCAAACTGGATGCAAGAGTTACAGTGCAAAAGTGGAAAGGAATTTCTAACTGTACTACAGTCTACAATGATACAGAACGGTACTCAGGCTTACACTTTTCTGTGAACAAGCCCATACAGTTTATGTTTATAATTGTGGGGGGTAACAGTCCCCATTTCTCCCCTTTCCAGACTATATAACACAGCTTCTGAACCACTGCACAATGTACACTGAGCTGTACATTTTATTATAGCATTTTAATGCTGGTCTGTACTGTACATTACATATGCCGTACCATTTCTCTGTTCATGCTGTGCTGGGTGTTACCTATTCCAGATTGCCACACTCTGTATTCTATGCTGTATGTTGCACATGCTGAATTGCCGCACTCTGTGTGCTGTACCTTACATATTTCAAAATGAAGCCATCTATACAATCTTTAGACATTTGCACTCTGTATAACGTTCTCTATATTGCATATTTTGCTCCTCTCCATTCTGTATACTATACAGTGTATTATGACATACCACATCACTCTGTGCACTGTGCTGTACCTTATACTCCACACTGTCCCAGCTTGTACTCTCTACTGTATGTTATATACTCCATATCGCACCACTCCACTGTATACTGTTATGTAAGTTATATAATACATCCCTTTCCATTCTGTACACTGTGCTGTGTTACATATACACTACATACCCACCACCCTGTACATTATGATATACAGTATGTTATATGATCTATGCTTCTGAAGTCTGTACTTTTCGTTGTATGCTATGCAGCACACCCCCTAAAGAGCCACAAGTAACTGGGATCCCCCACCCTGCACAGCCAGGCGCATCAAATCTTCTCAGGCACTCCAGAGCCAGAGAACAGTCCTTGTCCTTGACTTTGTTTTTTTTGTTAGTTATTCAGGGATAGTATTCTGGATAGGGATAGGACATTATGGGATGCCCATTTGACTTCAACAACAACTTCAGGGACAACTTCTCCTTTATACAGTCTCTATATACAGCTCCTTTTCTTCACTAAAGCACGCGCCTGCTTGCAGAACCTAGCTGAAACACTGAGAATATCTGACAGTCAGATGAAGCAATCACCCATTACAAGCAGGGACCCAAAGCCCCTTAGGTGTGTAGTAGAATTTCAATGTTCAGCTTAATTATGCTCCTGTGGCTACTGCTCCCAGCACCACCTCTTCAGGCACTGCCAACCCACCTGCCTTCAGCTGCCCCTCTCACTTGCCGTCTAGGATAACTTCTCCTCGCAGTCCTCCACACTGACACTCACCAGCCCAATCCCAGATGTGCTGACCTGCTCCAGTTGTTCTCTCTCCTTGCTCCCTTGCCTCCTGGAAATCCTCCTCCCATATGTTATAGAAGAGCCTTCCAGCACCCGAGCCCTGGCCCAAAGTCACCCCCCAGACTAGGGGGCACCCTCAAGGGCCGAGGCAGCTACCTCAGCACTCCATCTCCATCTTCTTCCTCCCGACTGCTCCTGCTGGCATGACTCATGCCTATTTATGGGGTGGCCTGCTCCCTTCCTGCCCTTTTACTGGGGATTGGCTAAGGTCCTCCTAAATATTCATGGCAGCCCCTCCCCACTCCCACCCACCAGCTCTAGAAGTTTCTACCAACTTCCAGACCAGGGGAAGTGCCACAGAGAGCTGCCTGATGAGTCATCCAGCCCTGAACTAAAGTAACCCTGACCCAGATTTCATAGCTCAGTCTTGGCCCTGAGCTAACTATGTTTTCCCTGTCCTGACAGACCTACACTAACTCTAGCACACTTCTAAAGGGTGCTACAGTTTTATAAAACAAAATGCTAATCATCATATTATTTTCTTATGACTAAAGTTTTCTTTGTATCACTATGATTTTTAATAGGGTGATAATCCAAAGAGCTTGCTTTTACTACTCTAATCTTAAAACATCAGTATTAATGTTATATTTAACTATTACTAGGTTGATCAAAACCAGCAAAATATACAGTATACATAAACTTATAAACATTACTGAAACACCCCAGTTTTAAGAAACATTATTTCTATGTCTTTGCTTACTTTCACTTTTTATTTAAAATTTTATATCTTGGTCATGGAGATGTCAGTGTCAATGTACTGTCTATTGCAGCGGTTGCCAACCAGTAGTCCACGGACCACTGATAGTCTATGAGAAAATCTTAGTGGTTATCAGGGGTTCTGCCGCAAATGAACATTGTGGTGGATGTATACCACCCAATGTTGTTTCCAGTCAATACTGTCAGTGCACATTGATACCTGATACCTCCTCTGTAGTTTCCCTGTGAACTCAGAGGGAGGTGCTGGGAGGAGTTCAGAGATGGGGAGGTGAAGGAGGAGGGGACCTCCAATGGCAGCGCTGATCACAGACTGTGGGAAGAAGCATGGAGCTTGACCACAAGGCTGGATAAGAAGGTTGGATCCAATGATAAGTCTGTGTAAGGCAGCGGTGTGATGCAAAGTGGGAGGGGGGGGGCAGAGAGCCAGAGCATTGTGTGTACAAGGCAGCAGTATGATCCAGTAGGAGGGGGGCAGAGAGCCGGAGCATTGTGTGTATAAGGCAGCAGTATGATCTAGGGGGAGGGGGGCAGAGAGCTGGAGCATTGTGTGTATAAGGCAGCAGTATGATCTAGGGGGAGGGGGGCCGAGAGCTGGAGCATTGCGTGTATAAGGCAGCAGTATGATCTAGGGGGAGGGGGGCAGAGAGCTGGAGCATTGTGTGTATAAGGCGTTAAAATTCATGTAAATTCAAAATTATTAGCTTAGTGATGCGTAAGGTCCGAAAAGTTGGCGACCACTGGTCTATTCTACATTAGGCCCTGTGCTTCAGATTTTTCATTAACTTGTGTTTTTAACTATCTTCCCCTACCTTCTCCTTTTCACTTATCTTTGTTTAAGTATTTAGTGTATATTACCTTACTAATGTACATATATATCAAGTATCTTCTATCCATTTAAATATTTCTGTGAAAAGCCCAGTAATTCTCTTTTCTTTAAAACAATAATGCAACCTATAGTAGGGCAGTCATAAAAGGACTGTTTCTTTTAACTTAGAAACAGGGCCAGTGCTTAGGTAGAGCATGAAAGGAGAAAAAGAAATGATAAAAACATGTCTTCTGTGATTTCCCTTCGACAGTTCGCTATGACTCAAGTCTATTTACTAGTAGCAGTAAGTGCAATTAATGTTTTAAGGGCTCTCTATGCCATTTGTTGTATTTTATTACAGAGATTACTGGAGAATTTGAAATAGAAAAGGACAGCTGTGGAAAAAGGTCAGCAGTGGAGCCACTAAGTAAATAAATAATATAAAGCAAGATATGAGCACTTGCTTGTTCTTCCTAGTATAACTCATATGCTAAGCCAATAGAAATCATTTTTATTTTAATGGATTTAAATGGCAGTGGCATATTAATGTTTGTGCTGTAGGCATATATTTGTCTTAGATGCCATCCTGCAGAGTGCAGATAAGGTAAAAAAAATATAGCCCACGTTTTTCTCTTTATATTTTCTTTTCATAAGTCCTCCTGTCTCACAAATCTGGCATCTTTTTCATGTGGAAAAGGGAAATAAACAACTTAGTCTGCTGTGTGTATTACACATAGCCATTGTTTTAACCGGCTGATCGTCTTATGTTGCTTTCAATATTAATTATCTGCAGGTCATTCTATGAGGGATACAGTAGGTGCACCTTTAGGAACATGTTATATATTATACCCCTATTTAGGGTGTAACATGCAACATATTGTTAAAGGACTGAACACCCTCAACCCCATTCTTTCGAATCTTCCTCCAGTTTTCAAACTGAAAGCCAGTACAGAGGTACAGGCCAAAAGCTAAAGGGAGAGTGTGCAGGAGCCTGACATTGCACCTATGTCCCACTGATCATGGGTGCAATACTTTGTAGGTTCATGTAAAAATAGAATAAATTCATATCTTTTTACCTGCAAAAATTTGTGCATGTATAATTTTTATTTTACCTATTATTTTTTTTATCCTTTAATTTATCTTTCAGCTCCCAAACTCACTTTGTGCCATGCCACATCATGTTCCCGTGTGTTTTTACTTTCATGTTTTCTCACTCCCTTAGGGCTCATGATCATTCACATGCAATATGCTGCGTTCAGATCTGTAATTTTTACAGGTTTTAATGCTGCTGCATTGTATGCTATGGTCTATTCACACTGTTCCATTTACATGTGTAAACCTAAACTAGAAAAACTGGCTTTCACAGTCTTATCTTAGGTTGTACCCATGTATATGTTTCCATTAATGTTTATATGCATACAAATAGATCACATGCACTATGGCCTATGGAATTCAGGGTCAGCATGTACACATGTATAAATAATTAGACACAACAGTTACATTATAGCAGCAAAACCTGACCTAGAATTGGTGTCTTGTGACTTCAGATACAAACTTGCATTGTTAGGATTTTTTTGATTAAAGAAAACTTCAACCAAAGAAAAAAAAAATGAAAGAACAAGTGGTAGGTGACAATTCATAAGTACAATTATAATGGCCATAGACAAAGCAAATTTCTTTCCTGCACGGCTTGCAGGAAAGAAAGTAGCTTGATTCCACCATCAACACATTGTTGATAGGGGAATCCCTTCCACCGAGTCGTTGTGTTCTCCTAGTGGAGGGGGGGGGAAGCTGTCCCTGCTGGGAAAAGACAGTGATTATTGTTAGCAGCCACTTGCAGCAATTGCAGATAAAGTCTAACAGGCTTTTGGTACCCAAGTTAATTGATCCATCAGCTTGGGTACATTCTGCCTGGGCTTACATGGTTCGAATCTTGGCCGGTTCCTGCTGAACTGGCCAAGATTTGAACCATCTATGTCCGGCTTGAGAGTGGGAAATTGACCCTGTTTCTGTAAGAAAGCAAGAAATTGCACACTGTTAATGTCAAATCACTTTCAAGTTTATTAAAGCTGGACAATGCACACCACAGCCTCCCTTTACGATGATCCCTCTCTAACATTTCACCCAATACACAGAGATAGAGGAAAGCTTTTTTATGCAGTATAAAATCAATCTCAGAGAGTTACATACCATATATTCATCAAGCACATCTGGCAACTGAACTTTATGAGAGGTCTGTGTTACATCTCAATAACATTTCTTTAAAAAAAAAAAAAGGAAACAGTGATCTGCCAAGCTCAGCACATCATCACTACCAGTGGCGGCTGGTGTATATGGGGCGCAGGGGCTATCCATGTGTCCGGCCCCCTAATCTACATGTAGGGCACCGGACGAATGGAGTTCAATGGGGCTTTTTTTTTAACCATGTGGATAGAGCCAGAGGCTCTCACAGGCTAAAAAAAAGGGTGGGCTCGAATCCTCCTGGCCAATCAGGAAGCGGATTTTGAGACCCGTTTCCCGATTGGCCGAAAGGAGAATCCATGCCATTGGGCATGGAGGAGGAGACACAGAAGACAGGGGAAAGAAGCCGATGCCGCCTGCTGCTGCATCCAGGCAGGGTGAGTGAGGGGGGGTCCTGTCCTGTTTCCCCTGTCCTGTCTCCCCTCTCTCCTGTCTCACTGTGGTCCAGGGGGGGTATGGTGTGCGGCCTGGTGTGGTCCGGGGGGGTATAGTGCGGTCCGTCTTCCGCCCCCCCCGGCCCATGGAGCACCAGCCGCCACTCATCACTACGCTGATCTCAGCTGGATCACACCACATACCGGCCACTGCGCTGCAATGCAGCAGGTGGTGTGAACAAGCCCTTATGTGCACCGCACTGCGTTTTATTGCATTTTCATGCATTTACATGCATTTGTGCATGTTGCTGTGCTTTTGCAGTGTGGAAAAATGCAGCTTGAACGATGCCCATATTTTGCACTGTCAATGCAGCTGGAGTGCAGTCAAAAATGTATCCCATTGCATCTGGTGTGAATAGGCCCTAAGGGCTGGTTCACATCAGGAATCACAAAGGAATGTGCTGTGTGATTCACATGCGATCCTGGTGATTTCAGCCCATTCATTGACACCCGCTGCAGGTTGCAACTGCACTGCATTCTGAATGTAGGATGGGAAGCATGCACAGAACATGGATTTACCGAACCATGTTCTGGTGTGAACTGGCCCCTAAAGAACCCAACACTCTAAACAAAGTTAATTGAGAAAGTGGAAAATAGCACAAAGTATAATTTGATATACTGTATCTATCCAACTGTATTGATCAACATAGATTAGAAGCTGAATGATAGAGCATTTCTAAAGGTAATAGAGGCGAATTAGAAAAAGTGGGGATGAAGTGAGGATGGAAAAAGAAAGAGGTAAAAGAGAAATAAAAAGAAAAAAGGAGGTAGGAAAAAAAAAAGAATGAAGAAAAAAAAAAGGGGTAAACACTTTTTTCCTGTCAGTCTCCATGGCAGCCTACGTGTGGGTTAACCCCGCCTCCACTCCAAGGATATAGGACCCCCCTCCCATATATTTCAGCTCTCAGGCACAGCAGGTGTTTCTTTTTTGTCCTCCTCCAAGGACCTACAATTCTGATGTCTTACTATTGTCCGGCTTACCTCAGGATACTTTGGATGGTGTCTGCATGTCCAGGGCCCAGCCACGGGCGGGTGAGTGACATTTAAATTCCCCTGCTCTCTGCGGTTGACTGAAGCTTGGCCAGCGTTTTCTGACATGGGTCTGAAGATTCACATTGCATCCCTTCATGGCAGCGGTATTTGTCATTTATGTACACTTTGTTTGTATCTCTTTCTATCACTTTGCAGTGTTTGTTTGGCCCCAATGGCGCTGGAACGCTTCCTGCGTTCCAGCAACCCTTCCTCTTCCTCCTCTGCCTCTTGCGACCAATCGGTGGACGCTTCGTAGTCCCGCACATGCGCAGTACGTCACGAACGAAGCCGAGGCTTGGTTCGCGCATGCGCATTAGCGATCGCGGCCACATCACCGCTGACGTCATTCCAGCGGGAGATTTAAGCAGCTGACGGTTCCCCTGTACCTTGGGAAAGTACTGTGGGCGTTGCGGCAGCTTCCCTGTGTCTCTGGATTCCTTGCTACAGGTATGTGCAATGGATACTTGACTGCAGAGGGGGTGGAGGGGGCGGATGGTTTGCTACCTCACAATGTATCACTATCCTGGTGTCTGATGTGTATTACCTTTCTTTATCAGTCTGGTTATTGGCCTGAAGTATGGATCCTGCGTCACCGCCCTCCTGTGGCCAGCCCTCTCACAACAGGTGGGTGCTGGCATTTTTCAGGGGGGCGGGGGAGGGCTAGCTGGTCCCTGTTTCATGGCTAAATCCAGTGTCTCCCCAATTTTCTCTTTTTCCATCAGCTCTTCCAGGCCTGATTTGTCACAAGAAAGAGACCCTGTCAGACCTCGTGGGAGTTCATCCTCCAGATCAAAGCGCCATGAATCTCCATCAGGGAGTAGGCAGCAAGGGAGACGCTCTAATTCCTCCCCCAGACACCATAAACAACACCAGAGTCACCGCACATACCAGAGAGCCTGTTGGGGTTGTGGGGCGCATGTCCCGGAGGACAAATCCCTATGTGAGCTATGTTTTGCTCAAGCAGCCGGTGAGAGGGTGCACGAGGACCATGGATTGGAATCTCTAGTGAAGAGAATAGTGCAACAGTCCCTGAAAGAATGGGGTACGGTCCCACCACTTGGTCCCACTACATCCAGTTCTCCAGCGGAAGTGCAGGAAGATCAAGGCCCCTCTCAACCGAGCATTACTTCTGCAAAATCATCTGACAGTGATTCGGAAGAAGAAGCGGCAGTGGGCGGCTTTGAGTTTGCCCTGGTTTCACCCCTGATCAGAGCCATTAAGGAAGCTCTAAGATGGGAGGATCCTGTGTCTCCCCAGAAAAAGCAGCGGAAGTTCTTCAAGCACCTTGGCAAGGAGCGTATCAGCTTTCCTTCCCTCTCTGAATTACAAGAGGTGATTACTGAAGAGTGGAGTAAAGGGGATAGTAAGTCTTCCCTATCTTCCAAACTTGGGAAATTATATCCCTTCAAACCTGAAGATGTCGCCCGTCTGAAATCTGCTCCCCTTGTGGATGCGGCAGTTACAAGATTAGCAAAGCATGTCACTTTGCCCCTGGATGACGCGGTTTCCTTCAGAGATCCCTTGGATAGAAAAATAGATCTAGACTTAAAGAGGATCTATGTGATGGCCGGAGCGGCCTGCAAACCTGTTATGGCATTAGCTATGATGTCTAAAGCCTTGGAAGTCTGGGTATCTGATATTGAGACTAAACTTGGAAGCTTTTCAGAAGAAGCTGTTGAAAGCTCTCCTATTCATGAACTCAAGTTGGCTTCAGTATTTTTAGGAGAAGCATCCATTGATATTCTGCGCCTTCTGTCCAGATCTATGTTATCCTCAGTGACGGCAAAAAGGGCCTTGTGGCTTCGCCCGTGGCTTGCGGATCCAGCTTCTAAGCAAGCATGGTGTAAGATCCCTTTCGAGGGTACTTCCCTTTTCGGGAATAAATTAGACAGCGCCATTGCTAAGGCTACTGGCGGAAAGTCAGGCTTCCTCCCGCAGGATAGACGTTTATTCGGTCAGAAGAAGCCCCAACCTAGGAGGCAATACACGGAGAGATCAAGAGACGCACGCTCTTACAAACCTAATAGAGACTTCCGGAGAAATTGGAGAGGTGGTCAATCTTCTACTCGGAGGTCATCCAAAAATCCAGTGCCTGCTGGACAAGAATCCACTAAATCTTTTTGAGATTGGGCCCGTTCAGACATGCCAGGTGGGGGCACGTCTTCTTCATTTTCAGCATGTCTGGACGGCCTCAATCACGGACTTTTGGACCGTAAAGACAGTCTCTACAGGCCACAGATGGTCATTTCTGGCAGATCCAGTTCCACGGTTCATTCCAACTCATTTGCCCTGTCTAGAAGAGAGAAGAGAAGTCTTGCTCGCCTATGTAGACGCTTTGGTGGCTCAAGGAGCAGTGGTTCCTGTTCCAGAACAGGAAAAATTTCAAGGTGTTTATTCACCCCTCTTTCTAGTCCAGAAGAAGAACGGGGCCTGGAGGCCCGTTATAGATCTTACATACCTGAACAAGTTCATAAAGAACGAAAAATTCAAGATGGAAACACTCTCAACTATTCAAAAGGCAGTACTGCCAGGAGACTGGCTCGCCTCAATAGACTTGAAAGATGCGTACTTTCATGTACCCGTGGCAACCGACTTTCACAAATATCTCCGCTTCTGTGTTCTGAATCGGCATCTGCAATTCATTTGCCTACCCTTCGGCCTGTCTACCTCGCCCAGAGTATTCTCCAAAGTTCTTCTGGCTGTAGTGGCCTTCATAAGATTGAAAGAAATACGTCTACATCATTACTTAGACGATCTTCTGCTGCTGTCTCAAGAGAAAGACACACAGAGACCAGGTCATTTCGACCCTCAAAGAGTTTGGCTGGCTGTTAAACCTACAAAAAAGTCAGCTGGAGCCCACTCAGCGCCTAGTCTATCTTGGGGCGCAATTCGACACCATAGAGAATTCAATCTCTCTCCCATTAGAGAAGATACCGGTAGTGAGGGAGAGAATCCTTCCAGCTCTTTCTTCTCCTCGGCTGAAAGCCTCTCAGTGCCTCAAAATCATTGGCAC
This sequence comes from Pelophylax lessonae, assembly GCF_965119305.1. NCBI lineage: Eukaryota > Metazoa > Chordata > Amphibia > Anura > Ranidae > Pelophylax > Pelophylax lessonae. The sequence goes on from NC_138770.1 coordinate 352,245,512, forward strand.
CATGGTGTCCACGGCTCCAATGGTCAAATGGGCTCTTTGGCGTATGAGGTCCTTCCAGAAAGGGTTCCTACAACAATGGAACTCATAAGAGAGGGATCAGTAAATTCATATCTCCTCCAGCATGAGACTTAGTCTTCTCTGGTGGCTGCAATGCAGGAATCTGCTCAATTGTCACTCTCTGATACCAGTCTCGTGGACTATAATCACAACAGACGCCAGCAACTCAGGTTGGGGGGCTCATTGTTTGACAGAGATGACACAAGGAAAGTGGTCTTTTCAGAGACACACACCAGTCTCCAACATACTGGAGCTCCGAGCAGCCTACCAGGCTCTTTGATCTTTCCAACACCTGGTGGAAGGGAAATCTATAATGATTCGGATGGACAACACCACGGCAGTGTCTTATGTGAAGAGACAAGGTGGGACATGGAGTCTCTCTCTACTACGAGAGTTAGACCCAATTATGTCTTGGGCCCAGACTCACCAAATAGATATCTTGGCAGTCTACATTCCAGGTTCACAGAATGTTCAAGCAGATTTTCTGTCCAGAGTCCAGTTGCACCACAACGAGTGATCTCTCCATGTGGAGTCGTTCAAATGGATCCTGTCGTTGGGAGTATCTCCCAAAGTCGACCTGTTCGCCTCTCCTTGCAACCACAAGTTGGAGAAGTATGTTACGAGAGGCAAATGCCATCAAGCCTACGGGACAGATGCGCTAACCGACAGGTGGGAGTTCAGCAGGGCTTACGCCTTTCCTCCAGTACCCATCATTCTCAAATTTCTGCAGAGACTTCAAGCGGCAGATTTAGAGGTAGTGATGGTGGCGCCTTTCTGGCCGAACAGGCCATGGTTTCCGCTACTCCTACAGCTGAGTTATCGGGACCCGGTCCCTCTTCCCCTCAGACCAGACTTGCTTCTTCAGGGAACATCAGTACACCCCTGTCCTGCAATTCTCCGGTTGACGGTCTGGTTCTTGAGAGGGAAAGGTTGGAATCGCTTGGCTGCCCATCTACAGCCATTTCCACATTGATGAATGCTAGACGACCAAGTACTAATAAGGTATACTGCAGAATCTGGTCAAGATTCATGAAGTCTGCATATCCAGAAGGTATGTCTTCCTCAGTCCCTGGGATTCAAGAAATACTAAGTTTTCTTCAGGCTGGTCTGGATATGCCCCTTTCAGTGGCAACTCTAAGAGTCCAAGTTTCGGCTTTGTCTGCCTTCTCTGGGGTCATGTGGGCCCAACACCCACTGATTCAACAGTTCTTCAAAGGAGCAGTCAGGCTCAATCCCCAAAGAAGACCTAGGTTTCCAAAATGGGATCTACCTCTTGTCCTAAATGCCCTCTCAAAAACGGGCCTCTTCCTCTATCAAGGATCTGACCATCCGGACTGTCTTCCTGGTAGCCATTACTTCGGCTAAAAGGGTCTCTGAGTTAAGTTCCCTCGGATGTAGAGAACCATTTCTGACTTTCTTCCCAGATCGGGTAGTTCTGATACCCATGCTGAATTCAAATCCGAAAGTTACCTCGGTGTTTCACCAGAATCAGGAGATCGTCCTGCCTACCTTCCGGTCATCTGATGAGTCCAATCCTCATCCGTTAGATGTAGGAGAGTCCTTAAAAGTCTATCTTCAAGCAACTGCACCATTTAGGCAGTCTTACAACCTCTTTGTCCTGTTCTGAGGAAAGAACAGAGGTAAACCTGCTTCTTCCAGGACTATCGCATAATGGATAGTGGCAGCTATCCAGCAGGCCTATAGAGCTGAGGGGCTGGCTCCTCCGGAGGCAGTGACGGCGCACTCTACAAGGAGTATCTCTACTTCCTGGGCGGCCTCGCGGCACGTGGCTCCAGATGTAGTTTGCAGAGCGGCTTCATGGTCGTCGGTCAATACTTTTATGACCCACTATTGTGTGGAGCCTGCTTCTCTGTCCTCAGTTAGATTTGGTTTGACTGTTTTGTCTGCAAATAGCATGAATTAATGTTTTCTTTGCTAAAGCATTCCCACCCATGTGGCGTGAGCTAGTTATTTCCCACACATAGGCTACCATGGAGACTGACAGGAAAACGGAAAATTCCTATCAAATACTTACCGTAATTTTCCTTTCCTGATAGTCTCCATGGCAGCCGGAGTTACCACCCTCTCGTCTTGGATTCAGCTAAGATATGGAACACCTGCTGTGCCTGAGAGCTGAAATTTATGGGAGGGGGGTCCTATACCCTTGGAGTGGAGGCGGGGTTAGCCCACACGTAGGCTGCCATGGAGACTATCAGGAAAGGAAAATTACTGTAAGTATTTGATAGGAATTTTCTGTTATCTCAGTTCCCCCACAGTGAAGTAACTGATAGCAGGATGCCCAATAAGGAATATGTAATGATAACAATTATACCATCCTGCTATGGGTAACTACAGTGACTAGCTGCCTGTGCAGTCTTTCCTTTCAAAGAATTATCATATTTGTTGTATTCATGGGCTTACTTTTTTAAATTTAGGCTGAAAATACTAGTAACTCCATTACATGTTTTTGAAAAGGAATTGTGAGTTATATAAAAGTAAAAAAAAAACTGTGATATTGCTCAGCATTATCTATTTATATGGTAACTCCAAAGTTTATTTCTACTTCTAAATTTCATGGAACAGTCATGAAATTCTTGGCTTGGAATAAACACAGTTGCCATATGCGTAGGTGTGTTTCTGTCCTTTTCCTAAACATTAAGCAGCTGTACACTCAAACACCAATGTAATTATTGTATATTTGTGGTATGATTCTTATGCATTTAAATGAAGAAACAAAACCTAATTTAACTGATAATAATCAAGTTAGTGACGGCATATTAGGCAGACAGTCAGGGTCAAAGTCAAGGATCAGCTTAGTCATTAGCTTGACCCAGATGACACCTAGAAGAGCAGCCAAGTGCTTACTGTAGTGGCAAACTTCCTTCATTAAGGCTGAAACAAAAGAGACAAACAAAAATTGAATGCCAAGCATGTTTATATCTGATGATTGGTGGCTTCAGTATTTTAGTAAAGCCAGAAATTGCTAAACATTTACCACAGCAGGATGCCGCTTTTAGCACCAGATTCATTTTGCTTGTTGTTGTGATTTTTTTTTTAAATCTTTTTTTTAGCTCAGCTGCTGCTTTCTTGGATATGCAGTGTGAGACTAGTCATACCAGTTAACCAAACAACAGAATATGACATAAAATACGCCTTTCCTTGAAGCATATTATCTAAACCCCAAACCAAAAACATAATATATTGCAGATTACGAATCCTTAACCACTTGCCGACCGCCCACAGTATATTTACTGAGGCAGTCAGCCCCTTCTGGGCAAAGTGACGTAGTACTAAGTCGCTCGCCAGGAGCCTGCAGGGGGCGAGCGCACGCCGCCGGAGGCGCGCTCCCGCCCCTGCTCGTTCCGCTGCATCCCCGCACGAGTGACCAGCGGACCCGATGTCCGCCAGTCACTCGCGATCTCCCGGTGGAGAGGGAGAAAGGCAGACGGCTAATGTAAACAAAGCCACCTGCCATTCTCCCTGGTGTAACAGCAGAGATCATACGATCCTGCTATGTAGGATTGTATGTCTCTGTGGTTACATCAAAAGCCACACCCCTTTACAGTTAGAAACACACCCCTAGGGACACACACAACCCCTTGATCACTAATAAAATTAACCCCTTCCCTGCCAGTGTCATTTTTACAGTAACAGTGCATATGTAAAGCACTGGTTACTGTAGTAATGTCACTGGTACCCCCAAAAGTGTCAAAAATGTCAGTCAGGGGTCCGATCTGTCCGCTGCAATGTCGCAGTCCCCCCAAAAAAATTGCATATCGCCGCCATTACTCGTTAAAAAAAAATAAAAAAAAAAATGACATAAATCTTTCCCTTAGTTGGAAACACAATAACTTTTGCGCAAACCAATTAAAATGCGCTTATTGTGATTTTTTTTACCAAAAATATGTAGCAGAAAACAAATTGGCCTAAAATGTTAAAAAATTTTGATTTTTACATTTTTTTGGGGGAAGGATTTCATATAAAAAAATGGGAGTTTTATTTTTTCAAAATTTTTGCTCTTTTTTTGTTTATAGCGCAAATAGTAAAAATCACACAGGTGATCAAATAGCACCAAAAGAAAGCTCTGTTTGTGGGAAAAAAAGGGCGTCAATTTCATTTGGGTACATCATCGCACGACCGCGCAATTGTCCTTTAAAGTCACGCAGTGCAGAATCACAAAAAAGGCTCTGGTCTTTGAGCAGCCAAATCCTCCGGGGCTTAAGTGGTTAAAGGTGGCAGCTGCATTCGTTTTTTTTCTTTTGTTTTTTTTCCTTCACCTTGGACAGCAGCACTGGACTGGTATAAATAGGAAGATAGAGGGACTTTTTTAAATTCTGCTAAAAATAGTGCACTAGGTTTGTAGAGTTTAAACTTATGTTTATTCCAAAATCCACCACATTATATAGTACTAGTTTTACAAATAGTTCATTAACAGTTAAACTGATTATTGTTACCTGCAAACTGCTCCTTTCCCAGATTCAATTTCACAAATTTCACCTTCAGAGCAGTAGCTGGGTTCCAGGTCACAAATACTTTGACATAGTTCTCCATCAATACTTTTGTAGCCAGGCTTGCATATACAAGTTGCCTCTTTGGTCACTGGGTTTATGGAACATTCTGAGAAGTCATCGCATGCCATGAACTTGCATGGATCTGCCAGGTCAGCTGCAAAGATTGAATAAACAGGTCACAGGCATTTAAAGTATGGAACATTGTCATTTTAATGTTTGATATGCTGACTTTTTTTTCTCAACTTTGGAGCATCTTCTCACCATTTAGGATGCTCCTTCTCCCTATATAATTACATTCTTTAATATGCCTCGTCCACTGGATTAATTGAAGCCCTTTGTGCATATAGATTTGTGAAAGAAAGACATTTCACAGGCATTTTCTACATAACAGAAGACAAAATGTGCTTTGCTGGCCTGCATGCTGTAGCATAGGTATTATTAAGGCTGAAGTAAACTATCTCATTCAACATTCACAATGTTTAAGCCTTATTCTACTAGCATTAGTAAATAGATAGGAAGGTATATTATATTTTCATTTCAAATATTTTTGTTATATTGAAATTCCATAAAAAGAAAGATTTTGGATATCCAATACAGAAGACATGTACAACATAATTAAGTAAGGACTGCCATCCTCAACTGCTTTATAAAAAATGGGTGAAAAAAAAAAAACCCCCAAATACAAAAAAAAGCAAGAGTGCAATCAAAAGGAGCAAATGGCCACATAGACGATGTGGAATGAGACAGTTGTGGGCTCAATTTAGGGTGTAATTGCACCAGCAGCTAGAATTACTAGATAAATTTATGACCTTCAGTGTCGATGTTTACTTATAGACACGTATCCGGGACAGCCAACCAGCAGTCCCAGATTTTGTTCTACTTACTGTGTGTATAGATGAGCTTTTTTTGTAGGGTAATACAGCATTGGCCTCAAAAAAATGTTAAAACAAAAAAGAAAAGATAAACACGCCCTATTGATTTACCTCTACAAAAAGTTTATTAGCACATCGATATGAATATAAAAAATCAGCATCAAAACCCAGAGACCCCCCCCCCCAAAAAAAAAAAAAGACCTCCCTTGTACCCACTACATACAACACTTACCCTAACCAGCTAAAGACCCCCCTACATAAACCCCACCTAGAGATGAAAGTACTCCAATGAGAGCTGGTGAGACCTTCCCCCAGAGCCCCCTACTCTCTGCCTAACTGCCTGCATGAACACAGAAATGTGAAAACATAAACCTGTCTGTACCCTGAACAACTAGCACCCCACCTTAAAACCGCAAAGGATGGATGAGGTGCTAAAGTTCTACAAGGCAGGGACTTAAAACCTGGACCAGTCTAGCAAAAACAAAACCAGTGATGCATCACAAACATCCAAAAAAGAAAAATCAAGTCAATATACAATATACATCAAAAAGAAAAATTCCTGAACCGTTGCAAAAAAAAGACAAAAAACAAAAGTGAGGTTCAACCTGTAAAGCAACATACAGTCACAAAAATCATGATAGACTGAGGGTATGAATAATACATTTTCCTGGAATGAGATACTAGATAGCCAGATGGAAGTCAGGTTCTACTTTACTGGTAATTGCGAGAAACTGATATCAACTCAAAGGTAAGTAATTACATTGCAAGCATTACAAAAAAAAATACATTTAAGTAATCATGTATGAATGAATAAAGGTCAGAATTATTTTATGGCTTTACATCTGTTTGAAGTTTAGATAGAAGGTGCAAAATCTATTCCCACTGGTGTTTTGTCTTTGTTCTGTTAAACGAAATGCTATGATGCAAAAGGGCAGTTTGGCTTTGGAATTGTATTGAAAAATAGTGGGGTTATTTACTAAAACTGGTGCATGCAAAATCTTGTACAACTCTGCATAGAATCCAATCAGTTTCCAGGTTTTATTGCCAAAGCTGACGTTAGTAGTGGATTGGCTAACTGCACCAGTTTCTGAGTGCACCAGCTTTAGTAAATCTACCCCACTGTGTTTCTAAAGAAATTACTTTTTTTCTACTGAAGATTGAGGAAAAAGTCTGCAAGAAATATATATTTATACACACTGTGAGGGATTAGCTCGGTGGTAGGCGTATGGGTGACCCCTTTGGGGGGGTCGGCACACAGGGAGATAGCCGAGGAGTGGTTGAAAACAATAGTTTATGGTTTATTCTTCCAATTTCTTCAAACAAGTGCATGCAGCAAAACATCAAAATAAAATAAAACAAAATAAATCCTTGCCTCTGTGGGCGGCTACCTTCTCACAGCTGGAACCTGCCTAAGAAGTCTTCCCAACCTACTGTTGGGCCGACACTGCTGATCCTACAGCAGACACTCAAATGTCCATTTGTTTGCTTTCACACAGCACAAACATTGTCCATTGAACATGTCCCTTTGTTTTCTTTCACACAGAAACACTTCGTCTTCTCACCTTTGAGACGTCTTCACTCGTTTTTACCCTCCTGAGCGCACACCGCTTCAGGAGGTCTTCCCCATGCTCACTCAGCTTTCAGGGGGCACACAGGACTGTCCTCTACCCACATGGCGTCAGGATGCAGCCGTTTGTCTGCCTTCCTCTCCCAGCCCACACAGCGACAGGAGGCAGCACTCAATAGATTTTCTCTGGACAAATTATAGAGGCCTTGATCTCCTCATTCCGAACAGCTGAATGGTTTTCAACTTCCTGCTGGCTCTCTCTGCAGCCAACACCCTATAGTATCAGTGAAGTTTCTAAATCAGGTGGAAATGTATCTCCTTCCTGTGACTACATTCCCAGATTTACCTGACTTCCTGTCACATACCCCCCCCTCTTGTTTCAACCCTAGGGTTGGGACACAGATTTCCAGGCACGCATGTGTCAAGCACTGCTGACTCACTGATAAGCCTCCTAGTATCCTCAAGCTTCCGGGTGAAACTGTTTCTGTCATCTTCATTGACAGATTTCTCATAAATGTCACACAGTTTGTCTCTCATCTCATATACACATTCCCTAACTGCATTTTTGGCATCATTTCGCTCCTTCTCAAGTTTGTCTTGCATACAAGTTTGTCCTATCCGCCATGGAGGACCGTGATCCATAGGCAACTCAATTGGGCTAGTCTTAATGTCTTCAACATTCTTAAGACGCCTCTCTCTGCAATCCATAAATGTTTTCCACAAAACTTTGAGAACCTTTGCTTCACTAAGCTTTGTTCCAAGTAGGGACTCTTGACATCCCTCTGTGACTTGAGTTGCCTCTCCATACAGCTGTACACAATCATTGACTTTTTGTTGTAAAAGGGAATGATCTTCCTTCTTGAGCTTTGCTTGCTCTAAGATGCTGTGCAGAGGATTTTCCAATTGAGACAACAGGCTGTCACACATTTCTTCAAAGTGACCCCTGTTCCTTTTCCCAGAGATATCAATATCATTCAAACATTTCATATTCATAGGCAGATCTGAAGCATTTGCACTCATCAACTTCTTAAACTTTTCGCCCTCCTGAGCGAGTCGCAGTAAAGGCCTACTATTTGATTTGATATTCAGTTTATATTTCTTGCCAAACTCTTCACAGAAGTAGCCAACCAGAACATCATCAACTTTCCTTCCACCAACATAGGGGTTAAAGGCAACAACACAGTTGAACCCAGCGATCTGGGTGGTATCCATTATAGACCTCCTCTCTGCATCAGTGAAGAAGCATGGAACTGCAACACATTCTTTTACAGGTTTCTTCAATGCACTTTCTGCTGAACTATTTGACCGCTCAAGGTCACCTAGTTCTTTTTCTCTATCTGAATTCCACATGGAATGCATCTCAAGATCACGATCAAACTTCTGCCACCCGTCTTTCACCAGTTCCATTTTGGAAACACTCCCTGAAAGGCACTTATTCATTTGCTTCACGTTTTCACCAACAGCCTTAGTTTTCCCCACTAGGTTTTCAGCCTGAACTGAGAAATCATCACATTTCTTACTCAGCTCCTTTGTTTGCTGAAGTTCTAATGATACATTTTCCAATGCTTGAAGTTTTTGAAGGAACGGTTTATTCCAAAGGGGTGATTCAAGCCACATGTCATCACATTTCTGAGGCTCACTCAGGACAGACCCCAAAACACTGATCCTTTTAAAAACTGCATCAGGCACACGATCCCCTCTTTGGGACAGATCCTCTGTTGCCTGGAATTCCTCTTCCAGTTCCTGCAACGGAATCTTCATCTCTTCTACTTGCTGTTCTAAGGCTCGCTTAGACTTTTCTAGCTCCTGAACTCTTTTCACAACATCATCCTTGGAGCTGACCAATTCTTCCATTTCTGTACGCAGCTGTTTGTCAACACTTTCTAGTTCAGCCTTACACTCTAGAGCTTCCTCCAAAGAGCGAGCCAAGAACAGGGCTTTGCTCTCGTTATCACGCACCTCGGTTTCTGCACGGGCGCGTTCTTCTGCATATTTTGCAGACACAGTCTTCTCTTCACCAAGCATCTGATCAAACTTCTTTTTCACATCTTCAACACACTGTAATGAACCAACGCTTTCTTCCATGCGTTTTTTCATATCCGCTATCTGAGCTTGCAATGTTGCGACTTGCTCTGATAGGTTTTTCTTTGCTTCCGCCTCCTCTTTTAATTGTTCCAGGAAGCCATTTTTCTCATCTTCCGTTTGTTTGAGCTTTGTGCTAAAACTCAGCCTTTGACACCTCTCTTCCTGTAAGAGTTCCTGCGTGTCTTGCAGCTGCGATTCCAAGATAGAAAAATCTTCCGCAATTTCTCTAGATTTGCTGTCTGCTTGAGAAAGCCGATTTGTGACACTGTCCAACTCAACCTGCAATCGGTTTGCTTTCTCTAACAGCTTAGCACACAAGCGGTCACCTTCTGACACCTTGACTTGCGATTCCAGAAGCTGTGCCTCTACTTTTTCCCTCTTATGTTCACAATCTCCTTTTCCCTGCATAAGAGCTTTCACCTCATTGGCTAGCTTCTGGGAATGAGACCGTAATTCTGCCACACAGGCTTCTTTCTCCTTTAACTGCTGCTGGAAACGTTGGGCTTCACCTTTCCAACTTTCACAGTCTGCACGTAATTCATCTACCACATTGCTCAAAGTGGTGAGCTCATACACAGTACTCAGTAATTTAGCCTCTCTTTCACTTTTCTCGTTGTCGCTGAGAGACAATGTCGTTTTCAGAGCGACATTCTGTTCCTGCGACTCCTGCAGGTCTATTTTTGTAACTTCCAAACACTGAAGACTTTTTTCCAGCTGATTACGCAACTCCAACATTTCACACATACTTTGCTTCTGCAAAGTCTGAATTTCAATTTCCTTTTCCATGAGGATGGTATCTTTCTCCTTTATAGTGTCTTGACATTTTTGCAACTCGACCAAAAGAAGAGCAGTGGTTTCTTCCCACTGTGACACATGAGACTTGAGTAGTTCATTCGTTTCCTGCAAGTTTCTATGCTCCATCTTAAGCAATTCCACGGCTTGTTCCTTTTCTTCCATTTTCCGTTGCAAGGCATCCAACTCAGCCCTGCACACATACTCGGTTTCTTCCAAACCGATGGCCTCCATTGGCTGCTGGCGTCTCTGTTTCCAGCCTGCCATGCTCTCTTGGTGATCCTTTTGTTGAGCTGCAAAGCTCCGTTGTTTCAGCATCTCCCCCATTTTGGGTTTACTTTTCATCTGAGAACCCTGCGTCTCCATAGCAGTTTCATTTGCCCCAGTGTTGCTAGGGACAACAACTTTTCTCTTTAGCCGATTCCGTTCAGGCATGGATGGGGCTGGTTCAAATGGTAGCATCTCCTCCATCCATAGAATCCGGTCTCTCATTTCATCTATCTTTGCATTTTTCAGGCGTTTGGATCGCCCCATCTTCAATAACTCCACAAACAAATTTTTCACAGTCCAGCAAAAAATTTTCAGACCACTGTCTCTTTAACACATGTAGTTTTTCTCTCTCTTGCAAGATCTCTTTTCCTGCACACACAGTTTGTGCAGTCACTTGCACCAGACACAACAAAGTTCATCAAATAATTTTGAGACCGCTGTCTCTTTAAAACACACTTTTTTTTTTTCTGTCAGGATCTTCTCTCCTGCACACATAGATTGTGCAATCTCATGCACCAGATAAAGTTCATCAAACATTTGCACTTCCTTGCAGGGATCTCTGCTTATGCCTGCATCCTCCACCATATGTGAGGGATTAGCTTGGTGGTAGGCGTATGGGTGACCCCTTTGGGGGGGTCGGCACACAGGGAGATAGCCGAGGAGTGGTTGAAAACAATAGTTTATGGTTTATTCTTCCAATTTCTTCAAACAAGTGCATGCAGCAAAACATCAAAATAAAATAAAACAAAATAAATCCTTGCCTCTGTGGGCGGCTACCTTCTCACAGCTGGAACCTGCCTAAGAAGTCTTCCCAACCTACTGTTGGGCCGACACTGCTGATCCTACAGCAGACACTCAAATGTCCATTTGTTTGCTTTCACACAGCACAAACATTGTCCATTGAACATGTCCCTTTGTTTTCTTTCACACAGAAACACTTCGTCTTCTCACCTTTGAGACGTCTTCACTCGTTTTTACCCTCCTGAGCGCACACCGCTTCAGGAGGTCTTCCCCATGCTCACTCAGCTTTCAGGGGGCACACAGGACTGTCCTCTACCCACATGGCGTCAGGATGCAGCCGTTTGTCTGCCTTCCTCTCCCAGCCCACACAGCGACAGGAGGCAGCACTCAATAGATTTTCTCTGGACAAATTATAGAGGCCTTGATCTCCTCATTCCGAACAGCTGAATGGTTTTCAACTTCCTGCTGGCTCTCTCTGCAGCCAACACCCTATAGTATCAGTGAAGTTTCTAAATCAGGTGGAAATGTATCTCCTTCCTGTGACTACATTCCCAGATTTACCTGACTTCCTGTCACAACACACACACACATATTTGTTGTGGGCATTCTATACATAGCTTCTATCAGCAGTGAGACACAATCACTGGGCACCACTTGCCAACCACCTAACTGTACATCATTATTTACCAGGAATATGGTCATGGAAATTTGAGATGCTGTACCTCGAGGTACAGCGCCTTAAAATTTTTATTAACATTATATTTTTGGTGATACCAAAAATTGATGGCTGCTGTATCAATTTCTGTAGAACTTTATCACTAGGTGGGGCTATTTTCAATATATGCAATACCAGGAATATGGTTGCAGCTAAATGCCATAACCTCAGGAATTGAAATTTTCCTCAGCCACTGTTCTTTCTGCTAAAAGTGATCCTAGTCATTGCTTTGCTGCTGCGACCCCTCCCCCGGCGCTTTCCAGTGATTTTCTAGCTTACCTGGCTCCTCGGGAAGCCCAGTAACTGATCCAGTGGCAGCAGCTGGCCACAGAGATTAGCAGAGGAAAGATGGCCTTCACTCATCTCTATGACCTAGGAGGCGGGAGCGACGTCATGACGCCACTTCAGATTCATGGCCAATGTAAACAAGGTCATTTTTTTTTTTTTGAGGGAAAGCATTGAATAATCATTATTATTTTTTTTCCATTCTAGAGGAGAGATGTAGGGTCTTATTACAGATTAACTTATTATTAAAGAGGACCTGTCATGCTTTATTGTTGTCACATGAGATATTTACATTTCTTGTGACACAATAGAAAATAATAAAAAATTAAAGGGACTGTGTAAAATTAAAAAATGTAATAAAATAAATAATATACTTTTAAAGTGCCCCCGTCCCCCCGTGCTCGCACGCAGTGGCGAACACATACATAGGTCACGCTCACGTATGTAAAAGGTGTTTGCACCATACATGTGCAGTATCACCAAAAACGTTTTAGCAAGAGCAATATTTCTAGCACTTGACCTCCTCTGTAACTCTAAACTGGTAACCTGTAAACATTTTTAAAGTGTCACCTATGAAGATTCTTAAGTACCATAGTTTGGCACCATTCCGCCAACGTGGGGACAGGGGCACTATTCCACAAGCGTGTACAATTTTAAAGCATGACATGTTAGGTATTTATTTATTTCGGCATAACATCATCTTTCTTATTTTCCAAAAATTTGGGTTATAGATTGTTTTTTTTTTCTCCCAAAAAACTGCTTTTGAAAAACTGCTGTGCAAATACCATGGGACATAAAAAAAAATGTAATAACCGCCATTTTTTTTCTAGGGCCTTTGCTAAAAATATATATCAAATGTTTGGGGTTCTAAGTTATTTTCTAGTAAAAAAATACAGATTTTTCTCTGTCGCTCATTGACAGATGCAGTCCTCTTTGATTAATATCAGTAGGGTTATATTGCCCCCTACAGGAGTAGGACACTAGGCAGGAAAAACGTTCTGGCCACACCTTAGGGGCAGTCCCAGAGGGTATATCCTCTCTCTCCCTGCTACAGGATGTCAGTTTTTTTTCTGCCTAGTCAGGAGTAAGGACCTAAGTTCCTTGCTGGGATCTCTGGTCCTGGCAAGCTTTTTTGGATAAAACTTTTTTAGTTAGTTTTTTCTCTCCAGTTTTTTTGTTCCTGTGAGATCTTCAAGCAATTATGCTGGAGCTGGGCGACGGGCTGGATGTTGAGATCCAGTGGTCACCCCAGCCGGCCTACGAGCGCGTGCAGGCCCTAGCTCCGCGCTGGGTCAGCCGCGACATAGTCCCATTGGACGGGGACTGGCCCTGCGAGTTAAACGTCTCGCCAGGTCGCCTACGACCAGTGAGAACCTGACTCACAGCGTCCGTATTGGTCGACAGCCCCCCACCTCGGTGGAGAGGGGTTCTGTTAGGAGTGGGTGCCCGCCTGTTCCGGTATGGTGAGTAGAATGTTCCCCCTCCCCCCTGTCGGGTTTTGGGAATAGATGCGGGCCCTTCTGTGGATGGTCGGACCCTCATGATCCCGGGTCCCCTCTATCCTGTGACACACTCCACATATCTCCCTACTTGCAGGTATACCACTCCAGGATTGGGAACTGACTATGTACATAAGTCACTGCAAGGAGCCTGCATTATAAAAGGAAGGAGCCATGACTGAGCTCAGTCAGGGATGGACAGGGCGCCGCTGGCGTTACTGTTTGAAAATAGCCATGCAGAGGGGTGATACGGTCAAGCACCTACCTATTGAATAGCGATGCAGGCCGCACGGACCGCCAGCCTTCCACAGGCCACACGGACCGCCATCCTTCCGCAGGCCGCACTGGCCGCCATCCATCCGCAGGCCGCACGATTCTTCTGCAAGCCGCCGTCCTTCTGCAGGCTGCATGGACCGCCATCCCTCCGCAGGCCGCACGGACCGCCATCCTTCCGCAGGCAGAGCCGTAGGCCGCGCGGGGCCGCCATTTTGGCGTAGCCTAATGTCTCCTACATGGGTGCGGCCATTTTGGAGACACCCAGCTAGCTCGTGGAGTAGCGGTGGGTGTGCCGGAAGGCGTGTAAAGGGGCGGAGCCTCCTCCTTTACCCGGGTAAATCGATTCACAAGACTTCCTGTTCTGTAAGGACAGTGCTGAGAGCAGTTCGGTAGAAGCTTCTGTGCATCAGGTGGTGAGCCCTTGGGGTCTCTCTTTCTCTCTCTGTGGGGTCCGAAGCAGCACCTTTTTACCACAGACTACCAAGGGGAAAGCACTGCATCGCAGACGGGGACCTTCCTTTTCCGCTCATAAAATTTTTTTTCGCTCCTCTGGGGCGGGCGATAAGGCAAAGTCCTCCAAAGCCCCCCCAGGGGGATTCAAAGGGCGCTGGTCGAGTAAACAAAGGTCCGGCCCTGCCAGACCTGAAGATAAGACCAATACAGCCTGAAGGTGCGCCCCCACCCATATCTGGGGTGGGGGGACGTCTTCACCGGTTTCCGGACCCATGGCTCTCCAGGATTCCAGACAAATGGGTTCAAGAGGTCATACGGTCGGGATACAAGATCGAGTTTCGATCACTTCCACCGGTGCGGTTCTTCAATTCCAATATCCGACTATCCCCGGACTGCTTAGAAGCTTTGCGAGGGGCAGTGACGGATTTAATGCAACAAGGAGTGGTGGTCCACGTTCCTTGGACAGAACGTTTTCAGGGGTTCTATTCGAACCTATTCCCAATACCCAGAAAAGAGGGCAAGGTGCGTTCAATTCTGGACTTGAGAGCACTCAATCTTTTTGTCCAGGTACAAAAATTCAAGATGGAGTCCATTCGCACAGTAGTGGCCTCCCTGCATCAGGGGGATTTTCTGGCGTCCATAGACATCAAGGATGCCTATCTTCACATTCCCATTTATGCAGGACATCAGCGTTTTCTTCGCTTTTCCGTGGGAGAGAACCATTATCAGTTTGCGGCGTTACCCTTTGGTCTCGCCTCTGCTCCCCGGGTCTTCACAAAGGTCTTGGCCCCAGTTTTGGCACTGTTGCGACAGCAGGGCATATCAGTTCTAGGCTACCTAGACGACCTTCTACTCCATGCGGAGTCTCCGCAGGCTCTGTTACTAAACTTGGAGATCACGATGATCTCTTTGGAAGAGTTCGGGTGGCTGGTGAACTGGCAGAAATCATCCCTGGTCCCTACCAGGAGACTGAACTATCTGGGCCTAAGTTTGGATACATCCTTAGCAAGAGTGTTTCTCCCGGTGGAGAAACTCAGGAAGATTCAGTCGGCGACTCAGTTATTATTGACCGTCAACTGGCCGTCTCTGCGGACTTGCATGAGGGTTCTGGGACTGATGGTGGCCTCCTTCGAGGCTCATACCCGGATTTTCCAAAAGGAGATTCTTCTCAAATGGAACCGGAATCCCGATTCCCTGGACAATCGGATCCGGCTGAGCGAACGGACCAGGGAATCTCTGGTTTGGTGGCTTCGATCACCAATGCTCAGTCAGGGGAAGTCATTTCTTCCAATCTATTGGACGATTGTCACTACGGATGCCAGTCTATCCGGGTGGGGTGGGGTTCTCGGCAGACGATCTGCTCAGGGGCTCTGGTCCCTGGAAGAATCCAGGTTACCGATAAATGTATTGGAACTGAGAGCGATCAGACTTGTCTGATTCACTGGACCGAGCAGCTCCGGGGCAGCCCGGTGCGGATCCAGTCGGACAATGCCATGGCCGTGGCTTACGTCAATCACCAGGGGGGCACCAAGAGTGTCCTGGCGGCCATGGAAGTGGCCAGCATCTTTCGTTGGGCGGAACGATTTGTTCCAGCCCTCTCCGCGGTATTCATTCCGGGGGTGGAGAATTGGCAGGCAGATTTCCTCAGCCGCCAGATTCTGGATCAAGGGGAATGGTCTCTTCATCCAGAGGTATTTCACCAACTTTGCCTTCGTTGGGGCACCCCGGATGTGGATCTGTTGGCATCTCGGCTCAACAGGAAGGTGCGGAGGTTTGTAGCTCGCTCCCGCGATCCTCTAGCGGACGCCGCAGACGCGCTGGTCGCCCCGTGGGGGCAGTACAAGCTACTGTATGCCTTTCCTCCTCTCAAATTGCTGCCGAAACTTCTTCGCAGGATAGAGGTGGAGGGAATTCCAGTTATCCTGGTAGCTCCGGACTGGCCTCGTCGGGCCTGGTACGCCGACCTGGTCAGGCTGGTCGCAGACGTTCCTTGGCGACTTCCTCTCAGGGAGGATCTGCTGTCTCAGGGACCGATCTTCCATCCTGCTTTACGATCGCTGGCTTTAACGGCCTGGCTGTTGAGACCCAGGTGCTGAAGGACAAGGGGTTGTCAGCTTCAGTTATTCCTACTCTAATTAAAGCAAGGAAAGCGACTTCCAGAAAAGTCTATCATCGCACATGGAAGTCCTACATCGCGTGGTGTGAATCCCTTGGGTTTCCTCCACGTTCCTACTCGGTGGCCCGTATATTGGCTTTTCTGCAAAAGGGGGTTGAGCAGAAACTGTCCTTGAGCACTATCAAGGGTCAGGTTTCAGCGTTAGCAATCTTCTTTCAGAGGCCTCTGGCTAATCATTCCTTGGTGTGGAGTTTCATCCAGGGGGTGCGGCACCTGGCTCCGCCGGTGCGCGCGCCCTTGCCGCCCTGGGATCTTAATTTGGTGTTGTCAGTTCTTCAGAAACTTCCCTTTGAAAATATTAGGGAGATTCCCTTGCTTACCTTATCCCAGAAGGTGGCCTTTTTGGTGGCTATCACGTTTGCACGCAGGGTGTCAGAACTGGCCGCATTGTCCTGTCATTCCCCATATCTGGTGGTTCATAGGGATAAGGTGGTTCTTCGTCCGAATCCATCCTTCCTTCCTAAGGTGGTTTCAGATTTCCATCTAAATGAAGATATTGTATTACCTTCCCTGTGTCCTAAGCCCAGTCATCCTCGGGAGTTTGCGTTACACTCCTTGTATGTAGTTCGGGCGATCAGGGTGTACTTGACTACTACGGAATCTTTCCGTGAGACGGATTCACCTTTTGTGATCACGGATGGCCCTAGAAAGGGGTTGCCTGTGTCTGCCGCGACTATCTCTAGATGGATCAGACAGACGGTGGTACAGGCTTATTCTATTAAGGGTCGGGTTCCTCCGTTCCCTGTTAAGGCGCACTCCACTCGGGCGCTTAGTGCTTCCTTGGCCTTCCGCCATCAGGCGTCAGTGGTTCAGGTTTGCAAGGCGGCTACCTGGTCGTCGGTTCATACCTTTACAAAATTTTACAAAGTTGATGTGCTGGCATCGGCGGATGCCTCTTTTGGCCGCAAGGTTCTGCAGGCCGCTGTTTGAGGAGACTGGTGGTCTACCTCGAGGGTTTTTTTCTGTTGGGTTTTCAGTTGAGTCTCATCCTTTTGTCTGATGAGCCTTTAAGACTTCTGGTTGGCACCGGTTGGGCCTTCTGGATTGGATTTTGATTTCCGTTATCCCACCCCTCATTTGTGGCACTGCTTTGGGACGTCCCTACTGATATTAATCAAAGAGGACTGCGTCTGTCAATGAGCGACAGAGAAAATTGGATTTTTTTGTAAGAACTTACCGTAAAATCCTTTTCTCTTAATCTCATTGACAGACGCAATACCTATTTTGAGTTGGGTTGGGTTAAATTCTCTGACACTGCTTTGTGAAATAACTGACATCCTGTAGCAGGGAGAGAGAGGATATACCCTCTGGGACTGCCCCTAAGGTGTGGCCAGAACGTTTTTCCTGCCTAGTGTCCTACTCCTGTAGGGGGCAGCATAACCCTACTGATATTAATCAAAGAGGACTGCGTCTGTCAATGAGCTTAAGAGAAAAGGATTTTACGGTAAGTTCTTACAAAAAATCCAATTTTACTTGTAAGCAAAATGTGTCAGATTAGGCCTGGTCTTTAGGAAGCACAGTGTGTATATGTAATGTACAATTTTGCTAGTCCTCTATATCTACAGTGCCTTGCAAAAGTATTCTGCCCCCTTGAACTTTGCGACCTTTTGCCACATTTCAGGCTTCAAACATAAAGATATAAAACTGTATTTTTTTGTGAAGAATCAACAAGTGGGACACAATCATGAAGTGGAACGAAATTTATTGGATATTTCAAACTTTTTTAACAAATAAAAAAATGAAAAATTAGGCGTGCAAAATTATTCAGCCCCCTTAAGTTAATACTTTGTAGAGCCACCTTATGCTGCAATTACAGCTGTAAGTCGCTTAGGGTATGTCTCTATCAGTTTTGCACATCGAGAGACTGAAATTTTTGCACATTCCTCCTTGCAAAACAGCTTGAGCTCAGTGAGGTTGGATGGAGAGCGTTTGTGAACAGCAGTTTTCAGTTCTTTCCGCAGATTCTCGATTGGATTCAGGTCTGGACTTTGACTTGGCCATTCTAGCACCTGGGTATGTTTATTTGTGAACCATTCCATTGTAGATTTTGCTTTATGTTTTGGATCATTGTCTTGTTGGAAGACAAATCTCTGTCCCAGTCTCAGGTCTTTTGCAGACTCCATCAGGTTTTCTTCCAGAATGGTCCTGTATTTGGCTCCAACCATCTTCCCATCAATTTTAACCATCTTCCCTGTCCCTGCTGAAGAAAAGCAGGCCCAAACCATGATGCTGCCACCACCATGTTTGACAGTGGGCATGGTGTGTTGAGGGTGATGAGCTGTGTTGCTTTTATGCCAAACATAACGTTTTGCATTGTTGCCAAAAAGTTCGATTTTGGTTTCATCTGACCAGAGCACCTTCTTCCACATGTTTGGTGTGTCTCCCAGGTGGCTTGTGGCAAACTTTAAACAACACTTTTTATGGATATCTTTAAGAAATGGCTTTCTTCTTGCCACTCTTCCATAAAGGCCAGATTTGTTCAGTATACGACTGATTGTTGTCCTATGGACAGAGTCTCCCACCTCAGCTGTAGATCTCTGCAGTTCATCCAGAGTGATCATGGGCCTCTTGGCTGCATCTCTGATCAGTCTTCTCCTTGTATGAGCTGAAAGTTTAGAGGGACGGCCAGGTCTTCGTCTTCGATTTGCAGTGGTCTGATACTCCTTCCATTTCAATATTATCGCTTGCACAGTGCTCCTTGGGATGTTTAAAGCTTGGGAAATCTTTTTGTATCCAAATCCAGCTTTAAACTTCTCCACAACATTATATCGGACCTGCCTGGTGTGTTCCTTGTTTTTCATGATGCTCTTTGCGCTTTAAACGGACCCCTGAGACTATCACAGTGCAGGTGCATTTATACGGAGACTTGATTACACACATGTGGATTCTATTTATCATCATTAGTCATTTAGGTCAACATTGGATCATTCAGAGATCCTCACTGAACTTCTGGAGAGAGTTTGCTGCACTGAAATTAAAGGGGCTGAATAATTTTGCACGTTCAATTTTTCAGTTTTTTATTTGTTAACAAAGTTTGAAATATCCAATAAATTTCATTCCACTTCATGATTGTGTCCCACTTGTTGTTGATTCTTCACAAAAAATTACAGTTTTATATCTTTATGTTTGAAGCCTGAAATGTGGCAAAAGGTCGCAAAGTTCAAGGGGGCCGAATACTTTCGCAAGGCACTGTATATTGTTTTTTTTCCCCCCCAAAAAACTGCTTTTTAAAAACTGCTGTGCAAATACCGTGGGACATAAAAAAAAATGTAATAACCGCCATTTTTTTTTCTAGGGCCTTTGCTAAAAATATAGATCAAATGTTTGGGGGTTCTAAGTAATTGTCTAGTAAAAAAATACAGGTTTTTACTTGTAAGCAAAATGTGTCAGATTAGGCCTGGTCTTTAGGAAGCACAATGTGTATATGTAATGTACAATATTGCTAGTCCTCTATATCTATATTGTGAGAGAGAAACTATAAATCGTAATAAAACATTTAAGACATATATTTAAAGGATTTACATGAAGCTTGCCATGTTAATAAACATTTAAAAATGCTAAAAATTCCTTTTAAAATGGAAAGATAATCTTAATCAGCATAGTCCTATTTAACAGAAACAATATGTGGGAGAGAAGTAAAGGACATATATGAAGGATGCAAATTACTAAGCACGTTACTTTTTATATCTGAGATGTACATCCTGTGAAAATATGCTTTTTTTATGTTGCAAGACACTGTAGATTTTAATGTATTTTCTTCTATATGTGTGAAATATATAATATTATATTTATAGAGATGGGGGGGGGGGGAGATTGCTGTTTGTTCTCTCCATATTTTACAATTAACTTTTCCAACTATAAATGTAATTTCTATTGAGCTGTGTTTTCTCATAGTATGTCCAAAATAAGACAGCTTCAGTCTAGTTATCTGAGGTTCTATTAAAAGGTTGGGCTTGATTTGCTGAAATGTTAATGTGTTTGTTTTTCTTGCTCTCCATGGTATTCTTAGAACTCTTTGCCAACACCAAAATTTGAAAGCATCAATACATTTCCTGTCTTGTCTAGCCTTCACATCCATCCAGAGTGACAGAAAATACCATAGTCTAGACAATTATCTTATCTTTGTACTTTCTATTATGCTGAATATTCATTTAAAAAAAACTGCCAGTGCCTACTAGTAAAACTTTTTTTTCCTTTTACAAAATTTCTTATCGGGCTGTAACGCTCCAGCTCTATGTAACAAGGACAAGACCTCATGGTTAAGGATCATGAAGCTTATTATTTTGAAAAATCTTAGAAATTATGTGTCTGTGAATTTATCCTGGTCATAGTATAGCAAATAGTGGTTAGTCACATTCAACTTAAATTTTTCTGTGAGATTGAAGTGTTACTAAACCCCACCACCTGGGGCACATGTCCTGGGTATTTCTGCTTGGTGCCCCTGGTTTTGCCACACCTAGCTGGCTGGAAAGCAATGTAGGGCTGATCTATGCAAATACCTGCTTAGCTCTGGCTCTGACATCACTCTTCAGAGTCAGAGCAGTGTGGGAGCAGTGTAGCCTTTTTTTTTCCAATAACCATCGACATCTATGATTTCTACAAATGCACAAGAAACAATCAGTGCAAAACTAACCTAAAATAAATCAAAATCTAAAAGCAGATGTACACTCAGGGTCACATTATCAAGTCCTAGCATAAGTCCAATAATAAGTAAACAGTGCAGCGCTAGCATAAATCAACTAATGAATGGACTCAGGATAATAAATTAAGATAATGAAGAACACACAAGATCCCAGAGAGTGATGTCAGTGCTTCTAAATAAAATCTTGCAGGTGATTAAGGTGCCAATCCTCCACCACAGGCAACAATAACAGCTCACCTCACACAAAGACCCCTGAATCAACAGGTAGGTCAGTTGTGCTTTTCCCTTCTGGGGTGACAAATGAATAAAGATGAGTTCTCCTATGCAAATCCACCACAACAACCAGATATCCAGGGATGATGCAAGACTGGTGATCGCCAGCACAAATCTCTAGGGTAGTCCGGTCCCTTAGTCTATAGCCAAGTGACTCTCCAGGTTCCAAGTCTGCTATTTTCTTCATTGGAGAGGAGGGTCCTGTTTTGTGTCTACCTCACTCTTTGGGCATCACTCTCCAGCAGCTGGGTCTTCTCATTTTTTTTTTTTTTTGCTTCACTTGCTTTACTATTTCCTCCTGTGTCCTCTGGACTTGTGTCTTGAGACTGTCTTTACTCTTTTCTGCTCTCTTATAGTTTTTAAGCTATTCTTTAGTGGGTACAGCTTGGCAGGCGTTCTGTCCCAGGGTTAGCAGCGTCCAGCTTCAGATTTTTGTCCATTCGTAGCACACATGCCGCACACAGCCAAGTTTCCAACTCCTTCAACACCACCTGGCAAAACAACAACAACAGCAAGAGAGGGGCGCACCGACCTAGCGCATTACCACTATAAATTTTTCATTTACCACTATAAATTTTTCATTACACTTACAAACGCATGATATAAATATGCATGTCTTAACAAAGTAAAACCAATCACCTTCAGAACTGTTGCATTCTACCAGTAATATGGGAAGAACAGGAGGTGCCTGTGGTTTGGCTGACGCGGTTTAAGGGCAAACCCTCTTTCTCAGAGCCAAGAAAGCCTAAAAATGTGTCAGCCAAACCGCAGACGCCTCCTGTTCTTCCCATATTACTGGTAGACCAAAGCAGTTCTGAAGGCAATTGGTTCCACTTCTTAAGACATGCATACTTATATCTTGCGTTTGTGAGTATAACGACTGTTATTTTATTTTCAAAATATAATTTATTGTGGTAATGTGCCAGGTTGGTGCGCCCCTCTCTTGTTGTTGTAGTTTTGCAGTCTATAAGGATACCCAGTGTCTTGAGGGGGCAGCAAGGTCACAGGCGCTAAGAAAGAATTCCTACACTATATACACCTCAGGGTTCACTATTTGAGGGCAGGAGAATGACTTTTGGGCATTTATCTACTAACCACTACTGGAAGAGGGGGACATCTACACACCCATGTGAAGAGGCATTACAATTACCTGAATATACAGTAAGTTGACTCTTCTCCACTGACCATAAGTAAAACGGGGAAATTCTTTACTGATGATGCTTACATTAATGAACAATGTGAAGGGGGCACTTGAGTTTCTGGGTCCGAAAACAGGTTCAGACCCAACTTTGCTTGTTCTGTCTTTCATCCAAACATTGGACTTTTATCACTTTCAGCATGAGCTTAACAATATATATATATATATATATATATATATGTCCTTTAAAAAAAAAAAAAAAAAAAAAAAGTTCCATGGTGGTAATCCACCTTCAATCATGTAGTTCAGCAATGCAGATCAAACAATTATGAAGAATGATGCCGATCCACCTGCCGAATATCAATATAAAACAGCTGACTGCAGACATAATCCTCTCCCGATGACTGCTCACATGTGAATAACAGCTTTGGTGGATGACAGCTAAGTATAAATAAATAGGCGGGGTCTCCTAGGAGATGTCATTGACCAAACGTGTTCATGACAATATTTGATCAACGGTGTCACAGAACCCAGGCTTCTATAATGTTCACCAAACCTCCCTGAACCGAACCCAGGTATGTGCAACTTATCCCTACTGACCACCAATGTAAGGGCACTCTACATTGAACATGCTGCAGAGTGCATACACCAGACATATTTATGACTTTTAAATTCTTTAACCTGTATTATACCACAGACATACTTCTGACCTGTAAACTGTGTGATTGCTGACAGTGGAGCTGCTGGCAGAGTCTCTTGGGAAAAACAGTGTCCGTGAGTACCAGGAGGTTTACCTAAGGGTCTGCCCAGGAAGGGGGACCACTCCAGTGAAGTCATGGGGATCAAGGAGCTAGCTCACAAAGGAAGTGTAACAGTGAAGGGGGTGCCATCTAGTTGACCCTGAAGAATAGGAACAAAGGGGGTGCCAGGAAGGGCCCTGAAGATTGTTCTGCAGTACAGTACAGTTTACCTCAGACATTTCTTTTTTTACTACTTCACTGCTACTGACAAGGTGAAGCAGCGGCCTAGCTACACTCAGCATTATTCAGTCGTTCCCAGCTAATTGTGCATAGATATATAAGTTGGAGTATCCCACTCATTCCCTTTTCCCATCCAAGTTCTCAATAAAAACACAAAAACCAAAGCTCCTAGACTGTTTCCTGACTGAGCCAAAATCACTTTGAAAATGTTGAACTGTCCTGCTGTTGCTAATGGTAACCCAGGGGAACCCGTAACCAGCAGCTCCCAAGGGAGTAGTGCTTTTTGTGCTCTCTCCAGGCCAGCTCTTGTCTTCTCTGCTGCCATCCATATTTTGCTACCACTTGTTATCAACCCTTGGCTTGTTCCTTGATTGCTGCATAAACTGTTGGCGCTAAAATAATAATAATTCACCAGGGTGACTGCCTGTGTACCTATCCTGCTTGTCGGTGGTAGTTTGGCTAATGCTATAGTAACTGGTCTTTGAGCCTGACCCCTCATCATGACATATACACACAAAGTATTTACTGTATATCTATATTTTTAAAACCCTTTACTGCAATAGAAAAGATTTTTTTTCACAGTACAACAAAAAGAAAACAAATTACATCCCTTGAAAAATCAAGGAGTTACGTCTATTCATTTAATATGGTGTAAATGAGTATAGTTTTAAAGTATATTTAAAAGTATAATATTATTATGAGCAGAAATGATAAAAATACTAATAGGAGATCAACTGGCCAAAAAAAAGCATGGCTCAGAAAAAGGAGTCATTACCATGGTAAATTATGTTGTGGCAATCAACCTTGTTTATTAGAACAGGCATCAAGAACACATGCTGTATTATGCTTTATACACACTGTATAAAACATTTTCATTTTTAAAGTAGGTAAAAACTGCCCATGTTTATCAGTGTATTTACGATTCTTGCAAATAGCTGTCCGGTGATTTTATTGTTTTGTCCTACGATACAGAAATAGCTTATTGAACCATAACTATACTGTGTTTCTACAAAATTATTTTTCTTAGTATCTGTTATCGCACAGCATCAATAGAATCTGAAAAGCATATTAGTGCTTTAAAATCCCATATATGCACAGGCTCCTTACTATTCAATTTATAGAACAGCTTGAGGTAAAATTAAACAAGAAAGATAAAAAGCAAAGCTCAAGAGATATACAGTAATTGTAGTTTTGATGGATTACATGGCCAGAAAATAAATAGTTATCTAGCTACACATCCATAGTGCTCTGTGTGAAGTTGACTAGAGGAGCAGTTTGTGCATAGTAAAAGATTGCCAAATAACTAGTCACTGGGGAAATAGTTCTCACTCTGTGGGGATTTTAGAAGTGTGTACTGACAGTGCTTTTTGTGGCAATTTGTTGTTGGAGCCTAAATATGTAAATGATATAATAAGCATGGTTACATAGCAAAATACATATCGGGCTCTATGTAGTTTTTTTTTTCACATGACATGACCTGTCTGTCAAAGTCAGTAAGTTAAGACAGAAAGGGTGAAGTAGAGTAGACGTTCACAATGAGACATTTACAGTAGAACTGATTTATATTGATTCACGACCACTAATCAGATACAAACCTGAACTGAAAAACAGTAGGAGGCAAATAATTCAGTTTGAGGAGTCTTTGTACCCTAAAGAGTCTTCATGATGCTGGACATCTTACTATCACTAATCCATCTGTATAATATCCTCTGTCCATCAGTATAATCTCCACAACCAGCATGATAATCCCACCACCAGCACATGTCACTGCCCCTCCAACTACATGATTTTCTCACTACTTGTTTCCCCTTAATCCCGAACTACTGCCACTAGCATCATAACCCCCAACACCAATCCATCAGTCTAATATTCACGGGCAGCAAAATAACCCTCCACTCCTAATAGTGCAGCCTATCTCCACCACCAGCATATTAACCCACCCTCTCCCTATAATCCAGCAGTCCAATCTCCAACTCCAGCATTTTAACCCCCCCCCCCCCAACCTGGTGAGGCAGCCTAATGTGTGCCACCCGAATTAGAACCCCACACCCCCAGTCCAGCAGCCTAATCTCCACCACCAGCCTCATAACCCCCTACCATCAGTCCATCAGCCTAATCTCTTTTTCCATTATCAGAACCCTCCACCCCATGGTCCAACAGCAAAAATCCCCAGCAATCTAAAATCAACCACCGTTATCATAATCCCCTAACACCAGTCCAGCAGCCTAATGTCCACATCCAGCATTATAATCCCCCACCCTTGGTTTAGCAGTCTTTTAGGGGACACAAACATTTTAACCTCCCAAACCCCTATCCAGCAAACCTAAAATCAACCACCAACATTATAATCTCCCACCACCAGTTCGGCAGCCTAATCTTCGCAGCTAGTATTATAATCCCCCTGGTCAAGCAGCCTTAAATCCACTGCAAATGTTCAACCTCAGTCCTGCAACCGAAAATCAACCGCCAGTATCATAATCCCCTACCCCAGCTTAATATCCCAATCTGTGCCCCTGTCACTGGTGATGCTGTTTGAGATTTTTGCATCTCTCAAAATGGTGGGTTGACTGAAGGGCAGCTTGAAAAATTACATAACAGCGCTAATGCTTTATCACTACTGCTGTAGTCAGTCATTGTGGAAGCAGTAAACATTCAGTGATCTAAGGTATGTTAGTGTTTTTTATAGTGACATTTTTTATAGGAATGTTTCATGTTTACTACCAGAAATGGACAGTACAACTGTATACTGTGCAGCATATAATAAAGTTTAATATTTGTCTGTTTAGTTTTACAAGAAGCAAGGCATAAAGCTGAATGGAAATATGAAAATGACTTCACTTGCAGCGAAGCTCCTTCTGAAAGGTGAAAAGCATTTTTGCTTACCTCATCTCTTCCTAAGCAGCAGAAACTCACTTTGTTCCACCAAAGCTCTGGCTTGTGGAAGAGCTCATAGTGTCCTCACTTAGAATACGGGAATGATGGTCCCACATTGTAAGTGATGGCATCACAGTTGCAATCGCCAGCTAGAGCATCAAAGAAAAGAGGCTGTGGGGTGTCAGTCATATGGTAGAAAGAGCCTGCAGGAGCAAGGAATAGGGTAAGCAAACATGCTTTTTACCGGTACCCTAAACAAAAACGAGCATTTAGCCCTTGCAGTGGCGCAGGAGCTCCAGAGCAAGGGTGTTTTTTTTTCATTTCCTCTGAGTTTAGAGTGAAGAGTCCTGGGATGTATATGTAGAACTGCCTGAACCAACCTGGAAATGGATCTCCATGCTGTGTTGAATCATTTAGTGTTGAATTGGATGGCACTGAAGAGCAGAATGTTCCTGATCTTTCCTCACACCACACATGAAATATTTCACATTGTACTAGTATGTTCAGAAATACAAGTTGTTTTCTTATTGGAAATATTTTAAACATGCTATGTTCCTGTATTAATTTCTTACCTTGTTCGATGTCCAGAGAATAGCTGTCTATCTGCAAATTGAGTAGTTGAGCTGCATGATTGCAAAACTCTTCTAAAATGCAATGGACGGCCTTGGTAACATTATAGGGCAATGGTTTAGCAAATTTCAGTTTGCTGTTAACAATCACGCTCCCTTTCTTGAAGTTGAGGATTTCAAGGTTTTTAAATCCAGTGAGATTGGACTGCAGATACGGGAGCAGCTGTAAGAAACACTGTGCGTTATTTGAACACAAATAATTGTTTGTTTACACTTGACAATTATTGCTTTTGTTTGTCGATGTCAGTTAGATATTGTTTGAGCTACCGTGTTCTTCTAATACCGATATATTTGTGTATTTACTGTAAGTTTTAAATAAGTTAAACGTAATTTAAGAGTGGCGTACATTTCTACAGTTTACTTTTTTGATTGGTTATATTTAATGTCTTAATTTTGAAACCTATTGAAACCTAAAAATAAAAATTGAATATATTGGAGAATAGCAGTTCCTAGATTTAGTGGTTCCATTACTTATATCAGGCTTTTTACCTTTATTTTTACCTGCTAAGCCTGTGCATAACACTTAATGTCGTAGGGTGGCTACGCTCACTATCTATACTGTGTCTTTTGAGGGGGTCAGTCATGTTTGTCACCCAAATACCTATAAAAGTGCTGCGCCAGAAATACTTAATCAATATATAAACAGGTGATATTGATGGTGTAATAAATATCAAAAGAGTCTAAAATAAAGTCCATAAGTGTCCAAATAAAGGTCACCCGGATTATTGCACTGATATTTGTATACTTATTTGCACCAGTATTAATTTGCTGTTTCAATTGTTAATACTATCTTTGGTTTTTTCACTAGTTGGTTGCGCTGATAATCTATTGATTATTATGTTTGTCACCGTGGCTGGAATTCAATCTTCCTTTCTTCATCTTCATTACATAGGGGATGAAGGGACACTGCGATTCTGGCAAGATCAACAGTTATTTTCTATTTTGCTAAAATGATCTTAGCATGAAAAAAAAAAATGTTGCATTGCCCAATAATGTCAACACTAAGGGCTTGTGACAGAAGGAGAGACCAGTCTGAGGCAGAAATGTTGTCTCCTTTCTTCGCAGCCATTTCTTCTTCCTGTGCTTTAGCAACACTACTAATGTTTGGCCCCATTTTATCTATTTTGGTATATGTCACTATCAGATTCACTTTCAGTTTCCTTGTATGTCCTATATGCAAATTTTTCTCCTTTATTATCTTATGTATTTCCCTTGTGAATCATATTGTTTTTTAATTCCATTTGCTCTTACTAATGTGCCTGACATATAATTCAGTTGCCTCCAGGGTGCTACACTTAAATAGTGCCCACTGATTACAAACTCCTGCAATTAAGGTTTTGTTCTAATATCAAACCAAAGACATTGGTGATCACTAGACCCAATTTAAACTCCCAGTGAATTTTCATTTGTCGGTACTAGGTCTAGAAGAAGATCTCTGTCTGAACTATTTATTAAACCCCTTTCAATGCCTCCAACATGTTTCTGTTCCAGCTTGTACACACAGTTTGAAAATTCCAATTAATTTGTCCAGCTTGTTGAAGTTATAAAAACCTAAATACTTCTCACTTAATTGTCATTTGAGTTATCTAATCAATGAACAGGTTATCATAATCCCTCTCTGGCTTGTAGGTGGTTTGGGTTTAAAATATTATTATTATTATTTTTTTTTTAGTTAATGTTAGCTTGTTGGTATTTTTAACATAAAAATAGTAGTTAGACTTCCCCTCTTTCTTTTTTTCTCTGTCATTATTGTATAGTGTATATCCTGGAATAAATATTTCCCAGTATGTCCCAAACCCTGAACCATGTCCTTGTAATCGCAACAAAATGTTATCTATACATAAAAGTTGTCAGCTCACAAAATATGTTAATTAAAAAAAAAAAAAAAAGCATGAGTGCTTCCTCCTTTTGATCCATATTTCTTTTTTCCTTACCTCCTTTCCTCTAAAACAAGCACAGGGAAAAAAAAACATCATAATTTATTTGCAGAGAGCTGCCTTCTCGTTATTCAGGTGCTGAATTCATGGGGGGCCGGGGCCCCAACTGGATGCTGTTATTGCCCATCGCATTGTGATACAACTTTTAAGATGCACAGGCTGGAACAATGGCAGTGATTGCCAGAGACCATACATTAGTAAACTTGAATCTGACACACGCGGAGGTAACTTCTTTTGGGTGTCTCAGTATATCACACGCTTCTATTGTTGGCCACCCCAAGTTGCTCAGTTTATACAGTAATGAAATCTCCTTTAACCACTTTAGCCCGGAGGATTTGGCTGCTCAAAGATCAGGCCCTATTTTACGATTTGGCACTGTGTGACTTTAACGGACAATTGCGCACTGTACCCAAATGAAATTGACGTCCTTTTTTTTCCCCACAAACAGAGCTTTCTTTTAGTGGTATTTGATCACCTGTGCAATTTATATTTTTTTGCACTATAAACAAAAAAAGAGCGACAATCTTGAAAAAATAACAATATTTTTTAAATTTTTTATATGAAATTCTCAAAAAAAATGTAAACATCAAACTTTTTTTACATTTTAGGCCAATTTGTTTTCTGCTACATATTTTTGATAAAAAAAATAGCAATAAGCGTATTTTGATTGGTTTGCGTGAAAGCTATTGCGTTTACTTACTACGGGAAAGATTTATGTCATTTTTATTGTTTTTTTTTTTAACTAGTAATGGTGCGATCTGCAATTTTTTTTTGCGGGACTGCGACATTGCAGGGGACAGATCGGACCCCTGACTGACATTTTTGACACTTTTGGGGGTACCAGTAACATTACTACAGTAATCAGTGCTATAAAGATGCACTGTTACTGTAAAAATGACACTGGCAGGGAAGAGGTTAACTTTATTGGTGATCAAGGGGTTAAGTGTGTCCCTAGGGGCGTGATTCTAACTGTCAGGGGGTGTGGTTAGTGAAGTAACCACAGAGACATTCGGTCCTATATAGCAGGATCGCATAGCCTCTGTGGTTACTTCAGGGAGAATGACAGACGGCTGTGTTTACATCAGCCGTCTGTCTTTCTCCCTCTCCTGCAGGAGAACGCGAGTGGCCGGCGGCCATTGGAGCGCCGGTCACACGCGCTGGCTCTCCAAGAAACGAGCGGGGGTGGGAGCGCGCCGGCGGCACCCGCTTACCCCCTACAGGTTTGTGGGTGAGCGACGTAGGTCTACGTCGCTTTGCCTGTAAGCGGCAGAGTGCCGCAGTAAATCCTCGTGAGCCGGTCGCAAAGTGGTTAAGATGATTTCATATAATTAAATATTTTTCCCAACTTTTTCACACATTACTGCTGTAAACCTTATCGTGTTTCTGAACTGTTAAAATCTTTTGTTACTCTTTTCTTGTTATTATGTTAAAAACTTTTATAAAAGCTTTTTAAAACTAACGCTTGCCATACATTATACATTTTTCTTATTCAATCTCCTTTAAATTTACCTTCAAGTATGTAGTTCAAGGGGCTGCCAGACTGCATAAAAATTTAAAGTGTTTAGGTTTGACCTCATATTTATTGTTTGGTAAATCTAAAAGAAAAAGGTTCAAGGAAATTGTATAATGTATGGCCAGGCTTACAATGATGTTTTAATACTCTGAAGGGGTGGACAAATGTAAAGAGTAATGTATGTCTTAACATTATCAGCCCTGAAGAATATGAAATATCAGTATATATAGTACTTTGCTCTCATATATAAAACATTGATAGTATAAGAATACAGTTTGGATTTCAATAATAAACATGTACCCACCAGGTGCAGAAACTGATGTTCAAGTGTTTTGTATTCTGGGGAACTCTTATTGAACAGGTCTTCAGAAAATGGCATATTAGTCACCCTAAGGCTGAAAAACACAATAAGTTCTTTTCCTCTACCAGTAGAAATTTCTGTAGTAGAAGTTAAATGGTGAAGGGAGGAAGAGGCTGCTGTATAGTTTGGGGGAACATCTGGACTTGACGTTGACATTTTACTTTCTTCTACCTCTGTGCTCAGTATATCTGTGTCTATATCATAAGCTCCGATTTCCGAGACTGTGGAGGCATCCTCTTTATAGGTGCTCAGTATGCTTGTGCTCATTATATCTGTGTCTATATCATGTGCTCCATTTCCTGAGACTGTGGAAGCATCCTCTTTATACGTTTCTGTAAAACTGGATTCTTGTACAGTAGAACTTATCATAGTAGTAGCTGTTAAAATGGTAGTATCATCCAGGGTAGTAGAGATGCTCTTATCTTCATATTCTTGAGAGTTCTCTAGCACCACTGATTGATCTGTTGATAAGGAAATTGAAGAGGTTGGAGTAATTTGATCAAAGAATGTAATGACTTCTGCAGTAGTTTCTTCAAGGTCTACAATTCCTTCTGAGCTAGCATTTTCGAGTTCTGCAGTTACTTCTGTAGCAGTGCCTATAAGTACTTCCATAGCTTTTGTTGTAACATCTTTGGTCACTTCCAAAGTTTCTGTCCTTAAGTCTTTGGCAATTGCAGCTTCTTCTAAAGTACTGTCTGCAAGTACTTTTATTTTTTCTGTTGTTGTGTATTCAGGTTGTGCTATAATTTCACGAGTTGTTCCGTCATCTACGTCTAGTGCCTCCAAACTAGTCACTTCCAATTTTTTTGGTGTAGTTACTTCAAGTGTTTCTATAACTCCTGGACCAGTGATGGAACTAATTGCTTCATAGTCAGTGGCAAGTTCAGATGGTGCAACAGTCAAAAAAGCAGATTCCATCTCTTGGGCAGTGGACACTGACAGATCTGAATCTAAATAAGCAGGTAATGTTTTAACTGTTCCAATGGTTATTGCATCAGTGGATGAAATATGTTCCTTTAAAT
The DNA here is from genome assembly GCF_965119305.1 of Pelophylax lessonae. Lineage (NCBI taxonomy): Eukaryota > Metazoa > Chordata > Amphibia > Anura > Ranidae > Pelophylax > Pelophylax lessonae. The sequence continues at coordinate 352,277,180 of NC_138770.1, forward strand.
CATCTGAATGATCTATACCTGTAATAAAAAATAACATTAAAACATGTGTTGTACTTTTTAATTAGCATCATTCTTAGTTGTTGTGTGTTCATTTTTATTATTATACACAAGAAAAACAATCTAAGAAAATCAAAAGTCAGGGTTTCAGCATGATTTCCACTGTATTTTTAATTATATCTACAATGTAATTATAATCACATGTCTAAAGTGATTTAGTCTCACCAAGTAAATAAGGACACGTGTTTTCACTTCTTACCATTTATCTAAAATTATTCTATTGTCTTAATTCTAACATTTGTGAGTGCTTGTATAATTGTGGTGGGAACATTAGATTGTAATGTAGAAATCTTATCCTACCTTACCTTATTATATATATATATATATATATATATATATATATATATATATATATATATATATATATATGTGTGTGTGCGTGTGTATAATATATATATATATATTTGTGAGCAATTGGTCTATCCGACCAAATACAGCGCTTGCTTGGTGTTAAATCTAAGCCAGCACTCTAGTAAATATAAAGTGCAATAGTGTTAACACTATTAAAACTATTGCACTTTATATTCACTAGAGTGTTGGCTTAGATTTAACACCAAGCAAGCGCTGTGTTTGGTCGGATAGACCAATTGCTCACAACTACCTCACTATTTTTATACAGCAGCTGCTATCTCACATATTTATTTATTAATATTAGATTGCACTTTTACCTTATTCACCCTTTTCCAGTGGCGCGTGAAAATATACTAGTATATTTTGCACCATATATATATATATATATATATATATATATATATATATATATATATGTGTGTATATATTTCCTGATCATTACAAATAAGAAAAAAAAACAGTACTCATAATAAATACATGTTATGCTTTCATTTAAATTACTGTACAATATAATCCGTTCTATTCAAATATGACCCCCAGAGTATGTGGGAGCTTGTGTGACTGTGACAGATCAAACAGATCACAATCCTAAAGCTGTAAAAAACAAATCCACATTTCACTTGACACTGTATTCATAGAAAATGGCAAAATTATGTTTGAAATGTCCATACAGATCATTCCACTCCATCTTTCTCTGTTTGGGCTATGGAGATTTCACAAAGATATCTATGTGCAAACACTTTGATTAGGCTGAATTTTCTATGACAAGGGGAGTGTACAGCTAGAATTTCTACTAGAGAATAGGGATGATCGAACGGTTTGGGTCGACCATCGGTTCGACCTGAACATTGACTGTTCGAAATTCGGCTGAATTCCGAACCTTTTGCTGAAATAGTTCGGAATTCGGCAACCAGAACCGACCAAAATGCAATGGGACAGGAACTGGGCTTTAAAAGCCCGTGATTGGACCAGAACCATCAGTAAAAGCCAATTGAGGGGGCAGGAGGATGCTAGGAATGTGATTGGAGTGACTAGGGGGTCCAGAGGCCAATCATTAGTGAATACGCCCCCCCAGTATATAAGATAGCCCCGCCAAATCTCTAGCACTTTAATACAGGGCTGTGGAAGAGAGTGGAAGCAGTTCTGTTACTCCTGCTTCAAAAGTGTAATTTAGCAATTATTAGTGTGAGGAAAGGGATATCTAGTGTAGTTAGGGTACTATTTTCCACTATAGTTAGATTCAATAATCTAGTTTCTGTAGGGAAAGTGTTAAGTGTCAGGGTAACCGTAGTGTAGGGTGAACTGACTCTGACTGCTATGGCAGGGTGACCAAACTCTTCCATGTCAGGGTGACCGCCATAGAAAAAAGATTGTTTGTATTAGAATTGCAATAGAGCAGGGTAGTGGCTCCGCTACTTTTACACCTGGCCGTTTTTGTTTCATTCGTTTTATTGGGCTTTTTTGTGGACGTCTTTGGAGGCAGGCATGACATCTAAACTTCTGTGTAGGGGTATATATACACACACACATGTATGTATATATACACATACACACATATAGGTGTGAAAGTAGCAGAACCCTGCGCTAATGAAATAATTTGCAGGCATAGGGCTCCGCTCCTATCACACCTATATGTGTGTATGTGTATAAATACATACATGTGTGTGTGTATATATACCCCTATGCAGAAGTTCAGATGTTATGCCTGCCTCCAAAGACGCCCAGAAAATGCCCAAAAAAACGCCTGCAACAAAAACGCCCAGGTGTGTTGTTGCAGGCGTTTTTTTTGGGCATTTTTTAGGCGTCTTTGGAGGCAGGCATAACATCTGAACTTCTGTATAGGGGTATATATACACACACATATAAAAAAGCCTGCAACAAAAACGGCCAGGTGTGAAAATAGCGGAGCCCTATGTCTGCTCTACTGTAATTCTAATACAAACGATCTTTTTTTTTTATGGTTCTGGACATGCTACAGAGCTGAAACTTCAGAGGTACACTTTTTAGACCCCCCCAGACACTAAATCCAAAGAAATCTCATTTTTTCAATAATTGGCTCTCTATCAAAAACGACAATTTTTAAGAACTTTTTTTTGTGTGATTAATAGTCCATGGGGCATGACCCAGAACCCTAGGCACTTTTTAGGGGCATTTATTGGGTTTTAGGGCTTCAAATTTGTGTTTTTTGATTACAGAAGTTCGGGTCCCATTGATTTCAATGGGGTTCTGAAATCCGGGCTGAACTTTCGGGAAGTTCGGGTGTTTTGGTCGAACCGAACTTTTCAAAAGTTTGATCATCCCTACTAGAGAAGACTAGTCATGAAGTTGACTTTTTTTACATATCATACTCTTAATAAGCACGTCTACTGAAAGTCATTTGCTGGACTTTTTTAACAAAAATGTACAGTGTGTGTATATTCTAGTCCACAGCATTTATCTTTAAAAAATGTCCAATGGTGCATCATTTTAACATTTTATATATATATATATATATATATATATATATATTGTAATTTCCAGAGATTGCCTTATTCTGTGAGTTTGATAGCAAATTTAAAAGCAAATTAGAGAAGAGCTCATATCATATTATTACAAATGTCATTCCTTCAGAGTGGCAAGACAAAAACTAGTGAAAGATAAAGCATCCGCGATTACAACTGAAATGATCTTTCTTTTTACACACAATTAAGCATCTGTTCAAATTTGTGATTGTTGTCCTTCTGTGTCTTTACCACTCTTATCCACTGGGAAAAAAAATTCATGCACAAGCTGTAATTTAAGATGTCCTTGTCAATAAATCACTTCTAAAAAATTTAAGACAAAAATAAATGCATGCATTGAATCATTCTCATAAATATTAAACACACCACTCCTTATTAAGTTTATCTTTAGTAATCATACAATATTTATTTAATCAAGTCGAGGACATAATCAGCTTCATTTTTTAGTTAAATCACAAAAATCTCAGACTTTAATGGCCACCTTTTTGATTGTTCTAGTACACGTGTTTAAGTATATTCTCACCTATGAATAATTTTAAGTTTGTTTTGCTTTAGTTCTTCCACAACTTTTTCATATCAAATTATATATACTGTATCTCCCTTAAGCCCCGTACACACGATCAGATTATCGAACGATCTGTAGTCCGTTTTTTGTGGCATGCTAGTCTGATGTGGAAAGTGAAGAGGTTATTTTCATACGTATTTTACCGTACGACAGAATTCTACTTCAGAAGTGATGTCATGTGTTGGATTGCTTTGTATGTGTTCTTTCTCTCTGAGCATGCCTAGTCTTGCTCTTAAGATTTTTTATCATTGAAATCTGTACTAATGAGATGAAAATCGGACGTTGTATTACGGAAGACAAAAACTTTATAGCCTGCACATCAGAATTTTGTCAGCCGAAAAGTCGGAGTTGGCTGTCGAAAGCACCATACTAACAATCCGAAAATCGGCAGATCGGTCGTTGGACAAATTTTCCCTACAGATTTTCTTATCGTGTGTACGGGCCTTTAGAAAGCTGTCTGATTTCTGCTGGTCCACCTCCTGATAATCTTTTGTGGTATCTCCATTTGGGCCACTAAAAAAACTTTGTATTGTTTAGCTTATAATTCCTATCTTGGTGTTACAGTTTTTTATGGACTTATACGACAATATGGAAGATCTGAATATTTAAATTTGGATGTGGATTGCCAATTTACACTTATATGTGGAATGCTCACTTCATAATTTGACCTTTGTAGCTTGTTTTGTTTATTTCATGAATGAGATATTAATTATTGTTATTTTTGATTACATAGTAATTTTACCTAACCCTAGAGGGTGTGCCGCTTAATTGCCAATGATAATCTTGCTGAAACAGATATTTACATATTTGAAAATGACTCCAGGAAAGAAATCTGTCTGTTTGTAAATTCTCAGGGATCTGCCACACTTCAGCTTGTGACTCTGCCAACAAAGGGTGGTGCAAAGTGGTGCATGCAAGGTTAGGGTCTCCGTTCCATTTTCTCAATGTGACAATATAAAGATCAGCCCTAACCCTGAAAAGGACCAACTATTATCATAGTTGAATCATCATTAGGAAATACGACAGATGACACACATGAAAGTTGTACCTGTAGGATCAAGTAATGAATAGCAACTTCTGGGGTTGATTTCTCAAGGGCATAAACTCTGTTCTCATAGCAAGGGAATTTTCCCACAGCCTAGTTAATGATTTAAAGCTCTGTTGACTTTCATCATACACTTGTGTGCAAGAAAAAATACTTTGCTTTTTTTTTTTTTTGCATGTGATTTTGTTTAAAAAGCGAATGCGAATGCACATCACATAAGTGTAAATCCCCTTTCAAATTGAGAATTCACTTTGCAAAGTGAACATGCCATAAACCATTAGTAGATTAACCACTCTATATTTTTACTCACAAGCTTATTTAAAGTAAATGCCATGATAGAAGTATGTAGGCTTTTATTGCTGACCTCCTTTAAAAAGGGTAGTTACCCGGCTAGCAAGCTGATTCTAGCTTTAATACTTCAGTCAGTAACCTGAAAAATGTTCTCAGCCTGTGAAGCCAGACCCTGATCTAAATACTTGATTCAAATCAGTGAATTAGAAAGCTTGGCAGTTGGGAAACTAATTTGCAGGAGGTTAGCATTAGCAATGGCAGCACTCTATCCTGTCCTTTTCTTTCAGAGGAGTGAATGTAATATTATATTATGTAATTTTTATAGCTGATATGCCTTCTATATTTGTATTATAAAGTCCCTTCAAAATACTAGCCTCCCCTTCATGTTTTCTGAACTATTATTTTGAGCCCATCACTGATTATTTCTGCAAATACCGTTTTTTTTCGAAGTGGTTGGTATCATCATGAATGTTGGGAGCAAAATAATGCAGACATAAATTTGGCTATTTGTCAAAACCTACTATGTGGTACAAATCTTTTTGTAATAACTTTTTCTGTTATACAAAAATAATTATCAGTTTAAGAAAACTTTTTCCTTATTACTTTGGTTTGCTGGTTTCCATTCACATTACTGAAGCATTGGTGTAAAGGGCCCTCTGAATCTCCACACTACTACATAAAAGTTATTATAGACCTAATTACTGAAAACACACAGAAATCAGGCAGCAATATCAGCATAGGGAAAAAAACAACAAAAAGAAAAGGGGCACACCGACCTAGTGCATTACCACTAAAAACATTTATTAAAATATTACAAAGAATACATTATACTCACAAAGCAGGTGTGCATGTGCACACATCAACATAATATGTCAGCAGCAACTTTTTTGGCTCTGAGGAAGGGGGCTCGCCCCTGAAACACGTCAGCCTAGCCACAGCAGCCCCATGCGGCACACTGCATGCCATTCAGCACTTACCTTGGCTACCTTGGAGGTTTTATGTATATTATGTTGATGTGTTTACATTCACACCTGCTTTGTGAGTATAATGTATACTTTTTAATATTTTAATAAATGTTTTTAGTGGTAATGCACTAGGTCGATGCACCCCTTTTCTTTTTGTTGTATTTTTCCCAGTCAGTTCCAGATACCCTTGATCCTGAGGGGGCAGCAAGACCATAGGCTTTATCCACCCAAGTCTGAAGTATCTCTCTTCCCTCCGTCATATTTCACTCGAGCGCAGGAGAATTGTTCTACTACTTAGCAATATCAGCATAACCTGTTTATAATAAGAAAACCGCTATATACAGCAAGGCTGTTTTCAAAAGTTGGAGCAAAATTGGAACATTTATTTATAGCGGCTAATTAGGTTTCATCTTTTAAATCAGGCGAGGAATCTGATGTGTTGCTATGAGCAACAGATTTCTTATAAGCTCCAATTTACATTTTTTTTTCAAGTCAGACCCTGTGGGGTTGATTTACAAAAACTAGAGAGTGTAAAATCTGGTGAAGCTCTGCATGAAAATCAGCTTTCTAGTTTTATCGTTTAGCGCGGTTATTTTTGTTAATATTGTATTTCCAGTTTTATCGTCAAAGCTTAAAGTGGAACATTAGGCAAAACAAATTTTTTACATTTTGGATAGAGAAAGGAAGGGTTTTAACCCCTGTCAAATTTTTGTTTTCACCATCTTTGTCCCATTGCAGAGATTTTCCTTCAATTCCTGTCCCATACTCCAAACAGGAAGTGAGAAGAAATCCCAGCAAAAGGAATTTCTTGGGGACCCTCAGGTCATCAGAACTAGTGTCCTCATTGGAAGAGTCCCCACTATTACTTTTCTGGGGACAACCACAAATTTGGGATTTTCCTTTACTTTCACTTTCAATGATAATGGTAAACAGGAAAAATAGAGAGTGAGCATCTCCTTAATGGGAGATAAGACATCAATAAAAACTGAACTAAAAAAAAAAGAGAGATCTAATCCATCCACACCCTGTTTAAAACTGAAAAAAAAATAGTTTTGCTTTTAGTTACGCTTTAAACAACTGAAGTTAGAAGCTGATTGGCTACCATGCACAGCTGCACCAGAGTTTGCACTCTCCAGTTTTAGTAAGTCAACCCCTGTGTCTCATAGTTGAATACAGAAAGGTAAGACCCATAAAGGCACAGTATACATACACAGTATACATAATAACAACATTTACTACATGTGCTACATATACGTATAGTCTACATAGTAACAACAGTTTTTGTAACTCAGCCACTTTGGCTTGTAACAATACTTTTCTTTTGGTTGTCAAATCTGCCTACCCACACCTACTTTATCTCTTGCTGTCCTAAATATCAGTTCAAATCTCCTAATGGCAAGTTTTTCATGGCAGCTTGAAAGCCAACTAAAATTTAAGCTGGACAAATTGACCTAAATATCTTCTCTTTCCATATAGTAGCAGGATCAAACAATGGGTTGTCAGAGTTCAACCTGAAGAAGATGGTGGTGGCAAGATGTAATAGCTTGCGTTACTGGGGGGGGGGGATGTCTCTATATGTGAGAAGGGGGAATTGGAGAAGGGAGGAGGTGGGGACTTGTTGGGGTAATGGAATAAAGGAGGAGGGGTTTGGGGAGAAAGGGTGGGAGTGGGAAGGATGGGGCCAGGAATCCCCCAAGGGCTCAGGGAGTAAGGCAGGATGGGGTAATAAAAATACTTGAGGCTAAAAAAGTTTAGAGAGGGGAGCACATAACAGAGCCAGGGTTTGCAAATTCTGAGAAAGTTGGATTACGAGCCAGGAAGAACACTGGATAGTTTCTCATTACCAAACAAAATCTATGTGCTCTTTTACTTCCAACAAATTGACTATAATCTTTCTCCAACATTTAGCAAAAATTTGTTTGGTGGCTAGGAAGATAAAGGCAGCCAGGTTTTGCTGTGAGGTAGTAAGTCCCGGGTCTATATTGTGTGAAAAAGCTATCTAGGTTCTCTTGGAATAGTGATATAGGTCTCTTGGAATAGTGATATAAAATAATGTTTTATTTGTGCCAGATATTCTGGATGAAATTGAAAGGAGTACAATTCTGAAGTAAATCAGAATTTAGGGAAGAAGGTCATCTTTTCAGGATTGATATGACCTATCCAAAACAGAGAGAGGATAAAAAAACACTTTTCAACTTTCAATTCATATGCAATACAAGCCTTTGTCACTCGCAAAGAAATACTGATTGGTATATATAAATGCTATTTAAAGAGAGTGAAAACCATTAGAATTTACTGGCCTGGAACAGATATGTAAGTCACAAATATAGAAAAAAATAATTATGGATTATTCTGTGACAATTTAAAATGGCAACTGCCAGTTAAAGTAGCCAAAATATAGCCAAAAATGCTCTGGTCGTGAAAGGTGTAAAACCTTCTGGAGGTCAAGTGGTCAAAATGTAAAGATGTGTAATATTCTGATGATATATGTAAATAATGTTATCAATGATAATAAATATTACTATAATAGTAATTTTATAGTATGCTGTAACTTTTGCTACCTCACTTTATTTGCACTAGTTTTCATAGACCTACTATGTACTGTATATTTGTTTGAATAAATCATTGGCATTACTTTTGTGAAAAAAACCTAAGATGGTTAAAAACATTTATGCAAATTGCATGAAAATTACTTTCTGATTTTGGTAGTGCACTATAGGTAAGAAGTACAACTAGTTGATTTGAAATGATCCAATATACAGTGCCTTGCGAAATTATTCGGCCCCCTTGAACTTTTCAACCTTTTGCCACATTTCAGGTTTCAAACATAAAGATATAAAACTGTAGTTTTTTTGTGAAGAATCAACAACAAGTGGGACACAATCATGAAGTGGAACGAAATTTATTGGATATTTCAAACTTTTTTAACAAATAAAAAAGTGAAAAATTGGGCGTGCAAAATTATTCAGCCCCCTTAAGTTAATACTTTGTAGAGCCACCTTTTGGTGCGATTACAGCTGTAAGTCGCTTGGGGTATGTCTCTATCAGTTTTGCACATCGAGAGACTGAAATTTTTGCCCATTCCTCCTTGCAAAACAGCTCGAGCTCAGTGGGGTTGGAGCGTGTTTGTGAACAGCAGTTTTCAGTTCTTTCCACAGATTCCCAATTGGATTCAGGTCTGGACTTTGACTTGGCCATTCTAACACTCGGATATGTTTATTTGTGAACCATTCCATTGTAGATTTTGCTTTATGTTTTGGATCATTGTCTTGTTGGAAGACAAATCTCCGTCCCAGTCTCAGGTCTTTTGCAGACTCCATCAGGTTTTCTTCCAGAATGGTCCTGTATTTGGCTCCATCCATCTTCCCATCAATTTTAACCATCTTCCCTGTCCCTGCTGAAGAAAAGCAGGCCCAAACAATGATGCTGCCACCACCATGTTTGACAGTGGGTATTGTGTTGAGGGTGATGAGCTTTGTTGCTTTTACGCCAAACATAACGTTTTGCATTGTTGCCAAAAAGTTTGATTTTGGTTTCATCTGACCAGAGCACCTTCTTCCACATGTTTGGTGTGTCTCCCAGGTGGCTTGTGGCAAACTTTAAACGACACTTTTTTATGGATATCTTTAAGAAATGGCTTTCTTCTTGCCACTCTTCCATAAAGGCCAGATTTGTGCAGTATACGACTGATTGTTGTCCTATGGACAGAGTCTCCCACCTCAGCTGTAGATCTCTGCAGTTCACCCAGAGTGATTATGGGCCTCTTGGCTGCATCTCTGATCAGTCTTCTCCTTGTATGAGCTAAAAGTTTAGAGGGACGGCCAGGTCTTCGTAGATTTGCAGTGGTCTGATACTCCTTCCATTTCAATATTATCGCTTGCACAGTGCTCCTTGGGATGTTTAAAGCTTGGGAAATCTTTTTGTATCCAAATCCGGCTTTAAACTTCTCCACAACAGTATCTCGGACCGGCCTGGTGTGTTCCTTGTTCTTCATGATGCTCTCTGCGCTTTAAACGGACCTCTGAGACTATCACAGTGCAGGTGCATTTAAACGGAGACTTGATTACACACAGGTGGATTCTATTTATCATCATTAGTTATTTAGGTCAACATTGGATCATTCAGAGATCCTAACTGAACTTCTGGAGAGAGTTTGCTGCACTGAAAGTAAAGGGGCTGAATAATTTTGCACGCCCAATTTTTCAGTTTTTTATTTGTTAACAAAGTTTGAAATATCCAATAAATTTTGTTCCACTTCATGATTGTGTCCCACTTGTTATTGATTCTTCACAAAAAATTACAGTTTTATATCTTTATGTTTGACAAAAGATCTCAAAGTCCAAGGGGGGCCGAATACTTTCGCAAGGCACTGTATACTGTATATGCAAGAATAGTGAGGCAAGGAAGATTGCTAAATATTCTGTAACATAAAACATCAGTTGTTGTCACCTCGCTCTTCAGACAAATGTTGCTTAGAAAACTAATTTTTATTTTGCCGTCAGTCTAGATTATGCAGTTTGCTGTAAGCTAAAGACAGGGATATCGTGAATATTTATGGTTTTCTTCGGTTAACAAAATGGATTAGTTTTCTAACATTCTCTGGCTTTGTGGTCCTTATGTGAACGTTCTTTTTGTTTTAATATTTGTTTGAAAGAACAGTGTAATGGAAAAGAAAAATGAAAACTAAATACAGATATAACATTGACAAAAACAGCAAGGGGTATATGCGGGAGAAATTTAAAACAGGGAAAATCATATTGTTAACAATGTTTTTTAGGAATTCATTATTATAACACCTAAGAGACCTTAATCATTCAAATATACAATGCTAGATTGTATTACATGAGCCAGGCAAACTGCTGAGAACATAGTTAATAGTCTTTATAAGCTGTCATAAAGGCTCACAACTTTACAAAGTAGATTGTTTCTGGTGATAAAAAGCAACAATATTGAACTATTTAAAAGTAGAATAAAACCACCTAAACGCAATCCCTTTCCTTTACTATGTTTACTGAAATAGCTGCTAAATATGAACTATTCAACCCAAAAACAGTTAATAATAACAATAATAAAGTCTATCCCGAGAGAGCCAGTTATTGCCCAGTTGGGTGCCGTAGAGGCGTAACTAGAACCTTCAGGCCCCAGTGCAAGAAACCATGAAGGGCCTCCCGGACCCCTGGCCAGGGCCCTTCCTTTGAAACCTGGGGCACTCCCCACTGATCCTGGGGCCTTTAACCACTTAAGCCCCGGAAAATTTTACCCCCTTCCTGACCAGGGTTTTTTTTGCGATTTTTTACTGCGTGATTCTAACGGGCAATTGCGCGGTCGTGCGACGCTGTACCTAAACGAATTTGACATCCTTTTTTTCCCAAAAAAAGAGCTTTCTTTTGGTGGTATTTGATTACCTGTGCTATTTTTTGATCATGCGCTATAAACAAAAAAAGAGCGTAAATTTTGCAAAAATAACAATATTTTTCACATTTTTTTATATGAAATTCCCCCCAAAAAAATGTAAAAATCAAAATTTTTTAACATTTTCGGCCAATTTGTTTTATGCTACATATGTCTGGTAAAAAAAATCCCAAAAAGCGTATTTTGATTGGTTTGCGTAAAAGTTATCGCGTTTACTAGCAAAGGGAAAGATTTTTGTCATTTTTGGTGTTTTTTTTTAACGGGTAATGGCGGCAATCTGTGATTTTTTTTGCGGGACTGCGACATTGCGGCGGACAGAGCGGACCCTTGACTGACATTTTTGACACTTTTGGGGTTACCAGTGACATTACTGCAGTAATCAGTGCTATAAATATGCACTGTTACTGCAAAAATGACACTGGCAGGGAAGGGGTAAACTGTATTGGAGAGGGAGGGGTTAAGTGTGTCCTAGGGGCGTGTTTATAACTGTGAATGGACATGGCTACTACAGTAAAAACAGAGATCAACGGTCCTACATAGTAGAACCGTCTGATCTCCATTTTTACACAGGGGAGAATGACAGGCGGCTTGTTTACCTTAGCCGCCTGTCTTTCTCCCTTCCCGGCGAACGATCGCGAGTGCCAGGCAGACATCGGGTCCGCCGGTCACACGCACTGACTTGTTAGGGAACCGGTACGTCACTTTGCCTCGCCGGGGCTGACCGCCGCAGTATATGCACTTTCGGCGGTCGGCAAGTGGTTAAAGGCCCGTACACACGATAGGGAAAATTCATCCGATGACCGATCTGCCGATTTTCGGATTGTTAATATGGTGCTGTGGACAGCCAGCTCCGACTTTTCGGCTGTCAAAATCCTGATGTGCAGGCTATAGAATTTTTTTCGTCCGTAATACAACGTTCGATTTTCATCTCATTAGAACAGATTTAGACGGAAAAAAATCTTAAGAGCAAGACTAGGCATGCTCAGAGAGAAAGAACACATACAAAGCAATCCAACACATGACATCACTTCTGAAGTAGAATTCTGTCGTACGGGAAAATTCATATGAAAATAACCTCTTCACTTTTCACATCAGACTAGCATGCCACAAAAAACGGACAACAGATCGTTCGATAATCTGATCGTGTGTACGGGGCTTTACTCTCATTGCAGGGCCCTTTATTATGGTCCTGCAGCGGGACCCTTTCACAAGTTCTGCAGTGGGCCCCCTTCCTGCCATCTTAAGGCCTCCCCACAGTGGTGGAATGCCAGGGCCCGGTTGCAAGTGTGACCTTTGCGATCCTGAAAGTTCACCCACTGGTGTCAGTAGTTTTATTTTGGTATTTTAATTGTATTATTAAAATAGGGAACAGGGGAGCACATAGGGGCCCAGAGACAGCAGAACACAAGGGAACTGGATAGGAGGAGTGGCGGGGGCAGCATACAGAGGAACCAATCTCCTCCATTTTCATCCTGCAGCTACAGGAGGAAAAAAGAGGACAGCGATTTCTCTACATGTTTCCCCTGCCACCCCTCCTATCCAGGTGTACAGTGGAGCCGCACAGGCCCCCTGGAGCATGGGGCCCGGTTGCAATTGCAGCCCCTGTAGTTACGCCCGTGGGATGCCGCCATCTAGCCTTTGACACAGCTTAGCAAATTGAAGCAAGGCTTCACTAATATATAAGTAGTCTATTAATTCACCCCTGCTTAGCCCATTGTCGGGCCTGAAGATTTCTCTGTCCTCCTTTCACCTTGATGGAAAGCTTACAGGAGAAGGTAGGGAATGAGGAAGCTGATTGACCACGTCCTGCTGGCACTCAGGGGAGCCTGAGTGTGTGGTAGAATCTCTTATCTGGCCTCGATTGACTTCCTGAAAACAGCATTTGTTTTGAGGGGCCACTTGGCTACCCCTGTTCTTTTGACTTAGCTGCCCTTTAAAAACTTTACTGTCACCCAGAGATGGTCCAGGACTTTTTGAGCATTTTCTTACCTAAACACTATGTATAAAAAGTCCCAGAGTCCCAATGTCAGAACACTCTAATTAAGACCCACGTTATGCTACAGATGTATCAGTAAAATCTGGATAAGTTCAGGTAAAGGCAGAGGTAGTTATCTATCCTTAGAGGATAGATAATATTAGGGATTAGAGACCCTCTCCCCAGACCATTCATTTCAACAAAAATCTTCCCAAAAGATTATATGTGCAGTTAACATATTTTAGGTGTGCTGTTTATCTGTAAAAGCTTCCCTTGTTAGCCTCCCTAGACATCCAAAAGCCCTAACACTGCTGTTGGGGCTTTTGGATGTAAAAACAGGGAATCCATCTTGGATGTAAAGTCAGCAGCCCCAGCACACTCAGACCTATCATTCAATTGACACTCTGTAGTATTCAGCTTTGCTCCTCCCCAGCTGCTACACAAAAGGTTATGTAGGTAGGTGAGGGGAGGGGCATAGGAACTTGGCTGGCACAGGGAGGAGGGGGGCTTTTCTAAGTAATTAACTCTTTTGCAGTAGTCAGATTTTTAAAGAAAAATTGAAAAAAAAAGTATTCATGTAAAGGAAAAACACAGAAACATTTAAAATATTACATTTTTCTGTGCTTTTACCTACAATTTTTTAAGTTGTTGATATGGTCTCTTTAAATGCTTTCTGACCAAACTGGCCATTTAGGTGCCTATTTTACTGAGATTATCATGCTATATTATAATTATTATAATCAAAGACTGATGTCAACTGTACATTCCCCAGTAGGTTTATAAAATAGATATACAAGAAATAAAAAATGATTGAATTAATTGTGCTCCCTGAACACTTAGGGATACTTTTTTTAAAAGCAGTGGTATGGCCTTACTGCGGATATACTGCTGCTTGAAAAGAAAAGCACATTTAACTGATTTTAAACATATCAGTGTGTTTTACAAATGTCCTTAGCATCCACTATTTAACCACTTCCAGACCACCCGCCACCTTTTTACTGTGTTGTCTCTGTGATCATTTCACAAGTTCAACCCCCCCACAGTTAGAATCACTCCCATAGGGTCACATTTAACCCCTTGATCACCTATACTGTGAACCCAATAATGTAGTGGGAGGGATTCCCCCCCCCCCCCCGTCAACACAGACTGTAGATGAATCCTGCAATTTTCTTTCCTTCAACCCATGGTTGAAGGAAAGAAAATTGCATCATCTATGGCCAGCCTTACATTAATAATAAAATGCATATTAAATGATAAAAGTAAAAATGTATAAAAACAACACAGCACAATGAAAGACAAATTATTAATCCATTGAGGACCAACAAGTCTGCTTCTTTCTATTTATTCTTAATATGTTTGCTCCTAATAATGAAGTTTCAATACCAAAACTCATCATGAACAACAATAGACATTTCCCTACATTCATTCCATTCAGAAATGAAAATATCACGAGTGAAAGTGGTATGAGGAATACATCTTTAATAGCTAGTGCAGCCTGAGCACATATCACATTAAAAATGTTAACATATGCACAGAGAAAATGAGGAAATGAAAATAACTGTATTACAGGCAAACTCCTAGCAAACAATAAGCTGGAGCTCCGGCTGCTTGACACATCATTTGTTCCATCCAGATGTGCAGTGAACTCGGCATCATTGTTCTGTATAATAGCATAGAATCCAACTCACTACTGCTGAAGACATTATTTTATCTCTAGCTGAATTGCTTCAAGCAGAACTTCCTAAAAATTATATTATAAAGGGCCACTGGCAACAAACTTGGCTCGGTCAGGAGGGTTCTGCTCCTAACATACTTACTAATGCAAAACTGATTGAAAGTGACAAAGGGAAGTGACTGCTCAAAAAGAAATTGTCTGCATAATCATAAGGCTGCTATTACGTATACATAAAAATCAGAACTACATGGTGTGGTTGCTTCAGAATTGGATCTTCAGCCTAATAAAAAATATATACATTATTTATGGAACTTACACAAAGTGATGTTTTCACAAATAATAGACTGCCTGCACAATGAAAATTGTATTATTTAAATCTGTGCTCTAGTGCAATATTACCCAACTGTAGACTTTTCTGGTTTTCCTTTGTAATCCAAGTTTTTTTTTTTTTTTTTTTTTAATGCAAGAGTAATAACTGTCTGCTTTTCTGCATGGGGTTATGATTTCTTTACCAAATCCTCATTGGCACTAATAGTATCCATCCCCCATCCTTTAATTTACCTAAAGACAGGCTGATGTCACTTCCTGTACCCTTCTGTAGTGACATCAATGGGCAGGGGTGGACAAAGAACATATAAAAGCAACATTTCTTATGTCTTAGTGTTGTTCGAAGTGTTAAAAGGAGGTTGGATTTGTTCAGGCAATTCCTGTTACAGTGTGACAATGCTCTGTCTCTGGCAATCTGCTTTATGTGCTCCTATGTTGTCACCATGTCCCATAGGCTGCTGATAGTGACTACAAGTGGCCATTTTAACACTCATTTCTCAGACATTGCTTACTCTTACCACCATCAAAAAACCTGCCTTGCAGCCACCAGTGGAGTACATATAATAGATAGTAAGTAGATCAGTGGCATGAAGATGCAACAAGATGCTTTGGCCAACACAGGGTCTGATTTATAATGGAGGTCTCATTTATTTATAACACACCTAGTGGCCTGCATTTTATAGCCCATAGATTAAATGTGGGGAAGGTTGAAGAGCCTGCAGTGATACAATGAGTTTGCTATGCTTAATGCAATAGAGGGAGCTCTGTGCTTGGAAAAGAGCTAGCCATTTGGTTTTAAAAGATCATAAGACAGGCCTCCATTTTTACATTTTCTTTCCTCCTCCCATTTATTTTTCTTCTGCTCCTCTAGCTTCTAGCTTCCTGAAGTCAGTGAAAAGCAATGCACTTTTGTACAGAACACAGTTGTGCTTTATAAATGTGCAGTGTATTTTTGATTTCTTTTTTTAGCAATGTATCGGCACTGAATACCCATAGCACTGCTTTTGAGTTGAACTTTTTTTTAAATGCATCTTCAGGTTTTAGGCACACTTTGTTCACTGCATGTACAGCATGATATGTATACAGCTTCACCATGCATTACACAAGTGACCAACAAGCAGTGAATTGTATCTCAGGCCACAAACAATATGGTGGAAGTTCTTAAAGCTGAGGTTTAGCAAAAAAATCCCTACAGGTTAGGACATGTCACCTATCTGTAATTAAGTATGTCCCACGTTATGCAAAAAGCTGAATCCTTGAAAAATCATCACTGCAATGGATGCCTGTCCTCGTCCTCTGAACTTTAAGAGCTGAAATGGTTAAAAATGTTGGTTCCCAGGCAGAACAACAGTACAGATGGTTAGATAGGGACACAACCCTCCTTTTTTCTTCTCCATTAAGAAAAGTTATTTTATTGATCACACTGCATATAACATGATATGTGAATGGGGGAGACTGATCAGTCATAGGATTCTATCCCACATTCACTGATCATGTTACAAGCAGTGTAATCAATGAAAGAACATTTCTAAATAGAGAAGGAGGGGATGTGTCTCTGTTGGACTATCTGTACTGCTGTTCTGCCCTTCTCTAGCTATCCTTCTCAACAGCCCCGGGCTCATAATTTGCTACATACACTATCATACCAAAAGTAATAGGAGGGCTGCCTTTAAACGCACATGAATTTTAATGGCATCCCAGTCTTAGTCCGTAGGGTTCAATATTGAGTTATCCCACCCTGTGCAGGCCAGTCAAGTTTCTCAGCCCCAAACTCGCTCATCCATGTCTTTATGAACCTTGCTTTGTGCACTGATGTGCAGTAATGTTGGAACAGGAAGGGGCCATCCCCAAACTGTTCCCACAAAGTTGGGAACATGAAATTGTCCAAAATGTCTTGGTATGCTGATGCCTTAAGAGGAAATTAAATACCAGCATTGACAGAAGTCTCTGCATTTCATTTTAATAAGAAAAACATTTCAATTCATTATGATATAGCAGTTTCATTCTTTGACCTTGCATGTCATTAAAACAGCAAACAATGTATATATACACACACACACACACACACACACACACACAGGTGCATCTCAGAAAATTTGAATATCAACAAAAAGTTAATTTTATTTCCAGTAATACAATTAAAAAAGTTAAACACATATATTTTATATAGATGCATTACACACGGAGTGATATAATTCAAGCATTTCTTTATTTTGTTGATTATTATGGCTTACAGCTAGTGAAAACCCAAAATTCTGTATCTCAGAAAATTAGAATATTACATAAGACCAATAAAAAATAAAAGGGTTTTTAATACAGAAATTTTGGCTTACTCAAAAGTATGTTCATGTACGGTATAGTATGCACTCAATACTGGGTCTGGGCTCCTTGTGCATTAATTACTGCATCAATGTGGTGTGGCATGGAGGCGATCAGCTTGTGGCACTCCTGAGGTGTTATGGAAGCCCAGGCTTTGATAGTGGCTTTCAGCTCATCTACATTGTTGGGTCTGGTGTCACTCATCTTCCTCCATACAATTCCCTGCAGATTCTCTATGGGTTTTAGATCAGGTGAATTTGCTGGCCAATCAAGCACAGTGATACCATGATCATTAAAGCAGGTATTGGTACTTTTGGCAGTGTGGGCAGGTGCCAAGCCCTGCTGGAAAGTGAAATCAGCATCACCATAAAGCTGGTCAGCAGAGGAACGCATGAAGTGCTCTAGAATTTCCTGGTAGAGGGCTGTGCTGACTTTGGACTTGATGAAACACACTGGACCAACAGCAGCAGATGACATGGCTCCCCAAACTATCTTGGACTGTGGAAAATTTTGCATTTGATTTGGAAATCAAGATCCCATCTGCCCATACTGCCAAAAGTACCAATACCTGGTTTAATGATCATGCTATTACTGTGCTTGATTGGCCAGCAATCACCTCATATAGAATCTGTGGGATATTGTCAAGAGGAAGATAAAAGACACCAGATCCAACAATGTAGATTAGCTGAAAGCCGCTATCAAAGCAACCTGGGCTTCCATAACATCTCAGCATTGCCACAGGCTGATCGCCTCCATGCCACGCTGCATTGATGAAGTAATTTATGCAAAATGAGCCTCGACCAAGTATTGAGTGCATACTATACTGTACATGGACATACTTTTCAGTAAGTCAACATTTCTGTATTAAAGAAAAAAATATTAGTGTTATATAATATTCAAATTTTCTTTAGTAATCATTTCTTGTGGTTATCGGATACACTATATTGTTAAAAGTATTGGGATGCCTGCTATTACATGCACATGAACTTTAATTGCATCCTTTAGTAAGCATTTCTTGTCAGAAGAGTTGAAGCTGTTTTAGCTGCATAGGATGGGCCAACTCAATATTGAACCCTACAGACTAAGACTGGGCTGCCATTAAACCTCATGTGCGTGTAAAGGCAGGCATCCCAATACTTTTGGTAATACTGTATATTTTTTTTTGTTCCGGTATTTCCATTGCCATAAATAACATAATGGATAATCAGTACTGACTGGCAATGTATCACAGGGTATACACACAAATACACATACTGTGTACAGTGAGGGAACAAAGTATTTGATCCCCTACTGATTTTGACCGTTTGCCCACTGGCAAAGAAATGATCAGTCTATAATTTTAATGGTAGGTTTATTTTAACAGTGAGAAAGTGACAGAATAACAACAAAAATATCCAGAAAAAAACGCATTTCAAAAAAGTTAAAAATTGATTTGCATTTTAATGAGTTAAATAAGTATTTGACCCCTTCGCAAAACATGACCTAGTACTTGGTGGCAAAACCCTTGTGGGCAATCAGAGGTCAGAAGTTTCTTGTAGTTGGCCATCAGGTTTGCACACAACTCAGGAGGGATTTTGTCCCACTCCCCTTTGCAGATCCCCTTTGCAGATCTTCTCCAAGTCATTAAGGTTTTGAGGCTGATGTTTCGGTAACTCGAACCTTTAGCTCCCTTCACATATTATCTATGTGATTAAGGTCTGGAGACTGACTAGACCACTCCAGAACCTTAAAGGGGCTTCTTCTTGAGCCACTCATTTTTTAGCCTTGGCCCTGTGTTTTGGGTCATTGTCATGCTGGAATACCCATCCACGACCCAATTTCAATGCCCTAGCTGAGGGAAGGAGGTTCTTACCCAGTACATGGCCCCGTCTATTGTCCCTTTGGCGTGGGGAAGTTGTCCTGTCTCCTTAGCAGAAAAATACCCCCAAAGTATAGTTTCCACCTTCATTTTTGATGGTGGGAATGGTGTTCTTGGGGTCATAGGCAGCATTTTCCTCATCCAAACACTGTGAGTTGAGTTGATGCCAAAGAGCTTGATTTTGGTCTCATCTTCCCACAACACTTTCACCTAGTTCTCCTCTGAATCATTCAGATGTTCTTTAGCAAACTTCAGATGGGCCTGTACATGCGCATTCTTGATAAGGGGGGCCTTGTGGGCACTGCAGGATTTCAGTTCTTCACGGCGCAGTGTGTTACCAATTGTTTTCTTGGTGACTTTGGTCCCAGCTGCCTTGAGATCATTGACAAGATTTTCCTGTGTAGTTCTGGGCTGATTTCTCATCATTCTCATAATCATTGAAACTCCACGAGGTGAGACCTTGCGTGGAGCCCAAGACTGAGGGAGATTGACAGTTATTTTGTGTTTCTTCCACTTGTGAATAGTCGCACCAACTGTTGTCACCCTCTCACCAAGCTGCTTGGCGATGGTCTTAAAGCCCATTTCAGCCTTGTGGAGGGCTACAATCTTGTCTCTGACATCCTTTGACAGCTCTTTGTTCTTGGCCATGGTGGAGAGATTGGAATCTGAGTGATTGCTTCTGTGGACAGGTGTCTTTTCTACAGGTAACAAGCTGAGATTAGGAGCACTCCCTTTAAGAGAGTGCTCCTAATCTCAGCTTGTTACCTGTATAGAAGACATCTGGGAGCCAGAAATCTTGCTGACTGGTAGGGGATCAAATACTTATTTCACTCATTAAAATGCAAATCAATTTATAACTTTTTATGAAATGCATTTTTTTTTTAATTGTTATTCTGTCTCCCACTGTTAAAATAAACCTACCATTAAAATTATAGACTAATCATTTCTTTGTCAGTGCGTCAAACGTACAAAAATCAGTAGGGGATCAAAATACTTTTTTTCCCTCACTGTATACTGCATCTCATTTTCAGACAAAAACTTATATTTTAGTGTAATATTCCTATTATTGATGCTAGAAATGAATTGTCCAGAATGTGATAGAGACCTTGTTCACAGAAGCAGATCTAGTGCCTGCATGGCTTCAGTAGTGCTTTGCCAGGTTTTCATATGCTTCCCTAAGGAGGGACCTGCAGGGGAAGCAAGGCCAGACATTGTGGCCAACATTCGGAGTAGCTTGACGTAGCACAAATTGAAGGAAATGCTTCCTTGAACACTGTTTACTTCATTGCAGCATTTAACCCTTTAGCACTTAGGGATGTAATGGCTTTCAGTGAACTTTGGGAACATGCACTAAATTGCAAGCAAAGCCTGTAATGACCAGAAACAGCATATAGGAACAGTTAATGTTGGTAATAAAACTATTGTCAAGCACTGGAGGTGCCATAAAAATTGTTTGTGCAATTTGTTTCATCTGGAGTGTTTGGACAAATTATAGTATTTACATTTTTTCTTAATTACATATTATTTCAATGCCTTATCAATTATACTGTTTCAAGTAAATTAAATATGAGCAGATGATAATTATTGTAGTTCATTTTTCTAAATAATAGGGCTCATTTGGTGCATTTTATTTCAGATATGAACTGGGTTACAACCTTATATTTAACATTATTTAGGAATTACCCAGTTTTAAATACCATTAGAATATATAGCAGCTCATTAACCATTGAATACCCATAGCAATTAAGCTGCCATTAAAGCTCCAAGAGCCTATTTAAGTAGTAAATCACAGCATCTGCAACACACACCCTCTTTTGAAACTACATTACATGTATTTCCAGTATATTATTGGTCAGTTTAAAAGTAATCAGGGCATAACAACCTGAATATCATATTAAAATGTAAGACAGTAGAGTTGTCAGGCAGTGACGCCACCCAGGTGTACAAACTGTGCGATAGAATTTCTTTACCAGGTACCACTAATCTGTTATGCTTTCCAGGTATCTTTACAGAACCTCAGGTGAAATAATTAGTGGTTGGTTAATAAAGTGCAAGTGGCAGGCAGTGTGGAAAACAGTGGATGAGATTGGGGAACCCAGTTGCACAACCAATTACATGAACAGAAACAAAGGACCTGATCTACTGAAAGGAAATTAACACGAGCAGGCATAAATCACTGTGGTACATATGCAATGAGGGTTGACATGATCTAGATGACATCCACAGATGTTAAATGAGTATGTTTTGGTTCCAGATTGCAGTGTGCATTAATATCTAAATAAATGTACTTGTGTGACAAGCTCCAAGATTGCTCACTATAGAATGAAATGTGCATGCACCAAGTAAAGAAGAGTCAAAAAGACATGCATGCTTTGCTGTTGGAGCAAAAAAAGGAAGCATATAAATAGGTACAGTATTTATCATTAAAATCCTCTTTAGAGGCAGCATGAAATCATGTATGTATGCTGGTTTCTTTTTTTTTTTTTTTAAGGTGTTACTAAACCCACAACAGTAAAATCAGTCTTAATATGCAGTAAAGAATGCTTGTTATACTCACTGTGGAACCTAAATTAATCATTTGCATTGTGTATAAAGGCTGTTTAAATATGTCTATCTGATCCTCCTCTTCTTTCACTGTCTCCAAAAAATAACCTGATATTTACAGAGCCAGGGGAGGGGCTGCACATGCTCAGTTTGGTGTGTATTGCTAGGGAGTTTTTCTATTCTATTTGGAGAGTGCATGTGATCAGCACTGGGCCAACCAGTACTGTCCAGGCATGTCCAGACAGAGGATCACAGAGAATGAAAACTCCTCCTACAAGCTTTACTAGGGACTGATACAAGTCACAAGACTGCTATATACTGCTGATGAGAAAGGTATTTATCTTTTTATATTTACTAATTCATTGCATTTCAATGTTCTATATACTGTGGGAGACCAGATATAGTGAATGCAGTTTCTGGGTTTAGTAACGCTTTAAAGTTGCCTTTATAATATCAGTTTGCATTTTATGTCTTATTCCAGTATGGGATGCACATGTACAATTTTTAACAGCAGTTATATAGACCCAACAACATTATACAAATCTAATTTTGTTTTGAGCACACCACCACTCAACTAGGCCGGTGGCTGGTTTGTTAGACCTTAAATTTGTTAAAAAATATATTGGTTCAAAATATCTGCATTTCTTCCTTTCTGTGCACCTGTCTATGCTGTGGTTCACAGCATACTCATAGTTACGGGGGTGGTGCTGTGGGGCGAGCGCACTCTCTCCCCCACTAGGCAGCGAGGATACCAATCCTTCGGACTGGCAGCCACGATTGCCGCCTGACACCCGCGTTCGTTCCCCGCTGAGAGAGAAGGACGGTCAGCTGTTGTAAACACAGCTGACTGTTCTTCTCTCTGAAATGATCACAGAGCGCCTGTAATCCTTCTATATAGGATCACAGGTCTCTATGATCATTTCACAAGTCCCTCCCCCACAGTTAGAAAACCCTCCCCTAGGCTCACATTTAACCCTTTGATCACCCCTAGGTTAACCCCTTCCCTGCCAATGTCATTATTACAATAACAGTGCACATTTTTAGCACTGATTACTGTAGTAATGTCACTGGTTCCCCCAAAAGTGTAAGAAAATGTCAGGGGTCCGATCTGTCCACCAAAATGTCGCAGTCCCGCTAAAAATCACAGATCACCGTCATTACTAGTAAAAAAAAAAATTAAATAAAAATTACATAAATCTTTCCCCTAGTTTGTAGTCGCGATAACTGGTGCACAAACCAATCAAAATACACGTATTGCATTTTTTTTTTTCCCCAAAAATATGTAGCAGAATACAAATTGGCCTAAAAGGATGAAAAATTTTGATTTTTACATTTTTTTGGGCAATTGCTATATAGCAGAATGTAAAAAATATTATTTATTTTTTCCGAATTGTCGCTTTTTTTTTTTTTAAGAAAAAAAAATTGCAGAGGTGATCAAATACCACCAAAAGAAAGCTCAATTTGTGGGAAAAAAAGGACATCAATTTTATTTCTGTACAGTGTCGCACGACTGCACAATTTTTTGTTAAAATAATGCAGTACTGTATCGCATAAAATGGCCTGGTCATTAAGGGGGCAAATTATTCCGGTCCAGAACTGGTTAAAAAAGAAGATATGCAATGAATGAAAATGCTATATGGGTGGAATTTTCTTCACAAAGCAGGAAGAGCAAGAAACAGCAACATCATAGAAAACAAAAACTCTCTAGTGTGTCCTGACACTGGGGTATTTGCTAATTGCAGTTAGGGTTCAGGTTAGTTGTAGCACTGCCCGAACTCTAAAGTTGAAGCCTAAGGCTCCTTTCACACACTCCGTCCGTTGGACGGAGTCCGTTTTTCTCAGCGGGGGATCAAGCCGCCGATCCCCTGCTGAGCAGCAGGAGGACAGCTGTGTCTCTGCGCTGTGTGCGGAGACACAGCTGACAGTTCCCCATGCATCTCTATGGGGGAAACCGGATGTCAACGGACCGTCAGTCCGTTCTCACCCGATCCCATCCGATCCGATCCTCTGGACGGATGGAAAATAGGGTTTCCATCCGTCCAGATTTGATGGATCAGATCGGGTCGGATGTCAGCGGACATGTCTCCGCTGACATCCGATGCCCCATAGGAATGCATGGGGGGACCGTTCAGATCCGCCAAAAAAATGGACAGGCGGATCTGAACGGTCCGCCTGTGTGAAAGGGGCCTTATATAGGACAATTGGGGACAAACTTCCTCTAAATTAGCCTAGGTGGATTGAATATACATTAGAATAGCTTGATTAAACTGTTCGCTCTTTTGTAGTTAGGGTTTCAACTGCCGTACTGAATGATGAGCTTTGGTCTATAGTGAGAGAAGTGTAAGCAGGCAGGATTTAGAAATATTCAGACAATGGCTATTTTGTGGGTACTAACTTTAGTTTTACCCATCCCAGTAAATGAAAAAAAAAAATACAGCAAATGTTGTTCTCGGCACATTTGTGGAAGGAGAAACATATCTTAAAGTGTAAATGATTTTTTTTTTTTTTTTTAAATAATAAAGATGCTATACTTATCTGCCCTGTGCAATGGTTTTGCACAGAGCAATCTCAATCCTCCACCTCTGGGGTCCCCCGCCAGCACTCCCATAGCAAGCCTGGGGGGGGGGGGGCTAAACACAGAAGGTTTTTTGCTGTGGTGCAGAGAATGCATTACATTGAAAAACCTTCAACCACTAAATGTTAAATCCACTGATTCCAGTTTACTGATTTATTGTCAATCTTCTGTTAATCTCTCATAATGTCAAAACAGTAATTACATTTTTCACATTATATCTTATTTGAGTTTTATACCTTTCAATAACCTATTTCTTTTTCCTTGAGGTTTAATTTATTTTGCTCATTTAATTGACATATTTAGGGTTCTTACACCTGAGTAGACATTTATTATCTCTGTAGACATGCAGCATATTGCTTTTAATACAAAATAGTTCTTATTTATGCACATCTATCAAACTCATTTCAGTAACAATCAAAGGAGGAAATTTATACTGTCGTTCAGAAAAGATCAATCTGCAAGTCAAGAAAAATGAAATACATACTGATCTATTTTACAGTTTGCCCTGGCATATTTATTTTGTCACGTTAATAGTATATAAGGCAGTAATACACATATATAAATGCAGCTTTTGCAATTTTTTTTGTTTTATAGTGACTCATGCTACCTTCTGACAATATAACATATGGCAAAGTATACTGAAAACATATGGACATTCCTGAAAAACTCTCACTACAATAAACTGAACACTTGTAATAAACAGTAATTGCACTCCTTTTAGAAATTTGATAATGTATTTTATTAGGTTTTTATGTCCACATAGGCAAAATGTACCCTATAAAAACTGTATACTGTAGCTGTCACAGAAGGAACAGCTTGTCTGAACAGGAGCTATAAAAGTACTGTGAAAAGCCTGTTGAATCCAACCAAAGTGGAGTATATAAAACTCATTAAAATGGTGGAGTGATTTTTGCTTGTTTGCGATATTTGTTGGACATCATATGCACCTACATGGTTTTAAAAAATAAAAAGGCAAAAAATAATATAGTATCTACTCAACACAGTATCTATTATGCATTGATTAGTGAGATGTTTAACCACTTTAAGACCGGAAGGATTTGCCCCCTTAATGACCAGGCCCTATTTTGCGATTCGGCACTGCATTACTTTAACGGACAATTGCGCGGTCGTGCGATGCTGTACCCAAATAAAATTGATGTCCTTTTTTCCCAAAAATAGAGCTTTCTTTGGGTGGTATTTGATCACCTGCGTGATTTTTATTTTTTGCGCTATAAACAAAAAAAGACCAATTTTGAAGAAAAAAAAAAAAACAATATTTTTCACATTCTGCTGTATAACATTCTAAAAAAAAATGTAAAAATCAAAATCTTTTAACATTTTAGGCCAATTTGTTTTCTGCTACATATTTGTGGTAAAAAAAAAATCGCAATAAGCGTATTTTGATTGGTTTGCTCAAAAGTTATCGCATCTACTGACTACGGGAAAGATTTATGTCATTTTTATTGTTTTTTTTACTAGTAATGGTGGCGATCTGCGATTTTTTGCGGGACTGTGACATTGCAGCAGACATATCGGGCCCCTTTTTGACACTTTGGGGGTACCAGTGACATTACTACAGTAATCAGTGCTAAAATATGCACTGTTACTGTAATAATGACACTGGCAGGGAAGGGGTTAACCCTGTGGGTGATCAAGCGGTTAAATGTAAGCCTAGGAGAGTGATTCTAACTGTGGGGGGCGTGGCTTGTGAAATGACCATAGAGACATGTGATCTTATATAGAATGGTCACATGGGCTCTATGGTCATTGTAGGGAGAAGGACGGTGTTTACAACAGCCGATTGTCCTTCTCTCTCAGCGGGGAGCGATCGCGGGTGTCAGGCGACAATCGGAGCCACCTCACCTGTGCATCTTCTTCACCGCTGCCGAGTGGGGGCCGGAGTGCTCGCTCCCTAGCTTCCCGCGTAAATCGCGCAGGAGAGCCACCCTGCCGTAGTAAATCTGCAGCGGGTGGTCGGGAAGTGGTTAAGCCCTTTGATAGTAATTTCTTATTTTATGTTAAAAACATGGATCTTTCAAATATGTTCAAATGCAAGTATGTCCAAATCTGTGGAAGAGCAATGTGATGTTTAGTTCTTTGCATGGTTTCAGGCTTAGAACCACTGACTGTACACCAAAACAATTCCCAGATATAGCATACATTTATCAGAAATAGAAAAAGCATCCAATAAGATCAGGGTTGGCCATAGCACTGATACCTTTCCAAATGACAATCACTGATATGTATTTGTATAGCCCTTAACTGGTGTATTATAACTGACATTTCTCAGAAAAGTAAATATTGGCTGTTTGTGATTACTGTGTGAGTGAGCTAAGCTTTTTAATGCATACATAAGATTTGTAATCTCATGCGCACCCACATACACACGCGCACCCACAGGTGCGCACCCACATACACACGCGCACCCGCAGGTGCATACACACATACA
Source organism: Pelophylax lessonae (assembly GCF_965119305.1). Classification (NCBI taxonomy): domain Eukaryota; kingdom Metazoa; phylum Chordata; class Amphibia; order Anura; family Ranidae; genus Pelophylax; species Pelophylax lessonae. Next base: position 352,304,089 of record NC_138770.1, read on the forward strand.
CACGCACACCCTTCAGAATAAATCAATATTTTCTTATTAATGCTAGGGATAACCAAAACATTTTTTTTTAATTACTAATTTTCTTTTCACCAAGTTTGTGTTGAAACTATCCTCTAATTTTACCATGTAGTACGGCTTAGGCAAAATTAGCTTTAAAATAAAAATAAAAATTTACCTTTAGGAAAAGCTTTCCATCTTGATTTGCAAGCCCTGTAATTTCACTAAAGCTATCCCTAGCAATTAACCAGTGTACTGTGGCAAAACATGGGGATAGTAGTGGCTTGGCTGAGAGGTGCACAAGCAATCAATTTATAGTAATATGGTGCTTTAAATATACAGCGCTGACTGACTGACTGCAACAAACGGGCAATATGTAGGCAACAAAAAGGGCAATCTTCACAATATGTGGACAACGATCAGGCAATAGTGACAACATGTGGGCAACAAATGGGCAATCCTGACAATAAACAGGCACCGCACAAGAAATCTTTATAATACAAGACCAACAAAATTGGCAATTGTGACAATACATGGGCAGCAAATAGTAAATCATTACTATAGGCAAGCAAGAAACAGTCAGTTGTTGCAACCTTTAAATACATCAAGGGGGTGAAAAAGGAGGGCAGTTTTTTTAATACAAAACCAAAATCAAAAACATGGGGACATGACCTCAAGCTAACTGGAGGAAAGTACAAAACTAATCTTAGAAAGTATTATTTTACTGAAAGGGTTGTTGATGCTTGGAATAAACTACCAGCAGAGGTAGTGAGACAGTCAACAGTAAATGGATTCAAACATGCTAGGGACAAACCTAGATCTATACTCAGACAAAAAGCTTGAAAAAAAAAAAAAAAACAAATATGGGCAAACTTACATATAATTACATAGTTACATAGGTTGAAAAAAGACATAAGTCCATCTAGTTCAACCAAAAAATAAAAAAACCCCCAACCATATCCACAATCCTATACCCACAGTTGATCCAGTGGAAGAGGAAAAACCCCAGCAAAGCCTGATCCAATTTGCTCCAGCAGGGGAAAAAAAATCCTTCCTAATCCCCCGAGAGGCAATCAGATATTCCCTGGACCAACTTTACCTATAAATATGAGTACCCAGTTATATCATGTTTATTTAGGAAAGATTCTAGGCCTTGTTTTAAAGCAATCTAGTGAGATGGCCAGAACCACCTCTGGAGAGAGTCTAGTCCACATTTTCACAGCTCTTACTGTGAAGAAACCTTTTCGTATTTGGAGATTACATCTCTTTTCCTTTAGACATAAAGAGTGCCCCCTTGTCCTAGATGGACTACTTGGTCTTTTTCTGCTGTCACTTTTCTAGGTTTCAATGTAATATGTGGGAAACAAATGGCCAATTGTGACAGAAACGTCATACATAAACAGTTGTGTCAGTATGTGGGACACAAACTGGCAATCATGACATGAGTGAGAAACGGGCAAATATGGCAATACATGGAGTTGAAGCAGTACAACAAAAAAATGAGCAATCGTAACAATTCACAGACAACATACAGGCAATTCTTTCAATACATGGCAAAAATGGGCAATCGTAACAACAATATAAAACTAAAGAAACACTGCTCTTAAACAAAAAAATCATATAAAGCTGCTAGCACTATAAGTCAAGATACAACAACTCAAATATAAATAAATAGAAAGTGAGTGCAGCTCTAAAAACATAATGAATAACAAGAAAAATACAAACTTATGAAACTAAAAAACATAAGTGATAAAGTGAAGCACTGTATAAAGAATCTGTAATCCAAAAAAGAGTGTTGCAATAAAAAGGTCAACTAATAAAATCTACTATAAACAAAGAAGAGTCTCTGTCAAACTCAGTAGTATAAAACACCTACGTGAAAAATCTGTGATGACTGGCTGAAATAGTAATGTGCAGTGATCTCCATATGAAAAGTGTATTGCAGATTCACACGGGAAGGTATTGAAAACTGCACTACAGATGGTCAAACAAAACAGAGCATTAAAGTCTCCCTCTAACTCCGCAGTCTGAGTCAATCCTAAGTATCTCCAGAAGTGCACAGGAGTAAGATAAAAAAGGACTTTTATTGTGTAGTATTATGAAAATAAACTTTAATAAAATAAAGAAGGTAGTGCACTCACAGAATAGCAGATGAAAACAGCTTTGCAAACATGTATGTTGCCGAATGGCGTAACAACAAGTAGGCAACAAATGGGCAATTCTAACAATATGTAATGCATGGAGTTATAAGGTGTGCTTCCCCCCTACCTTGGAAGGTACCACCCCAAGACATAAGGCCTGGCATGGTCCAGGAAGGAGGATGCACACTTGCTGCCCTCTCTTTCCTGGTCACACATAGCGCATGCCTGGATAAGGGTCCGTTTGCAAATTTAGGGGGAACCCCATGCTAATTTTTCCTTTTTTTTTTTTTAAATATCACTTTTAAATGTATACATCGTATTGTTCCATAACTTCTTGTTCAGTTTTAGGATATCCTCCATGCATGTTATTTAAAGTAGAACTCCAGATGCTGATGGGTGACACCCACGTTGGTCTGATATCTGCATTGTATACTGAGTTGCGCAGTGCTGATGTTGACCAAACGGTGGAGCCGCTGCAGTCTCGCTGGCTGCCTGATGCGGGACCTTTGGATGAGGCGGACTGGGACGATATTCTGGACAGCCCCAGACTATCTTCATCTAAACTCTCAGATCGTGTGACCCAGCTGTACATTTTGCACAAGGCTTATCTAACACCGCTTAGGATTTCCAAATACCGATCGACCTAAAGTTCAAGTTGTCCCCGCTGTCCTTTAAACTCGGGTACTTTTGTGCATCTCCTCTGGTCCTGTCCAGACATCCAGTGCTACTGGGCTCAAAATATAAAATTCCTGCGGGATTACATGGACTCCTCCTTACAATTGGACATTAAACCTTGTGTCCTGGGACTCTTACCTGATGATGACATGGATACATTTTTTACCACTTTCCTCCATGAGACTCTTTTTAGTGCACGTAAACTCATATCTAGAATGTGGCTACAGACTTCCATCCCTACCCTTCAGGAATGGATAGTGGAGGTAAACTCCACCCTTCGGTACAAGAGGTTGCTCTATAGACATAGAGGGCGTCCTGCTAAATTTGACGAGGTTTGGAGTCACTGGTTGGAGCTTGCACAGACCTGTAGTGCTTAGGCCTTTTGCTAAGATGCTTACCATTACACCTATATGTTTGATGGCACCTGTTCGCTGGGGTTAAACCCCTTGTTTGGATACAGCGTTCTCTTTGAGCCCGCAGTGCCTTTTTCATGTGTATGCATTGTACCACGATCTTGATAGTTCTGTTGAGTTGTTTCTTTCCTCATGCTCTGGACATGTGCAACTGTGCTACAGTTTATTATTCCCATTATGTACCCAGTTTGGAATGTCTTACGTTTGTGCTAAAGTTTTTGTACCTTGTTTTTTTCTGCCACAAATAAACTTGTTTTCTGAAAAAAAAGCAGAACTCCAGACAAAATATTCATTTTTAAATCTCCATTGTGAATAAAAAGTTAAAGTCTTAAGGGATGTAAGCCAGTTTTATTATGTTTGTCATTTCTGTACTATCTACACATTCTTTTAGGCTGAATAGTGTAGTTCTCACTATATTTCCACTCCTGCGAAAGAGGAGCTGTACATTGAAGTCACTCATTTGAATATCTCTCCTCTCCCCTTGCCCTTTAACTAAATGCTTTGTATACTGTGAGCCCTTTCTCAGTATAGAATACATTCTGTAAATGGGCCAGAGGAGAGAGGGTTGCACAAATAATATACAAAAAAAGAGAAAAAAACTGTGGCATAGGCACTGTTATCAAGATGTTGGTTACTATGTAGGACCTATGTGACTTATACTCAAATTTAATATAATAAAAAAAAAAATGTATTAACCAATGAACGACTGGCCCATGTAGCTTTGCTGCAACAGTGTGGCTGCTCTCCACAGAATCATGTATATACATGCGATTCTGCATTTCTAGGTAGGGGGTGCACGTGCTTTGTCACAGCACATGCCAATGACCAGGTCATGGCCAGTGATTGACTGCGGGCACCCGACAATCTGGTCATGTAACACAGCTCTGTGAGTGTAAACAGCACAGAGCTGTGTTCAGTGACAGGGGATCTAGTTGTTTTTTTATTCCCTGCTAAGCAGAGAATGAAAACAACTAGATACCTAATAAAAGCAGCACACAGAAATGCTTGATAGGCACATATTTAACCCCTTGATCACCCTAGATGTTAACCCCTTCCTGCCCAGTGTCAGTAGAGTGAAAGGTCATATTATTAGTACTGATCTCTGTAATAATAGCACTGGTGATGCCAGTGGCAGTTAGTTCCCCCCTGCGTCAGTTAGTGTCAGATTGATCAGAGCAGTATCGCAGTACTGTTAAAGGTCACTTATTAATATTGAAAAAAATAGATAAATATACATTCCAGTATATATCCCAAAGTTTACAATAAATGTGGAACCAAAGATTGGTTCCTAAACCCATGCAATTAGAGACTTAAATCAAAAAGTTTGAAATAAACTTATAACCTTAATGCCTAGTGCTATATCCAAAATATCAAGAAAAATGTGATAAATAGTTATTATAAAGATAATTACAGAACTGCCCGTTATAAGGTGTAGCAACTACCTAGGATATTGAAAATAATAATGGTAACTGCTCTCTCACTTATGATATAACAAACAAATATATGGTCACAATGGTTATGAGTAATTAAAAATGCCACCAAGGTCATGTGATTAATATTAATACATTAATGTGAAAAAAATATATAGTCCATAAATGAAAGTCCAAATGAAATCAAATTAAAGTAAAATAATTCATCCTCTGAAAGTGGAGACACAGTGATGTCCTTTCCACCAACATATAAATCCATAGTGCACTCACTGGACTCTATTGATACCTGTGACAGGTAAGTCAAAAACAGCAAGAGGGTAATTCACAAGCTGGTGACCACACACCCAAATCCAGATTGCTGCTAGCATCAAATCAGATGTCCTATTTAGGACGTCCTTTAAGATTGTGTAATACGGTGCCCCTGCACCCTAATATAACTCAGCATAAGTTTGCAGATGAGAAGGGAGAGGGAAGAGAGCTCTCATGGTGTGGAATTAAAGACGCCTTTATTATAAAAGCAACAGTAATGCACTTACAATAAAATCCAGCATTTAAAACATTGAGAATGCCAGTTTGCTATCCACCTGTGCCCCAACAAATGTAAATGACATATCTCAGAAGGCTCCACCTTACGGGTTTCGTCGGCATACATCTGACGTCATCAGGTTTTTCCACAATAATATATTAATATTAATCAAATCACCTTGGTGTCATTTTGAATTACTCATAAGCATTGTGACCATATATTTGAATGTTATATCGTAAGTGGGAGCTCCTTCACACTATATTTATCCTTAGCGACTAAAATCACTATTATGGTACATATATACAGTGAATTAACTATATATACACAATCATGGAATATTTTGGCCATGTCTGTATGTATATATATATATATATATATATATATATATATATATATATATACGTACGTACATATATACATACACCGGCCACTTTATTAGGACCCCCTTTTGCCTTCAGAACTACCATAAATATTCATGGAATATATTCAACAAGGTGTTGGAAACGTTCCTCAGAGATATTGACATGATAGCGTAATGCTGCAGATTTGTTGGCTGCACATCCATGATGCGAATCTCCTGTTCCGACACATCCCAAAGGTGCTCTGTTGAATTGAGATCTGGTGAATGTGGAGGCCATCAGAGTACAGTGACCATATTGTCATGAAGAAACCAGTGGAGAGATGATTTTAGCTTTGTGACATGGTGCATTATTCTGCTGGAAGTAGCCATCAGAAGATGGGTATACTGTAGTCATAAAGGGATGACATGGTCAGCAACAATACTCAGGTAGGTCATGACGTTTAAACAATTCTCAATTGGTACTAAGAGGCCCAAAATGTGCCAAGAAAAAATCCCACACACCATTACACCACTAGCCTGAACTGTTGATACAAGGCTGGATGGATCCATGCTTTCAAGTTGCTCAGGCCAGATTCTGACTCTGCTATCTATCGCAGCTGAAATTGAGACTCAACAGGCAACATTTTACCAATCTTCCAATGTTCAATTTTGGTGACCAATTTTGTGGCCTTGGTTTCCTTTTCTTATCTGACAGGAGTTTCAAGGTTCGATGTGTTTTGCATTCAGAGATGGTATTCTGCATACCTTGGTGGTAACGAGTGGTTATTTGAGTTACTGCCTTTCTATCATCTCAAACCCATCTGCCCATTCTCCTTTGACCTCTGACATCAACAAGGCATTTTCGTCCACACAACTGCCACTCACTGGATATTTTCTCTTTGTCAGACCATTCTCTGTAAACCCTAGAGATGGTTGTGCATGAAAAGCCCAGTAGATCAGCAGTTTTTGAAATACTCCAGACCAGCTTGTCTGGCACCAACAATCATACCACATTCAAACTCAGTTAAATCCCCTTTCTTCCCCATTCTGATGCTTGGTTTGAACTTCAGCAAGTCGTCTTCACCATGTCTAGAGGCCTAAATGCATTGAGTTGGTGCCATGTGATTGGCTGATTAGCAGTTTGTTACCAAGCAATTGAACAGGTGTACCTAATAAAGTGTCTGGTTAGTGTATATATATATATATATATATATATATATATATATATATATATATATATATATATATATATATATGTGTTTATATATACACAGTATCTCACAAAAGTTAGTACACCCCTCACATTTTTGTAAATATTTTATTCTATCTTTACATGTGACAACACTGAAGAAATGACACTTTGCTACAATGCTACAACTTTGCTAAAATACTCACTTTTGTTGCCAGCGGTTTAGACATTAACCACTTAAGCCCCGGAGGATTTGGCTGCTAAACGACCAGAGGGTATTTTGCGATTCGGCACTGCGTGACTTTAACGGACAATTGCGCGGTCGTGCGACGCTGTACCTAAACGAATTTGGCGTCCTTTTTTTCCCACAAACAGAGCTTTCTTTTGGCGGTATTTGATCACCTGTGCGATTTTTTGATCACGCGCTATAAACAAAAAAAGAGCGTAAATTTTGCAAAAATAGCAATATTTTTCCCTTTTTTTTATATGAAATTCCCCCCAAAAAAAATGTAAAAATCAAAATTTTTTAATATTTTCGGCCAATTTGTTTTATGCTACCTATGTTTGGTAAAAAAAATCGCAAAAAGCGTATTTTGATTGGTTTGCGCAAAAGTTATTGCGTTTACTAACAAAGGGAAAGATTTTTGTCATTTTTGTTGTTTTTTTTTTTAACGCGTAATGGCGGCGATCTGCGATTTTTTTTGCGGTACTGCGACATTGCGGCGGAAAGATCGGACCCTTGACTGACATTTTTGACACTTTTGGGGTTACCAGTGACATTTCTACAGTAATCAGTGCTATATATATGCACTGTTACTGTAAAAATACACTGGTAGTGAAGGGGTTAACTTTATTTAAGAGGGAGGGGCTGTGTGTGTCCCTAGGGGCGTGATTCTAACTGTGATTGGCTGTGGCTTCAACTGTATGCAGAGTGATCAATGGATCTACATAGTAGATCCATGTGATCAGCTCTCATACAGAGAGGAGAATGACAGGCAGCTTGTTTACACAAGCTGCCTGACTTTCTCCCTCTCCCCCGCCGATCGCAGAGTGGCCGGCGGCGATCGGGTCCGCCGGTCACACGCGCGGGGGGGTCCGTGACCACGCGGGAGCGGGAGCGCGCCTCCGGCGGCGCGCGCTCGCTCCCTAAACCCTCACAGGCGAGCGACGTAGACCTACGTCACTTTGCCTGTGAGGGGCTGACCGCCGCCGTAGATAGTCGTGCGGCGGTCGGCAAGTGGCTAATGGTTGTGTGTTGAGTTATTTTGAGGGGACAGAAAATTTACACTGTTATACAAGCTGTACACTCACTACTTTACATTGTACCAAAGTGTCATTTCTTCTACAAAAATGTGTGGGGTATACTCACTTTTGATACTGTATGTATATATATATATATATATATATATATATATATATATATATATATATATATACACTGTATATATTTTTAAAATGCCTTGTTTGGTGATAAAGCAGTTGGTGGTAAGAGTACACAATCCAGGGGGAGTCTGTGTGCAGTTTAGGAAAATGATTTCTCCTACCTCAAATTGCCAGTCCCCAGGGTGTTGGGAAGGGAGGGGGTATGGCTATAGTGACATCACAGCGTGCTGACATTAGCTACGTATCAACTAATACTTCCTGCTTTGTATATGTAGGTACAGGTTACAGTGACCACACTAAATAGAGTGAGCTGACAAACTCTTTGTTTATTACTCCCATTTATATTTTAAAATGGTTGGGCAAAAAACTCTGTGTATAAGAGCCACTTTCTATACTTGTAAATGTGTAAAAATTAGACTCCTTTCACTTGGGCGTTCCGGCCGGCGGACTCCATTTTGCTCAGCATGGTTCAATCCGCCGATCCCCTCTGAGCAGGCGGTTGACAGCTCCATCTCCACTTACTTTGCAGAGACAGAGCTGTCAGATCCCCGTATGAAAATGATCCGTCTGTCCGTTTTCATCTGATCCTATCCTCCAGACAGATGAAAAATAGGGTTACCCTCTGTCTGGATTTCACGGACCACATCAGATCAGAGAGCAGCGGTTGTCAGCGGACATGTCACTGCTGACGTCCACTGCTCCATAGAGGTGCATGGAGCATCCGATCAGGTCCGCCTGAAAAAACTGACAGGTGGACCGGATCAGAAAGCCCATGAAAAAGGGGGCCTTACAGAAATGAAAAGCATTTCTAAAGTGGGATGTGCATCATAAGACTTATACCCACCCAAGGAAGCTGCCATCTTAGCCTCTGTTTATAATGCAGTTGACATGTTGCTGCACATGTGATCAGTATGACACCAGCCATTTGGTTGCTTGACAGTTCAGTTAAGGCCACAAACAACTGTGTCAGTTATCATTTATCTCATGTATTGAATGTAATGGTTTTGGGAAACAGTTGAATAAACAGGTCTAGTTCTGCTTTAACTATTATTTACACTGCAAATTAAAAAAATATTATGCCTAGAGTTTGACTTTAAACTATTTGTGTATTTTCAGTTTACCCCTTTAAATCACATTCTGCTCATTGTGTTTGGCACCATGTGCAGAGTTTGCAGACTTCCTGCTAAGTTTGCTGAACCCAACTTTTCCTGTGTCACTAACTAGTGTGGGCACAGTTTGCTACAAAAGCCTTTTGTCAGTAAAATAAAGAAGGTTTCGAACCCTTGGCAGATTAGTATTACTGTCAGTGTCTTCCAATCACAATCACAACCCCAAATGCTGTCCTGCTGCCACAATGGATTTGAACTTTCTAAACTTCCATTTCTACTAACATAGTTGAGGTCTAGCAATGATGCTGTGATTTCCAGTTTCTATTGCTGAGAAGGTGTTCGTTCAGGGAAGTAAGAAAAGATCAAGTTCCATAAATCTGGGGGTGGCTGGACGAAATGGTTTTGAATGTCTTAAGCCTCGTACACACGCGTCGAAAATCAGCAGGGAATTTTCGTCCGACGACCGATCTGCCGATATTCGGCTTGTTAGTATGATGCTTCCGACAACCGACTCCGACTTTTCGGCCGAAAAAATCTGGTGTGCAGACTATAAAATTTTTGTCTGCCGTCAAAACACGTCTGATTTTCGTGCAGTCAGTACAGATTTCAACAGGGAAAAATCTTATGAGCAAGGCTGGGCATGCTCAGAGAAGAAAGAACACAAAGAAAGCAAACCAACACATGACATCACTTCTGAAGTAGAATTTTGTCGGGTGAGAAAATTCGTGTGCAGTCTAGGCACATTCCAACCAACAAAACACCACTCTGGACAAAAGACGGACGATCGGTCGGCAGATAATCATTGCGTGTGTACTAGGCTTTACAAATTATCCTCACTTGGAGGGTTCTTTTGAAAGTTATCTAGCAGAGAGGAGATCCAGCAGGACTAAGAGAACTCTGGAGGGATAATATATTTTTTTAGCTTGGGAAAAGTCCATTTGTCTATGACCAAGGAAAGGGAAGTTAGGTATAATTTTTTAACCTGATTTGATCATGAATTGTATCATGTGTTACTAAACCTAGGAGCCTGCATTCACCATATCTGGTCTCACACAGTACACTAAACGTGGAAATGCAATTATTTTAGTAAATCTAAACTTCTAAATACCGTTTTTCATCAGCAGTATATAGCAGTCTTATGACTTCTATCAGTATCTGGCAGAACACTGGTTAAAGCTTGTAGGGGGAGATTTCATTCTCCTCTGACTGTCCTATGAAGCTGCGTGACCCCTGACCCTCTGTCTGGACAGTTCTGATTGGCCCTGTGCTGATCACATGCACCCTCCCAGGAAACAAAAAAAAAACTCTTGGCCAATAGACATCAAACTAAGCATGTGCAGAGTGGTGCCTCCTAGGGCTTTGTACTATCAACAGATGGATTGGGGACAGTAAAAGAAGGGGAGGACCAGAGAAGACAGGATCAAACAATGCAGAGGAATAACACTTTTGGTTCCACAGTGAGTATAACAAGCATGCTTTACTGCAAATATGGACTGATTTTACTGTTGTGGGTTTAGCAACATTTTATTTAAACTATGTAAGGTACTTTGGAAGTATTATTTTTATAGTTTTCTATCAAAAAATGATAGACTTCCCTATCTTCTCCCTAATCATTGACTCAATTGTTCCAAAGTATGTTACTGACACTTTATTTTTTTTATTTGCAGTTTGAAAACATTGAATCCTATGTTGTCTGTATTCAGTTTATTGCAATTGAAAAAAGTAGAAGTTTCCTATATGTAGACATTTTTTTTATTTTTATTTTTTTACTACGTTGATGCTATTAGTGGCAGAACTTGTTTATGCTTCTGATTTTGTGAAACCATGGCACATCCTTTTTGTATATTTGTGCCTGTGTTTTTGAGTATGTGAAAGGAAAGAAAATAAATATATTAAAGTAGGTAGGAAAACTCAATGAGGAAGGCATGTATAGAAATGTCAAATGAGCTATAAGTGTTAAAAATAGTTAAAATGCGTGTTTTCTAAAAATGATTATATACAGTATATGCAGGTGTGATTTTTATATGTATAAATCTTGGAGACTAAATCCTTGCAGCTCATTCATGTTTATTTGTCCCCTAACTCACTGAAAAAACATTGTATGAAAGCAAGTCATACAGATAGCATACATAAATATAAATTGCATAATTTGTTTTATACATGTATTTCCCAGCTTTCCTTTCAAGTCAACACTAGCGGGATTGTACTTAGCCATCATGCTGTGTGGTTTTGGTCTTGCTCATCCTTGGCAAACAACGCACAAAATATTGGACAAGTAAAATATCAATCTGAATCACAATCAGCAGAAAACAAGGAAAATATGTATTTTAAAGAAAACAGACCATGCTGTGACCAGCCACATGAAACCAATGTAATTACATGTACAAGTCTGTTCCTGAGAGATTTTCCAGAGATTGTTAACTCCGGTGTTTTTCGTGCTTTCATTTCTGTAGCTAACTGAAAACTCACTCAGATGCGCAATTGTCTCCCACACTGCCGGTGCAGTTAAATTAAACCATTTATGTATTGTACTGCTAAATAAGATAATTTAATATTGCTTTCCAATTAAGGAATAAAGACTAATCCTTAATGTGTGGATATTTATATTGTATATAAATCAAATTAACACAAATTGCCTGAACATTAAAATTATAATAAAAAACGGAAGAGTGGTGACTGGGTTTAGGGCTTACTTTAAAAGAGACATGTATTTTTTTTTCTTTATTAGACCCCCTACCACAATGAGTATTGCCAACTTGGTCTTGTTGCCAACCTTCACCTCCAATCCAGCCATCTTGCTGGCCCCTCTTGGAACTGCACAGCCTTTCCTCAAAAATGGCTGCTTCTTACCATAAATGAGCAATGCAGAACTATTTATTCCTTATTGGAAATCCATTCACATGGTAGCCTCGAGCAGTCGCTGGGAGTACTACTTTCCTATAGGGATGAATGGTGGTGCAGTGTGCATGTGCAGTAAGTAGCAGCCATTTTTGAAGGAAAGTTTGTGTTGTTCTGAGAGGGGCCACACAGTGAAGATTTCTGTATAAAACTAGCTAAAATAAATACTTAAACAAAACTACACTTTAAAGTGGAGGCAAAGGAATTCAGCCTGCATTTAATTTTTTGCCATAATTTGCAAGTATGGACAGGAGGGATAACTTCTGAAAAAGAGGCATCCTTTTTATGCAGCACTCAAGTTTTAGGTTAAAACCTCAGACATGAAATATGAACAAAACATATCCTTCTATAGTATGTACTTGTCTCAGTTAAGAGTACTAAGTGCCATTTCTGTCTTTCACTTTGTTCCTATGCTATCAGCATGAATCACTTCTGACAAGTTTTCCTGACACCAAGAGAAAAATGGTGACCGGGGAGGGACCTCCAGCTGCTTGACAGCCTTTGCGCTGTTCCAGTGTGCTGTGTAAAGGGATGTGCGTCCCTTCCCTCCAATCAGCTCACAGAGCTCTTGTCATGATTCTACTGGTGTAAGCCCACAGGTGAGCAGGTGACATGGGATCCCCCAGGGCGTGGAATCTAAGGGCCAGCCGGTGTTCTGCCGGGGACCCCCTCACGGAGCACGGGGACCCCAGGTTCACCATGCTCACGGGGAGAGTTCCCAAAGACACAGTGCAGGCATGGATGATGAGAGCCGGATAACGAGCCAAGGTCAGGGCAGACAGCAGATAAACATAATCTGGAGAACTAGCCGAGTCGGTACACAAGAGATCAGTCCATGAAAAGACAGGTTAGGAAGGATTGCACAGAAGGGGCTCAGGAACAAGTGTTGCTCAAGCAACCAGAAACTGGTCTGAATGGGATTTAAATAGGGAGACACATGGGAGGCTGAACAGGAAGTAGCTGGAAGGAAGGTATATTACCCATCAGGTGAAGCGGCCAACACCCATAGCTGCTAAGTCAGTGCAGCAAGAGCAGAGAACAAGCTTGTGGAACCACAGGTGCCAGCAGACCTACAGCAGCAAAAGGTAAAAAAACATATGCAAACAGTAATGCCTTGTTTCTACTGAGCGGTATTGTTTGGTACGGTATGCAATTTTTGCCGTTTCCATTGTCAAAAGTTGTGAATGGTACTCTAATTCCGAACCGTACCGTACCACTTTTTGGGGACCCTTTCGTTGGGGTACCATGCACATTAGTACCGTACTAACACTGTTGAGGCACTGTTGAGCTGAGGTACTGTTGGCGGTGGAAACGCAAGCCTGATCAAGGTGTACCGTTCCGAAACGTACTGAATTGTATCGAACCGTACCGATCAGTGGAAACGAGGCATAAGACACAGATCAGCTCCGCAGCTGATCTGTGACAGCTCTCCTCCCTGAGCTCTGCAGAGTGTAATGTTAGCTCTTCACCCCTTTTGTTTAACTCTCAGAAAAGCTTATAGATGTAGTACTTTGAACGCATGTAGAGAAGACAGCAGATAGACTTGTACAACTTATGTAGTAGGAATTGTTTCATCTCTTCATATCACTGGGTATATGTCTAGGGTTTACAACCACTGTAAGTCCTCCTTGCACTGGGGAAATTAAACTTTAATCTTATTCCTAGTTGTGGGCAAAAGTTCCACTTTTCTTAGCTCTAACTTACATAAATAAGACATTGAGGTGCAAGCTGTTATAATCGCCTTCCTTTCATTATCTATTGATTTTTTTTTCTCCTGGGACAAGAATTGGCATATAAGGTATTGGGGAATGCTTATTGGGGGTCATTACCACACTAAACAATAAATAAGGATAAGCTCCAGTGCATGCATCACATTTCTTCATTTCTTTCTCGACTGGTTTGCCTTAAGGCAGTGGTCCTCAACTCTGGTCCTCAGGGTACACTAACAGACCAGATTTTAAATATTACCTTGGGGAGATGCAGACTAGAATACTGCAATCACTGAGCAGCAAATGAGATCACCTGTGATGTAATTTAGTTATCTTGCAAACCTGGCCTGTTAGTGGGCCCAGAGGACCGGAGTTGAGGACCACTGCCTTAAGGTAGTATATACGTATATACAGTATTTCCTAAGGAGATGTACATATATGTGCATAACTAAGATTTTGCACAGAAGAGTGCACTCAAATGCTCACTATTTTCACAGTGAAATGGCCAGTGGCACAAACACTACTTTATTATAGATCTTTATTATAGGTCTCTCTGCGCGGTTCCTTGCCAACAAATGTGCCTAATACACTTATATGTAAAATACTCAATTAGCTTTTATTCCATTTAGTCTGCCATTTCGAGACCCACATAATAGTAAAATACAGCATGCTTATTCAGTAGACACTGGTGGTATCATTGCGTTTCAGTCTTACAAATGTATGGATACAACATGCTTATAGTCACAGTGCAGATTAAAGAGTAACTCCACCTTTGTTTAGCAAAAAAACATTCCCCTCTGGGTGATCTAAGTACATTGCAAGGGTTTTAACAAACTTTGCTGCAGATTCCTACATTTTTGTATTCTGAAGAAATAGCTGCTTGTTTGTCTGTGTCCATGTGCAAAGTAAATCTAATGAGAGGCATTTTATAATCATCAATTGGCTGCTGCACTTCTAGGGTTCTAATCAGGAAAGTGACAGGGCGTGTATCCCTTTTGATTGATTTTTGGAGAATCCCACCAAAAATTGCATTTTTGTTGCAGGGGATGCCCAAAATCTGACTTGTATCTTAGTGCAGACCTCTGGAAAAATCAGTAAGCCAGTCTCAAGCAGGAAATGGTTCTGGGGGGGAACCATCTGTGTACAGAATGCCTTCAGGTTTCCATACTGCATAGATATAATAGAAAGATAATATTGAATAACATTAATTTACAATATGGCTTGTGTAGGAATTGTATATATATATATATATATATATATATATATATATATATATATATATATATTTTTTTTTTTTTTTTTTGTTAGTGCGCTATTTTTTTCTCCAAGAAAGTGGAGTTACCCTTGAGCTTCAAGATGTATGTCTTCTATTTCTTTATTCATAGCATTGGGAAAAAATACCAGCTTTTCCTCTACAAATGTTAATGTTGAGTTTTATATAAGCAACATAACGCACAGATAATATTCCTATAAGAATTCTGCATACCTGGCACATTAACCAGTTTACATCCAGATTTTCCAATGTTTTATGACATCTCTTCACTTGAGTGGATTTTTCCTCCCAAGCTAGAATACCCTCTGACAGCTCAGTCTGTCAGACGCAAAATACAGTCTGTCAGATTTTATCTTCCTTATAGGTTTGATGAATGTTATAAAACTCATCATTTCTTTCAAAATAATGTAAAAGCCAACAGTGTGTATTCTTATTTAATTCTGAGCCAGAAAATCTTGTTTTACTATGCATTTCTCCAAGAGCTAGATGTGACTGATCTAGCAGCACATATAACATGCTTACAAATTGTTTAACACAGCTGTAGTAACATAGATTTACCATCTTCAAACTATACATCAAGATGATGCTTTTATTAATGAGGAAGCTACAAAAGATACTTACAAAATGTGTGGAAACAGATTAGGTTAAATTCATAGCAGTTATCATATCATGGTTTTGATTTCAAGATTTTCAAAGATCTTTCAATATTGATATATATTGTTCTGTTAATTCATAATTTTTCAATGACAGTACCTTAGGGTAACAGAGCTTTCATCTTTTTCACAACTGTCACCAACTGTTACTAACAGTGATGTTATAGTAGTAATGGAGTAATAGTACCATGCATATTCGCAAAGCCCTTCACTCAACTAGAAAGCCAGAAGATCAAGTGACTTGGAGTAAATATGTACTGTGCTCACTGGATATTTATCTGTGTTATAAATAACATCAGCTCATTCAGTCTATAGATTGGTAGATCTTCACATTCTTTACATAATAAATGTCTCTCATTATGTACCAAATACTGTATCTATTATTATAATGTCTATGTTCTCACATACATTTTTAATACAGATAATAATGGGCGAAGCAAATCAAGTGTTTGGTTTGGGGATTCCAAATCTATGACAGACCAATGACCAGGACCATCTTAATATCATCACGGGCCCCTGGACAAAGTAATGCACTCGGATCCCTATCAGCCTTTCCCAATTTACAAACCTACCTATAAGAATTATAGTGTAAATAGTTGATGGAATTAAACATATTTATTAGTACTTTCAATAAAATAAAAAAAATAAAAAATAAAAATCAAAGACTGGGGGTTCAGCATGGCACAGTACAGGGGGTCAGGAGGGTACTGTACAGGTGTCAGCAGAGTACAGTTCAAGAGATTACAGGGTGCCAGAAGGGTACAAAATAGAGTCAGCTGGGCACAGTATGGGGGCAGCAGGGCATAGTACAGGGGGTCAGGAGAGCACAGTTCAGGGGGGTTAACAGGACACAATACAGGAGTAAGGAGGGCACAGTACAGGGGGCATGAGGACACAGTGTGGGTGGGTCAGGAGGGCATAGTACAGGGAGCAGTAGGGCACAGTGTGTGTGTTAGGAGGACACAGTACAGGGGTCAGTGGGGCACAGTGTGTGTGGGTCAGGATGGCACAATACAGGGGGCAGTAATCTACAATACAGGAACGGTTTCCTCAAGCTGAGCAGTGCAGGGAAGCTGCTGACACAGATTTTACCTGCTCTAACATGGTGTCAATGGGCTAAGCAATCTAAAATGAAATCTTTCTTCTTCCTTCCACCAGCAGATTCTGGTGTTCTACATTGGTTCGCGAAGAATCCCCCGAGGTGGAGCATTTTACTGCCATGTCTTGTGTGGGCAGGATGTGTATTGCTCAGATTCCTGCTGGCCCTCCTCTCCTGTCCATCTCAGGCAAATACATCACATGAGATGTACAGGAGAGGAGGATTAGTGAGGATTGGACAAATACACATCCAGCCCAGAAGCACCATCAGTAACATGCTCAGGGGATTCTTCCTGAACCAATGCAGAGCATTGGAAACTGCTGTGGGAAGATAGAGGGGGGGGGGGATTCGGGTCCAGATTATAGAGTTAGCCCACTGCAGGCTGCTGCTGTCACTTGTGGCCCAGAATCTGGGACACTGCCCAGGATTATTATGGGGCCCTCATGCACCTGGGGCCCCTGGGCAGTGCCCAGGGGTACCCATCCTTTAAGACGCCCCTGACAATGGTCCCAGTTTAGTATGATATTATTAGGGTATAAAGTGGATCTGTAGTCCATTTTAAAATTCTAAAAAATCCTGTCTAAGAATGGACACCATAGTTTGCCCACGTAAACCATTATTGAAAAAGAAAGTTCCTTCTGTGACCCCCAATGGTTTAATTTTATTTTGTTATGGTGGCCTGGACTTTTCTAGCTGATAAAGGTAATAGCAGGCATAAAATCATAAACATTTTCCAAGACTAGATACAGGGAACATTATTTAATGTTTTTTTTTTTCAAATCAGCTAGTATGTTGTAAATTGATATTTCAAAGTTGAATTATGTCTTACAGACTTAACAAATGACAGTGTATTGAACCATTTATTTCAGTGCCGCCAGTACTCAGCATTCATTTTGATTCTGTACCATGATGTACATAGTTACATAGTTTATCTAGTTCAACCAAAAAGAGGGGGGAAAAAAATCATACAATGCCATATACACAACCCTATACCCACAGTTGATCCAGAGGAGGGCAAGAAACCCCAGCAAGTATGATCCAATTTGTTACACCAGGGTAAAAAATTCCTTCCTGATCCCTCGAAAGGCAGTCAGATATTCTCTGGATCAACTTTACCTATAAATGTTAGTATCCAGTTACATTATTTACATTTAGGAAAGAATCCAGGCCTTTTTCAAAGCAAGCTACTGAGCTAGCAAAAAACAGCTCTTGAGGGAGTCTATTCCACATTTTCACAGCTCTTACTGTGAAGAAGCCTTTCCATATTTGGAAATAAATCTCTTTTCCTCCAGACATAAAGCGTGCCCCCTTGTCCTCTGTGATGACCTTAAAGTGACTTACTCGACACCAAGTTCACCACATGGACCACTTTTGTATTTATACATCTTGATCATATCCCCTTAATCTCCTCTTCTCAAGAGAGAATAAATTCAGTTCCTCTAATCTTTCCATAGCTGAGCTCCTCCATGCCTCAGTTTGGTTGCCCTTCTTTACACTTTCTCCAGTTCCCCAATATCCTTTTTATCAGTTCGTGCCCAAAACTGAACTGCATATTCCAGATGAGGTCTTACTAATGATTTGTACATGGGCAAAATTACGTCTTTCTCTCTCAGGAGTCCAAGCCTCTCTTAAAACAAGAAAGGATTGTGCTCGCTTTGGAAACTGCAGCTTGGCATTGCATGCTATTATTAGGCTTATGATCTACCAAAACATCCAGATCCTTCTCCACCATTGATTAACCCATTTATAATCCCCCTGGTATGTATGATGCATGCATATTCTTAGGCCCCAAGTGCATAGCTTTGTATTTATTAACATTAAACCTCATTTGCCACATAGTTGCCCAAATAAAAACACATGGAGGGTTGCACCCGGCTAAGGGTTGCCCCCAAGAGAAGGCGGGGGAATGGGATGTTTAAGATGCCTCAAGTGAAAATCATATAACAACCTATATTAAGATAAGTATCCTTATAGTGAAGCAAAGGATGTAGTAAAAAATCTTTATTGAATAAATCCACATGAAACAGTGCACAGAATATGTACAGACATATTAAAACCTGAAAAAGTTACAATAGGTAATGAACAAAAAATTCACAATATGCTTTCTTGGAGGACCAAGGACAGATAGGGTACATAGTCACATACATGAATATGTAAGAAAGGAACCAGACAAGGGACCCCAAAAACCCCTACGTGTTTAAACATCCTTTAGGGACGTTATTCCACTGCATAGCATGGTGTCATCTGCAAACACTCAATGGGTACTTTTAATTCCACACCCTATATCATTTATAAATATATTAAAAAATAAGGGTCCCAACACGGAACTTTGGGGTACACCACTGATAATTCTAGACTATTTAGAGTAAGAATCATTAACCACTGCTCTCTGAATACTGTCATTTAGCCAGTTTTCTATCCATTTACAGATAGAATTTTCCATGCCTGTAGACTTTACCTTACACATTAGCCGTGTGTGGGGAACTGTGTCAAACACTACAAATCTGTTATCTTTTTTATAAGGAGGTAACTAAAACCTTGGACCTTACCGCCTTATAAAAAGATATCAGATTTGTCTGGACAACTTCTGTCTTTCATGAATCCATACTGTCTTTTGCTTATAATACATTTTCCAGCAAAAACTCATCTATGTGGTCTTTTAATAAAATCTCCAGTATATTCCTAACTATAGAAGGTAAACTAAAAGGTCTTTAGTTACTTGGCAAAGACTTTGACCCCTTTTTAAATACAGGCACCACATTGGCCTTACACCCATCTAGTGGTACTATTCCAGTCATTAAAGAGTCCATAAAAATTAGAAACAATGGCTTTGAAATGACAGAGGTTATTTTTTTTTGGGATCCGTGGGTGTATGCCATCTGGTCCAGGTGCTTTATCCACCATCATTCTGTTTAACCACTTGCCGACCGCCGCACGACTATCTACGTCGGCGGTCAGCCCCTCACAGGCAAAGTGACGTAGGGCTACGTCACTAGCTTGTGAGGGTCTAGGGAGCGAGCGCGCGCCCCCGGAGGCGCGCTCCCGCTCCCGAGTGGTCACGGACCCCCCCGCGCGTGTGACCGGCGGACCCGATGTCCGCCGGCCACTCTGCGATCGGCGGGGGAGAGGGAGAAAGTCAGGCAGCTTGTGTAAACAAGCTGCCTGTCATTCTCCTCGCTGTATGAGAGCTGATCACATGGATCTACTATGTAGATCCGTTGATCACTCTGCATACAGCTGAAGCCCCAGCCAATCACAGTTAGAATCACGCCCCTAGGGACACACACAGCCCCTCCCTCTCAAATAAAGTTAACCCCTTCACTACCAGTGTATTTTTACAGTAACAGTGCATATGTATAGCACTGATTACTGTAGAAATGTCACTGGTAACCCCAAAAGTGTCAAAAATGTCAGTCAAGGGTCCGATCTGTCCGCCGCAATGTCGCAGTACCGCAAAAAAAATCGCAGATCGCCGCCATTACGCGTTAAAAAAAAAAACAACAAAAATGACAAAAATCTTTCCCTTAGTTAGTAAACGCAATAACTTTTGCGCAAACCAATCAAAATACGCTTTTTGCGATTTTTTTTACCAAACATAGGTAGCATAAAACAAATTGGCCGAAAATTTTAAAAAATTTTGATTTTTACATTTTTTTTTGGGGGAATTTCATATAAAAAAAAGGGAAAAATATTGCTATTTTTGCAAAATGGACGCTCTTTTTTTGTTTATAGCGCGTGATCAAAAAATCGCACAGGTGATCAAATACCGCCAAAAGAAAGCTCTGTTTGTGGGAAAAAAAGGACGCCAAATTCGTTTAGGTACAGCGTCGCACGGCCGCGCAATTCTCCGTTAAAGTCACGCAGTGCCGAATCGCAAAATACCCCCTGGTCGGAATGGGGGTAAAATCTTCCGGGGCTTAAGTGGTTAAATATTTCTGGACCATATCACTTTACATGTACATGGATTGCAGCATAAGTTTAAAATTGCAGTTCTCATTTTTCTTAATGTTGCAGACAGATACAGGAACCTACAACACGAGTGTCAGGTGTGCAATTTCTGGTAAAATATTTCAACACATTCATTAATCCATGACCATGCAATTCAAACAGATTTTGTCTATGGCTTCAATACCTGATGTTAATTATCCTAACTAGGAGGCTACCAAGGCCTGATCTACACATTCTAGATTTAACACTAGCAGTTATTTAACAAATGTAATATCTGTAATTTATGGTGCAAGTAAGAGTTTTTCCAAAAATGGTACAAGAAGAATAAGATAATATTTTGGGCATGCTGATGGGTGCTAGAATGGTTTTACTATAGAGGCCACAAGAAATAAATAACTGGGGTTCACTTTAAGTAGTGGATGGTCTGTCATAGTCCCTTTTACAACTCAGATAACAGATGATCAAAGGCTGCATGATTAGCCGCTATGTGAAGTTCCCAGAGGGCCAGCAACACTGTATGTTCTCATTTGGCTGCTTCTTAGGGTTGTGCGGCCAACCAGGGGAAGTTCTGATTTAGCTTGGCAATAACATAAACTTAAAAATTGCCACATATGAAAACTTATATTAACTAATGTTACATAAAAAAAAAATGAATCACAAGAGCCACAAGGATTATATGTACTTGTTATATGGTTTTCAATCCCTGTTCCTATTGTTCTCTTGTGTTGTCAATGTGTCACACAGGTTTCTGATAAAGACTACAAATGACTAAACAAAAAACAAAAAACTGCATAAGCATGTTTTACTTTTCCACCCATCAGGAGATCCACCCTGAGAAATGTTATGCAGCATGTAGACAGGACATGGTTGTAGGAGATCAGCAGCATTGAAATGCAACAAAGGATTAAAAAAGGTGTAAATAGGTATTTTAGTTTTTTTTTTTTTTTTTTTTTTAAACCGACTATTTATGGTGCATAGTGATTTAGGAAATTATTATTATTAAAGTTATTTGATTTGTAATAATTTTCAGTCTCATAACACAGGTGGTAGAAAGTTACAGCATAATACATTGATTTAAAATCTTCCATATTAGAGCATTTAGATTCAATTTTCAGTTCACTGACAGAATCATCAGATAAATATGAATCATGAATAGATACTCAAAGCTACAGAGTTGCTCATAGAGAGGTAGTTCTAGAGGTCTTAATCTGTTCATATTGTTTCTCACACATTGTGATTCTCCAGATACTGCCTATTCACCCTTTTATGTTCATCCAAAAATTAAATCCAGTCCAATCCATCATTGTCAAAGGTGCTTTATAAATAAGCGATATGCTATTTTTTTACTGTACTAGAAGGATTTGAGGCTATAGATCATTTTTCTTACTTAAAGGGAAAGTAACAAAAATATGTTTTTAGTAATGAGCAGTGAAAGTTGTTTGAGTTTTATTGAGCCATTAGTTTCTTGGGAAATTGGGAAATATTTTTTATTGCTTTCAGGTAGGTTTGATAAATACACTGATAGATAAATATTTTTTATCCATTTTTATATTGGCACTATTTACAAAAAATAATAATCTGCCATTAGATTTTGAAGCTATTGTTCCCACCAAAATTTTCAGCATTTTCCCTCTGTATGTGTCTTGAGAGAAGGGCATGTGCCTGAAAAATGAATTAAAAAATGGAGAAGCTTATCTTGAATAAATATCTACCTTTCTTTATATGACCTTGGATCAAGACTTTTGTACGTGCCAGAAAATGACTTTTTTTTTTTTTTAAAAAAAAGGCGATTATCTTGAATAGGTTCCTACATTATTCTAAAATAATTCTAAAATTCTAAAATTATTCTAAATAAAGAACTCTTCAGTCATTCACGTTATGTGGGTATAGACAGCTAGGTCAGGGTAAGCCTAGTGTCGGGGCCATTGATCGAAGATTACCTTGAAGAGAAAGCAACATGTGTGGTCAAACTGCTAGGTAGAGTGCTGTACAACTTGTTTTTATTAAGAGATAAAGATATATCTTCCAATTTTAAAGAGTCATGTGTATTCTTGATTGAATTTTGGCATGCTTTAAATATTTCAGCCAGACCTGTGCAGAATAGTTGCATACCTGTGTTTCATCACTGTGGGGATACAAGCGTGTTAGACCTCCTTTATTTATGGAGGTCATAATATAAAGGTGAGCAGTTTGGAGTGGTACAGGTGATCAGACTGCTCTTTACAATAGGTAATTTAGAGTACGCACACCTTGTTGACTCACCTAGATTGGGACTTCATTATTTTTTTGTGCACATATATTTGTGGATTGTTTACAGTATTTTGGTTTTCAACACTTCATATGCGAACTTTGAGATGTGTTTTACAAATAACCCCACTTGTGCTGATTTGTTAGTAATATTAACAGTTTTTTACCATTATTTTTCTATCACTTGATTAATGAAAGTATTTTGTGGGAATTGAGTTTAGTGAGGGTGGCACTGCACTATAAATTTTGTTGTTGGTAGCAAATATGGCTGGAAAGCGAGAAGCATGCATACCATGTAGCAGTTTGACAGTATCTTGCTCCAGTATGAGTGCTTCCTCCCTCTCTGTCTCCTTATGATGTTGCCCACCATACTGTGTCACCAGTGCTGAGAGTGCTACTAAATGCTGCAGAGGGGACCAGTGCAGCCCCTCAATGGGCCTCCTCCTGGGTAGGTTTGCCTGTACACCATCTCTGCTGAGAGTGGGGACCATTGCAGCCCCCTAATTGGCCTCTTCCTGGGGAAGAATGCTTGTACGCTCTATCTTCTGAGAGTACTACTTAATGCTACAGAGGGCACCAGTGCAGCCCCCTAATTGGCCACCTCCTGGGGAGGACTGCCTGTACATCCTCTCTGCTGAGAGTGTCACTGGATACTGCAGAGGGGACCAGTGTAGCCTTCTAATGGGCCTCCTCCTTGGGAGGACTGCCTGTACACCCTCTGTGCTAAGAGTGCTACTGAATGCTGCAGCACAGAGGGGACCAGTGCAGCCCTCTAATTGGCCACCTCCTGGGAAGGACTGCCTGTATAACCTCTCTGCTGAGAGTGTCACTGGAGGCTACACAGGGGACCAGTGTAGCCCTCTAATGGGCCCCCTCCCTAGGAGGACTGCCTGTACACCCTCTCTGCTGAGAGTGCTACTGAATGCTGCAGTTCCGAGGGGAAGATTGCAATCCTCTAATTGGCTTCCTCCTAGGGAGGACTGCATGTACACCCTCTCTGCTGAGAGTGCTACTGAATGCTGCAGAGGGGAATAGTGCAGCCCACTAATTGGCCTCCTCCAAGGGAGGACTTCCTGTACGTCCTCTCTGCTGAGAGTGTCACTGGATGCTGCAGAGGGGACCAGCGTAGCCTTCTAATGGGCCTCTTCCTTGGGAGGACTGCCCGTACACCCTCTGTGCTGAGAGTGCTACTGAATGCTGCAGAGGGGAATAGTGCAGCCCTCTAATTGGCCTCCTCCAAGGGAGGACTGCCTGTACATCTTCTCTGCTGAGAGTGTCACTGGATGCTGCAGAGGGGACCAGCGTAGCCTTCTAATGGGCCTCTTCCTTGGGAGGACTGCCCGTACACCCTCTGTGCTGAGAGTGCTACTGAATGCTGCAGAGGGGAATAGTGCAGCCCACTAATTGGCCTCCTCCAAGGGAGGACTTCCTGTACGTCCTCTCTGCTGAGAGTGTCACTGGATGCTGCAGAGGGGACCAGCGTAGCCTTCTAATGGGCCTCTTCCTTGGGAGGACTGCCCGTACACCCTCTGTGCTGAGAGTGCTACTGAATGCTGCAGAGGGGAATAGTGCAGCCCTCTAATTGGCCTCCTCCAAGGGAGGACTGCCTGTACATCTTCTCTGCTGAGAGTGTCACTGGATGCTGCAGAGGGGACCAGCGTAGCCTTCTAATGGGCCTCTTCCTTGGGAGGACTGCCCGTACACCCTCTGTGCTGAGAGTGCTACTGAATGCTGCAGAGGGGAATAGTGCAGCCCTCTAATTGGCCTCCTCCAAGGGAGGACTGCCTGTACATCTTCTCTGCTGAGAGTGTCACTGGATGCTGCAGAGGGGACCAGCGTAGCCTTCTAATGGGCCTCTTCCTTGGGAGGACTGCCCGTACACCCTCTGTGCTGAGAGTGCTACTGAATGCTGCAGAGGGGAATAGTGCAGTCCTCTAATTAGCCTCCTCCTAGGGAAGACTACCTGTACACCCTCCCTGCTGAGAGTGTTACTGGATGCTGCAGAGGGGACCAATGTAGCCCTCTAATTGGCCTCCTTCTGGGGAGGACTGCCTGTACATCCTCTCTGCTGAGAGTGTTACTGGATGCTGCAGAGGGGACCAGTGTAGCCCTCAAATGGGCCTCCTCCTGGGGAGGACTGCCTGTACATCCTCTCTGGGGCCTTGCTTAGGAAAAGAGAGAGAGACAAGCAGGGATAAAAAGAGAGGAAAAGTATATTTGCCATAATATAATTTGTTTTGATTCTATGATGAAACCTAATAACTTATAGGTGAACACTCTCCAGTCAAATATTGAGACTTTTAGATGTTAAAATGCTGTCTAATAAAGACAATTTATTTTCTTGTCTCCTTTCATCATTTAAAAAAAAAAAAAAAAAACGTATGGGGTCAGGATTTACAGCTGAGTAGCTAATCTGATCTTAACCATCTCAAAATTAAAATGAAGTGAATAAATATTTTGTTACAACTTGTGAACGGCATTAAGCCATGGTAACCAAGCCATGTAAACATATGGTATGAAATAGTACACATCATTGCTTTTTTCTCTGCCCTTTCAAATAGTCACAATGCTGCAATAATTCTTGAACAATTTTAGAATGATCATAAAGTGGTAGAAAACATTTGTAAAACAACTTCCATATCACCCTGGTACATATTTGTTATATAAATCTAAAGTTTTATTTAAAATTTTATGAATGCTGGCAAAAGCTTCTCGGTGAAATGTCAACACTGCTTAATGTTTGTTGAGGGCCTGCCAGAGTGTTTTGTGGATAATTTGTTTTCAGCTGACAATGTAATATTTGTTAATAATCTATTAGAGCCTACTTAAGAAAATAGTGAAAAGAAAAGCAATAAAAAAGCGTACATTTGAAGATTATTGGTGTTATAAAAATGAATAATTTACTGCACCAACAATAGCACAATTTAAAAGGACAAAAATGTAGGATTTCTGTTCTGTACTGAAAGGACTGATCAGTGCTGGTACTACAGTATATTCAGTTTTAACTGCAGATAATTAAAACTGCATTCTGTAAATAATATGTTCAAATCTTGGAAACACAGATCATCTGAATGCTCACAGGAGAACCATTACACGTGAAAACAAACGTTAGGTGCTCAACATGGCTTACTTTGGCACAGTGCGTACTCATTAATGCCAAGGGCAAAATATAGTTCGATAGATAATGGCTCTAATACAAACTAAGCAAAATGCACTGTGCTACAATCAATACTGATGGTAGGATTCAGCATGTGTTAATCACGGAAAAATGATAGAAGAAAAGAGTAGCAATCTTTCAGGACTTTGCTTACATTCAAAGGCTTTTCTAGGCTCTAAAAGATCCACATACAGTATAACTGATGTGTAACCAATATAATCAAAGTTACACCATTGTATGAGTTAATGGAGAGTAGAGGCAGCCCAAATATCCCTTTAATGGTTTTATTGATTTAAAAAGAACCAGTAATTTTTGGGCTAAAGCAAGAATTCAAATATTCAGTGCTAAAATATTATAACCGTTCAGTCTTTGTGCAAGATATACATTTTCTCTCTTATTTAGTTTTATTTACAGTCTCTGTTCCTGTGTAATGTCAGAGGGTCATGGAATACTTACTCCTAACCACTGCACTCTACAGTATATGCTATGCTAGGAATTACATAAACTTGACCACTGCACCTTGCATACTATACTGTATGCTACACACTAATGACCCTTGTATTGTATATGTTTTGTTGTACATCGTATACTCTTAACAGCTATACCCTTTACACTATGTTTTACATTACATACTCTTGACCATTGCACTCTCTATGCTAAGTTGAATATTACATACACCAGACTAGGGATGATCGGACTTTTGAAAAGTTCGGTTCGACCAGAACACCCGAACTTCCCGAAAGTTCGGGTCCGGATTCCAGAACCCCATTGAAATCAATGGGACCCGAACTTCGGTAATCAAAAAACACCACTTTGAAGCCCTAAAACCTAATAAATACCCCTAAAAAGTGCCTAGGGTTCTGGGTCATGCCCCAGAGACTATTAATCACACAAAAAAAGTTCTTAAAAATTGTCGTTTTTGATAGAGAGCCAATTATTAAAAAAATTATTGAAAAAAAAAAGAGATTTCTTTGGATTTAGTGTCTGGGGGGGGGGGGGGACTAAAAAGTGTACCTGTGAAGTTTCAGCTCTGTAGCATGTCCAGAACCAGAAAGAAAAAGATCATTTGTATTAGAATTGCAGTAGAGCAGGGATATGGCTCCGCTATTTTCACACCTGGCCGTTTTTGTTGCAGGCGTTTATTGGGCTTTTTTGTGGACGTCTTTGGAGGCAGGCATGACATCTCAACTTCTGTGTAGGGGTATATATACATATACACATATATGTATATATACACATACACACATATAGGTGTGAAAGTAGCAGAACCCTATGCCTGCGCTAATAAATTATTTATTATCCTATCACACCTATATGTGTGTTTGTGTATAAATACATTTATGTGTGTGTGTATATATACCCCTATACAGAAGTTCAGATGTTATGCCTGCCTCCAAAGACGCCTAAAAAATGCCCAAAAAAACGCCTGCAACAACACACCTGGGTGTTTTTGTTGCAGGCGTTTTTTTGGGCATTTTCTGGGCATCTTTGGAGGCAGGCATAACATCTGAACTTCTGTATAGGGGTATATATACACACACACATATATGTATATATACACATACACACATATAGGTGTGATAGGAGCCGAGCCCTATGCCTGCAAATAATTTCATTAGCGCAGGCATAGGGTTCTGCTACTTTCACACCTATATGTGTGTATGTGTATATATACATATATGTGTGTGTATATATACCCCTACACAGAAGTTCAGATGTCATGCCTGCCTCCAAAGACGTCCACAAAAAAGCCCAATAAACGCCTGCAGCAAAAACGGCCAGGTGTGAAAGTAGCGGAGCCCTATGCCTGCTCTATTGCAAACTAATACAAACGGTCTTTTTTCTATGGCGGTCACCCTGACATGGAAGAGTTTGGTCACCCTGCCATAGCAGTCAGAGTCAGTTCACCCTACACTATGGTCACCCTGACACTTAACACTTTCCCTACAGAAACTAGATTATTGAATCTAACTATAGTGGAAAATAGTACCCTAACTACACTAGATATCCCTTTCCTCACACTAATAATTGCTAAATGACACTTTTGCAGCAGGAGTAACAGAACTGCTTCCACTCTCTTCCACAGCCCTGTATTAAAGTGCTAGAGATTTGGCGGGGCTATGTTATATACTGGGGGGCGTATTCACTACTGATTGGCCTCTGGACCCCCTAGTCACTCCAATCACATTCCTAGCATCCTCCTGCCCCCTCAATTGGCTTTTACTGATGGTTCTGGTCCAATCACGGACTTTTAAAGCCTGGTTCCTGTCCCATTGCATTTTGGTCGGTTCTGGTTGCCGAATTCTGAACTTTTTCAGCAAAAGGTTCGGAATTCGGCCGAATTTCGAACAGTCAATGTTCGGGTCGAACCGATGGTCGACCCGAACCATTCGATCATCCCTACTCCAGACCACTGCACTCAATTTGCTTTGTTGTACAATACCTCCACTATACACTGTTACATGCTGCATACTTCTGACCGCAGGCCTGTCAAATATGTTCTTCTCAGCTCAAAAAAGGCATAGTCATTGTTAAAGTAAAAAAAAAAAGTAAAAAAAAAAATGATTCTTTGTCCTGGGGTTGATGAGTGTTTGTGAGACTTTTACTTGAGGTGGAGTAATTAAAGTGCCATTATACCCACACCATTCAAATCTGTCAGTACATGCTGTATTACATGCTGTTCATACTCACGTAGTCACATTTTGTATTCTGCAAAAAAACTGATTAAGCCTGCTGTTCACTGTCCCTTTCTGTTTGTCTGCATCCCCACTGCAGCCTGAGTATGCGTACACCAGCTGTTGCCACACTAACTGAGCATGCTCCAGTTTCAGTTCCTTTCTATCTGCTCATTTCCTCCTTTTTCTTATCTGTGCCGCTCACATGACTATAAAGTCACAAATGTGGGCCTATACACTTTGGAAAAATTACAGCCCACTCCTTCCCTCCTCCTCCATGCCCACTACACAGCTCTTCACAATGGTGGAAGGATATTACATGTTGATTAATGGAGGTGTCATCTCCCTGTAATTCTAAGCACATACATACAATGTATGTGGCTGGAAGGGTGTGAAAGCTCACTACTAGTACTGGACTAGTACCCGGGACACTGTGACAGATATTGATGGTCCACTGGGGACACTGACAGATGCTGACGGTCCACTAAGGACCCCAACAGATGTTGACATTCCACTAAGAACACAGACAGATGCTGATAATCCATTGGGACACCATCAGATGTTTAAGGTCCACTAGGGACACTGACAGATGTTAATGGTTTACTAGGGACACAGACAGATATTGAAGGTCCTCTAGGAACACTGGCAGATATTGATAGTCCACTAGGGACACTGACAGATGTTGATGGTCTACTAAGGACACCAACACATGTTTATAGTCCACTAGGGACACTGACAGATGTTGATATTGCAATGGGACACTGACATTTTTTTTTCACTGGTACACTGTAACCGATGTTTAAGGGACATTGGTTTACTGACAGATGTTTTTGTGCACTGGTACACCATTAGAGATGTTGATTGTTAACTTGGGACACCCACAGGTGTTGATGTTGCAACGGGACACTGACAGATATTGATGGGACACTGGTACAGATGTTGATGTTGAAATGGGACACTGACAGATATTGATGGGACACTGGTACAGATGTTGATGTGCACACGTACACTGTGACAGATGTTTTTGTGCACTGGAACACTGTGATAGATGTTGATGTGCACTGGCACACTGTGTCAGATGTTAATGGGACACAGGTACAGATGTTAATGTACACTTGGACACTGTAAAAGATGGTGCATGGTGCACTGCTTACAAATTGCTGCACTGTGTATCATCTGTGTGTAGCTGCAGAGTAAAATCAGCAGCTACATACAGATCCCTGACATGCTGCAGCGATCTGCTCTCCCTCTCTCACTGAGCTCTCTATGTCAGAAGAGGGGGGCTGTTACAGAGGCCAGTGCCCCTGTTCACATTGTGTGATGGTTGTGATTGGACACAGCCATTACACGATCAGAAGTCCAAACAGAGAGCCCTTGTCCCTAACTGTAATGTGCTGTTCCTGAGGGACATAGCAGTCACAAAGTGCTCCCAATGAGCACCGCAGGGGATGCGCGACAGTCACAGTTCTTGGGGGGCAGCCATGAATGCCCTCCCAGAACTGGAGAGCCACATTGTAGCTGTCTTTTGGCTATAGCATGGTCGGGAAGCAGTGAAAGCGGCTATAAAGGCTAAAGTTTTTTTTACCTTAATGCATCCTCTACATTAAAGTGGTTCTAAAGGCGGATATTTTTTATCCTAATGCATTCTATGCATTAAGATAACAAATATTGTGTGTGTAGCAGCCCCCCTCAGCCCCCCTAATAGTTTCATGAGCCCCATCTCAATCCAGTGATGTTGCACGAGAGACTCAGCTGTCTAGTACTCTCCCTTTCAAATTGCCTTAGACACAGCAGCAGGCACCATTGGCTCCCTCTGCTGTCAATCAAAGTCAGTGAGCTAATAATAAAGAGAGAAGGGGCAGGGACGAGCCACGGCTCCATTCTGAAAGGGCACACAGAGCAGCAGCTTGGCTCAGGTGCCCCCATAGCAAGCTGCTTGCTGTAGGGGCACTCAGCAGGAGGGAGGGGCTGGGAGTGCCTGCAGGGGACCTGAGATAAGGAGGATCTGGGTTGTTCTGTGCAGAACCACTGCACAGAGCAGTTAAGTATAACATGTTTGTTATTTTTAAACAAGAAAAACAAGACTTTAGTTTCACTTCAAGGTAAAAAAATATTTTAGGTGCAGCTCCCCCCAGCCCCCCTAAATACTTAGCAAAGAAAAGGGAGAACCGCTCAGGTGAGAAGACAATCCCAACGATCAAAGCAGGGTGCAGCTAGGATCCACAGTCCAGACAGCTATGTTGTGTAGAGAGAAAAGCAGCCGCACTCCCACTTGAAGGTACGAAGTATAAAATCCGTTTATTAGAATCCAAGAAATAAAATCAATCCAAAGTACAATCCATAATACAGTCAGAGATAGGGGATAAAAGCATAGTAGTTGACGCGTTTCACGGATTTACGTCCGCTTAGTCATAAACATGTGAATACATGAAAGGATACTGCTTAAATAGTAGCATGCACTTCCTGAGCTCATCCTTGATCATTGTTAATTGAGCACACAGTTGTGAATCATTAGTGCCTAATTCCTAGATGGAAAAACAGCATAGCAGACTTTCATGTATAAGAAAAAACACCCCTAAATACTTACCTGAGTCCAACCTTGGCCAAGCCCTGCTCTCTCTCTCTCCTTCCTCACCCGATCCCTGCTGTCAATCAAATCCGGTGAGTGGGGGGTGGAGACAAGCCTAGACACACACAGTGCGGCTCGGGATCAAGCCTGCACAAATACCCCCTTAGTAGGTGACTTGTTGAGGAGGGGGTACTCCATGGGGGAGGAGCCATAAGCATTGGCAGGAACCAAAGAAGAGGAGGAACAGGGGTGCTTTGTGCAACACCAGTAAGTAATCCTGCTTACCAGATATAGTTAATAATATGCCTATATAGCGTCACTCCGATCAGATGTCCAATTGGAGTCATCCAAAACAGGCTCTTGAACCACAAAATCTGATGGATGTATTCATATGTAGCCAGTGATGTTAACAGATTCCCCAATGAAGACACCCAGGGCCAGCCCTTAATGACCACCATAAGCCATCGCCATCATGTAGAGAGAATAAACAGGCTCCATAGCGTAAAACCGTAAACTGTATTTATTTTAAATAAAAGATTACACTCACATTTCATGCATGGGTCGCGGCGTGCTGATATCACCCTTGCTTTCCAGGAACGACAGGCGGGAGAGCCGACCGGCCGGCAGCTCGCTTGTATACATTGCACTTTTACTCTGCATGAAATGTGAGTGTAATCTTTTATTTAAAATAAATACAGTTTATTGTTTTACGCTACGGAGCCTGTTTATTCTCTCTACATGATGGCGATGGCTTATGGTGGTCATTAAGGGCTGGCCCCAGGTGTCTCCATTGGGGAATCTGTTAACATCACTGGCTACATATGCATACATCCATCAGCGTTTGTGGTTCAAGAGCCTGTTTTGGATGACTCCAATTGGACATCTGATCGGAGAGACACCACTGGCTATAAAGGCATATTATTACCTATATCTGGTAAGCAGGATTACTTACTGGTGGTGGATATAGCACTTTGTGGTGTACTGTTTGGATTAACTTTTTCACTGAGTCTTGGGACCATTTGGACTTTTTATAGACTGTCATTTCAGCACTTGGTCAATATTATTTCAGTGTTCACTGTTCTTATCGGTTTATATACACTTATCACTTGTTAAATTGCAAGTGTATCAATATTTGCAATTTTATTTTTTAGTATATTCATTTATCACGGTTTTTGATTTATCACACATGTCCTCATTTACTTAGCGCAGCTTGTTTATTTTATTTATAGGTAAGTATAACATGTTTATTATCTTAGAAAAATAAAAATTGAGCCTTTAACCGTGGTTTTGTATTACATACAGAGGGTAAGCTCAGGTGTTTTTTAAACATGCCCCTTTAAACCACAGCCACCATTTAACATGAGGTAGCCATTTGTGCCACTACTTTTCTTTCTTCATTTTGTCCAGGGGTGCCTGAGTTCTTTTAGAAACCTAACAATGCCTCTGTGCCAAACCTCAAGCTAACTGACCAAATCCAGGTCAATTTGCTTATCTTTATTGCTAACATTAATACCGATAAAAATAACAGTGATAAAGCAATGTCTTTACAGTTAGGTAAACATTTTAAATTTAGTCTTCAACTTCTTACACATCTTTGACCAATTAAGTAACAATTTAATTCTGGGAATCTCACAATGACCTGTATGTACCTTAGGGGACTGATTTACTTATTGTAAATGTCAAAGTGTCCATTGACAACACCTTTTTACTTTGACATAATTGAAAACAATATGTGCAGAGAGCCTTAGCACTTCTGGGAAAGTGGAGGTCAGTCACAATGACCCTTCCAGAAGCCATTTACTTGTAATTTCATTTTGAGCACTATGAGATAGTGCTTGCTTTACCCCCCCCCCCCTTCACATCATATTCTTTTTTTATGATATATGATGAAAATACATTGTTTATAATGATGTGGTTGTCACCTGTTGAATGGAGTCATTTTTTTTTTCTGTGACCTTATGGTTGGCTTTTTGAATGCTTTATATGCTACATGTCACTAACTGTATTAATGCATCCAAATGCTGTGGGTTTGACCACATCTATGTGCTTTACCAAGTGTTTAACCATGCCAGAAAGCGCATTAAACCTCCTGTTCACGTATAGTGAACTACTTGTAAATCTTTGGTCTGTGATATGTTAAGCTGTGCACTAACAAACTACAGCATGCAGCAGTTTAAGCATGCTCTACACAAAGTGCAACACTTCAGGGCTTCAAAGCTGTACTTTGAACACCATACATCTTTTTGACCTGGAGCTTTGGGCACAAATATCTTAATAATGCTATGTTGTTGGGCACTAGTCAAAATAAAGCATTTTATTAGGCATTTTGGTTTGATTTTGCACAGAAAATCAAAGAACTGAGCACAAAATGGGCTAACACAAAGAAAACAGTAAACAATAGACCTTCGTTGTTATAAATGCTGTTATCATATGAAAAGTGCACTTTGCCCTCGATCTCTGCATTTTGCAATGTTTTTGTAAATAAGCTTGTGTAAAACTTTGTTACATTCTTAAATTGGGGAACATAGCATATCCCAAAACTTAAAGATTATTTGTAACTGTTGGAAAGAATATGTACTGCTTTGTCATTCTCTCATTCTCCATGCACTTCTGCACCTCAGGGATCTTGTCTACATGACAGTTATGCTCTTAGTAACATTTCAGTGACCCTTCAAATTTCTTTGATATATTGATGCACCTTGGGCTAAAAATTGCTTATCTCTTTCTCTCTCTCTCTCTTTTTCTCTCTATATATACACACATTATATATATATATATATATATATATATATATATATATATATATATATACAGTATCTCCCATAAGTGAGTACACTCCTCACATTTTTGTAAATATTTTATTATATATTTTCATGTGACAACACTGAAGAAATGACACTTTGCTACAATGTAAAGTAGTGAGTGTACAGCTTGTATAACAGTGTAAATTTGCTGTCCCCTCAAAATAACTCAATACACAGCCATTAATGTCTAAACCACTGGCAACAAAAGTGAGTACAACCCTAAGTCAAAATGTAAAAAGTGGGCCTAAAGTGTCAATATTTTGTGTGGCCACCATTATTTTCCAGCACTGCCTTAACCCTCTTGGGCATGGAGTTCACCAGAGCTTCTCAGGTTGCCAATGGAGTCCTCTTACACTCCTCCATGATGACATCATGGAGCTGGCGGATGTTAGAGCTCTTGCGCTCCTCCACCTTCCATTTGAAGATTCCCCACAGATGCTCAAAAGGGTTTAAGTCTGGAGACATGCTTGGGCAGTCCATCACCTTTACCCTCAGCTTCTTTAGCAAGGCCGTGGTCCTCTTGAAGGTGTATTTGGGGTCGTTATCATGTTGCAATATTGCCCTGCAGCCCCGTCTCCGAAGTGAGGGGATCATGCTCTGCTTCAGTATGTCCCGGTACATGTTGGCTTTAATGGTTACCTCAATGAACTGTAGCTCCCCAGTGCCAGCAACACTCATGCAGCCCCAGACCATGACACTCCGACCACTATGCTTGACTGTAGGCAAGACACACTTCCTTTTGTACTCCTCACCTGGTTGCTGCCACACGCTTGATATCATCTGAACCAAATAAGTTTATCTTGGTTTCATCAGACCACGGGACATGGTTCCAAAAATCCATGTCCTTAGTCTGCTTGTCTTCAGCAAACTGTTTGCAGGCTTTTTTGTGCATCATCTTTAGAAGAGGCTTCCTTCTTGGACGACAGCCATGCAGTCCAATTTGATGCAGTGTGCGGCGTATGGTCTGAGCAATGGCTGGCTAACCCCCCCCCCCCATCCCGACCATTTCTACCTCTGCAGCAATGCTAGCAGCACTCATACATCTATTTCCCAAAGACAACCTCTGGATATGATGCTGAGAACGTGCACTCAACTTCTTTTGTTGACCATGGCGAGGCCTGTGCTGAGTGGAACCTGTCCTGTTAAACTGCTGTATGGTCTTGGCCACGTGCTGCAGCTTAGTTTCAGAGTCTTTGCTATCTTCTTATTTTTCTTATAGCCTAGGCCATTATTATGTTGAGCAACAATTCTTTTTTTTAGATGCTCAGAGAGTTCTTTGCCTTGAGGTGCCATGTTCAATTCCCAGTGACCAGTATGAGAGAGTGAGAGTGATAACACCAAATTTAACACACCTGCTCCCCGTTCACACCTGAGACCTTTAACACTAATGAGTCACATGACACTGGAGAGAGAAAATGGCTAATTGGGCCCAATTTAGACATTTTCACTTAGGGGTGTACTAACTTTTGTTGCCAGCGGTTTAGACATTAATAGCTGCGTGTTGAGCTATTTTAAGGGGACAGAAAATCTACACTGTTATACAAGCTGTACACTCACTACTGTACATTGTAGCAAAGTGTCATTTTTTCAGTGTTGTCACATGAAAAGATATAATAAAATATTTAGAGGCCAGCTACTACAGCTGGAGAAAGAGGGTGCACACTGTGCATGTATGCAGATTGAATTGCCCCAAGTGGTCACTAGGGGGTGCACAATTGCATTGTCCTGTGATTGTAGGCATGAATAGGATCCCCCCTCCCCCTCCCCCACAGTAACATTGGCAATGAGAGCAGATACAGCACTGGTATACAGCTGGTATGTGCTATTCAAGGGAAATTCAAATGCCTAAGGTTTTTAAAGGTGATAAGCAGAAGGTGATGGTGTTAAAAGTGAACTTGCACTTTAAAGCTCCTCAATGGCCAGCACTCCCCCCAACCCTGCTAAGCATTACCCCCTCTAATTAATGATATGTCAGAGATACCTACCTGAATCTGTGGTCACTTTATATGCCCGGAACTGACTTACCCCTCTTTCTCACTGCAGATTGGGAGGGTTTGTATATCCTTACCCACCAATGTCTGCATGTTTATGTGTACTGTACATTTTATTTAACTAGGTTTTGTCTAACAAAAATAGTTAGAGTGAAGGCCCTAGCAGCCAAGCACATCCAAATGTTGACTGCTTTTATTTGTCAGCCCTCAATGGCAAGGATTCATATATTTTTGCCTGAGTTTAAATTAGCTGTGGATCCGACTAATTTGATGGAGTCAAAAAACCTTAATGTGGTGCAGATCTACATAATGTCTGCTATTTTGTCTGTATGTGTGGACATTTTGGGTGGTTAGCAGGCTTTCAATTATGTCTAAAATGCATGCAATAGGCTCCTCTGCCCTTACATTAGTCATTCAGAAGGAGTGGTGAAATTATGAACATCTCTGTACAAAAGCAAAGGCAATATAGTACAGCAACACAATGGGGAAACAGAGACCAGAACACAAGTGAGATCTGGTGCAATCATACCACCACCTAGCTTTATTGTGTGCTTTTTTTATGGTATGGGTCTTCCTGAATGAGCCAGACAGCAAAGGCCGGCTGGTTAGGCCACAACAGGATTGGGGTGAGTAAGTGAGTGGAGACAGATAACAACTAAACGTAGCGGTAGATAAAAGGAAAACACAGTCAATATCTCTGATCAACCTATTGAAGGTGTGTTGTCTTAGCAAAACAAAAAAACAGAAAAAAAGTACACTAAGCATTAATACATTTGCAAAATAAGAGGTGACATGTTAAAACCAATTTCTGGTCAAATTACAATGAAAATGTAGGCAAAATGAAGGAGGCATGGAGGAAGATGGAGAGGGAGAGTAAAGTAGATGAATGACAGTGAGATACTGCATTGAAACTCTGATGCTGACTCCCATTCTTTGGTCGTCAGCTATAAAGGTTAAAAGAATGCTGTTGGCACATGGTCCTTATTATCTGTAGTGCCAAACAATGCTTGTTGTGTATGTAGGCAAATACAAATCCTTGACCAACAAGGCATGTTTGGGAAAAACAAAGTGCCTATCAACAGAAAGCAAGCTGTCTGTCATATTAGTCATGCTGTCTGAGTCTGAGATGCAGACAAACTCTACCTTTACTGCAAATGTCATTGTGTTCATAATCAGCACTGGTAAGCATGACAGACAGGAGATCAGCCTTATCCTCAAGATGCTGTATGCATTCCATATTCTCTAACTTTAACCCCTCATACATGTAACAAAGATGAAAATATCAGTCTTAGCTGCTTCCACATCTTCTTGCATATATTCCTCCCTATATCAGCACCTTCCAATAACATGGTAGCAAATTGATCCCTATGGCTGTTCTTTTGCGGTTCTGTAAGTATTGCCTCTGGCAATTAAACAGATGGCATAACATTGCAAAACAAAGCCAGAAAAATTACCTGCTCAACTTACCAACTATCCTGCAACCAACCAAATTATCCTGTCTAAAGCCTAGTACACACGCAGCGATTATCGGCCGACCGATCTTCCGTCATTTGTCCAGAGTGGTGTTTTGTTGGTTGGAATGTGCCTAGACTGCACACGAATTTTCTCGCCCAACAAAATTCTACTTCAGAAGTGATGTCATGTGTTGGTTTGCTTTCTTTGTGTTCTTTCTTCTCTGAGCATGCCCAGCCTTGCTCATAAGATTTTTCCCTGTCGAAATCTGTACTGACTGCATGAAAATCGGCCGTGTTTTGACGGCGGACAAAAATTTTATAGCCTTCACACCAGATTTTTTTCGGCCGAAAAGTCGGAGTCGGTTGTTGGAAGCATCATACTAACAAGCCGAAAATCGGCAGATCGGTCGTCGGACGAAAATTCCCTGCTGATTTTCGACGCGTGTGTACGAGGCTTAACAGTATGTGTTAAAAACACATTTTTAGTTTGCACATTTGCAGATACATACGTAAGCTACAGAGCCCCATCAATGCACACCAGTATTTTCTGTAGTCCTAACTCTAAATTTTGACAGCCTCCACAATAGAAGCACATGCATTATAATTAATAGGCAGAGGGCAGGTGAGCCTGAAGGCCATTCGTTTGTACTGATGGTGCACTACTCCCTGCTAATAATTTTCATTGCTTTTTTGAAGGGACACAGGATATTAAGAGCCTCTAATACAGGCTGCTCTACACAGGAAAGCAATAAGTAGATAGCATTGTCTTTGTAAACCCACTAGCACAATCATTATGGCATAGGGGCTGTGAAAGTGATAGCAGGCTATCTTATTTATTCCCAAAATGTCATGAAAACTTACATACATCTTTAGAAAGTCTTACAGCATTAACTTTAGCAGGTAAGCAAAACAAAGAGTTTGCATGAGGGTCTCAAAATACAGGATGGTAGCAATGTTCAAGCAGTTATCTCTTGCTTGCTTAGACATGGGGAAAGGAAAACCAGAGACTGATTTTCTGATGGAAGCATACAAACAGATCACCTGCCATCTTGATTACAGGCTCACTTGGGTGCAAGAAAGCATAGCAGCACTATATATAATTTTTGTTTTCACTTCTGCTGCTTAAGGCCCCTTTCACACATGCTGTCCGTTTGTCCGTTTTTCATCCATCCGCTGACGGAAGAAAAATGGACATCAATGTATCTCTATGTAAAAACGGATGACAATGGATGATCATCAGTTAACATCCGTTTTCATCCACTTCCGTCAATGTCCATTTTTTTGAACGGATGAATGCCCTATTTTTCATCCGTCAAAAAAACGGATGACAACGGATGAAAAACGGATGACAACGGATGAAAAACGGATGACAACGGATGAAAACGGATGACAACGGATGAAAAACGGATGAAAAACTGATACATTTTGACGTGACTGAACTGAAGAACTGAACGGACCATATGTGTGAAAGGGGCCTGACTCAGTAATCTTAATTAGTGATACCTCTACTTTACAAAAAAAAAAAAAAAAAAGGAAAAAAATGTTAGTTTTTTTTTTCTGTCACTTTCATTAATGCACAAAGGCCACATTCAACCTACAAAAAAAAAAATGAACATTTTGAAATAAAATTGGCCTTGACTTTAAAAATTCACTTTAGATGCTCCATTAGCCAAACGGTGCACTATTTTCACCTTATACACTCCTTTATAGCCAACAACAAAAAAAGAAAAAAAGGTAATGTTCTGCAATTTTTTACAGGAACATACACAACACAGATTTTACAAAATGGACAGCAGATCAAAATTTGCATGTTTCACCCATCATTTCTAATACCCTAACAAAGCAGTATGGCATATTATAAATTTCTGTACCACCCATTTACTGTTAAGTGACAGAGACAAGCTGCAATGGGCTTCTAACTAGAATCACTCCAGTTATGAAACCACAAAATACTAGCAGTATTAAACAAATGTATATATCTTGTGTCATGACTGGCATATTTGTATTTTAAATATATATCTAATATTAGTGTACTCTTTTAATGTTGTATTATTGGTTCTGTTTTATTCATTTAACATCAAAATCACCCAAAAAAAACGACAAGCTGAACAACCTGCAGATTTATATTTTTTAAGCTGTAATTGTGACATTCACCAGACAGTCGCTGCGTTGGAATCAATAACTGTAATTTAAAAAAAAAATCTGCAGTAAATATTTGGTGAATGTTACATTCACTGCTTTATAAATTTATGCCATAATATACTGTGTGTCATTTCATTACTTTTAATCCTACAAAAAAACTTAACATAGCTAGATTATACTCAATATAAAATAAAATGCGAAGAAATACACGATACACATTTCCGTTTTTACCAAGTGTGATATACAATATATACCAACTAATAAAAAGAAAAACCTTAGTCTATAAAAATTTAAGGTTTTTCATTTGTCAAAGGTTTATTAAACTATTATTCATCATGGAGTGAAACTATTCATGATACTAGGCTGTCAGTAGCTTTTAATTCTTTTTTTATGTTCCTATCTATCATTTGCATGCAAGTAGCGTGTTATGTAGACGACAAACTTACATGGGGTTGATGCAAGCAGCAGAACATTTCAGATTTATTTGCTGTTTGAAACAATCAAACAGATGCACAACACCAAAAACAGTATGTCAGCTGAATGCCATAAAAGTCTGTGAACGTGCATAGAATTCTTACTAACAAAAAACTAAAACAAACAAACACATCTTACTATGTATTCTTTAGATCTATTTTGTATTACATAGTTGGTGAAATCATATGTCCTTGACAAACACTGTAATAGTAGTAGATTTATAATAGGTAGGCTTCTAAAGAACTGGGCGACCCATAAAATACTATTTTGCTGTCTGGTCTTCAAGGTTAGACTACAAACTGAAATTATTAAAGCAATATGAAGTGAACAACAAGATGTGATTTACAACAATATTTCAAGCTGATACAAAATAATGCCATTTAATCCAATTATCTATTAACTGAGGGTTGAAAGGCACGTTCTGTGTTGTAACATGCATTAAAATGCACAGCCATGCACTTAGATCAGCTTCTCAGATTCTCAACTCCGGTCCTCAGGGCACACTAACAGGCCAGGTTTGCAAGAAAACTAAAAATACATCTGATATCATTTGCTGCTCAGTGATTGCAGTATTCTAGCCTGCATCTCCCTAAGGTAATACTTAAAATCTGGCTTGTTAGTGTGTCCTGAGGACTGGAGTTGAGAAACACTGACTTAGATAAATGTTATGACAAACATTCACACATGTTACCATACATTGTCATATATTCATGAGCATTGACTTGCAATGCAAAGTGTGTTGCAATCTTTGCCGATGCACTTTTTTGGAACTCTGTAATAAAATTGGAAGGGTGTGTTTCTAGCCTAAAAGAAAAAGTAAATCTGAATTCACACAATAGTAGTGAGTAACCACATGTGCTTTATTTTAAATGGGCTGCCAAAGCACGACAGTGTACCCAAAAACACGCATATCCTTTATTGAATGCAGCACATGCGCATTGCCCACTATTGTATAGTATATTGTAATGCCATTCACAATAGCTAGTACTGCAATGCACCATATTTTGAGGCATGTAAATTTGTTGTGGTAACATGCCTTAACCACTTTGCCACTGCTCACTAGAGCTCTACTGCGGCACAGTGGTTCGTTATCGTCTGGCGACGTAGACCTACGTCACCAGACACTCCCCTTTCTCGGCTGCGCGCGCTCGCTCCCGCTGTATTCAGTCACAGCGGGATTCGGGCCAGGGGAGGAGCAGCGGCGATCGCCGCTGCTCTTCCCCGATCATTGGGGAATCGAGTCTGGAGATCCGCCCGCTTGTGTAAACAGAGTGGGCGGATCTCCTAAGTGACAGGCAGGGTCAGATTGCAGGGTTCAGCATAACTGAACCTGCGATCTGTCCTTGTGTCACTCAGTCACCTCCCCCCACACATGTCAGTAAGCATCAGGCATACATTAACCCCTCCCTCTCCAATAAAATTAACCCCTTCCCTGCCAGTGTCATTTTTACAGTAACAGTGCATATGTATAGCACTGATTACTGTAGTAATGTTACTGGTACCCCCAAAAGTGTCAAAAGTTTAAGTCAAGGGTCCGATCTGTCCGCCGCAATGTCGCAGTCCTGCAAAAAAAATCGCAGATCGCCGCCATTACTCGTTAAAAAAAAACACCAAATATGACAGAAATCTTTCCCTTAGTTAGTAAACTCAATAACTTTTGCGCAAACCAATCAAAATACGCTTATTGTAATTTTTTTTTTACCGAACAAAGGTAGCAGAAAACAAATTGGCCAAAAATGTAAAAAAATTCAGATTTTTACATTTTTGGGGGGGGGGGGGGGATTTCATATAAAAAAATGTGAAAAATATTGTTATTTTTCCAAAATTTACGCTCTTTTTTTGTTTATAGCGCAAAAAGTAAAAATCGCACAGGTGATCAAATATCACCAAAAGAAAGCAAGAAAGCTCTGTTTGTGGTAAAAAAAGGACGCAAATTTCGTTTGGGTACGGCGTTGCATGACCGCGCAATTGTCAGTTAAAGTCGCACAGTGCCGAATCGCAAAAAGTGGCCCAGACGTAAGACAGCAAAATCCTTCGGTGGTAAAGTGGTTAAAATACGTATTTAACCTGTATTACTACAATACAATAGTCTAAATGAGCTCTAAGAACCCATTTACACCATTATGTTGTGGTAACACTCAGTGAAATACTATTGGTAATACAAGACAGTGCGATTTACGTGATACCCCACAGTACGTAGAGCACCGCAGCACATGGTATATGTTGTGGTTCTCTGCATTTTACAAATAGAACGGTTGGGGGTTTATTCTGCATTGGGGCACATTCAAGATGTATTGACTTCTGTAACAACAACAAATGATAAAGTACATTGAAGAGCATGCCTTACTACATCTCAGCTTGGTATGACCATTGTAGGACTAGCAGAAATACCTGACTCTTTCCT
Source organism: Pelophylax lessonae (assembly GCF_965119305.1). NCBI lineage: Eukaryota > Metazoa > Chordata > Amphibia > Anura > Ranidae > Pelophylax > Pelophylax lessonae. The sequence continues at coordinate 352,346,789 of NC_138770.1, forward strand.
GATATTAGTTTCCTATAATCCCATTCACAACTGCAATCACACTGGGAGAGGCAGAGCAGCGCTTTAGGCAATCAGAGCTCAGCTGCATTGCACCTTACTATCATTCAACAGTGGCAGAACAATGTTACCTTTTAAATGAATACAGGCATTCAGATGAAAATTCAATGGTAGATATATATAGTTTTTCAGGGTGTTGGTAGTAATTTAATTTCTCTTTCTGAGGATATTGGAGTATATTACTGTTATTTTATATTATTTATTTTATTTTTTTACCAATATCCTTTGTTAACTTTAATTGTGTGTGTATTTGTCTTGCTTTTGAGACTGATTCACGTTTATACATGCCTTTATAATCTGTAGATGTAAGAAGCAAATTACAACTTGTGTCCCGTGCTTTGTAACATAGTAAGTGACTACTCTAAGGCTGGCCATACACTATACAATTTTCTTGTTCAACTTTCCTTTAGATTTACCAAAACCATGTAATATAGGGTCAAACCTAAACACTTTCAATTTGTATGCAGTTAGGCAGGCCCTTGCACTACATAGATTAAGGTAAATCTAAAGGAAATTGAATAAGAAAATTGTATAGTGTATGGCCAGCCTAAGTTACTTGTGGGTATGGAGGAGAGCATCTTCAAGGTCTATTTCCACAGAGGTACGTAATTGACCTCTCCGACTTAAGGGGCCAAAAGGCTGAGATTAAACGTGGTGAACATTGAGGAAACAGTATATTCTCAGTATGGTCTAATCCAAATGTTTGAATAGAATTTAATCACTTGAGGAAAGCCTTTGAATTAATAGTATTGCACAAAGCCATATACATTATTGCCTATTTAATACCAAGTACAATAATTGTTTTTTTTTATTTTTTTTTTATTATACTTCTTTTTTTTTTTTACTATTAGTAAAGAAGTCTGTGCTGAGAGTTTTGGTTCATGAACTGTAAATGTTTGTTGGCCAACAATAAAAAATAAAATAAAAGTATGTTAAGACTCTTAAAGTATAACTAAAGGCAAAACATTTTTTTTTTTCGTTTTGGATAGTGTGGATAGGGATTAGAACACCTGTCAGTTTTTATTGCTGCCTGTACTCTCCTTAAGGAGATTAACCCTCTCTATTTGTTCTATTTACCATTATTATTGAAAGTGAAAGTAAAAGAAAATCCCCAATTTTGGGTTGTCCTCAGAAAGGTAATAGAGGGGAAATCTTCCAATGGGGACACTAGTTCTGGTGACTTGGGGGTCCCCAAGGAATTCCCTAATAATGTAAGGATTTCCTACCACTTTCTGTTTGGCTATGGGACAGGAAGTGAAATCTCGGCAATGGGACACAGATGGCAAAAAAAAAAAATTGACAGGGGTTATATTATAACCCTCCCTTGCTCTATCCAAAATGGAAAAAAAGTGTTGCCTATAGTTCTACTTTAAGTTACTTTGGAATGGGGCTAAAAAGGCTCAGAAAAGGTTAGTTGGGCTGCAAATGGTATAATGGAGGTCACCTGCCAACATTACCAATAGTTTTTAAATGTACACTTCTTTCAAATTGGCCTGGTCTGAGTTAAAGGGGAACCCCCATCTAGTGAAACTAACAATATGGCTGTACACTGTTACCCTCACAGGATAGAAGAGTGCACCACAATTTAAAAAACAAAACAATAAACATAATCGGCAATGATGACATTGTACTTCCTGTCACATGAAAATTACATTACACTTATCTGTTTTAAAAAAAAAATATATATATATATATATATATATATTCCCTCCTAAATCTTGCAAGATCCTGGGTGGTCGGGACTTTAACCACATACAGTGCATGTGTGAAATGAGGAGCATGACTTGCAAGCTCTCACAGTTAGCAAAGAATGTAAACAATTGTATACAAATCCAATGTTCAACGCATCAAAAAATATAAAGTGCAAGCTGAACACTCCCAATGTGAATCCACCACACTCTCCAAATCTTCATAAATGAAATATAGTGCAGCGCACTTTAAAATACAATCAACGTGATAAGCAATACAAATCTACAAATAAAATCATATATTGCAAATAATGAGTGAAAAAATATATAAAAAAAGTCTACAAATGCAGACATAAAGTCTAGAGTAAAGTGCACATTCACCACTGTGTTCCAAAATGATATATTCTTCAAAACAAGAACATAAGTGTTTTCTGTGCTTTAACCACTAGTGAAGGATGGCCGCTCACCTTCAAAGTATAACCACAGAATAAACAGCAAGGTCCGAAAAGTACCTGTCCCCCTCCAGGGGATATTCGTCTGGTGTCCTTAAACTCTCCTCTCTCCTCACCATTGAGTATGGGAACATACAGCTCTTTCTGTTGCTTTCATATGTTCCCATGCTCGCTGAAGTGGTGGAAAAAAGGTAGGTTTTAACCTAAGGCTTTCATTTTTTCTAGGACCTCGGAGTGATTTAGAATGAGCATGCTACATTGATTTTTGCCTTGGTGGGGAAAAGGCATCTTTAAACCTCAAAACAGATTAGTTATCTGTAGCTATAATAAGTAACACAGGTAAACATTTGTGAACCCACTGCCTAATAAGTTGTGAACTTTCGGACAATTCCCAATAAAGTATGGAACTAAACTATAGTACCATGGCTCATAGCACATGCAATATGAAGTCATGGGTGTATGGTTGTCAAAAGCACCAATGATAGTTTGATTGATTCTTAAGAACAAATCAGTGTCTACCGTGTATGACTAGCATTACTGCAAACTCATATTTAAATTACTAAACACATTATGGACACAACATTTTACATACACCCCAACATTAGACTGCAGACATCTATGAAAAGACAGATATACAATACAGTAGTGAAAACACTCAGTCACTGCATATAAATATTTCCACTAAATATGATTTCTAGTTCATAGATGAAACTTATGTTTTCTTTCACATTTACTAAGCTAATCCTAATTGATATGCTTTAAAAAAGCTAAAGAAAAAAAATTATTATTACACATGACTGAATGGATGAGGGGAGTTATTTGTCCCTCCTCTGTGGTCTGTAAAAAAAACCTAAAACGTTAATTTGCAAAATAGGCACTGTACATAAAAAACAGGATTTATGTTCTTACCATAAAATCTTTTTCTTGGAATTCATTAAGGGAACAGGATTCAGTTTTTTTAAGACAATTGGGTTATACTGATGCCTACAGAAAAAAATTGGACAGTGCCAAACAAAAAGCCATTGGCCAACCAGATATAACCCCTGCACTTCCAGCATGCTTCAGTTTTGTAGCAAATATTATGAGTAGATTACACACACAGAGGGGTAGAACCTGTATCCCTAAAGAATAAGTTAATCTATTAAGAAAAATAATAAAATGCACAAATTTTTGCAAAAAAAAAGAAAAAAGTGCATTTATTATTTGCCAGGGTCCTACAAAGCATTGCACCCATAATTGGTGGACCAGGGGTGCGATATCAGACAAGCCCTACAGCTTTCAGCCTATACCTCCATACATGCTGTCAGTTTGAAAGTTGCAGGTCAGGTGAATGAACTACAAGGGCACTCACAGTTCATTCAGAACTACAAGCTGTCTGCCACGTGGATGACGATACTTGTAGATTATTCATTTACAGGGAACTGTGAATGAATAACATGGTTGTGTGGCCAAAGGCTCGCAGGGCGGCATTGTTTTTGAATTGTGACAGTAGGTGCATGGAGAGAAGAACCTTCACCCGCTGTCACACAGGGGGGGGGGAATTGGAGGAAGAGGCAGCAGGAGCTGGAACATGCTACCTGTTCCACCCTGTAATATGTTCCAGGAGGTGAACGTGAACTCCAAGGAATGTATTTTATGCTAAGTACAAAAGCCTTGTTTTCTTTCTTGTTCATTATGAAACACAGAAATTCATTATTCTGAGAAATTTGGGATGCCCAAAACCAGTCCAACTGTGGGGTGGGCAACAGTAACGAAACACTAACAGGCACACATAAAAACAATAAAACTGAGAGCAACTTACATGTTTTGGAACACTTAGTGTGTATCCATCACATTGCATTGGAATTGATTATGTAATGTATAAAGACCTTTGTACTGACAACTAGCGGTAAATCAGTATAACTACAACTTTTAATGTAATGCTTGTAAAGTGGAACAATCCAGTTGTAATCCAACCTACCTGCATGCTTGCATTAGTTAGTTTAGTCATTAGCTAGACTCCTCCCTTCTTATTCATGTCCCTGAGTTAGTATCAACTTAGTTAGTAGCTTTCATAGTGGGCACAGGGGGTTTAAAGATCATTGTCCATTTACACTTCAATATGTCCACTGAACATCCTTATATTGTATTCTAAAAGTAAAACTATTTTGGATAAAACTGCCGTGTCTTACTGGCCACACAGACCAAGGTCTAATGGAGTTATGTCAATGTATAAAGCCATGCTTGAAACAGAACACTACAGCTCAAAGAGCTGCCTGAAGGACCTTACATCCATAGCTGGTATTAGATGAAGTCTGATCTGGTAAAACTTAGAAAACGTGTGAATGGGGGGAAAAGGCGGCAGCCATGCAAATTTGGGAAACAGTTGCTTAATGCATAAAAGTTAAAAAGCACTTGGACCTTGGTTTGTACACTGGTCCAAATAATTTGGTAGAGGGGGGGGTTATGGTGTGGGGTTGTTTTTCCAGGGGTTAAGCCCCTTAATTCCAGTAAAGAGAACTCTTAACCACTTTAGGACCGGAGGATTTTCCTGCTTTACGTCCAGGCCACTTTTTGCGATTCGGCACTGTGCGACTTTAACTGACAATTGCGCGGTCATGCAACGCCTTACCCAAACAAAATTGATGTCCTTTTTTTCCCACAAACAGAGCTTTCTTTTGGTAGTATTTGATCACCTCTGCGCTTTTCATTTTTTGCGATATTAATAAAAAATGCAACAATTTTGAAAAAATAACAATATTTTTCTACTTTGACAGTTAAAAACTATCCGATATATTAAATTTTTGTCATATATTTAGGCCAAAATGTATTTCTTTTGGGGGTATTTGATCACCTGTACGATTTTTACTTTTTGCGCTATAAACAAAAAAAGAGCGACAATTTTGAAAAAATAACAATATTTTTCACATTTTTTTATATGAAATTCCCCCCAAAAAATGTAAAAATCAAAATTTTTAACATTTTAGGCCAATTTGTTTTCTGCTACATATTTCTGGTAAAAAAAATATCGAAATAAGTGTATTTTGATTGGGTTTGCGCAAAAGTTATCGCAGCTAATAACTACGGGAAATTTATGTCATTTTTATTTTTTTTTTTAACTAGTAATGGCGGCGATCTGCAATTTTTTTTGCTGGACTGCGACATTGCGGCAGACAGATCGGACCCTTGACTGACATTTGTGACACTTTTGGGGGTACCAGTGACATTACTACAGTAATCAGTGCTATAAATATGCACTGTTACTGTAAAAATGACACTGGCAGGGAAGGGGTTAACTTTTATTGGTGATCAACGGGTTAATGTATTCCTGGTGCTTACTGACATGTGTGGGGGGAGGGGACTGTGTGACACAGGCACAGATCGCAGGTTCAGCTATGCTGAATCCTGCAATCTGTCCCTTCCTGTCACTTAGGAGATCCGCCCGCTTTGTTTACACAAGCGGGCAGATCTCCTCACTCGATCCCCGACGATCGGGGAAGAGCCTCTCCTCCCCTGGCCCGACTCCCGCTGTGACTGAATACAGCGGGAGCGAGCCTCCGGCGGCGCACGTGTGCCGCCCACCTACGTCGCTGGGCGATAACAAACCACTTTGCCGCAGTACGCTCCATGTGAGCGGTCAGCAAGTTGTCAGCGTACCAAGACATTTTGGACAATTTCATGCCCCCAATTTTGTGTGGAACAGTTTGGGGATGGCCCCTTCCTGTTCTGACATGACTGTGCACAAACAAGGTCCATAAAGATATGGATGAGTGATTTTGGGTTGGAGGAACTTGACTTGCCTGCACAGAGTCTTGACGTCAACCTGTTAGAACACCTTTGGGATGAATAAGAGCGGAGACTGTGAGCCAGGCCTTCTTGTCCACATCAGTGTCTGACCTCACAAATGCAGTTCTGGAAGAATGGTCAAACATTCCCATAGGCACACACCTAAACCTTGTGGACAGCCTTCCCAGAAGAGCTGAAGCTGTTAAATTTCATGTGCGTGGTAATGCAGGCATCCCAATACTTTTGGTAATATAGTGTATCTTCTTGGAATACAAAAAGTGAAAAGGCCAGTCTGGAGCTGCTTCTTTTCACAGTGGAGGACTGGAGGAGGCCTATGAGATACATCAATTGATTTGTTTCCTGAGCAGTGAGGTTAGTAGTCTGGTGGGTTTGCACTAATTTGGTGGTGTTGGGAAATACACCAGAAGATTTGGCTTGCTGATTTAGCCTAGAATACTCTGGACTCAGAATACTGTGATGAAACATTGCTGTTTGAACAGCACTTCACAAGAATCTATTGTATATACCAAGGACATTTGTTGTTTATACACTGCACTTTCACAGAATGAGCACCTTATTAATATCTCTTCTGTGATTCATCATTGGTTGCACCTTTTTGCACATATAAGTTTAAGGTTTATTGCATAATTGGTACTTTGCTCTTGGTTATTGGAGATGTATATCGGCATTGTTCTTTGAATATTGTTATTATTAGGATTTTACATATTGATCCTTTAGCTAACTGCCTCTTTTAACCATTAGCGCAGACTTTATTATTTTTAGCATACAGAAAATAAAATGCACAGTTCTGACTAAACCACCTTCCCAGTACTGTAGGGCTGAAGGTAAAAGTTCCAAGAGCTCTACAAATACAGGATTAGTAGGGTTTTAGCTGGATCCTATGACATAAGTTTCGTCCATTCCCATGAAGTTTGGCAGACTGACGTTAAAATATAATTAAAGGCAATTCTTTTTTTTTGTAGAATAGACTGGAAGGGCATTAGAAAACCTGTTAGGTTTTTATTGTTGCCTGTGTCCACTTTAGGAATATTCTTCCTCTCTGACATATTGCAAAGATAAACAGGGACAGCTTGATCGAGGACACCAGGTAAAAACCATGGGTACTCACAAGCCAGCTGTTCAAAGCAGGAGAAGTTCAAATGTCTGGAGGTGACCCAGTAACTGCAGGTGGCAGCAAGGACTAATCAGGGTGAAACTCCTGTCCCTTGAAAATAGGAGCAATACCTACGTCGCTGGGCGATAATGAACCACTTTACTGCAGTACGCTCCATGTGAGCGGTCGGCAAGTTGTCAGCGTACCAAGACATTTTGGACAATTTCATGCCCCCAATTTTGTGTGGAACAGTTTGGGGATGGCCCCTTCCTGTTCTGACATGACTGTGCACAAACAAGGTCCATAAAGATATGGATGAGTGATTTTGGGGTGGAGGAACTTGACTTGCCTGCACAGAGTCTTGACGTCAACCTGTTAGAACACCTTTGCTGTTCAAAGCAGGAGAAGTTCAAATGTCTGGAGGTGACCCAGTAACTGCAGGTGGCAGCAAGGACTAATCAGGGTGAAACTCCTGTCCCTTGAAAATAGGAGCAGCGGGAGCGAGCCTCCGGCGGCGCACGTGTGCCGCCCACCTACGTCGCTGGGCGATAACGAACCACTTTGCCGCAGTACGCTCCATGTGAGCGGTCGGCAAGTTGTCAGCGTACCAAGACATTTTGGACAATTTCATGCCCCCAATTTTGTGTGGAACAGTTTGGGGATGGCCCCTTCCTGTTCTGACATGACTGTGCACAAACAAGGTCCATAAAGATATGGATGAGTGATTTTGGGGTGGAGGAACTTGACTTGCCTGCACAGAGTCTCGTAGCACTCCAGCACTTAATTCCACAGCATGTTAAACCTTTTTGCAGAATTGAATGGATAAGAAAGATATTGATTGTGTGGAATGGTTTAAAGCGGTATTAAACCCAAAAACAAAAAATATGAAATTTGCAGTTTACCAATTTTTAGATGTGGGGGCTGCATTGGTCTTATTTTTTAGGGTTTTTTCTTTTATTTTCATCTGGTGATCCTGCCAGTGAGTCTATTATTTTTAACTTCCTTTATCAGACCAAGCTGCCCAGATAAATTAGCAGTTAGAGGGTTGAGACAACAATAGGGGTGCTTACAATGATCAACTCTGATGCATTTATGTAAAACCTTTAGAAAAAAGGATTGTTTTAACTGCTGGATAAGGGTATTTGAGAGTTCTTAAAGTGCAATAACTGGGAATGTCAGATTGTTACCAGGCGTGCAATTAACTAATTAGTTAGGAGACTCTGTGATCAGTGAAAGAGAGGAGGAAAGAGCAGCGCTGATCTGAGTGTAGTGTTTTTAAAAAGCAAGCAGGTTTATTGGGTGGTAATCAACTCACATGTGTCTAGAAGTAAAAAGGCACATAGTATGGTAAGCCACGTGTGTCTCTTTCTGTCCGTGTAGCTGTGCTGTTGCGATCGGCAGTCCCGGCCGCTCTGGTAGCACCCGAGGCTCCTAGGCTGGAGTAGATCAGCTGGGCAGGTAGTTACAGCGTCACACGTGATAGGTAGGGGGTGTATCAGAGCTTGCGTTTGGAGCATGCGTGCTCCTTCGTCACGAATCCTGCCATATGGATAGTGAAGGATGTTTGTATTCTCCCATTTTATCTTTTATATCTTTTATTTCTTTTTTTTTCTGTTTTTGTACTTTTTTCTCAACGAAAATGTAATTAAAAAAAAAAAAAATTAGTGGAAAAACAAAACAAAAAAACAAAACAAGGATCTGGAAAGGACAACAAGCAGAACCGAATGCCGAGCAGAAGTTCATGCCATTTTTGGTTGAGCTGGTCAAGGTACATCCTCCAAAGCTGTCGCTAAGGCTACGCCAATCTGAATAGCTGCATAAAAAGCCCAACTCAGCAGTGTTTAGATGAAGTCTTAATGAAAGTTAAAAGTAAAATAAAAACATTGAAGCATGCTGAAGCATGCCAACACTGGGAGGAATCCCATTCCTCCTTTAGGTGACAATATTACCCAAATGTCTCAGAATAACTAAATCTTGTGTTCCTTAGAGAGCAAGAAAGAAAGAAGTTTAAAAACCTAAAAATGTATTAAAAATATAATTTTTACAAAATAATTTATGTTTCTCTTTAAGACAATACAATTTAAATATGTTTGGTCCATAAATTAACAATGCCTATAACCATATGTTTTTCCATTGTGTTTAGACAGCATTAAATGTAATAGTAACTGATTTGCTTGTAAAACCAAGAATTAAAACAGCATAATGTCATTACTTACCCTCACCAGGAAGAGAATCTTCAACTGATGGCAAGGTGACAGTAATCTTGTCATTTGTGAACGTATGCCTGGGAGTCCAAGATTCTTCTGTATTTACCAGCGTATATCCATGTGGTGTTTCCACTGTCAAATATGGGAATATTTTGCTCGAAGAATCATTTATTAAATTAATGTCAGTCTGTTGAATATCAAGATCACCTGACATCTCTGTGGGATCAGGATCTTTGAAAAAGTTTATGTTAGTGGCGTTTTGTACAACAGTGCTGACAGATATTGTGGTCCCTTGTCCATCTTCACTCTGAGAATCTAGCTCTGGTATCTCAACATCAGGAAATATAGTAGAGGAAGAAATAATGAGATTGTTTGTGTCAACAGATGAAGGTGCTTCCCATATATCAGAAGGTTCATTACTTGGTGCTTCTATTAAATTATTTTCTGAACTAATTTCTACTTCTTCCTGACTTATCACTTCAACATTGGCATTTGGGGTATCAAAAGGCACAGAAGAATCTCCATTGACTGTATTGTCAATGTCTTTAATTTTCTCCTCCAATGGCTGTGTTTCAGGTTCTACTTTTGGTTCATAATGAAGAGAAGGAGGTGAGATCACATTTTGATATGGAAAAGAAGTGGTAATAAAGGAAGTTTCAATAGGATTAATAGGTGATTCGGTAGCCATGTCATTTACAAGGCCTATTGTCACCTTGGCATCTGGTACCGCAGTACCTGAAATGAAGTCCTCACTTATACTTTGCTGCTCTGTTCCATCAGTAGGTTTAGAGAGTGGTAGCTCAGCAATTAAAACATCATCCTTAAACAGGAAAAAAAAATGTATCAATATGGAACACTGCAAAATTGTCATTACTATACAATAATATTTCTAAGAGTTTGGGTATACTGTATAATGTTACAGTATAGTATCTCAGTCTGTCTATTTCAGTTAATCCACATTAAAGTGTTACTAAACCCACAACAGTATAATCAGTCTGTATATGCAATAAAGCATGCTTGTTATACTCACGATGGAACCTATAGGGTTAGTCTTGCACAATGTGTAAAAAGGCTGTTTGATCATGTCTTCTCCCCTTCTTTCAAAGTCCCCAATCCATCTCCTCATAGTACAGAGCATTGGGGCACTCTGCACATGCTCAGTTTTTTGTGTATTGCTAAAGAGTTTTTTTTTTTTTTTTGGGAGCGTGCATGTGATCGGCAGAGGGCCAATCAGCACTGTCCAGACATAGGGTCAGGAGTCATGCAGCTTAAAAGGACAGTCAGAGAAGAATGAAAACTCCTTCTATGAGCTTTAACCAGTGCTTGGCCGGACACTGATAGAATTCACAAGACCAATATATACTGCTTATATATACTGATTAAGCACACAGTCAGTGTGTGAAACGCGTCTACCTTGTCACGATTGTCATATTTGGATGTCCAGTCAATAAACCTGGATTTTGACTCAACCTGGAGTGCTGCCAATTCCTTTTCTTTTATCAATATATACTGCTGATGAGAAAAGGTTTTTAGCAGTTTATATTTACTAAAATAATTGCAAGTACTGTGGGAGACCAGATATAGTGAATGCAGGGCCTTGGGTTTAGTAACACTTTAATTCACTAATCACTTTCAGAAAGAAAGGTATTTGTATTCCAACAAAAATAAAAAATACAGTCAGGCAAAACAGCCTAGGCATTTTCTGGTACCAAAGACAATTTTATTATAATAGCAAGTCACAGACAGTATGATGATGCTTATTACTGACCCAGATCTGAACCTGCAACTTCTGCTGTGTCTCTTCTTGCTGAGCTACCTGAGATGCTGGACAGCTTCCTGTCTAATTCCATAGATAACCTTTCCTTTTGTCTTGTTTCTCTTGAACATTAAACTCATTCCTTCTTCCATGAACTTTCTATTTAAGGCAAACTTTTGCAGTTCCTGTTTGCCAGATTATTGTGCTCTCTTCAGCCAATATCTCATTATTGTCACTGCTGCTATCTGAATCTTTGCAATTGCTCCATACCAACCTTTGGTTTGTTCCTTGACTATGCTTCTGCTTGATCCCAACCTGCAACCACTTGTTACCGACCTTTGGCGACACAGTACTAACATGCAACAAAACCCATCTCCACCATCAGGGGCTCTGGAATAGTGGTTAATGCCTAGAACACACAACTCAGGTTAGCCAGTGTCATCTGAAAGGGTGACCAGCTTGTATACCTGTCCTGCTGGTCAGTGGGAGCCTCTTTACTGCTATAGCTACTGGTCAGGTGGAAATAACATCTGTAATATTAAAAAGAAGTAATCCTGCGAGCTACCTCTAAAATGAACTAAATAGGTGATTTGCTGCAGATGTATGTAAGTATTTCACTCGCGCCAGGGATGAAGTACTTAGTGTGGTAAGCTGCAAGTTCAAACTAACTATACTTATATAGTTAAGTGTGCATAAATTTGCTGCAGACACTCCACTTCTCATACCAGTGTGAACAATGTAAAAAAATAAATAGTGCTGCGCATATAATAAAATAATCGAAACCTCTTAAGGGATATAAATATCTATATCTTAAAATAAATTCACATAAACATAATATAGGTCAGAAAACGTGCAATAATGCTCCACATATAAAGTGCAAATGCGATAAAGGTACAAATATATAATAGCGTAAATAAAGTGCAGAAGATATATATATGTGCAAATATTGCAAAGAAAGTCCAGTAATAAGTTCACGTGAAAAAAGTGCTGAAAATATATAGTTCAAAATAGTGAATCAGCCAACTAAGGGTGGCTAGTGCTCCCAGTGATGAGTGACCAGGGTGTCACAATGAATAGCAACCGTGCACCCCCTTGTGAGTGGGTGCTCACCTTAGAATATACTTTAAAGCTTGTATAGATAAAATCCTAGTAATCATCCATCCGGATCCTTATGGCTCCTCTCATCCAGGTGGATTAAAACATGTCATTCAGTACAGCGATCTCTAGTTTTTCATCTGTTCAGTGTTGCAATAGTTCAGCCTTGATGGGCACCTCAGAAGCAAAATTGTAGAAGACAGTTCAGTCTTTCAAACGGACAGTAGAAAAGCAAACCCATTTGTCGCTGCAGGGCCGCAGAAGAGATTCCACGTTGCTTTGAGCCTGGTTACTGCAAGCATGTGCAGGTCAAAGCTTTTTTTGCTTTTCTACTGTCCGTTTGAAAGACTGAACTGTCTTTTTTGCTTCTGAGGTGCCCATCAAACCGCGAAACAAGTTAATAGTCCAGCCAAAGTGCTGTGTCTTTCTGCTGCTCCGTTTCTCTGTTATCAGCATGATAACTTCTGACAAGCTCTCCACACACGAGATAACAGCATCTGGAATTTTGTGCCATGGAGGGAACTTAGAGATAGATAAGCAGAGAGCTTGTCTATTCCCAGTACAGCTCTGCATATTTCCTCGTTCCTCTGCCTATGTGGAGCAGGGGGAGGGGGTATGTGCCTTTCCTCCAATCAGCTCACACACAGTGCATGCCCAGACTCCACACCCACTGCTGAATGAGGAAGAAGGATTTTATAACACAATCTGCACGTTACAAAGAATGTAGAAAGGGAAAGACTGCACATATACGTGTAAAACTTGTGTAGGGGGATTTGTTTAATTTCTGTGTATCATCTGAGGCTATTCACCACATCACTGGGTATAGGAGAGGGTTTACATCCACTTAAAGTAAACATGTCAGCTATTTTATATATTTAAAAGGTGTGCCTAACAGCAGGTAACAAAAGGTGGCTGATATTGTTTTCATTAGGTAGGAAATGCTCTCTGCTTGTTTTACCATACTACTAGGAGCTTGACTTTATGGGTGTGATTTACTAAAGACAAATAGACTGTTGACTTTGAAAGGGGAGTTGCACTTTGAGTTTTTTTGAGGTGAAACTCTACTGACTTTCATCATCCAACAATGTGCAGGCAAAAATGCTTTTTTTTTATCTTTCTTGCAGGTGAATGGGTATTTTTTGCAAAGTAAAATTTCATTACATTTACAACCCTTGAAATTACAACTTCCCTTGCAAAGTGAGCACTGAGCAGCCTATTTGCCTTTAGTTAATCAACCCTATCAGTTCTAGGTTAAGATCTTCCAACATGCCTGCACCCTGTCCACTGATATCTCATCAGAGGCCATTAAGAGCACTCATTTTAAATAGGGTGTGCTTGAAGGAAATATTGTCTGCAGTAGTATGATATATTCTCATAAATCAAATACATTATTCCCTACACTTTACTACCCTATAGAAGTGAAAATTGAAAAACTTGATTTGTTATTGTGAGAAACTGACCAACCTCATGCAAACTTAGAAATGTGGCCTAATATAAAAAAAATGGTTTTGTGTCATACTGTACATAGAGAAAATATTTTTTTATTAATTATTTTTTTATTATTATAATTATTTTCTACTGCATGACAGAGTGTTAAAGACAAAGCAAGGTCTTGCAAATCCATTTAATGATAAAGGTATTTACAATGTTAAATAAATACACTACAATATGTTATAGTATGGTTTAAAACATATCTATAGCTAAAACTTGTTTTTTTTTTTAGATTTGGCTAGGGTGGAGAAGGGTTAAAAGGACTGACAGGGGTTTCCTATTCCTTCCAACCCTAATTTATAACTTGCAATAATGAATTTTGTTTATACATACACTTTTATAATTATTTACTTGATTTAGTATGTATACATGTGGGTTACGTTCTACAGACAATATATAGACTTAATAAATATGCCTGAAAATAGTCATATAGTGCCGTCCTTGTTAACAGATAGATAATAACAAAGCGTTTACTATGGCTCTTCTCTCGTCTAACACTGATATACAGTCTATCACACTACAGTCTATCGCATTTTTTGTAAAGCTTTGTTTCTCATTTGTTAAAATTTTAAGACTTATCACCCTTTTTAGTGCTAGAGGGTAAGAGTTTTGACTGATAACAGAACTTGTAGGCCCCGTTCACATTAGAGGATTTGGAATCACTGGCAGAATTGCCGCAATTTTGCACGTAATTCCAAATTATGGCAAAGCACACAACACATGTTTGGGTGCCATTATTCTTAATGGCGCCCAAAATGCGGTGAGATTCTGCTGCGATAAAACCACAAGGCTATCGTGGCAAAATGCACATTAAAAAAATTGCGCTAAACTGGTCTCCCAAAAAGGAGCAGTAGCTTCTATTGGGCTACCAATATGCATTGACGTGAATAGACTGCCCTATGTCAAAGGGCACTTTGAAAATCATGAATGGGAACACTCATCTCTGCAACGCAATATCTAAATGGGACCTTAAGGTGTATTTATAAATCAGTTAATCTGACATATATCAAATATTTACTGCAGGTGCATTTTCCTGGCACCTGTGTTTTAAATGATGGTGGTTGATTCAACACCAGTGAATGTTTGTTGAAAGTTATCTCAACTGCTTTATAAATATACACCTTAAACTCTTAAAAAAAATGGAATGTGGAAGTGGATGTGGAATGTAGGTGAACCTTTTGACCCTTGAATGATTTAGCTATTCCTGCACAATTATTATTCAACTACACTTACAAATAGATATTGTTTCAGTTTCGGATCGGCCATCAGTTACAAATTAGAGACCATATTACTTTTAATCTAAAAAATAGCAGTGCTATTAGCAAAAGCTAAAGTATTTTAAAAATTATATTTCCCTCAAGGTCTTGTTGCTTCATTAAGACACATAGTATGACATAATGCATAATGTACGCTGATTCCACCCTTATGGAATTTCTTTGCTTATCACTACCATGTTGTAATCAGTTGGGTCCTTCTTGATATCTGTTAGAAAGCTGCAATGGTTGCAATAACCATTTTTGAAAATATTTATCACACCTTTCCACCTTCCCCCTCTTTTTCTGCTTTACCTCCCCCTCTGTCCCCCCCTCCCCTTGTCCCCCTTCTGCTCCCCCCCCTGCTCCACCTCTCCACCTAATTCTGTTCTGGCACCAACAACACACTTGTTTGAGCCTATAAAGAACAACGGAGTACACCACGCAGGCCCCCATGTTTAGCCTGCTTTCTTGGTTTTACTGATTGTAACCTCTGTTTTCCCCATCTAGTTGGATAACCATGTGGATTCTCACGCCCACCTATCCTTTCTCACGTGCTGCTGTGATATTGGGCTATGTTCGCCCTTGATTCACTAGCTGCTCGGCCGCGTCCCCCCACTTGGGCACAACGTGTTCCCTTTATGGGGTGCCCATGGGCTGGCAAAGCCGTTCACAGATCTCAAGCCACAGCCCCCCTTGTTGCCTCTTATCCACCGTTATTCTGTTAGCAGATGTGGATTGTACTTATCTTGTCACTCTGTTTACCAATTGTTGTTACCTGTTTATTTTGTTCTTCAATAAAATGTTTGAACAAGAAAATATTTATCACAGGAGATGGCTATTTTGTTGTCTTCCTAGTGTAACTGATTTCTTGTACAGAAAACGTGCACCAGTAAATAATCTCACCTATGTAGAACTTTATGAAGAAACGCACTAGCCAGAGACGCTGAAAAAAATAATCTTCACTACATCTTTTATATATTCAATATTTTACAACTTTGCCTACACCTAGTTTCTATTTCACAAACCCCATTAAATCCCCCTAACATTTTTCATTCAGTATGCTATCTTCCTTTTGTTCCAGGCATGTTTAAATTATCTTTTTAGGGTTAGTTTTGATCTTTCCTCCTGTTAGTTTTAGGTTATGCCCTTATGTTCTAGATCTTAGCTTTATATTGAAAATACTGTGCCCCTGAACCTTACTCAAACCTAAATGTATTTACATATTTAAAGAGCTGTATTACCTAACTATTCTTGTTTCACTTTTGTAATAGCATGGAGGACAAACTTTTGGCATGTGAGCTTACCAAATCAGTCTTCATTATGGATGTTAGCACAGTGGTTGGTGAAGGACCATCACTTTCTGGTTGCTCTGAAGGTATATCTGGATCTAATGAAATAAAATGCTATAAGCTCTTGTCCAACTGTATGCAACCGTCTGTGATATTGTACAATTATCATTACAAGAAATCTAAATGAGCTTCAAGGTATGAAATAATTAAGCAATAAATATAGCAATAATATAGTAAAAATATCACAAAGCAACCTTAGAAATCTCGTGTTTTAACACTTACCGACGTTTTCAAATTACTCCAGGAAATTTCCAAATTTGAATTCACAGACAAAACTCAGTGTTTTTGTCTGAACGTTTATTTATTTTACAGAAAAGGGAGACAGGTGGAAATATTGGCCTATACAATTTACCTTAAGATATAAGGAGACACTGTAATTTAGGCCACCAACATCCACTATCCTGTCTTAACTAATAGTTTTGGATGAACTGACATTGGGCATGATATAAAAAAAAATGCAAAAATGATTTTTTTGAACATAGAACTGAAACAATGAGCAGTTCACTGTTTATTTTTGTTGCTTATATGTAGGAAATACATTTCAATCAAATCTTGCAGCTGAGGTGGCCAGTCATTATCCTTTCTGAATAGGTCTTGTGAGCACTTGCCATAATTTTCAAAAGAGATGTTTTCAGAACTAATATAGACTAATATTATATTGAGTGATGTTTACTGGCTATTCACAGCACTTAGCTTGCAATGAAAACCTTTTTCAGTAATGATGTCTGATCTACATTCCATAAGTAATGTATAATGACTCTCTACTGCCATATTGTAATCACACATATTTTCAAATAACCTTTCTGATATATTGCAAAAGATGGACACACACAGCTACAAATTTCATGTAAGAGAATAAAACTGATTATGCATATATAATTTGATATTACCAATATGTTCTATTGTATATGTGAAGTCAGGCAAATACATATTTACATAAAACTCTAAATAAAATTGCAAAATGGAAAAATGCATAATTTTGTACACAAAAGTACATGCTGAGTTAAAAAAAAAAAAGTACAATGCACAAAAGCAACACATTTAGAGGCTAAAGTGCTTCTAAACCCAACATTTTTTTTTAACTTTTTTTACATTTTGGATAGAAAAGAATTACAACCCATATAAGGTTTTTATTGTTTTTTTGTGCACCGGCTGTACCTGCTGGCAAGATTCATCCTTTCTATTTGGTATGGTGACCATTGTCCATGAGACAGAAAGTAATAGGAAGTCCAAGATTTTACAGCTGTTACTAGAGCAAGAGATGAGTTTCAATGGGGGCAAATGTTCTGAAGACAGCTCTCTAAGAAGGAAATTGCCCTAACTTTGTAGAGGTTTTCTTCTTACATCCTGCTGCTTCTATAGGACAGGAATAAGTATACTGACACTTAACCCACCCCTACCCCATCCTATATTTAAAAAAAAAAAGGTTTGGCTGTAGATATACTTAAATGCTCAACTTGCAAGACTGTAACAGAGAACTCAGAAAAAA
Organism: Pelophylax lessonae; assembly: GCF_965119305.1. Lineage (NCBI taxonomy): Eukaryota > Metazoa > Chordata > Amphibia > Anura > Ranidae > Pelophylax > Pelophylax lessonae. The sequence continues at coordinate 352,364,508 of NC_138770.1, forward strand.
ATGTAATAGGCCAAATGCAATATATTTTTCCTTCTTCAATTAGCACAAACCAGCATGGCATAGTCGTTCACATTTTTTTATTTATATAAAATATATATATTTTTTTAAATAAAATAAATAAATATGCACCCATAAATACTCTAAAGTGATTGAATAACAACAATAATGCCCACCCAGTCTTTACTTTCACAACATCAGGATGATGAAGGGAAAGGATTTTCCTGAACTTTGTTCATGTGACCGTTGACAGACTGGGCCCTAATTGTCCACACTGCTTTACCTTGGGCACCCACATTCTGTTCGATCGATGGCTGCGGGCCTTTGCCATGTTGTCTGTGTGAACTATACAATTGTTCTCCGCTTGTCACCTCATCTCATTTGTGAGTGAATTTTTACTCCATTCATATGAATACATATTATTAATTAGTACACTATGCTAGTTTGTGCTTTTGTATCTGCTTTTATTTTTATCTTAATAGTTTTTCTGGAATTCCTTCCCATCCTCCATTTAGCTGTCAGCAACCTTTAATAATAGCTTTTATTACTTTTGCTGGAGATCTGGATTGCTATCCTTTTTTGTCTCTCTGTGCAGTTACTTGCTATTAATATTGGTATCTGATTCATTCAGTTTCACTCAGTATCCTAGCACCAATGTCTTGTGTCACAGGAGCACCTCATATTGCTAGTGTCTCTTTTAATAATAACTTATAATAATTATGCCATTTCACTAAATGTCTGGGGCTTGTGATTACTAATCATATGATGGAGTAGTACGTTGGGGTCCAAATGAAGATCATGAGGAATATAATGACACAAGAGATAAAAAGGTAATCTAGGTTCTTTACTTTAAACTAATTTATTAATTTCTCTGGAAAGGTGTCAACTGTTCATAACAGAGAATAGTTAAAGATTTTCTGAACTGCTTAATGCAAGACCCCATGTATTATTGGTTCTGAAGGCCATACCTTGCTGCTATCTCTTGCTATGGTATTCTTTAGAAAAAACACTGGAAATGTGTAAAGGTGCAATATTGTTACACTGCCAAATTGTATACATTGTATAATTTACCTATTTTTCCTGTTCAACTCAATAAAATCACTCAGTTGTAGAGTGTATGGAATCCATTAATTAGCTTCCTATATTTAGATTTCACTGTTTTAATTTATTATTTTTTGTGTTATGTTTTTCCTGTCTAGAAAGTGTTGACATTTTGAATTTGTGGAATAAGTATACTATTTGAAAATATATAAAAAATAACATACACAAGCAATACATTGTCAATGTCATTTTTTTTTTTTTTTTTTTATAGCCATCTATGCTTTTGTACCAGTTTTCCAAGTTGTTGCTTTTGTTTGATTTTGCCCATTTTATTTGCAGCTTTTGTTAATTCATTCACAGGTTTCAAAAGCCACCCGGCTGTTTTCCTCGTTTGACAGCTTGTAGGTTGCAGCATTATAAATACATGAAAAAAACTGTCAGCACAGCATCTCAGAAAATCTGCAAAGCAAGAAGCTACAAACGTGAATCACTATGCAACCTTGTCATGACTTAGGTGTATTTTTACAATGAGTTTAAGCTATGTTTGATAACTGAGTTATTAGATCTGAATTTAGGCCAGTTATTTGTATGAAATTATGTAAACCATCACTATGATGAAGGGCCTGTTTTGATGACAGAACTGCTTCTGTCCCCACATAAGTTTATGAAAATGAAAAGGTAGCTTGAAGCAGGTCCAATTCAGGTCAGAAAGAGGTCAACTGCAGGTTGTATATCAATGAATTATAAATATCTCAGAAATGTCTCAAACTCATGTAAAAAACAAGCTGCATTTACCCATGGAGGCACGCCCAAAGTCCGTGAACATAGGCCCTTATACTGGACATTTCTTTAATAATGCTGGTGTTGTGATAGGTTGTATTGGCAGTTCCACTGATTTACAGTTTAAAGAAAATCAATATTTCAAAAAGAAAACACATTCACATGCAAACAAAGTGGCTTCTAACAGTCACTAAATGTTAAATATAACATAAAGATCATGAAAGCTGCCTACTCTCTTTGACACTTGATAATGTACAGTATCACATATAATGATTTCTTAAAAACAAACAAAAATCTATTTTTTTTCTTTATATCTACTAAAAGCAGGACTAACTCATACTCTATTTACTCACCATCTGAAAATAAGAGTGTTTGGAGGTCTACGGCCAGAGATCGATCATCTTGTAAGGCCATAGCAACCATCTGCTTCAGTTCCATCACAGTATATGACATTTCTTTTGCCTCTTCATTTTTACCATTTTCAACTTTGTTAGATGTGATAGTAGGTGTCTCATCAATTTTATTTTTAGATTCAGAGCTGGCACTTTGAAAGACCACAGCATAACGCACCACAATACTATCAGATCTGCAGCACGAAAAAGCAAATATATTGAGTATATTGAGTTTGCCGTACATTGAATTGTCCTTATCTTACTTTTCCAAATGTGCTATTGTAGCTGGAAAAACTCTAAGTAAACTAAAATGCAGACACTATGTAGTTTGAAAAGGAAATATGGTCAATGTAATCTTGTATTATTCCAGAAAGAATAAAATGGCTGTAATTTGTATCAGCTATTCAATGTAAGATGCGGTTTTCTGGTTATGTTATTAAATCTAGGATACTTTTTCAGCTAGTAGAGGTCATCTGGGTACACAAAATTTGTTTATGTAAGAAAATTGTGGAACAAATAAATCTATATAATTTGGTAATACATACCATCTTTTGCAGCATTACAGAGTTGTAAAAGTATGATTTGTTTCTGTTTTACCCCAAGAAGAAGAAAGCTAGACACTTTCAGTTTCATTTAAAAAAAAAAGTTCTCATTTTTAAAAACGTTCTGCGTTATTCTTAATTGGTAACTTTAAAGAAACTCTCTCAATTAAACAAATTTGCTTAAAAAAAAACAAAGAACTTGAACAGAAGCAAGTAAGTATGTATTTCTCTTGCTAGAGCATGTCTCTTTTGTGTCCTTCTGTGCTTAGTGGTTCCTTCTGATGACCCTCATGTAACCACAATAGTGATGTAAGAGGTCAGAGGAAATACCAGAGGATACAGAAGAATGACACTCCTGGAAATGTCAATTTTAAAAGAAACGCCAGGCAGGGATTTTTGGCATCAGAGCAGTGTTTAGCTGTGTGGGCAGCAAGAGAGGTAAGTATTCCCTTGCTTCTTTGCAGGTACTTCTTTTTTTTTAAAAACGTTTTTTTAAGCGGCAGAGTCGCTTTAAGGGCAATAAGCAAAGCGACCAAACAAAATCCAATACATAAAGGTCTAACTTTATCAGAGTGCATTCTGACTGATTGCTGCAGTTACTGCATTTAATAAAACAATATATATATATATATATTTTTTAAATAATTGCATTCTACTAAAGTTCATACAAAACAGTCCTATAGTTACATAGTGGATCAAAGAAATAGTTTTAAAAAAATATATGTTTTTACTAATATTTAAAGCTGAACTCCAGGAAATCTGCTAAAAATACAAATCAGTTACTACATTTGGAATTTGCTTTATCTGCTAACTGACTTGTTATTCTGTGCAGCCACTTATATGATCAAGACACCAATGCCAAAAAAAGCATCACAGCTTGTTACAGAATACTAGTCAAAATACACCCCAGCTTGCTGACTACAGCACACACCTCTTTCAATGCCTTTCAGCACATGTGCACTGCAGCAGAGCCTAATTGGTTATTACCTCTCCCCCTGCCAGTCTGAGTCCTGCTCTGCAGAGGGTGACAGGTGATCGATACCAAGATTCAAGTACTTACTGTAGCAGCATGTAATAATATATATTAGGTCAATATTTTAAGGGGAACAAAACTGCATTTCTCATATATTCCTGGAGTTCAGGTTTAAGAATTCCATTTGAAAGTAAAGATAGAACTTAAATTACCCATCTTTTTTCTTCTTCTGTCTTGATTTTGCAGCATGAATAAAAACAAAAAGCAAGAAAAAAAAAGCAACCTTAATCATATGTAATAGCTCGCTGATTTAATTGCTATGCTTACATTTTGCATTATACTGTCAGCTATCAATGCCTTGCTTAACACATTATTAAAATCAAAGCTCTGCATTTTCTTCATTGTTTATGGGATGCTGATTGGATCTAACGTATCTTTTTCACGATTGTGGCTTTCGCAACAGACTGAAGAAACAAATGCAACTAAAATTTTCACAATTTTAAATCGAGGGACTGTATTTATAAAGCTGAGGGGAGGTCAAATCATTTCTCTTTGTCTGACTATTGAAATGCTTTTTTGGACTATTTGGAGAATTATGAAATGGAAACCAGTCGGGTTATATTATTAACCGCTTCAATACAGGGCACTTTTACCCCCTTCTTGCCCAGACCAACTTTCAGCATTGTCACAATTTGAAGGATAATTGCGCGGCTATGCAACACTGTACCCAAATAAAATTTGTATCATTTTTGTCATACAAATAGAGCTTTATGTTGGTGGTATTTAATTACAATTGGGTTTTTTATTTTTTGTTATCAAAAACAAAAATGTTGTAAATAAGTATTTTTCTCCTTCACTCATGTGCGCTGATGAGGCTGCACTGAAGGGCTTCACTGATGAGGCGACACTCATGGGCACTGATGAGGTGGCACTAATAAAGAGGCATGAAAATGCAGCACTGATGGGCACTGATAGGCATCACTGATATGCAGCATTCATGAGCACTAATAGGCGGCACTGATGGGTACTTATAGGTGGAACTGATGTTCACTAATAAGTAGCGCTTATGGGCAATGATAGGCGGCACTAATGGGCAGCACTGAAGCAGGCACTGATGGACACTGAAAAGCAGCACTGACTTGCATCACTCATGGACACAGATTTGCATCACTGATGGGCACACACTGGCATCACTGAAGGGCACTGTTGGCCTGCACTGATAATCAGGGCACTCATGATAAAGGCCCCAATTATCTTTACAGGTCTCCCCTGTGAGGAAATGCCCCTGAACAGCTCTCCTCTCCTTACACCCTGTCAGTGTGAGGCGGTGAGAGTCAATAACCGGCATTTCCTGGTTTACATTGGACACAGCTGATCACATAGGTAAAGAGCAGCATCATCAGCTCTTTACTGATATCAGGGTCACGCGATCACCACGCTGTGCACCCCCACAGGTGCGCAAGCATGGTGAGACTGGGGCGACGTCATAAGACAGAGCATCCTGCCCACCGTCATTTGTCTATATGGCAAGTGGGAGGTAAAGTCACATAGACTGCTTACTTAGCAAAATAATGTTCACAGGGCTTAGTTAATAAAATCAAGCTATTTTTTACTTTAGGCAACTAATCAAATCCTAGGAAACATCCTGTTTTTATTTTATATTGCACTTGCACATCATTGTGTATTTAAAGTAAACCCACAATTATTTTATATACATTAATTCATATTACACTTTTCTAAGTTAGGCTCGGTTTCCACTAGTGCGACTTGCGGTGCGACTTGACACATGTCAAGTCGCACAGCAAGTCAAAAGCCATTGTTTTCAATGGGGCCCGTTTCCACTGCCGCGGCTTCAGTTGCGGCGACTTCAAAAGTAGATCGTGCACTACTTTTGAGCCGCCTTCAGTGCGACTTCCCTCTATATATGAGGGACAAGACTCACTGAAGCCGCAGTTTACTTTCTCTACGAAGTCGTGCTAGAAGTAGCACGACTTTGTAGCCGCACTAGTGCAAACCGAGCCTTACCATTACTTTGGTTACGTGAAAAGCCCCTACTTGTTTAGTAAATTGGCCTCATTTAATAGAATAATCAGCAAATACAGGCTGAGCTAAGTGGCAAAATGAACAATGCTTTAAAAAAAATGCTCATCTAATGCCTATTTATTTAAATCAAGTTTTTCTTTAAACTTTAAAGAAAGAAAAATACATGGTTCCACCTCAAAATAAACATTTGGACCCCTTTACCAGTTCAGAAGAAGCCCCCCAGTAGCTATTGGGCTCATATACTATAGGAGTTAAGACTTTTAACTCACTAAATTGTGTGAATATTCACTTTAATTTACCAGGTTTTTGAAAAACGAAATCCTGCTAACTTTGAATATTAAAGAGGAGCTCCAGTCTCCTGTGTAAAAATGAAAAGTCAGCAGCTACAAAAACTGTAGCTGCTGACTTTTAATAAACGGCCAGGAGAAGGGGAGGAGGTCTTAAAGCGGAACTTCTCTTTTTGAGTGGAGCTCCGCATTAAGATGAAGTCCATAAATACAGAATTGCTTTCCACATGATTTGATAATTGAAATGAATATTCACACAGTTCATTGTGTGAATATTCTCAACTCCTTTAGTTAATCAAACATTATGAATGAAAATATTTTCAATTTAGGCCTACACTGTTTCTATTTTTTTTTTACATATGTGCTGTACTTTATTAAATCTGAACAGGATTCATCCACATTGTCAACTGTGAAAATAATACTCTTTTCCAGTGTGCTGTGTGTCCAGAATTTCATTAATTAATATGTCATGAATAGGACATCACTGTATTATGGGATAGTTTTTTTTCCAGTCTCTTTGCATATGTATAGCACTGATTACTGTAGTAATGTCACTGGTACCCCCAAAAGTGTAAAAAATGTCAGTCAGGGATCCGATCTGTCTGCCACAATGTTGCAGTCCCACAAAAAAAATCGCAGATCGCCGCCATAACTCGTAAAAAAAAAAAACAATAAAGATGACATGAATCTTTCCCTTAGTTAGTAAATGCAATAACTTTTGTGCAAACCAATCAAAATACACTTATTGTGATTTTTTTCAACCAAAAATATGTAGCAGAAAACAAATTGGCTCAAAATGTTAAAAAATTTTGATTTTTACATTTTTTGGGGAATTTCATATAAAAAAATTTGAAAAATATTGTTATTTTTTCAAAAAGTTTCGCTCTTTTTTTGTTTATAGCGCAAAAGGTAAAAATTGAATAGGTGATCAAATAGCACCAAAAGAAAGCCCTGTTTGTTGGAAAAAAAGGACGTCAATTTCATTTGGGTACAGTGTCGCACGACCGCGCAATTGTCCGTTAAAGTCACGTAGTGCCGAATCGCAAAATAGGCTCTGGTCTTTGAGCAGCCAAATCCTCCGGGGCTTAAGTGGTTAAAATACCTCTAATAAAGTGTTACAATTCAGAGGTCAACCAACTCATGTATTTTCTTTTATTGCATCTATAGGGGCTTCCCTACAGTAATGGTCATGGGCATCAACAAATACAAGATTCAATAGTAAAGCTACCATATGAATACATAAAACAGTACACAGAGACTACGGTTGAGCGAACCCGGATTGTATTGTTCGGGATCGTACCGGACTTTTGGGTATTCGGTACCCGGACACGGACCCGAACATTTCACTGTATGTTCGGGATACAGTCCGTTGTTCGGTAATGTTATTTCATGTTTTGGTGCGGTTTTAATGGTGCGGTTTCAACAGCTGCAAGGCAGCCAATCAGCAAGCGTTTAACTAGTGTGCCCTTAGAAGCCTTCACAGCCATGCCTACTAGTGGCTGTGATTGGCCAGTGCAGCATGTGACCCAGCCTCTATATAAGCTGGAATCACATAGCGCCTCGCGTCACTCTGCTCTAACTATACTAGGAACAGGTTCCTGATGCTGCTAAGGGAGAGATAGGAGATTATTGTAGTGGCAGGCTGGAGATTGCTTTCAGGGAAAGAATAGGAAGAATCTTCTTTAATCAGACAGCGATATACATTGATTTTATTGTGTGGGGGTGCAGTGCACAATCTTTTTGCCCTGACCTGAGCCCAGTAAGGAGGAGGGAGAAAAAAAACTTTTATCAGTCTGTAAGGTGGGCGGCGTGCGGCGTGCAGCGGCCATGTAATGCAAAATCAGTGCATATGTGTCTGCTTAATCTGGATTTAAAAAAGAAAAAAACTTTTTTCCTTCATATTTTACTTTGACATACAGTGTTTAGACACTGCTTTTCTAATCTGCTCTTCAAAAAGCACCAATGTAAGGGAAAAATAATTATTTTTCGGTTTTTAGGGAAAAAAATTTATTTTCAGTTTTTCATTCAAATGGGTTTTTTTTTCCAAAATATCTTTATTAAGAAGTGTAATACAGTAACAAGTGTAAGCAAAATCAAACAAAGTATCCATCTAGCTAAGGAGTGAACACATGATGTCACAACTTGTTGGAGTTCATGAGTGGATAAACATAGCAACAAGGAATAACAATAACAACAATTCTATGTTAAAACTTTAGAGGGTTGAACTTGAAATGTGTTATGATGACAGTTTATGATAAGGAGCAATTATTCGGGTATGATCTATGAGACACCATCGGGGTACAGGGAGATTCCCAACACCCCAAGGTCTCATAGTGATGGATACGAAGTATCAATGAATCTAACATAGTCTATTTGGAGGGGATAGTTTAAGTCTGCTGTATAGTGTATTCCTCCGAGGCAAATGTTTTTTTTATTCAATAGCGGAATAGAACAACAACCGTATCCAACCTATTAGGCATGTGGCGTGTAGCGGCCATGTAATGCAAGCTCAATGCATATGTGTCTGCTTAATCTGGATTTAAAAAAGAAAAAAAACTTTTTCCTTCATATTTTACTTTGACATACAGTGTTTAGACATTGCTTTTCTAATCTGCTCTTCAAAAAGCACCAATATAAGGGAAACATAATTATTTTTCAGTTTTTAGGGAAAAAAAATATTTTTCAGTTTTTCATTCAAATGGGTTTTTTTTTATTCAATAGCAGAAAAAAACAACAGTGTTCAACCTGTTAGGCATGCGGCATGTAGCAGCCATGTAATGCAAGCTCAGTGCATATGTGTCTGCTTAATCTGGATTTAAAAGAAAAAAAAACTTTTTTCCTTCATATTTTACTGTGACTTACAGCGTTTATATACTGCAGTTCTAATCTGCTATTCAACAAGCACCAATTAAGGGGACAATTATTTTTCAGTTTTTCATTCATACTTTACTGTGACACTGTCATGCAGCGTTTAGACACTGCTGTTCAAATCTGCTCTTCAAAAATCACCAATTAAAGGGAAAAATAAAAATGTTTCATTCATACGTTACAGTGAGATACATCCATTGGATTCTGCTGTTGTTTTCCGCTTTGCAATAAAAACCCATTTAGGGTAAAAAATTTTAATTGCAGCGTAGTCTGTATATGTTACAGTGAGATACACCCATTGGATACTGCTGTTCTATTCCGCTTTGCAATAAAAACCCATTTAGGGGAAAAAAATTTAAATGCGGGCTAGTCTGCATATGTTACAGTGAGATACACCCATTGGATACTGTTGTTCTATTCCGCTTATCAATAAAAACCCATTTAGGGGAAAAAAAAAATTGCGGCCTAGTCTGCATATGTTACAGTGAGATACACCCATTGGATACTGTTATTGTATTCTGCTTATCAATAAAAACCCATTTAGGGGAAATAAATGTAATTGCGGGCTAGTCTGCATATGTTACAGTGAGATACACCCATTGGATACTGTTGTTCTATTCCGCTTATCAATAAAAACCCATTTAGGGGAAAAAAATTAAATTGTGGCCTAGTCTGCATATGTTACAGTGAGATACACCCATTGGATACTGTTTTTCTATTCCGCTTATCAATAAATAAGTCAATAAGTCAATCAATAAGTCTGGCCAGCATGTGCAAGGTGGAGTTCCACCTTGTGAGCACGTCACATATGAGTCGGTGAGCGGGAAGGCCGAAGTTACGCTGCAGCAGCAGGGTGAGAATGCCGAAAGTGCACACAGATGGTCCGCACTTTCTGCAGCAGCTCTGACATATCGGAGTAATTTTTAAGGAAGCTCTGTACCACAAAATTCAGCACATGCGCCAGGCAAGGGATGTGCATCAAACTGGCTATGCCCAGAGCTGCTACAAGATTTCGACCATTATCGCACACCACCAGAACAGGCTTGAGGCTCACTGGCACCAACCACTCATCGGTCTGCTGTTCCATGCTCCTCCACAACTCCTGCGTGGTGTGGGGTTTTTCCCCCATACAGGCAAGTTTTAAAACTGCCGGCTGTCGTTTACCCCTGGCTGTGCTGAAGTTGGTGGTGAAGGTGTTATGCTGACTGGATGAGGAGGTGGTAGAGGATGAGGAAGCGGAGTAGGAGGAATTAGGAACAGGAGGCAAACTGAAGCGCCCTGCAATCCTTGGTGCTGGAAGGACATGCGCCAAACTGCTATCCACCTCAGGCCCAGCCGCCACTGCATTTATCCAGTGTGCTGTTAGGGAGATATAACATCCCTGACCGTGCTTACTGGTCCATGTATCCGTAGTTAGGTGGACCTTGCCACAGATGGCGTTGCGCAGTGCACACCCACTTGGTTGTGCAGGGAAGGGATGGCTTGCCTGGAAAAGTAGTGGCGGCTGGGCACGACGTACTGTGGGACAGCCACCGCCATAAGGCTTTTAAAACTCTGTGTCTCCACCAGATGGAATGACAGCATTTCAAAGGCCAGGAATTTTGAAATGCTGGCATTCAGGGCCAGGGATCGCGGGTGGGTAGGGGGGTACTTCCTCTTCTGCTCCAGTGTTTGGGAGATAGAAATCTGAATGCTTCCAGGGGACATTGTGGAGATGGTTGTTGGTGACCCAGGTGGTGCTGTTGCTGGCAGATCCTCTGTTTGCGGGGTGGCAGGTACCACTGTCACTACAGAGGTGGATGAAGAGGCAGAGACTGCAGCAGCAGAAGAGGAAGCAGGAGGAGCCAGAGACCTTTCTTGGTTTTTGAGGTGTCTACTCCACTGCAGCTCGTGCTTTGCACTTAGATGCCTGGTCATGCAGGTTGTGCTCAGGTTGAGAAGGTTTATGCCTCGCTTCAGGCTCTGATTGCACAGTGTGCAAACCACTTGTGTCCTGTCATCATCACATATATAAGCAAATGTGATTAATTATACAGTCTATTGTATTGCAGATGCGATTCACGAATATTTATAATAAGGATATTATCTATTTATTTATTTATTTATTAATTTATTTTGGAAAAAAACAAGAGGTGATTTTAAATCACGTGACCGCGCCTAGGACTCTCAGTGCTGGTTAATAATAAATATTAAATGATAAAGGGAATTACCGTTGAGCTGCTAGTCCAAAAACAACTTGTGTTTCAGAATATTTGCAAAAAGAGGGGGACAGCGCTCAATAAATTATTCGTGAGAAATATATATACTGTATAGAAATTATCAAAGAAGTATAAAGTGCAATCCAATAAATATCAAATAAATAAATGCATCAATTCATATAACATATTTCAATAAAGTGACCGTGCTTTGTGTCAAAAAAGTCAATTTAAATAAAGTGACAATGCATAAATCCTTGATAAAAAAACATATAAATAATCTTTGTGCAAAAAAGCAGGTGCAAAGATAAGTGCTTGAAAGTGCTCAAATGTTCAAACAGAAATGTTTCTTTTGATCGTGATAAAAGGAGAAGAGAAGAAAATCAACCACCGGAGGTATAACTCACTTACCAGATGGCCCCTTGGGGTCTAGCATTGGTAAGTGGTGTGCTGTGTATAAAATCCAAACCGGATGGAATGCCGACCTCAGCTTATGTATGGCTTTTCCAGGAGCCTTCAGGCGGATCACATGTTGCACAGGGTCCTCCTTCTCTTTGGGCGTTTTTCTGGTGGTAGGTAGTTCTCATGAGGCAGAAATTAGCACTAACATCAAGGGTGTTGCTAGGATTGTGAAAGACCTGAGGTATAGGTTATTAGGCCAAGCACACCACTTACCAATGCTAGACCCCAAGGGGCCATCTGGTAAGTGAGTTATACCTCCGGTGGTGGATTTTCTTCTTTTCTCCTTTCATAACAATCGAAAGAAACATTCCTGTTTGAACATTTGAGCACTTTCAAGCACTTATCTTTGCACCTGCTTTTTTGCACAAAGATTATTTATATGTTTTTTATCAAGGATTTATGCATTGTCACTTTATTTAAATTGACTTTTTTGGCACAAAGCACGGTCACTTTATTGAAATATGTTATATGAATTGATGCATTTATTTATTTGATATTTATTGGATTACACTTTATACTTCTTTGATAATTTATATACAGTATATATATTTCTCACGAATAATTTATTGAGCGCTGTCCCCCTCTTTTTGCAAATATTAATTTATTTTGATTAAGTACACTCAGCCTGATGTCATAGATACACTTCTTATCCATAGATTTAATAGACAACAGATGCGATTGAGGCACAATTTTTTGATTTAAACCTGAATCCAATACTAGTTACCTGACCCTAAATATAGATAGAGCTAAGGAGGAGTTAACATCTAGGAGTGCAGTACAATTTCTATGCATTATTGGCCAATATTTCTGTTAAGGTGACAGTTCGGTACTAGAGGCACCTGGATTTATAACTTTTTACTGTGGTAGTGCGAGGATCACCACAATTTATTACTTTAACTGTAAGTAGCTGTAAAATCATAGAATACTCATGGCTAATCATAGATGCATGTATCCATAACCTTGGGAGCATCCCATAATGCCATAAATCACTGGCATTATAATCATGAAGATACTCATAAGACCTATAACTGGTCATAAGCTCTTGATTATCAAAAAGGCAGATGCATCATAAACCATAATATCCAGAATGTATTCTAAACTAATAACTATTAATAATGCAGCACCATAAACATTATGTCCTTGTGCAAATAAATCAAATTACATTGTAGGAAAACATTCTTTCAAAATTCAATTTCAGTGTTTCTCCATCACCCTTGAATGTGTATCCATTAAAATTCCATAAAGCCTCAATCACTCATCAAGTTTAGACATAAAAACCTGCACAGATCCAAAATCTTATTTCTAAATAGACTAAATATTATCTAATATATCACATATAATACACTAATTGTGATAGCTCTTAGCCAAAAATCACATCAAATTCCCATCTAACCGTGAACAGATTGGCTAGGCTAGGCGCAACTGGCCCCCATTGCTACAAACCCTTATTTGAAATTAAAAACTTCTATTGAACCAACAATAGTTAGGAGGAAAAGCAAAATAAAAGAGTTTCAGAATAAACTGCCTCTGGATTACTAACTGTAAATAGTATTCCACTGCTTTCATGAAATTTATATGGTAAGTTGATATAAAGCGATGCAACATCTGCAGTGGCTAGAAAAAAATCTTCACTACTAACAATATCTGCAAGCTCCTTCAACCCTTGTTTTGTTGTCCTTAAGATATGTCAATGTCAACACTATCAGAGGCTGAAGAAAATATTCAATGTGCTTTCCAGACCTTATTAACCACTTGCCGACTGCGCACAGTATATTTACTGCGGCAGTCGGCCCCGGCCAGGCAGAGTGACGTAGATCTACGTCACTCGCCTGTCACTCCTTCTAGAGCCAATAGCGGGCGAGCGCGCGCCCGCCGAGGCGCGCGCCTGCCTCGGCTCGTTCACGGAGGAGTGCGGGAGTGTGACTGGGGGACCCGATGTCCGCCGGTCACACTACGATCGCCGGTACAGCGGGAGAAAGACAGAGCGGCTTATGTAAACAAGCCGCCTGTCTGTTCTCCCTGTGTAAAAATGAAGATCAGACGGTTCTACTATGTAGAACCATTGATCTTTGTTTTTACACCAATAGCAATGTCCCACTACAGTTAGAAGCATGCCCCTAGGACACACTTAACCCCTCCCTGTCCAATACTGTTAACCCCTTCCCTGCCAGTGTCATTTTTGCAGTAACAGTGCATATATATAGCACTGATTACTGCAGTAATGTCACTGGTACCCCCAAAAGTGTCAAAAATGTCAGTCAAGGGTCCGATCTGTCCACCACAATGTCGCAGTACCGCAAAAAAAATCGCAGATCGCCGCCATTACTCGTTAAAAAAAAAACACCAAAAATGACAAAAATCTTTCCCTTTGTTAGTAAACGCGATAACTTTTGCGCAAACCAATCAAAATACGCTTTTTGCAATTTTTTTACCAAACATAGGTAGCGTAAAACAAATTGGCCGAAAATGTTAAAAAATTTAGATTTTTACATTTTTTTGGGGGGGGGGGGGGAATTTCATATAAAAAAAGTGAAAAATATTGTTATTTTTGCAAAAATTACTCTCTTTTTTTGTTTATAGCGCGTGATCAAAAAATCGCACAGGTGATCAAATACCACCAAAAGAAAGCTCTGTTTGTGGGAAAAAAAGGACGTGAAATTCGTTTAGGTACAGCGTCGCACGACCGCGCAATTGTCCGTTAAAGTCACGCAGTAAAAAATCGCAAAAAAACCCCTGGTCTTTTAGCAGGAAAATCCTCCGGTGGTAAAGTGGTTAATAAGGTATGGGTTTCCCTGGTGTTTTTTTTTGGTCCGTATGTACTTTAGGGAGATAATATACAATATGTATACTAGGAGTTGCTGGAATAAAATATTGTTTTCCTTATTACTGAGAATTCCCTTTTTATAACCTTCCACAACTAATTGGTTTAGCTCTCTTTTAAAAACCAAAGTGGGATCCTTCACCAAAAGCTTATAAGTGTCTGTGTCATTCAAATCAATCTACATCTCCTTCATCTAATTATCCTTATCCAACAGAACAATGGAGCCCCCTTTGTCAGCAGGTCTAACTATAATTTTTTATTTTCTCGCTAATAAGCTTTTCATACCTAAAAAGGATTTCCTATCCTCATAGGCTTTGTTTACCCAAAGGGACTCCACATCTTGAATAGCTAAATCATAAAATACAGTTTTATAAGAGCTCAAACCACTTGGAGAATTAAATAGTGACGCATTCCTCAAATTGGTATGTATGGACCTTGAGTTACTGGAATTTCTAAATATAGGGCTCTGCAAAGAATATTTATTTAAAGAGATTTGTCTTGTAAAATTTTGGTGTATCAATTAATGTTTGAAATTTATTGAGTTTTGCCTTAACCACTTCCCGCCCGCCCTATAGGCGATTGACGGGGGGGCGGGCAGAGCGGCGATCGGTGATGCGGCATGTCAATCTGACACACCGCATCTCCGACTGACATAGGCTCTTTACCATGTGACCAGCTGTGTCCAATCACAGCTGGTCACATAGTACACAGGAAGAGGCATTGATCGTCTTTCCTTAGTTGGTGCCACGAGTAGAGGAGGAGCCGATCTGCGGCTCTCCTGACAGGGGGGGGGGGAGAGGTCTGCACTGATATTCAGATCATTGATTACCAGTGCAGACCCTCGGGGAGGGGTGCCACTAGAACCACCAGGGATGCCCACCCATGACCCCAGGGATGCCCACCCATGAACCCAGGGATGCCCATCATGGCCACCAGGGATGTCAATCAGGGCTCAGGGAGCCCGCCAGTGCCCTCCTTATCAGTGCTGCCCGCCAGTGCCCTCCCCATCAGTGCTGCCCACCAGTGCCCATCATTGCCATCTATCAGTGCCACCCACCAGTGCCCATTATTGCCCACCAGTGCTGCCTATCAGTGCCCATTAGTGCCCATCAGTGCTGCCCATCAGTACCGATCAATGCTGCCTATCATTGCCCATCAGTGCCACCTATCAGTGCCCATCAGTGCTGCCTATTAGTGTCCATCAGTGCTGCCTATCAGTGCCCATCAGTGCCACCTATCAGTGCCCATCAATGCCACCTATCAGTGCCCCGCAGTGCAGCCTATCAGTGCCTACTAATGCTGCATATCAGTGCTACCTATCATTGCCACATATCAGTGCCCATCAGTGCTGCCTATCAGTGCTGCATATTAGTGCCACCCCATCAGTGCCTCCTCATCAGTGCCTGTCAGTGCAGCCTCATCAGTGCAGGAAAAAACGTATCTATTTACAAAATTGTATAACAAACAAAAAAACTTTTTTTTTTCAAACTTTTCTGTCTTTTTTTTATTTGTTTAACAAAAAAGAAAAAACCTTGCGGTGATCAAATACCACCAAAAGAAAGCTCTATTTGTGGGAAAAAAATGACATAAATTTGGTTTAGGTACCGCACAATTGTCATTCAAAATGCAACAGCGCTAAAAGCTGAAAATTGGCCTGGGCAGGAAGGGGGTGAAAGTGCCCTGTATTGAAGTGGTTAAAGAGCTTATTTTTGTTACCCTTGTCTATGGGTTTCCAGGTCTTTAGGGTTCAAGTTAACTGAACTCAAATTAAAAATACCTGTTCCATTCTTTACATTTTCCTTTTTTTGCTCCTATTGGTCCTTTTCCCCTTCTCTTTCCTCTCCTGTGTTTATACCCCTTTTCCTGGAGCCCTTTCCCCCTAAAAACAGTTACTAGGGGTCAGATGATAAAACATACCCTGGGTAGAGTTTTTACATCTGGAAAAACTTTGCCATTCTGCATTGTATCTCACCCCCTTTTCAAATCTAAATTGTGGTCAGAGTAATTTGATGTATTTGCACAAGAACTTATTGTCTATGGCACTGCAATTATTAATAGTTATGAGTTTTGGAGGTTTTGTATGCCAATGTTAATGTTAGCTGCCTACACACCAAAATATATTTCTAGTGCTGACGTTACATACCAAATGTATTGTTGGTATGCGACGAACATTAAGTGTAGTAAGCATAGAGAACATCAGGATAATGGCATTGCCTTCCTCTGTTGCAGGAACCATGAAATCAGTCAGATAGAGGACTAACTTTTTTTATCCCTAAATGTATTATCTACTATTTATAACCCACATGGGGCTGCACTACCAGCTTACCCTTATGAATCTTTGGGACACTGAATCTTCAACTTTTGGGTGTTACAGCTACAGTAGAGCCTCTTTGGGTCTTCCAGTTTTGGACTTAACCGGTTGCCGACCGCCGCACGACTATATACTGCGGCGGTCAGCCCCGGCCAGGCAGAGTGACGTATCGGTACGTCACTCGCCTGTCACTGACTTGCGAGCCTATAGCGGGCGGGCGCGCGCCCGCCGAGGCGCGCGCCCGCCGCGGCTCGTTCACAGGCAAGTCAGTGCGTGTGACCGGCGGACTCGATGTCCGCCAGTCACACTGCGATCGCTCCTGTGAAGGGAGAAAGACAGAGCAGCTTGTGTAAACAAGCTGCCTGTCAGTTCTCCCTGTGTAAAAGTAAAGATCTGACCGTTCTACTATGTAGAACGGTTGATCTTTGCTTTTACACCAATAGCAATGTCCCTACACAGTAGAAAGCACGCCCCTAGGACACACTTAACCCCTCCCTGTCCAATAAAGTTAACCCCTTCCCTGCCAGTGTCATTTTTGCAGTAACAGTGCATATGTATAGCACTGATTACTGCAGTAATGTCACTGGTAACCCCAAAAGTGTCAAAAATGTCAGTCAAGGGTCCGATCTGTCCGCCGCAATGTCGCAGTACCGAAAAAAAAATCGCAGATCGCCGCCATTACGCGTTAAAAAAAAAAACACCAAAAATGACAAAAATCTTTCTCTTTGTTAGTAAACGCGATAACTTTTGCGCAAACCAATCAAAATACGCTTTTTGCGATTCTTTTTACCAAACATAGGTAGCATAAAACAAATTGGCCGAAAAATGTTAAAAAATTTTGATTTTTACTTTTTTTTTTGGGGAATTTCATATAAAAAAATGTGAAAAATATTGTTATTTTTGCAAAATTTACGCTCTTTTTTTGTTTATAGCGCGTGATCAAAAAATCGCACAGGTGATCAAATACCACCAAAAGAAAGCTCTGTTTGTGGGAAAAAAAGGACGTCAAATTCGTTTAGGTACAGCGTCGCACGACCGCGCAATTGTCCGTTAAAGTCACGCAGTAAAAAATCGCAAAAAAACCCCTGGTCCTTTAGCAGCCAAATCCTCCGGGGCTTAAGTGGTTAATTATATTTTGATTACAAATGCATTCTGTCATTTTCTTCATACAGGGAACATCTGGATATTTGATAAGTATCCTGGTATTCTCCATGCTCACTATACCTGATTTCAGTTGCATAACAACAATTAATTTTAAATGGGCTTAGTTTGGAATACATTTGTGTGTCCAGGGCAGGTTATACAGTAAATGTATGTTGTAAACACATGTACATTTAAACACAGGAGATCTTGGAAATATACATAAAGCTTCTTTATAGTTCCACATTTCTGTTTAGATAAAAAAATACAGGAGGCTTGTGAAAAGTAAGACATTATTCTATTTAAAGTATTCCTTTAAAAAAAAAAAAAAAAGGGTATAAAAATCCATGGCTGATTTTGCAAAGTTAATATAAAGTATACAGTAAACTTATTTTTAAAGCAAAATTGGATTTATTCAGTAGAATGAAAGCAGGGTAAGATCAACATATTGGTCCCGCAAAAAAAGTAAAAGCATGAGATGAAAAAAAATCTAAGCTTTCTGTGTACTTATTGAAACATGATTTCTATAACACTATTATACAATTACTATTGCTGTGACGTACAGATCTTATGTCAAATAGATATGCAAATGCGAGTGAAGTATTCAATACACACATAGAGTCTTCCTTTGCTTTCTTTGTCGTGTAAACAGAACATGTTGAATACATATTGATTATAAATTACGTTTCTGCCTCTAAGCAGAAATGTATCTACAAATGACCTTAACATTTATATAAACCTTAGTTGATGGAGAATAAAATACTTCCATTTCTAAACTGCTTTGCTTGATGGAAGAGAATGCCTTGTTCAGTTACATTCTATAGAACATTTTGCATTTGGCTTATGTATTTTTCAACATTCAAAACATGTTTACAGGGACATATTTAACCACTTGCTGTCCAGGACAATTTTTTAATTTTTTTCCCACTCATGTTAAAATTAGCATTTTTTTTGCTAGAAAATCAATTAAAATGCTCAAAGCTATATATTGTTTGAAAGCCGAGGTCCTGTAGAACAAAATAGGGGCTATTACAATTTTTTTTATGTCACACGATGTTTGCACAGCCATTTAGCAAACACAATTTTAACACGCACAAATACAATCACAATACCCATTTTTTTTTGCAAACTATAAAAGTTGTGTTAAGTAAATAAATTTCAAACATGTCAAAAGTAAAAATTGTGTGCACCCGAGAAACATCGAAAAACTATGGTGTCTAAAACTATTTCATAGGCAACACTTTAAAACTAGGGATGATCGAACTTTTCAAAAGTTCGGTTCGGCCAGAACATCCAAACTTCCCGAAAGTTCGGCCCGGATTTCAGAACCCCATTGAAATCAATGAGGCCCGAACTTTGGTAATCAAAAAACACCATTTTGAAGCCCTAAAACCCAATAAATGCCCCTAAAAAGTGCCCAGGGTTCTGGGTAATACCCCAGGGACTATTAATCACACAAAAAAAGTTTTTAAAAAATGTCATTTTTGATAGAGAGCCAATTATTGAAAAAAAAATGTCTTTGGATTTAGTATCTGGGGGGTCTAAAAGGTGTACCTGTGAAGTTTCAGCTCTGTAGCATGTCCAGAACCATGAAAAAAAAAAGATTGTTTGTATTAGGACACTTATAGAACAGGTTATTGGCTTCTCTCTTTTCACACCTTGCCGGTTTAGTAGCAAGGGTTTTTTTGGGCATTTTTTGGGGTCTTTTGAGGCAGGCAAAACATCTGAATTTGTGTATACGGGTATATATACACACATACTTATATGTATATATACACCTAGACATATATAGGTGTGATAGTAGCAGAAATATATGCTTGCGCTAATGAGCAAAGAACCCAAAAAAACGCTAGCGTCAAAAAAAAAAAACGCCCATGTGTGTTGTTGCAGGCATTTTTTGGGGGTTTTTGGAGGCAGGCAAAACATCTGAACTTGTGTATAGTGGTATATATACACACATACTTATATGTATTTTACACTTAGACATATATAGGTGTTATAGGAGCGGAGCCATATTAGTGTAAATGATTTCATTAGCGCAAGCATATATTTCTGCTACTATCACACCTATATATGTCTAGGTGTGTATATATACATATACATATAAGTATGTGTGTATATATACCCGTATACACAAGTTCAGATGTTTTGCCTGCCTCCAAAAACCCCAAAAAATGCCTGCAACAACACACCTGGGCGTTTTTTTTTGGCGCTAGCGTTTTTTTGGGCATTTTTTTGGGTTCTTTGGAGGCAGGCAAAACATCTGAACTTGTGTATACAGGTATATATACACACATACTTATATGTATATATACACCTAGACATATATAGGTGTGATAGTAGCAGAAATATATGCTTGCGCTAATGAAATCATTTACACTAATATGGCTCCGCTCCTATAACACCTATATATGTCTAAGTGTAAAATACATATAAGTATGTGTGTATATATATATACCCCTATACACAAGTTCAGATGTTTTGCCTGCCTCCAAAAACCCCCAAAAAATGCCTGCAACAACACACCTGGGCGGTTTTTTTTACGCTAGCGTTTTTTGGGCATTTTTTGGGTTCTTTGGAGGCAGGCAAAACATCTGAACTTGTGTATAGTGGTATATATACACACATACTTATATGTATTTTACACATACACATATATAGGTGTGATAGGAGCGTAACTATATTGGTGTTAATTATTTCATTAGCGCAAGTAGTTTTTTCCGCTCCTTTCACACCTATATATGTGCAGGTGTATATATACATACATGGGTGTGTATATATACCCCCTATACACATGTTCAGATGTCATGCCTGACTCCAAACATGTGCTCAAAAAATCCCTATAGAAGCCTGCAGCCAAAAATCAAGCTGACAGGGGCGAAGCCATATTACTGCAGCGAAAGTGACTTCAGAGAAACTAGCTTTTCTCTATAGCGGTCACCCTGATATGGAAGGGTTTGGTCACCCTGCCATAGCAGTCAGTGTCAGTTCACCCTACACTACATTACGGTCACCCTGATATGGAAGGGTTTGGTCACCCTGCCATAGCAGTCAGTTAATCCTACACTACATTACGGTCACCCTGACACTTCACACTTTCCCTACAGAAACTAAATTTTAGCATCTAACTAAAGTGTAAAAGAGCACCCTAACTACACTAGATATCCCTTTCCTCACACTAATAAATGCTAAATGACACTTTTAAAGTAAAATTAACAGAACTGCTTCCACTGTCTTCCATGTCCCTGTATAACAATGCTAGGAATTTGGCGGGGGCTATCTTATATACTGGGGGTCGTATTCACTAATGATTGGACTATGGACCCCCTAGTCACTCCAATCACATTCCTAGCATTCTCCTGCCCCCTCAATTGGCTTTTGCTAATGGTTCTGGTCCAATCACAGGCTTTTAAAGCCCATTTCCTGGCCCATTGCATTTTGGTCGGTTCTGTTTGCCGAATTCCGAACTTTTTCACCAAAAAGTTCTAAATTCGGCCGAACCTCGAACAGTCAATGTTCGGGTCGAACCGATGGTCGACCCGAACCGTTCGATCATCCCTATTTAAAACCCTTTATCATGTTATCAGTGTAGAGCTAGACATGAATGATACTACTAGCATTATTGCTCTTACTCTAACATTCGCAGTGATACCTCACATGTGTGGTGCAATCGCTGTGTACATAAGCTTGCAGGACCTATGCCACATTTGAATTCACACAGGGAGAAGAGGTTTCTTTTAACCACTTGCCGACCACCGCACGACTATTTACGGCGGCGGTCAGCCCCTCACAGGCAAAGCGACGGAGGTCTACGTCGCTAGCCTGTGAGGCTCTAGGGAGCGAGCGCGCTCCGCCGGAGGTGCGCTCCCGATCCCGCTCGGTCACGGACCCCCCCCGCGCATGTGCCCGGCGGACCCGATGTCCGCCGGGCACTCGCGATCGTCCGTTACAGCGGGAGAAAGGCAAGCGCCTAATGTAAACAAAGCCGCCTGTCATTCTTCCCTGTGTAAGAATGGAGATCATACGGTTCTTCTATGTAGGACCGTTGATCTCTGTTCTTACACATCCAATCACAGTAAGAAACGCGCCCCTAGGGACATACTTAACCCCTCCCTCTCAAAAAAAGTTAACCCCTTCACTGCCAGTGCCATTTTTACAGTAACAGTGCATATGTATAGCACTGATTACTGTAGTAATGTCACTGGTAACCCAATCAAATGGTAACCCAATTTTGTGCAAACCAATCAAAATACGCTTTTTGCTATTTTTTTTACCAAACATATGTAGCATAAAACAAATTGGCCTAAAATGTTAAAAAATTTAGATTTTTACATTTTTTTGGGGGGAATTTCATATAAAAAAATGTGAAAAATATTGTTATTTTTGCAAAATTGACGCTCTTTTTTTGTTTATAGCGCATGATCAAAAAATCGCACAAGTGATCAAATACCACCAAAAGAAAGCTCTGTTTGTGGGAAAAAAAGGACGTCAAATTAATTTAGGTATAGCATTGCACGACCGCGCAATTGTCCGTTAAAGTCACGCAGTGCCGAATCGCAAAATAGGCCCTGGTCAGGAAGGGGGTAAAATCTTCCGGGGCTTAACCACTTAAGCCCCAGCCCTATTTCGGACACTTTTTGTTTACAAGTTAAAACCAGTATTTTTTCCTAGAAAACTACTTAGAACCCCCAAACAATATATATATATTTTTTAGCAAAGACTCTGGAGAATAAAATGTCGGTCATTGCAAAATTTTTTGTAACGCGGTATTTGCGCAGCGGTCTTTAAAACGCCATTTTTTTGGAAAAAATTTGAAAAATCACATTTCACTGCATTTAAAAAATACTAAACAGTAAAGTTAGCCCAATTTTTTTGTATATTGTGAAAGATGATGTCACGCTGAGTAAATAAATACCCAACATGTTATGGTTTAAAATTGCGCCCCCCCGTGGGATGGCGACAAACTACGGTCAATAGAGATCTCATTCGGCGATGCTTTAAATTTATTTAACGGGTATCCAGTTTAGAGTTAGAGTGTACCTCTTTTTTTTAAATTATTGCCCACACTCTGGCGATCGCGGCGATACCTCACATGTGTGGTTTGAACAGCGATTTCATTCGCGGCTCGACTTGCGTATACGTTTTTTAATGTGCGCAAGCTAACGGTGATGGGGGCGGCTAAATTTTTTTTTCCTATTTATTTTTTCTTTTTTTTTAACTTTATTACAGGTTTTTTTCAAAAAATCTGATCACTTTTATTGCTGTCACAAGCAATGTAAACATCCCTTGTGACACCAATATGTAGTGACAGGTACACTTTATGGAGGGATCGAGGGTCTAAAAGACCCTAGACCCCTCCACTACACTTCCATGTATGCAAAACGCCGAAAACGCCTTTTGCAGCACAGTAACCCGGAAGTGACGTCATGGACGCCGCCTCCGGGTTACGTCATCGGAGACCCTATCAATGCCATTTCCAGCATTCATCGGGACTCCATCCAGCCGGCGGACGTGCCAGCTGGGTGCTCGGGGCTCCCGGTGGGACAGGAGCCCAGAGCAAAGCCACGGAAGGCGGCGGGAGGGGGGGACGTCCCCTCCTGCTCACCCGAGTAACGATAGAGCGGCTCCCGATCCGCATCGGTCGTTACCGACGGAAAGCCGACCGTCAGCTTTAAACCACGGTACCGGGTCTAGCTAGAGGCATCATCCCGGTATAACCCCGCAAAGTCTGCCGACGTACGGGTACGTCAGTATGCGGTAAGTGGTTAAGTGGTTAAAGTTGATTTAAACTATTTTTATTTATTTTATTAAAATTGATGATTTTCACTTTTTACATTTTTTTTTCATTTAACTTTACTGCTATCACAGGGGGGCTAACTGACCCCTATGTGATAGCTTTGGGCCATGACAGGTCCATATTAGACCCCTAATGTCTCCACTGCCATCCAAAGCAGTTAACCCTGCACAGGTTGTGCATGATTAGCTGATTCCCTGGTTATAACAGACAGCTCTAATACTGAAAATGAATAAATCATCACTTCCAACTCCTCTTTGTTCACTAATACTAGACTGCAGATTGCTGGTCGGAAAAAAAAAACAATTCCAGAAGATGGATATATATATGGTGCTGCGGGCAGCGATGCTCCGGTCCTCGTCCCCGACCGTGAGCGCCGCTCCCCCGCATATAATGTGGATGCGGTCCGCGCGGCGGGACGACCCCGCCCGTGGACTCTACTCACCCTCCGGCCGGCTTCCGTCCTGGCTTCCTCCCGGCACGCGCGGCCCCGCTCCCTAGGGCGTGCTAGCGCCGCTGCTCTGAAATTTAAAGGGCCAGTGCACCACTAATTGGTGCCTGACCCAATCAGCCCAAAACGTATAAAAACCCACTTCCCCTTCCTGTCCTTGCCGGATCTTGTTGCCATTGTGCCTTGAGAAAGCGTTTGGTGTATTTCCCCTGCCTGTGTATCAGACCTTCTGCCGTTGCCCCTGACTACGAACCGTTGCCGCCTGCCTTGACCTTCTGCTTCGTCTGACCCTGCCTTTGCCTTGTCCTTCTGTACCACGCCTGAATCAGCTGTCCGTGAGGTTGAGCCGTTACCGGAGGATACGACCTGGTTGCTACCGCCGCAGCAAGTCCATTCCGCCTTGCGGCGGGCTCTGGTGAAAACCGGTAGTAACTTAGAACCGGTCCCCTGGTACGGTCCACGCCATTCCCTCACTGACACAGAGGATCCACCCCTAGTGTCTTCTTTGGCCGCTAGTCCGGACCCTGACAGTAGATCCGGCCATGGATCCCGCTGATGTGCCCCTGCCTAGTCTCTCTGACATCACTACCGTGGTTGCCCAGCAGTCCCAACGGATTGCGCAGCAAGGTCAACAGTTGGCACAGTTGACCGCCATGTTGCAGCAGCTTCTTCCAGCACGGCAGCAGCCGCCTCCACCGCCTGCTTCTGCTTCTGCTCCACCTCAGCAGCCGGTGGCCGCCGCCACCGCTAGAATCCGTTTGTCTCTTCCGGACAAGTTTGATGGGGATTCTAAGATGTGCCGGGGATTCTTGTCCCAATGTTCCCTGCACCTGGAGATGTTGGCCGACCAATTTCCTACGGAACGGTCTAAGGTGGCCTTCATGGCCAGTTTACTGTCTGGGAAGGCCTTGGCCTGGGCCACGCCGCTCTGGGACCGCAACGATCCTGCCACTGCCTCCGTCCAGTCCTTCGTTTCTGAAGTTCGCAGTGTCTTCGGGGAACCTGCCCATGCCTCGTCAGCGGAAACAGCCTTGCTAAACCTGGTCCAAGGAGATGCCACAGTAGGCGAATATGCTATACAGTTTCGCACTCTGGCCTCCGAACTATCCTGGAACAACGACGCCCTCTGCGCGACCTTTAAAAAAGGTTTATCCAGCCATATCAAGGATTCTCTGGCCGCACGAGAGATACCTGCCTCCCTGACGGAACTCATCCAGTTGGCTACTCGCATAGATATACGCTTCATTGAAAGACGTCAGGAACTTCGCCAGGAAAAGAATCCTGTTCGCAACAGGCGATATCCACGCCTGGCACCTCTCTTCCAGCAACCTTTGCAGCCGGTTACTGTGCCTTCCGCCGAGGAGGCCATGCAAGTGGATAGGGCTCGCCTGACCCAGCAAGAAAGGTCTCGCCGGAGGAACGAGAATTTATGCTTATACTGTGCGAGCTCCGAACACTTCTTAAAGGACTGTCCATTTCGTCCTCAGCGTCAGGTAAACGCTCGTACCTAGTGAACGTGGGAGAGGCGTCGCTGGGTGTAAATTCTTCCTCTCCACGCTTGATTGTTCCAGTACGGATTTCTTCTGCCGCTAAAGTCTCCTTCCCTGCGGAGGCCTTCTTGGACTCTGGTTCTGCAGGAAACTTCATTAAAGCCTCCTTCATCAACCGCTTTAGCATTCCTGTGATCCGTCTCGTTAAACCCTTCTTCATTACTGCAGTTAACGGAGAAAATCTGAACTGTACCGTGCGTTATCGCACAGAACCCGTGCTCATGACCATAGGGGTCCTCCACCAATAGATGATTGAATTTTTTGTTTTACCGAATTGCACTTCTGACGTCCTTCTTGGCTTGCCCTGGCTCCAGCGCCACTCTCCTACCCTTGACTGGACCTCTGGGGACATTAAATCATGGGGGCCTACCTGCCACACTCGTTGCCTCAAGTCGGTACCTACTAGACAAGTCTCCGTCTCCTCTCCATTGCCCGGCCTTCCTAAGGCCTATCAAGACTTTACTGACGTCTTTTGCAAAAAACAGGCGGAGGTCTTACCACCACATAGACCCTATGATTGTCCCATTGATTTGCTTCCCGGTACCACACCACCTCGTGGCAGGATTTACCCTCTCTCCATTCCTGAAACCAAGGCCATGTTGGAGTACGTTCAGGAGAACCTCAAGAAAGGTTTCATCAGGAAGTCTTCTTCTCCGGCCGGCGCAGGTTTTTTCTTTGTTGCCAAGAAGGATGGCTCACTACGCCCATGTATTGACTACCGCGGTCTTAACAAAATCATGGTAAAGAATCACTACCCTTTGCCTCTCATCTCAGAGCTCTTTGACCGTCTGCGCGGAGCAAAGGTCTTCACTAAGCTTGACCTCAGGGGCGCTTATAATCTCATCAGAATCCGTGAAGGAGATGAGTGGAAAACCACCTTTAATACCAGAGATGGCCACTTTGAATATATCGTCATGCCATTTGGGCTGTGCAATGCTCCTGCAGTCTTTCAAGACTTCGTCAACGAGATCTTCCGGGACATGTTGTATACCTGCGTAGTGGTCTATCTTGACGACATTCTAATCTTCTCCTCCACTCTGGAGGAACACCGTCGCCATGTTCGTCAAGTGCTACAGCGTCTCCGCGTTAACCATCTCTACGCCAAAATGGAAAAGTGTCTTTTTGAACGTAGCTGTCTTCCGTTTCTGGGATACCTAGTTTCTGGGCAGGGTCTTCAAATGGACCCCGACAAACTCTCAGCAGTCTTGGATTGGCCACGCCCCTCGGGACTTCGCTTTATTCAGCGCTTCCTTGGATTCTCCAATTACTACCGCCAGTTTGTTCCCCACTTCTCCACTATCGTGGCGCCTATCGTGGCACTAACCAAGAAAGAAGCGAATCCGAAATCCTGGCCTCCCCAAGCTGAGGAAGCCTTTACTCGCCTTAAGACCGCCTTCGCCTCCGCTCCAATCTTGAATAGGCCCGACCCTCTGAAGCCATTCTTCCTGGAGGTTGATGCCTCCTCTGTAGGAGCCGGAGCGGTCCTTCTTCAAAAGTCTCCTAAAGGAAAAAATGTCACCTGCGGCTTCTACTCAAAGACTTTCTCCCCTCCTGAAAAGAACTATGCCATTGGAGACCGGGAACTACTAGCCATTAAGTTGGCACTAGAAGAATGGAGACATCTCCTGGAAGGATCCCTTCATCCTATCACCATCTACACTGACCACAAAAATCTCTCGTACCTTCAGTCTGCCCAGCGCCTTAATCCGCGACAGGCCAGGTGGTCATTGTTCTTTGCCCGATTCACTTTCCAAATCCATTTTCGTCCTGCTGATAAGAACATTAGGGCAGATGCCCTATCACGCTCCACCGATGCCTCCGAAGATGAGACCGTTCCTCAACACATCATTCCTCCTGAGTGTCTAATTTCAACTGCCCCTGCTTCACTGGTACCAGTTCCTCCAGGGAAAACATTTGTTCCTCCACGTCTTCGCCTCCGGACTCTCAAATGGGGTCACTCCTCTCACCTGGCGGGTCACGCTGGAATTAAAAAGACGACTCAGCTAATTGCCAGACACTATTGGTGGCCCTCCTTTGAGAAAGATGTAACGGAGTTCGTTCGGGCGTGTACTGTCTGCGCACGTGATAAGACTCCCCGCCAGAAGCCTGCAGGCCTTCTCCTCCCTCTGCCAGTACCCGAACAGCCTTGGTCCCACATAGCAATGGACTTCGTCACTGACCTTCCCGTATCCCAGGGCAACACAGTCATATGGGTGGTTGTTGACAGGTTTTCCAAAATGGCACATTTTGTCCCGCTTCCTGGTCTCCCTTCTGCGCCACAGCTGGCGAAGCAATTCTTTTTGCACATTTTTCGTCTCCATGGTCTTCCAACACATATCGTCTCCGATAGAGGCGTTCAGTTTATCTCAAAGTTTTGGAGAGCTCTCTGCACCCAATTAAAAATCAAATTGAACTTTTCTTCCGCCTACCACCCTCAGTCCAATGGACAAGTGGAGAGGGTTAACCAGATCCTTGGTGACTAT
Source organism: Pelophylax lessonae (assembly GCF_965119305.1). Lineage (NCBI taxonomy): Eukaryota > Metazoa > Chordata > Amphibia > Anura > Ranidae > Pelophylax > Pelophylax lessonae. The sequence goes on from NC_138770.1 coordinate 352,392,638, forward strand.
CTGCGACACTTCGTCTCCTCCCGTCAGGATCATTGGGTCGACCTGTTGCCCTGGGCCGAATTTTCTTATAACTTTAGAGACTCTGAGTCATCCACCAAATCTCAGTTTTTTGTGGTGTACGGCCATCACCCGCTGCCCCTCCTCCCCATTCCCTCTTCTTCTGGAGTTCCTGCCGTTGATGATCTGACCCTGGACTTCTCCTCCATCTGGAAAGAGACTCAAAAGTCGCTCACCCTGGCTTCTTCTCGCATGAAGAGACATGCAGATAGGAAAAGAAGAATTCCTCCTGTCTTTGCCCCTGGGGACAGAGTGTGTCTCTCTGCCAAATACATCCGGTTTTGGGTCCCCAGCTACAAACTGGGTCCACGTTATCTTGGGCCTTTTAAAATCAAAAGCCAAATTAATGGTGTCTCTTACAAACTCCATCTTCCTTCCTCTCTACGTATTCCTAACTCCTTTCATGTATCCCTTCTCAAACCCCTCATTCTTAACCGATTCTCCTCCAAGGTCATCGTTCCTGCTCCTGTCTCTGGGTCCTCTGACATCTTCTCGGTGAAAGACATTCTCGCCTCCAAGGTCGTCAGAGGTAAAAAAATATTTTCTTGTTGACTGGGAGAATTGTGGTCCCGAAGAGAGGTCATGGGAGCCCGAGTCCAATATCCTCGACAAGGAGCTCATCCACAGGTTCCTGGGTTCCAAAAAGAGGGGGAGACCAAAGGGGGGGGTACTGTCACGCCGAGCTCTCCGGGTTCGGCAGCTTCCCCGGAGCACTCGAGGCATGCTGCGGGCAGCGGCGCTCCGGTCCTCGCCCCCGACCGCGAGCGCCGCTCCCCCGCATGTAATTTGGATGCGGTCCGCGCGGCGGGACATCCCCGCCCGCGGACTCTACTCACCCTCCGGCCGGCTTCCGTCCTGGCTTCCTCCCGGCGTGCGCGGCCCCGCTCCCTAGGGCGCGCGCGCGCCGCTGCTCTGCAATTTAAAGGGCCAGTGCACCACTAATTGGTGCCTGACCCAATCAGCCCAAAACGTATAAAAACCCACTTCCCCTTCCTGTCCTTACCGGATCTTGTTGCCATTGTGCCTTGAGAAAGCGTTTGGTGTATTTTCCCTGCCTGTGTATTAGACCTTCTGCCGTTGCCCCTGACTACGAACTGTTGCCGCCTGCCTTGACCTTCTGCTTCGTCTGACCCTGCCTTTGCCTTGTCCTTCTGTACCACGCCTGAATCAGCTGTCCGTGAGGTTGAGCCGTTACCGGAGGATAGGACCTGGTTGCCACCGCCGCAGCAGCGGGCTCTGGTGAAAACCTGTAGTAACTTAGAACCGGTCCCCTGGTACGGTCCACGCCATTCCCTCACTGACACAGAGGATCCACCCCTAGTGTCTTCTTTGGCCGCTAGTCCGGACCCTGACAATATATATATATATATATATATATATATATATATATATATATATATACAGTGCCTTGCGAAAGTATTTGGCCCCCTTGAACTTTTCGAACTTTTGCCACATTTCAGGTTTCAAACATAAAGATATGAAACTGTAATTTTTTGTGAAGAATCAACAACAAGTGGGATACAATCATGAAGTGGAATGAAATTTATTGGATATTTCAAACTTTTTTAACAAATAAAAAACTGAAAAGTTGGGCATGCAAAATTATTCAGCCCCTTTACTTTCAGTGCAGCACACTCTCTCCAGAAGTTCAGTGAGGATCTCTGAATGATCCAATGTTGACCTAAATGACTAATGATGATAAATAGAATCCACCTGTGTGTAATCAAGTCTCTGTATAAATGCACCTGCACTGTGATAGTCTCAGAGGTCAGTTTAAAGCCCAGAGAGCATCATGAAGAACAAGGAACACACTAGGCAGGTCCGAGATACTGTTGTGGAGAAGTATAAAGCTGGATTTGGATACAAAAAGATTTCCCAAGCTTTAAACATCCCAAGGAGCACTGTGCAAGCGATAATATCGAAATGGAAGGAGTATCAGACCACTGCAAATCTACGAAGACCTGGCCGTCCCTCTAAACTTTCAGCTCATACAAGGAGAAGACTGATCAGAGATGCAGCCAAGAGGCCCATGATCACTCTGGATGAACTGCAGAGATCTACAGCTTAGGTGGGAGACTCTGTCCATAGGACAACAATCAGTCATATACTGCACAAATCTGGCCTTCATGGAAGAGTGGCAAGAAGAAAGCCATTTCTTAACCGGTTGCCGACCGCCGCACGACTCAATACTGCGGCGGTCAGCCCCGGCCAGGCAGAGTGACGTATGGATACGTCACTCGCCTGTCACTGACTTGCGAGCCTATTGCGGGCGGGCGGGCGCGCGCCGAGGCGCGCGCCCACCGCGGCGCGCGCCCACCGCGGCTCATACACAGACAAGTCAGTGCGTGTGTCCGGCGGACTCGATGTCCGCCGGTCACACTACGATCGCTCCTGTGAAGGGAGAAAGGCGGAGCGGCTTATGTAAACAAGCCGCCCGTCATTCTCCCTGGTGTAAAAATGAAGATCTGACGGTTCTACTATGTAGAACCATTGATCTTTGCTTTTACACCAATAGCCATGTCCCTGCACAGTTAGAAACACGCCCCTAGGACACACTTAACCCCTCCCTGTCCAATAAAGTTAACCCCTTCCCTGCCAGTGTCATTTTTGCAGTAACAGTGCATATATATAGCATGACAAAAATCTTTCCCTTTGTTAGTAAACGCGATAACTTTTGCGCAAACCAATAAAAATACGCTTTTTGTGATTTTTTTTACCAAACATATTTAGCGTAAAACAATTTGGCCGAAAATGTTAAAAAATTTTGATTTTTACATTTTTTTTGGGGGAATTTCATATAAAAAAATGTGAAAAATATTGTTATTTTTGCAAAAATTACGCTCTTTTTTTGTTTATAGCGCAAAGTCACGCAGTAAAAAATCGCAAAAAACCCCCTGGTCTTAGCAGCCAAATCCTCCGGGGCTTAAGTGGTTAAAGATATCCATAAAAAGTGTCATTTAAAGTTTGCCACAAGCCACCTGGGAGACACACCAAACATGTGGAAGAAGGTGCTCTGGTCAGATGAAACCAAAATCAAATTTTTTGGCAACAATGCAAAACATTATGTTTGGCGTAAAAGCAACACAGCTCATCACCCTGAACACACTATCCCCACTGTCAAACATGGTGGTGGCAGCATCATGGTTTGGGCCTGCTTTTCTTCAGCAGGGACAGGGAAGATGGTTAAAATTGATGGGAAGATGGATGGAGCCAAATACAGGACCATTCTGGAAGAAAACCTGATGGAGTCTGCAAAAGACCTGAGACTGGGACGGAGATTTGTCTTCCAACAAGACAATGATCCAAAACATAAAGCAAAATCTACAATGGAATGGTTCACAAATAAACATATCCAGGTGTTAGAATGGCCAAGTCAAAGTCCAGACCTGAATCCAATCGAGAATCTATGGAAAGAACTGAAAACTTCTGTTCACAAATGCTCTCCATCCAACCTCACTGAGCTCGAGCTGTTTTGCAAGGAGGAATGGGCAAAAATTTCAGTCTCTCGATGTGCAAAACTGATAGAGACATACCCCAAGCGACTTACTGCTGTAATCGCAGTAAAAGGTGGCACTACAAAGTATTAACTTAAGGGGGCTGAATCATTTTGCATGTACAATTTTTCAGTTTTTTATTTGTTAAAAAAGTTTGAAATATATCCAATAAATTTCGATCCACTTCATGATTGTGTCCCACTTGTTGTTGATTCTTCACAAAAAATTACAGTTTTATATCTTTATGTTTGAAGCCTGAAATGTGACAAAATGTTGAAAAGTTCATGGGGACTTTCGCAAGGCACTGTGTATATATATTGTGAGGAATTAGCTCGGTGGTAGGCGTATGGGTGACCCCTTTGGGGGGGTCGGCACACAGGGAGATAGCCGAGGAGTGGTTGAAAAACAATAGTTTGGTTTATTAGGTCAATTTTCTTCATACCAGTGCATGCAGCAAAAACATCAAAATAAAATAAAACAGAAAATAAATCCTTGCCTCTGTGGGCGGCTACCTTCTCACAACTGGAACCTGCCTAAGTGTCTGTCTCCAACCTACCGTCGGGCAGACTTCCTGGTCCTACAGTGGACACTCAATAGTCCTTTTATAATAGCTTCACAGGGCAACACAGTCCTTTTGTTTCTTTCACATCAACAGTTCGTCTTCTCACCTTTGAGACGTATTCACCCTTGGTTACCGTCCCGGGCACACATCACTCCGGGGGGTCTTCTCCCAGGCCCACACATCCTGTCGGGAGGCACACGCTGACTGTCCTCCTGCTCCCAGCCCACATGGCTTCAGGATGCAGCTTCTGGAGGCAGCAAACAATAGGAATTTCTCTGAACAAATTATAGAGCCTTAACTCCCCCATTCTGAACAGGTGAAGGCCTTTCAACTTCCTGCTGGCTAGCTCTGTAGCCAACACCCTAAATTAATTAATGGACTTTCTAAATCAGGTAGAAATGTATCTCCTTCCTGTGACTACATTCCCAGATTTAGCTGACTTCCTGTTACATACCCCCCCCTCTTGTTTCAACCCTAGGGTTGGGACACAGATTTCCAGGCACGCATGTGTCAAGCACTGCTGACTCACTGATAAGCCTCCTATTATCCTCAAGCTTCCGGATGAAACTGTTTTGTCATCTTCATTGACGGATTTCTCATAAATGCCACACAGTTTGTCTCTCATCTCATATACACATTCTTCAACTGCATTTTTGGCATCATTTCGCTCCTTCTCGTTTCTGTCATCTTCATTGACAGCTTTCTCATAAATGTCAGACAGCTTGTCCCTCATAACCGTCTGTCCAATCCACCATGGAGGACCGTGATCCATAGGCAACTCAATTGGGCTAGTCTTAATGTCTTCAACATTCTTAAGACGCCTCTCTCTGCAATCCATAAATGTTTTCCACAAAACTTTGAGAACCTTTGCTTCACTAAGCTTTGTTCCAAGTAGGGACTCTTGACATCCCTCTGTGACTTGAGTTGCCTCTCCATACAGCTGTACACAATCATTGACTTTTTGTTGTAAAAGGGAATGATCTTCCTTCTTGAGCTTTGCTTGCTCTAAGATGCTGTGCAGAGGATTTTCCAATTGAGACAACAGGCTGTCACACATTTCTTCAAAGTGACCCCTGTTCCTTTTCCCAGAGATATCAATATCATTCAAACATTTCATATTCATAGGCAGATCTGAAGCATTTGCACTCATCAACTTCTTAAACTTTTCGCCCTCCTGAGCGAGTCGCAGTAAAGGCCTACTATTTGATTTGATATTCAGTTTATATTTCTTGCCAAACTCTTCACAGAAGTAGCCAACCAGAACATCATCAACTTTCCTTCCACCAACATAAGGGTCAAAGGCAACAACACAGTTGAACCCAGCGATCTGGGTGGTATCCATTATAGACCTCCTCTCTGCATCAGTGAAGAAGCATGGAACTGCAACACATTCTTTTACAGGTTTCTTCAATGCACTTTCTGCTGAACTATTTGACCGCTCAAGGTCACCTAGTTCTTTTTCTCTATCTGAATTCCACATGGAATGCATCTCAAGATCACGATCAAACTTCTGCCACCCGTCTTTCACCAGTTCCATTTTGGAAACACTCCCTGAAAGGCACTTATTCATTTGCTTCACGTTTTCACCAACAGCCTTAGTTTTCTCCACTAGGTTTTCAGCCTGAACTGAGAAATCACCACATTTCTTACTCAGCTCCTTTGTTTGCTGAAGTTCTAATGATACATTTTCCAATGCTTGAAGTTTTTGAAGGAACGGTTTATTCCAAAGGGGTGATTCAAGCCACATGTCATCACATTTCTGAGGCTCACTCAGGACAGACCCCAAAACACTGATCCTTTTAAAAACTGCATCAGGCACACTATCCCCTCTTTGGGACAGATCCTCTGTTGCCTGGAATTCCTCTTCCAGTTCCTGCAACGGAATCTTCATCTCTTCTACTTGCTGTTCTAAGGCTCGCTTAGACTTTTCTAGCTCCTGAACGCTTTTCACAACATCATCCGTGGAGCTGACCAATTCTTCCATTTCTGTACGCAGCTGTTTAACACTTTCTAGTTCAGCCTTACACTCTAGAGCTTCCTCCAAAGAGCGAGCCAAGAACAGGGCTTTGCTCTCGTTATCACGCACCTCCGTTTCTGCACGTGCGCGTTCTTCTGCATATTTTGCAGACACAGTCTTCTCTTCACCAAGCATCTGATCAAACTTCTTTTTCACATCTTCAACACACTGTAATGAACCAACGCTTTCTTCCATGCGTTTTTTCATATCCGCTATCTGAGCTTGCAATGTTGCGACTTGCTCTGATAGGTTTTTCTTTGCTTCCGCCTCCTCTTTTAATTGTTCCAGGAAGCCATTTTTCTCATCTTCCATTTGTTTGAGCTTTGTGCTAAAACTCAGCCTTTGACACCTCTCTTCCTGTAAGAGTTCCTGCGTGTCTTGCAGCTGCGATTCCAAGATAGAAAAATCTTCCGCAATTTCTCTAGATTTGCTGTCTGCTTGAGAAAGCTGATTTGTAACATTGTCCAACTCAACCTGCAGTCGGTTTGCCTTCTCTGACAGCTTAGCACACAATCGGTCACCTTCTGACACCTTGACTTGCGATTCCAGAAGCTGTGCCTCTACTTTTTCCCTCTTATGTTCACAATCTCCTTTTCCCTGCATAAGAGCCTTCACCTCATTGGCTAGCATCTGGGAATAAGAATGTAATTCTGCCACACAGGCTTCTTTCTCCTTTAACTGCTGCTGGACACGTTGGGCTTCCCCTTTCCAACTTTCACAGTCCGCACGCCATTCATTTACCACATTGCTCAAAGTAGTGAGCTCATACACAGTACTCAGTAATTTAGCCTCTCTTTCACTTTTCTCGTTGTCGCTGAGAGACAATGTCGTTTTCAGAGCGACATTCTGTTCCTGCGACTCCTGCAGGTCTATTTTTGTAGCTCCCAAAGACTGAAGACTTTTTTCCAGCTGATTACGCAACTCCAACATATCAGCCATACTTTGCTTCTGCAAAGTCTGAATTTCACTTTCCTTTTCCATGAGGATGGTATCTTTCTCCATTATAGTCTCTCTGCGTTTTTGCAACTCGACCAAAAGAAGAGCAGTGGATTCTTCCCACTGTAACACATGAGACTTGAGTAGTTCATTCATTTCCTGCAAGTTTCTATGCTCCATTTTAAGCAATTCCAAGGCTTGTTCCTTTTCTTCCATTTTCCGTTGCAAGGCATCCAACTCAGCCCTGCACACATACTCGGTTTCCTCCAAACCGATGGCCTCCATTGGCTGCTGGCGTCTCTGTTTCCAGCCTGCCATGCTCTCTTGATGAGCCTTTTGTTGAGCTGCAAAGCTCTGCTGAAAATCCGCATTTGCCTGCTGTTGAGCTGCATTTGCTTGCTGTTGAGCTGCATTTGATATAATCAGATGTTTCAACATCTCCTCCATTTTGAGTTTACTTTTCATCTGAGCACACTGCGTCTCCATAGCGGTTTCATCAGTGTTGCTAGGGACAACAACCTTCCTCTTTAGTAGACTTTCTTTAGGCATGGATGGGGCTGGTTCAGACGGCAACATCCCCTCCATCCATAGAATCCGGTCTCTCATTTCATCTATCTTTGCATTCTTCAGGCGTTTTGAACGCCCCATCTTCAATAACTCCACAAACAAATTTTTCACAGTCCAGCAAAAAATTTCAGACCACTGTCTCTTTAACACATGTAGTTTTTTCTCTCTCTCTTGCAAGATCTCTTTTCCTGCACACACAGTTTGTGCAGTCACTTGCACCAGACACAACAAAGTTCATCAAATAATTTTGAGACCGCTGTCTCTTTAAAACACTTTTTTTTTTTTTTTTGTCAGGATCTTCTCTCCTGCACACATAGATTGTGCAATCTCATGCACCAGATAAAGTTCATCAAACATTTGCACTTCCTTGCAGGGATCTTGCTGCTTCTGCCCACTGCATACCTCCACCATATGTGAGGGATTAGCTCGGTGGTAGGCGTATGGGTGACCCCTTTGGGGGGGTCGGCACACAGGGAGATAGCCGAGGAGTGGTTGAAAAACAATAGTTTGGTTTATTAGGTCAATTTTCTTCATACCAGTGCATGCAGCAAAAACATCAAAATAAAATAAAACAGAAAATAAATCCTTGCCTCTGTGGGCGGCTACCTTCTCACAACTGGAACCTGCCTAAGTGTCTGTCTCCAACCTACCGTCGGGCAGACTTCCTGGTCCTACAGTGGACACTCAATAGTCCTTTTATAATAGCTTCACAGGGCAACACAGTCCTTTTGTTTCTTTCACATCAACAGTTCGTCTTCTCACCTTTGAGACGTATTCACCCTTGGTTACCGTCCCGGGCACACATCACTCCGGGGGGTCTTCTCCCAGGCCCACACATCCTGTCGGGAGGCACACGCTGACTGTCCTCCTGCTCCCAGCCCACATGGCTTCAGGATGCAGCTTCTGGAGGCAGCAAACAATAGGAATTTCTCTGAACAAATTATAGAGCCTTAACTCCCCCATTCTGAACAGGTGAAGGCCTTTCAACTTCCTGCTGGCTAGCTCTGTAGCCAACACCCTAAATTAATTAATGGACTTTCTAAATCAGGTAGAAATGTATCTCCTTCCTGTGACTACATTCCCAGATTTAGCTGACTTCCTGTTACAATATATATATATATATATATATATATATATATATATATACATAGTAGCTCACGAAAACGAGTACACCGTGACCCCTCACATTTTTATAAATATTTTATTATACCTTTTCATGTGACAACACTGAAGAAGTTCCACTCAGAACTGGCCTCGCCATCGTTGACCAAAGAAGTTGAATGCGCGTGCTCAGCATCATATCCAGAGGTTGTCTTTGGGAAATAGACGTAAAGGTGCTGCCAGCATTGCTGCAGAGTTTGAAGGGGTGGGAGGGTCAGTCTGAAAGTGCTCAGACCATACGCCATACACTGCATCAAATTTGTCTGCATGGCTGTCTTTCCAGAAGAAAGGCTCTTCTAACGATAATACACAAGAAAACCTGCAAAAAGTTTACTGAGACCTGCAAAAAGTTTACTGAAGACAAGCAGACTAAGGACATGGATTACTGCAACCATGTCCTGTGGTCTGATGAGACCAAGATAAACTTGTTTGGTTCAGATGGTGTCAAGCGTGTGTGGCGGCAAACAGGTGAGAAGCACAAAGACAAGTTTGTCTTGCCTACAGTCAAGCATGGTGGTGGGAGTGTCATGGTCTGCATGAGTGCTGCTGGCACTGGGGAGCTACAGCTCATTGAGGGAACTATGGATGCCTACATGTACTGTGACATACTGAAGCAGAGCATGTGCGCTCTGTCCTTGTCTTCATCCTGCACTCAGTAGGTCAGCAGTGGGGACTTTTTACTTCTCTTCACCAGGAATCCTTTAGGAAGCGGTGCAGCGTTTTTACGGAGCATCAGAGTGGCCTAGGGGGCAATTGCCCCCTGCCCCCTGGCCCAGTCCTCTTCTGAGCTCCGTGATGTCATCATGGGGGAGTGGAAGAGGACTCCAGTGGCAACCTGTGAAGCTCTGGTGCACTCCATGCCCAAAAGGGTTAAGGCAGTGCTGGAAAATAATGGTGGCCACACAAAATATTGACACTTTGGACCGATTTTGGGCATTTTCACTTAGGGGTGTACTCACTTTTGTTGCCAGTGGTTTAGACATTAATGGCTGTGTGTTGAGTTATTTCGAGGGGGGAGAGAGAGAGAGGTCTCTTGCACATGCGAGTAAAAAATGCCACTTGTTTTACTGATTTGAAATTAGATGCATTGTTGTCTATAGAACAATGCACACAGCTGATTAAAGATCTGTAATACAGAGATGACTACAGGGGCATACAACAAAAATAGAAAATGTTCAATTTGAATGCCTCTATTATTACGATTACGTATGTATAAATGAATATAATACAACACTGGCAATAAAGAAGAATTTTACTTGTCTTTATGCTCGCACACCTTTATGAGCCTATACGCATGTTTATGCAAGGTCTTTATGGAACATTTTACTCAGGATCCTTCTGTCAACAAGATATTGAGTATAAACCGTAAATTATAACGCCGTGTGCAACTGGCCATAAGCGTATTTTAAACAAATATTATGTTGAAAATATCCTTCACTCATTGTATGGTCCCATCAGCCTATGCCTAATAATATCTAAAGCAGAAGACTATGTGAAAATCTTCTATACCAAGAAAAATAAAGCATAGAATAGTATCTGGTTGAATTTGATGGATTGGATGACTGGAACCAAAAGGCACATGCATACTTTACTCCACATCAACCTAACACTCACTACATTGACCAAGCTTGCAGGGGTTGTAGTAATGATCTCTTTTGCAAAACACAATCAAACCTAAAAGCTGCCAAACTGCCAGTCTCAAATACTATGTCTTGAAAAGTCATTGTTTGAATAAGGTACAGTGTATGTTGCAATCAATCAGAGAATGGACAAAACAAGACAACATTTACTTAATGGGTATGCCATATGTAAGGGAACAGTCTCAGCTGATACTGGTAAACCATGCAAGGGACAGAGACACCCAAGAACAGTTCAAGGTTTGTCCTGCACTTAGTGCATATTCAGCAAGGCAGCACATGCAGTTTCAGTGCAGGAGGGCATCTATACAGCAAGTCCATAGCATAGAGTTGAGTGTGTCCGGTTCCTACAGATCCAAAGACCTTAAGCACTGAAATTCTGTGAGAGAAGAGCTAGGGGACTATGTGTGCTGCTAGACCAGGGTGAGGTGTTAAACAGCCACATAATAGTGATCAAACTAGGAAAGGTTGACGCTTCTTCCCCACCCACAGCCCTGTGTCTGCCATGTAGTTACAGGAGTGTGAATAGACTAGACTCCTGGGAAAGGATGCAGGTGACCTCCCAGAGTGAACTTGGAGACTGAAGGCTAAATGCTGGCTCATCACACTGCTGGATTCTTACAGTGGGGGTTAAAGCCTTGGCACTCCCACTAAGAGAGCCCCTGAGAACAGCATGTGAGCTTGGGCACACCGAGGCCTTGGGCCTTTGAGGCTCCTGGTGTTCTAAAGGTAAAGTTATGGAAGTATCACTTGAAGTGCTCTGTGGAGAGAAAGTGTAGCCACCACCACTTACAACCAGGTAAGATGTGGACCTAGGAATGGAGGCATTTCCTATCCAAAGTTTTACAAAGCTCTGGGCTCCAAGACTCAGGACAAGACATATTAATATACTGGGAAAATAAAATGTTTGTTTTCTCTATATTGTCATTAATACTAATAATTTATTGTAATTTTTAGTATTGTTGTGGAAACATGAGTGCATTGACAGTTATAAAATGCAAACTCCTCCAAACGAATTTCCACAGCAACTTAGCTTTTATTGGATTCTAAAATAGATGACTAAGCCATTTTTTTTGTGCTAGTATAATCAAAAACCAATTGGATTGCTCTACATTTTAGTCAATGGGAAAAAAGTGTATGTTAGTGAAGGTTAATCTCGCCACGTTATGACAGCAGAAGGCTTCTGATCATTCTATTATTTCATAATTACTCTGTTGAACTTTGTCATTTATTTTGAAATTCAAAAAATGTTACTCTAGAAAAAAAACAAGTTGCTGTGGAAATCTGTTTGGATTGGAGGAGTTTGCATTGTATACCTGTCATCACACTCATTTTCCACAATAATGCTAATAATTACATTAAATTATTAGTCATTATTAATATTTACAACACATATTTGACACAAACCCTGCCTGGAGTCCCACACCATGTGTTAGTGAGAAATCTATGTGACACATAACACACTGTTCACCATCCTGGCAGACAGCGCCTCACAAATAGAATAGCATTTCTTTGCATTTTGGAAAGGTGCATCACAATGAACTGCTTACGCTAATTCTGAATCAATTTTACTTTTTCAGTGAGTCAATGGGGTTGATCTACTAAAGGAGCAGATCATTTTCTATTTTCCACATGAACTTAGCCTAGTTTTTAGGATGAAGATCTGTTCATCCTAAAATCTGTTCAGATCTGTTTAAAAATGTAATCCCTTGCACATGATTGGTTATACAAAGTGTAAACAACCAAATTTGTTTAGAGAGTATAGAATATACCTCTAAAGATAAGGAGAAATTTATAGGAAGTGGCATTGTCATTGAGGTGAGCATGAGCATAAAGGTTTTCAATTAAAGTGAAAATGTTTTATTTGTACAAACATAGTAAAAATAATTTTAAAATAGATAAAAAAAATCAATCACTGTGAGACAGCGTGACATGAGAGACTGCCGTATCACACCCAACTCCATGCCTCGCCATCCCCACACTAAGTACGGTCAAACTGGAAATGACAAGGCTGCTTGCTGGCCCACTACGTCACATCTGGGGTGGGCGCCATGGTTGGTACCGCTCGCAGGCCCACTACGTCACATCCAGCATGGGCGCCATGGTTGGCCATTATCGCTATTGAAATATGTGCCAAGTATATGTGCAGTCATGCTGTGCATTGGGATGTGGAGTGGTTAAGTCTTGATGTATGCTCGGGGGGGGGGGGGGGCTGTGTCCATTCGTTGTTTGCAGGTGGATGGGGATAGCGTGTTTTGTTCTGTGGAGGATGGTATGAATAGGGGTTAGACTGCTTGTGGTGGGGTATCTTTCTTGGTGTGGGTCGATTTGGTGTTATGTTGTGTGTTTGGGTGTGGGATAGGTGGGGGGCTGTTAGGTGGTGATCAACTTGGTGACTGTGTTGTGATGTGTGGCCCTCCTAAGCATGGCTTTACCCTGACTTTTGAAGTAATCTATATTTCAGCTGTCCGAATATATTTGGGACCTATTCTGCAAGTGCTAAGTGCGGTCTAGAATCCTTCAGACACTGTCTGGTTGCTTTATGGTCGGGTTACGTCACACTGTTTGGAGACATAGACAAGACAAAAAGGATAACTTTGAGCATAGATTCACTTTTGTGCTGTCTACATAACAATGACACAACTTAGGAACTATAATATGATGTTGTTTATTTTTGTAATTTATAAAAATGTAGATATATAACCAAGTTCCCTGAAGAAGCAGAGAAAGTGTTCTTCTGTGAAACGCGTTGGACCTTTATGCACCTACGAATCCCTGTTAATTCACTACAATTTGATCTGCGCTGCTTTTTAGCTGCATATATGTTTTTACATCTATTTAAAAATTATTTTTACTATGTTTGTACAAATAAAACTTTTTTATTTTAATTGAAAACCCATGTGTACATGCTCACCTCAATGACGACACCACTTCCTTTAAAAGTCCCCTTATCTTTAGAGGTGTATTCTATACACTCTATACAAATTTGGTTATGTGACAGAACCCACTGTCACTGTGTGTTTTGGAGGGGACTGTGCGCAAGCCTCCTACCGACAGATTATGGGCCAGAAGATACTGGAGACCTGGGGACATTGCCTTTTATTTCATAAAACAGTTTGGAGTTTCCCTAACTGTGTGTAAAACTGTATGTCTTGGAATTTAATAAACAGTTTAAGCTCTGCATGGTTAACCCTCAACACCTGTGTGGATTGTCTCGTGATTGAGGAGTTAAGGGCTGGGTATGGCTAATCTGCAGGCTGCGGGTGCGTTTGGAGGACAGGAGACACAGGTCCAGCGGATGTGCCCACCTGGGGTACTAAGATCCGTTACAGGTTATTTACAGTATCTTGGGATATGGAGGTGGTTAGTCTTCCCTGGAACTGGTATACTTTATGTAATGGTTATACAAAGTGATCTTAGTTTCACCTATCTACTTTACCCCATACTAAAGGGGTACTACTTACCCCATACTAAAGAAACCCCATACTAAAAAGTAGAGGGAACACTTTCTTCCCCATAACAAGATTTTTTAAATAAAAGGGTACTTGATGCAATGATAAACGATGATTTGTTGATTACTAATAACCTTTTGCTAAAAAAGAGGGGGAGGGAGACTTTTTTTTCCAAGGACAGTGTGCAGGAAACTTCAAGCTGCCTTCCCCTTCTTGGGGCAAATAAATTGTACATAAACTTTTCAACAGCACCATTAAGTTATTTATTATCTTGGTGTGGATGTAATCAATGGTTATAATGAAAAGCCTATTTCACTTATGATGCATACCATATGCCTTATGTATGTGTGTATGTATATATATATATATATATATATATATATGTGTGTGTGTGTGTTACTGTTGATGTTATATATGTTAGTGCTCCAACTTATTTCCCTACTCAAAATGGCTGCTAGATTACCCCTCCCTTTGTCTGAGCAAAGATGGCGACCTCATAAGGAAACAACACCCAACAGATAACATTCCAGACTTGGAGGGGGTTTACCTTATAACGGACATGACCAATTAAGAAGCTACTAGCAAGCAGATGCCATTATGTTTATCTACGTACAACTCATGACACTATCAACAATATATATAAACCACTGACACTGTAAAATTAAAATAGAAGTATCTTCAACTCTGAACTTGGTGTCAGCATCTGATTCATATCATATCATATGATGTGCACACATCATATCTAATCAGGCTAGGGGCAGATATATTCTCGGGCGCTTCTGGTCCGATCCAAAACAATCCACCTAATGCTGAAAGGTATACATGCTAATATTAATATAGCAGGGAAACGTATGTCTGCAGAATGCTTCCTGTGGGGATGCCAGTTGATTGGCATGCTGAGCTGATATCCTTTTAATAAGGAGAGAGGTGCTATGCATTTTGAACATTTTTTTTATTTTTTATTTATAAAAGTAGAAAGGAAAAAAAAAGTAAGAAGGAAATCTACCACCTGATTCTCAGATATTGAGCCTGACAAACTGAATTGTGGTAGTAGACTGGATGAACACACTGTACTTGGTTGTAACAGTCAAAAAATTGAAAAATATTTTTTTTTCTTACCTAAATCGTAGAACCTGTATTTCTTTGAATCCTGGAAGCTTTTCAAATACCTTTTGCATCTAAGGAAAAAAAAACAAAAAAAATATGTTGAATGATAATTACATTTTAGCAGCATGTATTGTTTAAGTCTTTGGTTGATTTGTTGAATATATAATTTATCCATCTCTTGCAATAAAAAATATTTTTCACTTCTACAATATGTGTTTTGAACTACTGGCTTGCAAGTGCAGATTTAAATATTTTTATTCTCTAGATCAGTTATTTGTATACCTTGCACAAAAAAAGTACTTTTGATTCTGTCTAGCAACCACAGTTAAATAAACACAGCATGTGCACTTTTGTATGCAAACATAATAATAATTACAAATAGAGTTGAGTGGACACCTGGATGTCCGTGTTCGGCGGGTTCGGCCGAACTCGAAAAAAAAGTCTGGGTCCGTGTCCCGGACTTTTTCCGAACTTTACTCGGACACCGAACCCCATTGAAGACAATGGGGACCCGAACTTTCAGGCACTAAAATGGCTCTAAAACACCAATGGAAAGGCTAGAGTGCTGCAAATGGCAGCAAAACGTAGTTAAGAGCATGGCGAGTGCTCTGCAAACAAATGTGGATAGGGAAATAACTTAAAACAACAAAAAAACCCCAGAAAAATAAAACAATGTTCTTCATCTGTGAAGGACGAGGCCCATATGGAGTAGGAGGGAGGTTGAGGTGGTGGTGGATGTGGCGGTGTCATAGGCGTGCGCACAGGGTGTGCCGGGTGTGCCTGGGCACACCCTAATCACCTAGGGCACATTAGCATTATCGCTCTGTTTGCCAGTGAGGAGATGGGAAAGATCTCCCTCGGACCTGCTCTGCCATAAGAGAAGTGCCACACACTTCTATTTCACTTTGCCAGCAGGGAGAGTAATGTACCGGGGCCATATACATGTAGGCAAACACATGCATGTGTATTTAAACTTTGGGGTGCACACCCTAATGCAATAGGCTGAGCACACCTATGGGCGGTGTAGGTGGAAGCGGCGGTGGAGGAGGACGAGGTAGCCAACACTGCTTTTTTTCAGTCATTTTAAATGAGGGTACACCCCAAAAGAGTGAGAAAGAGCAAAAATAGAACAATGGCTGGGTAAGGTCGGTATCCATCTCTATTCTGCACAAGGTACGGAAAAGTCCTGTGGGATCCATGCCTGGTTCCTTTTAATGAACGTGAGCTTGTCCACATTGTCTCTGGACAGGCGGCTGCGCTTGTCTGTGATAACGCCCCCAGCCGTGCTAAATACACGTTCAGATAATACACTGGCTGCAGGGCACGCTAGCACCTCCAAGGCGTAAAGGGCAAGCTCAGGCCATGTGCCCAATTTGGAGACCCAGAAGTTGAAGGGGGCAGACCCGTCATTCACTACATGTAGGCGTGTGCACACATACTGCTCCACCATGTTGGTGAAATGCTGCCTCCTGCTAAGACGTTCCATACGAGCTGCTGGTGCTGCTGTTTGTTGAGGCGTGCTGACAAAGCTTTTCCACATTTCGGTCATGCTAACCCTGTCTTCTGAGGTGCTGGCGGTGCCCTGGTTGCGTTGGCTACCTCTTCCTCCTCCTCCTCTGTCTTGGCCTTGTGCTTCCACTGTGGCCCCGCTGTCAGGTGGGAATGCCAGCAGCATCGCGTCTACCAGCGTGCGCTTGTACTCACGCATCTTGTGATCGCGCTCCAGTGAGTGAATTAAGGATGGTACGTTGTCCTTGTAACGGGGATCCAGCAGAATGGCCACCCAGTAATCAGCACAAGTTGGAATGTGGGCAACTCGGCGGTCGTTGTGGAGACACTGCAGCATGTAATCGCTCATGTGTGCCAGGCTGCCCAGAGGCAACGAAAGGCTGTCCTCTGTGGGAGGTGTATCGTCTGTGTCCTCTGTATCCCCCTAGCCATGCATCAGTGATGGCCATGAGCTGGCCTGGGTGCCACCCTGCTGTGAACATGGTTCCATCTCCTCCTCCATCTCCTCCTCCTCATCCTCCAGAACTGTGCCCCTGCTGGACATTTGTGTCCCTGGCGTTTGTGTGTGCAGGAATCCACCCTCGGAGCCCCTTGCGAATGACTGCCCTGAAAGCCTTGGAAATGTTACCTCTTCATCCTCCTCCTCCTCCTCCTCATCCTGTGCCACATTCTCTTCCATCATCGCCCGAATCGTTTTTCGAAGGAGGCATAGAAGTGGGATAGTTAAGCTGACAACGGCGTCATCGGCACCGGCCATGTTGGTGGAGTACTCAAAACAGCGCAACAAGGCAAACAGGTCTCGCATGGAGGCCCAGTTATTGGTGGTGAAATGGTGCTGTTCCGCAGAGCGACTCACGCGTGCGTGCTGCAGCTGAAACTCTACTATGGCCTGCTGCTGCTCGCACAGTCTTTCCAGCATGTGCAAGGTGGAGTTCCACCTTGTGGGCACGTCACATATGAGGCGGTGAGCGGGAAGGCCGAAGTTACGCTGCAGCGCTGACAGGCGAGCAGCAGCAGGGTGAGAACGCCGAAAGTGCACACAGACGGCCCGCACTTTCTGCAGCAGCTCTGACATATCGGGGTAATTTTTAGGAACCTCTGCACCACCAAATTCAGCACATGCGCCAGGCAAGGGATGTGCGTCAAACCGGCTAGGCCCAGAGCTGCTATGAGATTTCGCCCGTTATCGCACACCACCAGGCCGGGCTTGAGGCTCGCTGGCAGCAACCACTCATTTGTCTGCTGTTCCATTCTCCTCCACAACTCCTGCGCGGTGTGTGGTTTTTTCCCCCAAACAGGCAAGTTTTAAAACTGCCTGCTGTCGTTTACCCCTGGCCGTGCTGAAGTTGGTGGTGAAGGTGTTACGCTGACCGGATGAGGAGGCGGTAGAGGATGAGGAAGCGGAGTAGGAGGAGTTAGGAACAGGAGGCAAACTGAAGCGCCCTGCAATCCTCGGTGGTGGAAGGACATGTGCCAAATTGCTATCCGCCTCAGGCCCATCCTCCACTGCATTTACCCAGTGTGCCGTTAGGGAAATATAACGCCCCTGACCGTGCTTACTGGTCAACGTATCGGTAGTTAGGTGGACCATGGCACAGATGGTGTTGCGCAGTGCACACCTGATTTTTTTCCCCCACTTGGTTGTGCAGGGAAGGAATGGCTTTCCTGGAAAAGTAGTGGCGGCTGGGCACGACTTACTGTGGGACAGCCACCGACATAAGGCTTTTAAAACTAATAAGGCTTTTAAAACTATGCGTCTCCACCAGACGGAATGACAGCATTTCAAAGGCCAAGAATTTTGAAATGCTGGCATTCAGGGCCAGGGATCGCGGGTGGGTAGGGGGGTACTTCCTCTTCCTCTGAAGTGTTTGGGAGATGGAAAGCTAAACGCTTCCACGGGACATTGTGGAGATGGTTGGTGACCCAGGTGGTGGTGTTGCTGACAGATCCTCTGTTTGCGGGGTGGCATGTGCCGGTATCACTACAGATGTGGATGGAGAGGCCGAGACTGCAGCAGAAGAGGAAGCAGGAGGAGCCAGAGACCTTTCTTGGTTTTGAAGGTGTCTACTCCACTGCAGCTCGTGCTTTGCACTTAGATGCCTGATCATGCAGGTTGTGCTCAGGTTGAGAAGGTTTATGCCTCGCTTCAGGCTCTGATTGCACAGGGTGCAAACCACTCGTGTCCTGTCATCAGCACATTTTCTGAAGAACTTCCATGCTAGAGAATTCCTTTGAGCTCGCTTTGGTGCGCTCGTTCCCTTGCTGCGTTGGGCAGTAGCAGGCGTAGTGTCTAGGGCACGGCCGCTCCGCTTCTGCACCCTGCTCCCTCTTCTGCTGTGCTGGTGGCTCTGTGCGACCACCGCCTCTTCCTCCAGCTACTCAGGTCACCTGCATGACCTTCATTCCATGTGGGGTCGAGGACCTCATCGTCCTCCACATCATCTTCCACCCAGTCTTCACCCCTGCCCTCCTTGTCGGTCTCCACAATTCTGAATGCCGCAGCAGTTGGCACCTGCGTTTTGTCATCATCGGAGACGTGCTGCGATGGTCCTTCCATGTACTCATCTTGAGAAATAAGTGGTTGGGCATCGCTGCACTCAATCTCTTCCACTTCTGGGGCAGGGATAGGTGGATGGCCCTGGGAAACCCTGCTGACAGAGTCATCAAAAAGAAGAAGAGACTGCTGCATGACTTGGGGCTCAGACTGCTTGCCTGATTTGCAAGGGGGTGAGGTGAAAGATGGTTGGACATTGGCTGCAGGTGCCAACTCTGACCTTTCTGCAGTAGACTGGGTGGGAGACAATGTGAAGGAACTGGAGGCACTGTCAGCAACCCAATCTACTATCGCTTGTACTTCTTCTGGCCTCATCACTTCTAGAGGCGCATGATGCCCTACCAAATACTGCTGCAGGTTCTGTCGCCTACTCACACTTGAGGAAGGTGTTTCATTTGTGCGTGTAGCTGGCACAGATCGACCACGTACTCTCCTTGCTACAGGAGCTCTATCAGCAGCACCACGACCCAGGCCACGGCCCCAATTTGACGGTCTCCTCATATTTCTGTAATTTATGATCTTGCCCTAGAAAGGTGTTTATTGAATAGCGGAACAAAACAACAACAGTATCGCACGGGTGTATCTCACAGTCAAATATGCAAACTATGCCGCAATTAAATTTTTTTTACCCCAAAAGGGTGTATATTGAATAGCAGAATAGAAAAAAGGATAAAAAACAGTGTATCTCACACGTACAAACACAGACTAGGCCCCAATTAAAATTTTTTGTACCCTAAAGGGAGGATGAGGAAGAGGAGTAGGAGGAGTTCGGAACAGGAGGCAAACTGAAGCGCCCTGCAATCCTTGGCGGTGGAAGGAGATGCGCCAAACAAATTTAAAAGGTGTATCTCACACGTACCGATACAGACTATGCCGTAATTTAATTTTTTACACTCCAAAAGGGTGTAAATTGAATAGCGGAATAGGAAAAATTTTATAATACGGTGTATCTCACACGTACAAACACAGACTAGGCCCCGATTACAATTTTTTGCACCCTAAAGGCAGGATGAGGAAGAGAAGTAGGAGGAGTTGGGAACAGGAGGCAAACTGAAGCGCCCTGCAATCCTCGGCGGTGGAAGGAGATGCGCCAAACAAATTTAAAAAGGTGTATCTCACATGTACCGATACAGACTATGCCGTAATTAAATTTTTTACACTCAAACAGGGTGTATATTGAATAGCGGAATAGAAAAAAGGATAAAAAATGGTGTATCTCACACGTACAAACACAGACTAGGCCCTGATTACAATTTTTTGTACCCTAAAGGCAGGATGAGGAAGAGGAGTAGGAGGAGTTCGGAACAGGAGGCAAACTGAAGCACCCTGCAATCCTCGGCGGTGGAAGGAGATGCGCCAAACAAATTTAAAAAGGTGTATCTCACATGTACCGATACAGACTATGCCGTAATTGAATTTTTTACAATCAAATAGGGTGTATATTGAATAGCGGAATAGGAAAAATTTTACAAAACGGTGGTGTATCTCACACGTACAAACACAGACTAGGCCCCGATTAAAATTTTTTGTACCCTAAAGGCAGGATGAGGATGAGGAGTAGGAGGAGGTCCGAACAGGAGGCAAAATGAAGCACCCTGCAATCCTCGGCGGTATGAGATGCGCCCCAAAAATTGGAAAGGTGTATCTCACACGTACCGATACAGACTATCCCGCAATTTAGCAATTTAATTGTTTTTACCCCAAGGGTGTAGATTGAGTAGCGGAATAGAAAATATGATATCAAAAGGTGTATGTATCTCACACGTACAGAACCAGACTAGGCCCCGATTACTATTTTTTGTACCCCCAAAGGCAGGATGAGGAGTAGGAGGAGTTCGGAACAGGCAGGAGGCAGACTGAAGCACCCTGCAATCCTCGGCGGTATGAGATGCGCCCCAAAAATTGGAAAGGTGTATCTCACACGTACCGATACAGACTATCCTGCAATTTAATTGTTTTTACCCCAAAGGTGTAGATTGAATAGGGGAATAGAAAATATGATATCAAAAGGTGTATGTATCTCACACGTACAGACCCAGACTAGGCCCAAATTACTATTTTTTGTACCCCCAAAGGCAGGATGAGGAGTAGGAGGAATTTGGAACAGGCAAGAGGCACACTGAAGCACCCTGCAATCCTCGGCGGTATGAGATGCGCCCCTAAAATTGGAAAGGTGTATCTCACATGTACCGATACAGACTATCCCGCAATTTAATTGTTTTTACCCCAAGGGTGTAGATTGAATAACGTAATAGAAAATATGATATAAAATTGGTGATTTTTCAATAGCATATGTGAACAGCAGTGTCTTATATCAGTCAGCTCTGCTGCAGGCTATGGAGGGAAAAAAAAAGAAAATTCCCCTTTTAAGTTTGTAATTTTTAAATAGATTAGTACAGACTATGCCACAATTAAATTTTTTAACCCAAAACGGTGTATATTGAATAGTGGAATAGAAAAAAGTGTATAACTTTTGAAATCACTCAATAATAGCACATGTGAACACAACAGTGTATTATCACAGTCAGCAGCACTGAAGGAAAAACGCTGCACACAACTGACTGATAAAAAATACTTTTTTCTCCCTCCTCCTCAGCGGGCAAAAAGATTGTGTTCACACCACCCCACACACAGCAAAATCGATGTGGACCACTGACCCTGCCTATCTCCAGCCTTGCCCTAAAATGATCGATAAGATCGGTCACTGCCGACACTGCAAACCCCCGCCACACAGCAAAATCGATTGTAGAACACTGACCCTAAATATCTCCAGCCTCACCCTAAAATGCCCTAATATCTCGCCCTGCCTGCACTCCGACCTGTCCCTGAATTCTTTTCGGACACAATATGATTTTTGACTGTCTGTCCCTAATCAGCAGCCAGCACGTATGATGTGTGCTCTGTCCCTGTACTACAGCAGAATGACGCAGCAGCGCTCGGTCTCGAACTTATAAAGACTTGGTCACATGCTTCAGATGGCCAATCACAGCTACTAATACATTTGTAGGCATGGCTGGGATGGCTTAAGGCACACCAGTTAAACGCTTGTTGATTGGCTGTTGAAAGCCCGCCATTAAAAGCGCGCCAATACATACAAACCCGGAAATAAAATGACCGAACATGGATTTTAAACCCGAACATACAGTAAAGTTTTCGGGTCCGTGTTCGGGTAACAAAAATCCAATTATTCGGTACGAACACGAATAATACAGTCCGTGTTCGCTCAACACTATATCACAATAGTCCTCTGGGCAACTCAAACATAAAAACAGAACTTCTCATTGAAATAGTCATCATCCCATGTCAAATACCTGGGTACACTAAGGCATCACATACATTAATCATTTTTTTTTTCGTTAAACCAGTGTATTGAATAATAATAAAAAAAGATGTGGATTGGGGAATTGCTCCCACTGTGATGTTTTCTGACAGTGAGAAGCTTTCCCAACACTGATCATATTGGACTTCCACTGGGGTGAGGAAGTCTTCCCCCTTCCTCTAACACCCACCCCTCTTCTTTTTTTTTTTTTCTTTCTTCCCCCTTTTTTTCCCACCTTTCCAGACACCTTTGTCTTCTCTCCTGAAAACACCAAAAAGTAGACCATGACGGGGAAATCATTGGTTAATGCCAATTAGAGTTCTAAGCCACAATACTTACTGTATATTCTTATTAAGTTAAGTGCAATTAAATAAAATTACAAACACCTTGGATTAAATATTAAGTGATTATTTAACTGCATTAAAAAAATAACATAACTTAAATAGTTGGGCAAAGAAACACAGGAATTAACTGCCCCAACTACAAACAGAATCAGTGCTGTACTGATACCACCAGTAACAAAGTCCATGCTCAGTACCATACTACCACAATCTGAAATCCATCTGCAGAGAGACAATCAATACTGTACACAAATTGAAACATGTCCACAGAGACACTTTCAGTGTTAATGACAATATGCTTTCCACTGACAGGACTGATAATACACACTTCACTGATCTCCGGGACTAACAATACACATTTCACCAACATTTTGAACTAACAACAGTGACATCATAGTTTGTAGTTTGCAGGTCCTGTCCATTTTGTGCCCAAGGCAACCACCTCTTCTTCCTACCTCTCCGACTACCTTTTATACATGGGGTAGATAATTGCCGAAAATCATGTTTATACGAATCAAGTCCATTTCTACTTCATGGTTCTTCAGGTTAGTCTAGTACTACAAGCAGATAGATTCCTAAAAGCATAATTTTCCTTCCAGAAATGCCACATGACAGGCAGAGATCACTGCAGAGTTCTTACTAGCTGGTGATATCCAAGTTAGGGGTTTGGAGTTATAGGAGGATATGCAATTTTTTTTATGGTGTTCTGACATAGCAGTAGGAAAGAAATTGTTCAAACACTATGCTGCAAACTGCACTGCAGCCTGTATCTGCAGTAGGGTGGCTGTGTTTCACCTTTTTCAGCTGCAGCATGCAGTCACCTTTTCATCAGTCCTAGATTGAACAGCAGACCTCTACTTCAGTAATTGCACTGTAGCACATTGTCTACAAGCACCCAGGATGCCTCATCCTCCCCATAACACACGTAGTAGCATAATGTCCTTCTTTTGAATCAAAATCCCTTTGTCCCATTTTCTACAGGGATGTATAGAGCTCTATAAAAATCGACTATTCAACTACCAAAATGTTACACTAAACTAGACCTTTCATCCAATCTCTTTATTACTGCAGAAAACAGGACAAAGGGATTTAGATTCAAAAGAAGAACATTATGCTACTATATGTGTTATGGGGCAGGTTATTTTAAAAAGCCATTATAAATTGGAGCATGGGAGGGGCAAAAAAGGACATGGGCTCTTAGTAGATGCAAAAATGTCAGAAGGGATGGGAGGGTGAAAGTTTGGAAATCTAAGTATGACCCGTAAATTTTAGTTTTTTGGAGATTCGGAAGTATTCAAACCCCAGAATTACAATAGTAATGGATTTCCATGAATCTGAAATAAATTATAACAAAAACAACAAATGTATTCATATTTATTTGTTTTATTTGGATAACATGATGCATCTGAAATAATGTAATGACATAGCCAATGATCAGAATTAATTTGGGTATACACATATTATTTATAGGGATGATCGAACGGTTCGGGTCAAACATCGGTTCGACCCGAACATTGACTGTTCGAAATTCGGCCGAATTTCGAACTTTTTGCTGAAAAAGTTCGGAATTCAGCAACCAGAACCAACCAAAATGCAATGGGACAGGAACTGGGCTTTAAAAACCAGTGATTGGACGAGAACCATCAGTAAAATGTGATTGGAGTGACTAGGGGGTCCAGAGGCCAATCAGTAGTGAATACGCCCCCCAGTATATAAGATAGCCCCGCCAAATCTCTAGCATTGTAATACAGGGCTGTGGAAGAGAGTGGAAGTAGTTCTGTCACTCCTGCTTCAAAGTGTCATTTAGCAATTATTAGTGTGAGGAAAGGGATATCTAGTGTAGTTAGGGTATTATTTTCCACTATAGTTAGATTTAATAATCTAGTTTCTGTAGGGAAAGTGTTAAGTGTCAGGGGACTGTAGTGAAGTGTAGGGTTAACTGACTCTGACTGCTATGGCAGGGTGACCAAACCCTTCCATGTCAGGGTGACCGGCTGACCGCCATAGAAAGCCATAGAAAAAAGATTGTTTCTATTAGAATTGCTATAGAACAGGATAGTGGCTTAGCTCCTTTCACACCTGGCCGTTTTGTTGCAGGCGTTTTATTGGGCTTTTTTGTGGACATGTTTGGAGGCAGGCATGACATCTGAACTTCTGTGTAGGGGTATATATACACACACACATGTATGTATATATATACACATACACATATATAGGTGTGAAAGTAGCAGAACCCTATGGCTGCGCTAATGAAATAATTAACAGCCATAGGACTTCGCTCCTTTCACACCTATATGTGTGTATGTGTATAAATACATATAAGTGTGTGTGTATATATACCCCTATACACAAGTTCAGATGTTATGCCTGCCTCCACAGACGCCCAAAAAATGCCCAAAAAAAACGCCTGCTACAAAAATGCCTAAGTGTGTTGTTGCAGGCGTTTTTCTTGGGCATTTTTTGGGTCTCTTTGAAGGCAGGCATAACATCTGAACTTGTGTATAGTGGTATATATACACACACACTTATATGTATTTATACACATACACACATATAGGTGTGAAAGGAGCAAAGTCCTATGGCTGTTAATAAATAATTTCATTAGCGCAGCCATAGGGTTCTGCTACTTTCACACCTATATATGTGTATGTGTATATATACATACATGTGTGTTGAAAAACGAACTCTTTTTTCTGGTTCTGGACATGCTACAGAGCTGAAACTTCAAATGTACACTTTTTAGACCCCCAGACACTAAATGCAAAGAAATCTCATTTTTTTTTCAATAATTTTTTCAATAATTGGCTCTCTATCAAAAATGACAATTTGTAAGGACTTTTTTTTGTCTGATTAACAGTCCCTGGGGCATGACCCAGAACCCTAGGCACTTTTTAGGGGCATTTATTGGGTTTTAGGGCTTCAAAATGGTGTTTTTTGATTACCGAAGTTCGAGTCCCATTTATTTCAATGGGGTTCTGAAATTTGGGCCGAACTTTCGGGAAGTTTGGGTGTTCTGGTCGAACCGAACTTTTCAAAAGTTCAATCATCCCTAATTATTTATTTATTCTAGTCAACCTAGCTTGGATATTTTAATACTATTCTTTGTTTTGGAGTTGAACTGGAGAGAACATTCATTAATATGAAATAAGATGATTCCTACTTATTGTGTTTGGGTTGGATGGAGGTGGATCCATCAGAAACTCCGAATCATTACATAACAAATGAATCCAAAATAAATGTTGTTCCATTCGTTACTTTTATTCCATTTTTCTTTGTGGGTTGGACTAACAGGGATGACTGATGAATGCATAAGTAATCTCCCAGATAAGGAGTTAACATTAAAATTAATAAAGCCAGTCTTCCAAAATAACTACTGATAATACAAATTGATTCAGAACAATGAATATACAAAATGAATCCGAATATACAAAACAAATTCCAAAAATGATCATTCTAACATAACGAATATGATGAAATGAAAGGATTTACTTAACAAAAGAATCCAAAACAAAATACATTTTTCCTTCATGCACATTTCTACTAATCATGCCAAACAAAAAACATTGTGTGCCAAGGTGAGTAGGATATTGTTTTTACTGAGTGACACTCACTTTTGGAAAGAGATACCAAGGGTTTACATAAGATAAAATGACATGAGGCTATTTCACAGTCTGGGGCCATGTTTAATGTAAATTAAAATGCCTGATAAATTGTGGTTCAAAAGCAGTTCCACAAGTTTTCTATGAATTTAAATATTAAGCGTAACTCCACTGTTGTTGAGAAAAAAACATTCCCCTCTGGGCGATCTCTTTACATTGCAGGGATTTTAACCAATTTTGTTGCAGATTCCTACCTTTTGTTATTCTGAAGAAATCATTGTTTGTTTCTCTGTGCCTCTATGCTGAGTGAGGAGTCAAATGGGAGTGGTTTCATAATTATCTATCACCTGTGGCAGCTGCAGGGCTCTAATGAGGAAATCTGCTGGGCCTGCATCCCTTTAGACGTGGTTCTATTGGGAGTATCTCACCAAAAATGACATTTTTGTTGCAGGGGATGCCTGAAATCTGACTTGTATCTTAGGCAAACTTCTGGGAAAATTGGTGAGCCAATCACACAAGCAGGAAATTATGTTTCTGGGGTGTGGGCAGTACACATTCTGTGTACAGAACACCTCCAGGTAGCCATATTGCATTACATTTTCAGAAAATTACAACAGCTGCAAATTGAAAAGGAAAGGTCATTTTTAATAACATTCAATTACAATATCATTTGTGTCGCAATTGTATACGCTATATTGTTTTTCTTTATTTGCTGATTTTTTCCCCACAAAAGTGGAGTTATCCTTTAATTATCTGGATTGAATAGAAATTGTAATACAGCATAGATTTAGCACAGAATATACAGTACATCTGCACACACACTTCAAATGCTGCTTACTACAAATCTGTTGACAGAGGTTGAACGGAAAAAATAAATCTGTCCCATCAGAATACACAGATTAGCTGCAAGCACTGATCAAATGCTCGTTTTCCAGCATGACTGTTTGGCAGAAGCTGGTTGTCAGACCCACTTCCATGTAACAGACAGTGGTACACACATACTGAAAGTCTGCTGGCACCTGCTGAATCAGCTGACTTTTGGTACATGTATGCCCAGCTTAAATTGGGTGTGGAGTACAAGTGTAGTTTGCTAATCAAATGCCCACATACCTTATTATTTATATCAGATGCCAGAATCATGCCCAGGATCATGGGGAGGCATTCGATGAAAATACCTGTCTAGACTATCTGCAATGATCGCGTTGCTGCTGAATCATGTAACACTTTTAAAGATTCTAACTCCTTATTCAAGTCGTCTTTTGGGCATATAAGCTATTTAGTAAAGTTTTTCTTCAAACCACACTCCCT
Organism: Pelophylax lessonae; assembly: GCF_965119305.1. Classification (NCBI taxonomy): domain Eukaryota; kingdom Metazoa; phylum Chordata; class Amphibia; order Anura; family Ranidae; genus Pelophylax; species Pelophylax lessonae. The sequence goes on from NC_138770.1 coordinate 352,420,258, forward strand.
AACCTGTAGAGGACCTTGTCTTAGTACACTGTCTGCCTCTGCATCCGGCCTAAACTTTGGAAAATCTTTTCTTAAACTGCCCTCCTGAACCAGTAGGGGGCATACTTTGGTTTCATTATTTTTTTCTGCTGTGATTGTTAAGCAATCACCCATCTCATTACATGTTTCAGCCTCATGTTCTTCTGGTTTACCATCAACCGATGCAACCAGCTCGCCATAATTATGCAATGAATTACACATTTCATCATTGTCAGCAATAAAAACATTCTGTTTGTCAAATCCTTGCAGGGAGGTTTCAGCAGAAGACACACACACTGCAGCAGCTTCAGAGTGCATCTCTAGCATATAACACTCTGCCACCAACTGTGCTGGCATTTGTCCTTTGTTCAATGAGCCCAACTTTGGTTTAGTGACCCCAATCTCTTAATTTCCTTGTGCCATCTCATACTTTCACCAAAACCAGCTTCTTTGGCCCCACTGTGACATAAAGAGATCTTGTTTAACATTAATAATAAACTTTTCACCAAACTATTCCAGTGTAATTGTTTTGTGTATCAAAAGTACTCTGCAGTACCTGTCAATCTGTCCAGGGAGATGTAGAAAAACAGTGGCAGAAGAGTAGAAACATTGCACATTTCATCTTTAAGTATTGCAATATCGCATTGCTAAACACAGCAGGTTCCATTACCACAATCTCATCACTGGGAGCCTGTAACTCTGCACTAAGCACATAAACATTTCCAACTCGGTGAGCCTGTGGCTCTTCATTAAACACAGGAGCATTTTCAGATATACCAGTCTTCATTACCTCATTTTTATTTTCACATTGCCTTTTTTTTATCAGCAGCAATCACCATGATGTTTGCACGTGCATTTTTAACTTCTGCCTCTCTATTATTTAGTGCATTGTATAGGTATAGAGGAAAGTCACCTTCAATATATAAAGCCAGTCTCCTAACTGGAGTCATTTCCACTTCACAGCAATCTTACTGACAGTCTCCAAAATTACGGTTTTAGAATTTCCAGCATTTACTTTATCAGTGAGAGTCTTACCCACCAATGCAGTAGGCATCTCCACCTTCATTTTAGTGTGCTGAATCTGGAGCTTTTTTTTTTTCCTCCTTAATACTTTGATCTGCCATTTCATTAGTATGACCATAGGCCGAACAAACAGCAGGCCCCACATGCTTCTTAGCCCCCCCCCCCAAGGCTCTACAGAAATATCCTCAATGTTGCCAGAGGCGACAGAAGACATTTGCACACAGGGAACCAAACTCAGAGAAACAGCCTAATGTCCAGCAGCATTATCTCCATCGACATTCCAAGCACAGAACAGGTTACGGCACCATGTTACAGCCACATGGCTGACTTTTCCTAAGGGAGTTTCCCATGGCGATTTCCAGCAGACACAAACTCACAAATTGTATGTTGTGATCACTGCAAAGCCTCTGCTGAAACTTTCAGTGACACACTCCATCTGGGTGAAATGGGAGACAACAATTTTTCAGCTGATGCTTGCTGGCTCTCCCAGACACCCAGAATCCTCTGTAAACCAATTTCTGAGACTTTGCTGATTTGTGACTAATCACATCGCTAATTTGCTTTATAAATGTCACCCAAAGTGTTTAGAATTACAGTTGTTTCCAAAATATATTACTATACACAATACATTAGAGATATGAGAAGAGCAAAACTAAGGAAAAAAAGGATTTTAAAGGTGCTCCTCTTAACTTTAAAAAAGTGAATTTAAATTCAAAGATAATTTACAAAAATTCCTTAGTCTATATCCAAAAAAACATTTCAGTGCCATTACATATTGCATGTAAGAGGCTCTCTAAGGCACTCATTCTGCTAAGCCATAGCTCAAAGGTATACAGTACATATAGAAAATGATGTTCAATGTACATTTAGTATAATAACTGTATTTAGGCCAGACTGCAGAAAACAATTAGGCTCCAGTCTCTACACATTTCACCTTTAACTGGCTTCTTCAGGAGAACCCTGTTTAAATAAGGAATAGATCACAATTATTCACAAAATATGCAGACATACATGAATATTTATAATATAATATAAAACAATAGCATACATATATCCAAGATCTGGTGATGCTGAATCCAAGTAGGAAAGATGCTTGGGGTAGTCTCAGGGCATTGAATGGGCATGTAGTAAAAATGGCTAGTAAGAACCGCAGAAGTGCAATGCAAAACATGACAATATAAAATGGATCATATTAAACATGACCCCTATAAGCATTAGCAACTTATATAAAAGAGCAGAAACAGCCTTAAAAGTAGCCAAAAATGTGGAGCTGATCTATGTCTTACTTTTTGCATACATTTTTTACCTTTTGCTCCTGTAGATCTGCTGGCACCTGTGGTTCCAGAAGCTTGTGCTCTGCTCTTGCTGCACTGAATTAGCAGCTATGGGTGTCGCCCGCTTCACCTGATGGTTAATATATCTCCCTTCCAGCTACTTCCTGTCCAGCCTCCCATGTGTCTCCCTATTTAAATCCCACTCAGACCAAGTTCTGGTTGCTTGAGCAAGTGGACTGATCGCTTGTGTACTGACTCGGCTAGTTCTCCTGGTTAAGTTTGTCTGCTGCCCGCTTAGACCTTGGCTCATTATCCTTTTGCTCCATCCATCCATCCATCCGTGCCTGCACTTTGTCTTTGGGAACTCTCCCCGTGAGCAGGGTGAACACTGGGGGTCGTGACCTGGGGTCAGCACCCAGCTAAGTTCAAACTCCCATGATGGGGTCACTGGCAGGACACCGCCTGGCCCTTCGATTCCATGCACCAGGAGATCCTGTGTCACCTGCTCGCCTATGGGCTCACACCCATAGAATCATGACATATAGCTATACAGCCAGAAGGGATTTTTACTCACACTGTTCCAATAGATAGAGATTGTACAAGAGAATAACTTCATAAGTGAACCATCCTCCCCCATAGGCCAAAAGCCAAGGAGCACAGATTATGCTATAAAAATAGTTTTTCCCACAATCCCGCAGGTAAATAAAAACCTGAGGGAAGCTCTGAATGAGTTCATGGAGCCTTACAGTAAAAAATCATTGCAGGTAACAAACAAAAACAAAAAAGTCCAGGGATTTATTGGCTTACAGTACTGGTCATACATACAAATGGCCAAGTCCAGTCAGGAATAGACCTATAAACGCCCTTGGCCCTCCTTCTAAAAATATCAACAATACTATTGATGCAGACACAGATGCTTTAATATCTATGGTCTCGCTGTCATCTCGCAACAGCAAGACCTCATCTACACATTCGTCTATACGCACATGGAGAGATAAAACTAAGACAGAAAGTCAAAATACACAGAATACCCACTCTAAAAGATCAAACATACAAGAAAATGTTAACTTTCTCATGCCTCTGGTGTTTTTAATCTTTTAAGAATTTTTGCAGATGGCGTTACTCATGCGTTTGGTGGAGGGACCTTTTATTCTCTTTTTTTTACTCACAAGGGATAATTAAAGGGCAGGTGCTACAGGCAGTAAGATCTACCCAACAAGCATCCCAGAGCCCAATCCATTTAGAAGATCCAAAAAAGCAATTTGGTAGCATACAAAACAAAAAAAGACTTAAATTCAGATCACATGCAGATCATTAACCTATCTTCCTATACACTACCCTCTGATGAGGTGAGGGTGTTACAACTAGGCCTTGGTTTCTGTCCATATAAAAAAAGAATACATTTGAAACTATTAAGGAATTTGTTGCCTTATGAGGAGTTTATGTATAATCTCCATTAGCAACTGTAAGATGGATCATGTTTTTATGTGGAGGGTTCCCCACATGCAGGATTTGGAATATACGTTATCAATTCACAAGCAAAGACCCAAACATCAATCTCTCGGTCATGTCAAGTCAAATCAGCAAAATTTGCTGAGATGGCTGCAACCGCTCATGCCCTAGAATTGATGAAAGGGGACCAAGAAATTGCCTTATACTCAGATTCTGCTTGGGACTGTAATGCTTTTACAGAATTTTGCCCTTTTTGCACACCCACCAGTACATGTCCTCAGATGGTTCTCCACTGAAACATGAATCCCTTTTGAGATACATTGTCACATTGGTCCAAAAATTGACAGTCAAGCCATGGGTCTGCAAAGGAAAAGGTCATTCAGTTACTGCTCCATACTAGGAACAAAATGAGGTGGCGGATGGTTTGTCTAAACAAGGAGCACAAGGAGGGGAGAGCTGGGAAATTCTCTCCAATTTGCCAGACTCAGTCTTGTGCCCCACTGTTTCACAAAATCCTGCATAAAAGTTCTGGATATTTGGGACATACAAAGGCAGGATGACAACATTAAAGAAATAATGCAGATACTGAAAAATGAGACTCGAGAACTATCTGAGGGGAATTCTTTGGCCAAGTACATAAAACACTTCACATTATCAGAAGATCAAAAGGTATTGTTGCATCAGGGAGATAAAATAACCTGGGTGGTTCCTGAAAATTACCAAAATGAAATTATTTATTTAGTTCATGAAGTGTCAGAAAAAACAGCTGAGAGGCTCAAGAACATAGGATAGTGGCCTTCTATGGTGTCAGATGTAAAACAATATTGTCAGAGTTGTATTGTATGGACCCAGGTTATCCCCGCACCAAGGAAGATCAATGCCCCTTTAAGAATATGAATGAAAGAAGGGCCATGGAATGCCTTGCAAATGGATTACATGGGACCCTTGCCAGTCACTTCTAGAAACAACGGATACATCTTGGTAGTCACAGATCTGATTTCTAAATGGGTAGAGATCTTCCCAACCAAAAGTAATACTGCACAGAATACTGCTAAGATTTTGGTGGAACAGGTGTTCAGTAGATGGGGGCTCCCATCATCAATAGAGTCAGATCAGGGGACCCATTTTACAGGAAAGGTGATAAAAGAGTGCCTAGAGATGTTGGGATGGAGCAAAAATGTCACATTTCATATCACCCAGAATCTTCAGGTCACGTTGAAAGAGCTAATCGGCAGATTAAGACCATGCTAAAAAAAATTTGTCCACATGAATGGTAAGAACTGGCATAATCTGTTGCCGTTACTGGCCATGGCCATCCGAGCAAGTCCGTCATATGCTACCCAGGTTGACACCCTTTGAAGTGTTGACAGGTAGGCAGATGAGACTCTCAGAACATCTTTGGCTGGAAATGCATACCCCTACCATAGATAGATTCTCAATGGACCAATACCTCCTTAAACTCCAAAAAACAGTGAAAAAGATCCATGTATTTGCAGCAGCACAAATGGGTAAAAGTCAAAAGAAAGCAAAGGCGTATTTTGACAAAGGGGTTTGAGAATGCACATGGGCTATAGGGGACTTAGTCATGTCCTTGGAGCTACGTCCCCTGGATAACAGTCTAAGCCAGATATGGAGAGGCCCATTTCCCATTATTGACAAATTAAGTCCTTCTGTGTATAAGATCAGAATAGAGGAGGGCAAAAAGACACGAGATAAATGGGTTTATGCAAATCAACTAAAACTGTTCCCTAAAGCCAAGGAAATCAACTAAAATGTGCCGCTTTCTTTCCTTTTAGAGCCATGAAGTCGATGTGGATTATTATCTTGCACCATCTGATCAGACATACCAAGGGAGAGGAGACTGGACCACTCATCAGCGTATTCATTGGCAAGAATCCAGTCTATCGAAATTTAGGGATAGTGACACCACACCCAAATAGAGGGCCATTTGATTGCAAGAAAAGCCAGTCACTGTGCGTCTACCGTGACCTACTGTATTTGCTCCTTCACCATGTCGCTGCCAGTGTTCCATACACTAGATGACTACTTCAACAAGATGACGTCCGTACACTCCCTCGGGTACCTCCAAAACGACGTGTACAAGGAAAGGTTGTACCTCCCCAAAATGCTCATTCAAGTTCAAGGGAGATGGAAAGCACCACACACTGCCTGTTGCATGGTCAAATATAGTATGTACCTATACCCTTTGTGATGTGTTTGAAATTAAAACTCCAGTTTGTAGTCTAAGCAATGATCAGGATCCCACAGCTAAAGAAGCAAGGAATCCCCAACTGGAATGTCCACACCAACCACACCAGTAAACAAATCCAAGTGAGATGGAAGCTAACTGCCCCGTGAAGTTGACAAAATGGAGAACGCCAAGCACCAAGAACACCCACAATATGGATGGACTGTATTGTGTTGTTACCAATCACAAGACATTCCTCTATGGGGGTCAGTTGTGTCCAATACCCTATCCAAATGTTTGCTTCGTACCACATGAGTACACTATTATTGGGGAAACTGTAGTAACCCCCATACAAGTGCTAACTGAAGAGTATGTCATAGAAAGTACCCCTGATGTCCCAGATCCCACACTATACATACCCCACTTTGATGTTAGAATTTATACTCTGTCAGTGAACCTTCATAATCTGCTTGCAAGGAAGTATACCCATATAATACAAGTTAGTAATAACATGGTGAAGACAGAGAAAAAGTTGAATGAACTTCTACATGATGGGGATTTCAGCTTAGTCACCACTAGGACATGGGTGGAAATGGGTATAAAAGGTCTCCTCATATTGCAGGGTGGGTTACTGTTCTTCATGATGGGTATGGTGATATATCTTGGCCGACTTCTAAGATGACAGAGGGAGAAACTGAAATCATTAATGAAAATTAGACATAAACAGTTACTCACTTGAGTGTGGCCACTCTTGTCAGACTGGCCACAAGGGAGCGTCTGTTGCCTTATGAGGAGTTTATGTATAATCTCCATTAGCAACTTTAAATAGATGTGTGTGTGTATATATATATATATATATATACATATATATATTCATATATATATATATTGGGTAACTAATAGTTGATATCAATTAAATGAAGTTAAGTTGTGTGAAATCAGTCTGCGGGCGTTGGTAATTGATTTACCAAGTACTTTTGAAGTGCAAGAATGTTAGGTTGGACTAACAGGGAGGTGTCTGCTATTTACACGTAAATAAATAAACTGGTATGCGAGGTAGGACAACTCCTTAATTAAGTTCCTTTTCACAGACCTTATGGGACCGCGGTAATAATTCATAATAGGCCGTGTCACTTCCTTTGTTAACTCTGTCTCTACTTCAAAGATGCTCTCTTTAGTTATGCAATGAAGATGCCCATCTGTTGAGGAATGGACAACTTGCCCAGGATATGAACTTGCATATCTATTGCCCTAATTCAAGAGGAGGTTAGCTAGCATTATTAAATCCTCCCTCCAACAGAGAGGAGGTGCTATTAAGGGGCTGAGTTCTGCTAAGCTAGGAGAGGAGGACATTGTCCAATCCCAAATTAGATACCCCCGGAGAGGAGAGGGGTAGGATAGCTACACCAATCAGAATGGCCCTATGCAAGTCTATGGGATATAGGTGTATATTAGTTCAAGTTTTAAGCAGAGGAGGTAGAAGGAGCCATTGACCTGAGGAAGGGGACAGCATATCATCTTATACTACTGGTAAATATTAGGACACCTCCTAGCACTTATAAGTATACATGCTTGTCTTATGTGTTTTCTGTCTTGCTGTTCATTTCATAATATTTTGAATATCATGCTCTATATTTGTTCAGTTAACCTATGATTATTTTCCCTTTTTCTGTACTATAGTTAGATTACTGTGTATTAGTTTAGGCCTCCTTGCTATTTACCAATACATTTCTGTTGATGTGTTAAAGCTTTCACTCATGGTCAAAGTACTCTAATTTAACCCAGACCATATCTGAGATATAATAAATCTCAAAATATAGCTTACAGGTAACAGCATTATTATTTTCGCTAGAAAACCTATATTGCATGTTATGCATGATAAGAGCTATAAGGTGTATCAGTTGTGGATTTCTTACAAAATGTTCCCATACATGTGAATAATCTCTCTCACACACAGGTGGTTTTAAAATGGCCGCTGCATATTTAATGAGTCATGTGGTTGTGGGGGATGTGCAGCCATGTGTTCCTGCAAAGTTACCTAGGAGTCGTCAAAAGATATGACCACATCCTGTGGGTGTTTTTTTTGTATACAGGGCTATAAAAGGAGCAATTTGCATGAGAAAAGGCCCTTTTGCCTTTTGCTCTCTCTCTCCTTGGATGATCAGCTGTGGGGACAGCCATAATGCAGCAAGGATTTCTAACTGCTCAAGAGATCCATTGGAAGCAACCACCAGAGCTAAGTATTTATTTGATATTCTTGGGACAAGGGTTGTATGTTTAAGAAGCGTATTTCAGCTGTTTACAGACCATAGGCTGTTCATGTGTTAGGCATTGTTATATCTGCCAGTCTTGTGATATGTTCCTAATATTGTAATAGTTTGTATGTACAGCATGCTTTTGTTTAGTAAAAGTACATTTATACCCTGCAGAGGTCTGAGCTTCCTTGTTTATACCGCAAAGTAACCTTTGCTAGATATACGCAAGCAAAACAGTTGGGGGCTCGTGCCGGTATTGCGCTATAAATTCAACTTTTTAATACTACGGCAACAGTACAATTTGCCTGTGTGCGTGTTAATGATGGTCTAAAATGCTTTCAGTTAATCTCCAGTCAAATATGAAAGTCAGAAATAAATGCCCCTTTGAAGTTATTAATACATTTATTAATACATCATTAAATGTATAAAAATATTTTTTAACACAATATTTTTTTTAATAAGAAATGATTTAAATTGTGGATACAGAGCAAAAAGGAAGTCAAAGGAGAAAAAGAGGTCGACCTGTCAAATGAGTTCTGTACAATCAGCCTGTTGAAAAATGTAATATCAGCACTGCCAGCTTTAGCCAGTAGCACTGTTCTGTTTAATCTGACAGCAGGGAAGTCTCCTCGCCATCAGAACACAATAGCTCATTGGGAGTGATTCCACATCCACCTTGAATGTGTGGATGGCGGAAATTGGTATTTTTAATTCATTCAACTTTCTGGTTGAATGAAAAAATGACTAATGTATGGGCTGACTTATCTACTCCAACAGACATTACAAAAGGCTACTGGGAATCTTCCCTTTTATCATGAGGGGGCTGGCACATAGGAGAAACCCTATTATTGTCTACTGTAAACCACCTGACCACAGAAATAGGTTGGTTGGTATGATGGCAAACAGCTACACTAATTTGCTGAATCCACAAACTGTGAACAGATCAGGTTTGCCACAAACCCATGCATAGTCCAAACCAAAAACACATTACTAATTGTGACTGAAGAATTTTAGTAAAAAGCTATTTGGAAATCCACGTCATTTCAAAGAGTCCCAACCTTTTTTCATTGTGATGATCACATTTTGCGTCAATCAGAGGACAAGAAAGCACGAGGGGAGCACACGAACCTTAAACTTCAGAAGAGAAAACTTGTTTGAACTTTGCTCAATACTAGAGAGCATCAATTGGGACCTAACCCTGGAAACATTGAACACAGAGGAAACATGGGAATGCCTTAGGAACATATAAATCAAAGGTATCACACAGTGCATTCCAATGGGAATTAAATATAGAAGAGCCAAGGTCAAACCTGGGTGGCTAAACCGTAAAGTACATTTTCTTATTAGAGAGTAAAAAAAGGCCTTTAAGACATAAAGCGGAGGGGGCGTTGTCAGCTTTCCAACAATACAAAGAATGTAACAAGAAATGTAAGAATGAGATCAGGGTGGTTAAAAAAGACTATGAGAGAGAGGAAAGTAAAAAAAAATCAAGGAATTCTTTAGATATCTTAACAGTAAAAAAGCGAGGTCAGAGTACCTTGCACACAGGAAAAATGATGAAGGGAGGATGGTTACAGATGACACAGAGAAGGCAACTGTTCTAAATGCTTTCTTCTCTTCACAGGAAAAGAAGGGGTATACTCGAGGGGGAATCACGACGAGTATTGTTAGCAGCACATCACAGGACATTCCACTGTGGCTAACAGAGGCTGGAATCTAGGAAAAACTTGATAAGCTTAATACAAATAAATCACCAGGACCAGGTGGCTAACACCTGAGAGTCCTCAAAGAACTCAATCGGGTTATAGCTAGACCATTGTTCCTAATCTTTGCGGACAGCATACTGACAGGAACTGTACCAGTTGACTGGAGAAAAGCAAATGTGGTACCAATATTCAAAAAAGGGCAGAGACATATTCCAGGGAACTACAGGCTAGTGGGCCTGACATCAATAGCAGGTAAATTATTGAAGGGGATGATAAGGGACTATATCCAAGAATTTGTTGAGGAAAACAGTATCATTAGTAGTAATCAGCATGGGTTTACAAAAGTAACGTTCTTAGCAGACCAATCTGTTAACATTCTACGAGGAGGTGAGCCACGATCTAGAAAGGGGGAGGCCTGTGGATGTGGTGTATCTGGATTTTGCAAAGGCATTCTATACAGTTCCACATAATTGCTTAATCTACAAGCTAAGGTCTGCAGGCATCGACCATAAGGTTTGTTCTTGTATAGAAAACCGGTTACAGGGGCGCGTCCAAAGGGTGGTGATAAATAATATGTACTCTGGAATGGTATGCGTGGTACCCTAAGGTCCTGTCCTGGGACCTATTCTGTTTACTTTATTCATAAATGATATAGAGGTTGGGATAAATAGCTCCATCTCAGTTTTTGTGAAAGACACAAAAATAGACAGGGCAATAACTTCACATCAGGATATAGAAATCTTACAGTATGACCTGAGCAAAATAATGAAGTGGGCAACTACATGACAATTGAGTTTTAATGTGGAGAAATGTAAGGTAATGCACTTGGAGGCTAAAAACCTAAACGCAAACTACTCACCAGGGGGGGAACCACTGGGGGAATCAAGGATGGAGAAAGATCTGGGGGTCCTAGTAGAAGACAGACTGAGCAGTAGCATGCTATGTCAATGGCATGCATAAAAAAGTAGATATACACCAGAGATAAAACTATAATCATGCCACTTTACAAAACTCTGGTCCAGCCACATCTGGAGTATTCTGTCAAGTTCTGGTCACCAATCCTCAGAAGAGATGTGCTGGAGCTGGAGAGAGTCCAAAGAAGGGCAACAAAACAAATAGGGGATTGGAGGAGCATAATTACGAGGAGCGACTACAAGCACTCATTTTATTCTTGCTGGAGAAGAGACGCCTGAGAGGGGACATAATAACAATTTACAAATACATCTATGGTGATCCTAGCATAGGAAAAAAACAATTCAATCTCAGGGAGTGTAAGAGGACACGTGGCCACACAATGAGATTGGAGGAGAAGCTGTTTAACCTTAAAGAGTAACTCCACTTTTGTTGCGAAAAAAAAATTCCCCCCTGGGTGATCTATGTACATTGCAGGGATTATAACAAACTTTGTTGCAGATTCCTACCTTTTGTTTTTCTGAAGAAATCCCTGTGTGCGCTTCTGTATCTCTGTGCTGAGTGGGTCTAATGGAAGTGGTTTTATAATTAACATTCAGCTGTGCACCTGCAGGACACTAATGAGGAAATCTGCTGGGCCTGCATCCCTTTTGACGTGTTCCTATTGAAGGTATCTCACCAAAAATGACATTTTTGTTGCACAGGATGCCAGAAATCTGACTTGTATCTTAGTGTAGACTTCTGGGAAAATTGGTGGGCCAATCACACAAGCAGGAAATGATGTTTCTGGGGTGTGGTCAGTACACATTCTGTGTACAGAACAGCTACAGGTAACCATACTGCATTGCATTTTCAGAAAATTACAGTGGCTGCAAATTGAAAAGGAAAGGTAATTTTTAAAATAACATTCAATTACAATATGATTTGTGTCGCAATTGTATACGCTATATTATTTCTTATTGATTTGCTATGTCTTTTCCTTACGGAAGTGGATTTACCCTTTAAGCCCTTTAAGTGTAGGGGGTTTTTCACTGTCAGGGCAGTAAGAATGTGGAACTCTCTTCCACAATTGGTGGTATCAGCGGGGAGTATTGATAATTTCAAAAGACTCTTGGATGTGCTTTGCAAAGAACACAATATACAGGGATATGGGAAATGATTATCATCACTGACCCATACACCTACACAGGTTGAACTGGATGGACTATTGTCTTTATTCACTCTTAACTACTATGTTACTATATTGTTTTTGGTAAATTTGCTCAGTAACAATTGTCAGCAGAGCTTATAACATGGGCTAAGGTATTACTAGTACTTAGCATGCAAGATTTGAATTGCCCTGAAAATATCAGTACAGATGCAGATTCATGAGCTAAAACAAGTGCAGGATACTTGGACTAAATGGACACTGTAGCTTTCTTTCTTAACAATTGCCTCCCTGGACAACCCCCCCTCCCCTTCAAATACACACAGGAAGGCATTTAACATTCCGCAAGTTTCTTTCTTTCTTTCTTTCTTTCTTTCTTTCTTTCTTTCTTTCTTTCTTTCTTTCTTTCTTTCTTTCTTTCTTTCTTTCTTTCTTTCTTTCTTTCTTTCTTTCTTTCTTTCTTTTCTTTTCATTATTATGTATAATCAATCCAATCCACAAGACAAGAGCATCATTATAAAGGTTTTTCTTATTCTTTCAGAATGATTGTCCAGCCAATGTATACAGCAGCTGCCAGCAAATCATATTTATACTTTGTTTTAAGACAATATAAACTTAATGACCCTTTTGTAGCATGTCACCAAAAGTGTACACAACCTTTTATTTTTAGATTAAATACAGAGACAATGCTCTGTACTTTATTCAACATGACAATATAAAGTTAATTTGTTCTGTGCTCTCAGTATACGTGTCATAGTATCATATGTGATATTGTATCCTGAGAATGCTTACTCTAGCACTTCTATAATTATTTCAACGCTACTGCTCCCTTTTGCAACCACCCAGCTATTATCAGTTTGAGCTGAATGCATTTTGTATTTCAGCCACCAGAGACTGTAGGAAAGATGAAGTAAGAAAACTATTGACTGCGTAATTGCTATATTTCACGATTCACTAACTGGTCTAATTTTGCAAGCTGTTTGCAGATTATTAACTCAGCCTTTCTAGGTTCTAACTGAAGATGACAGCCTAGACTTAGCCTTGATACAATATCTAGTAGTTTCTCTCCAAATTATTTATTGTATGAAGCCTTTTTCCTTTTCATTTACACAATGATTATCAAGCAAGGCAGACAGACCCTGTATGCCATGTATAGGGGGATGAAAATTCTTTACATCAAAACATTTTCCATGCACATATAGCAGATACTGTCCTACAGGGTGTCATATGCAGCTTGAATGAGTGAGATCATATCTACACTGTATAGCCAAAGCTATAGATACACCCCTCAACATTTAGTTTAGGTGTCTCCAGTGGAGGGTATTGACAATGCTACAGCAGATAAAGACATTTTAAACAGCTGTGTGCTTCTAGCCCTGTTGTAGTATTAAAAGTTGACAAACTGACTAGGCAGCACAGTGGTTAGCACTTCCACCTAGCAGCACTTGGGTTGTCGGTTCAAATCCCAACCTCAACACTTCCTACCTGGAATTTGCATGAACTCTATGTAGATTTCCTCCCACACTCCAAAGACATGCTGGTAGGTTCATTGGCTCCAGTCCAGTACCAGCAATTAAATAAATAAACTGGCAACTCGCTGTCTGGAGTTTTCCTTTAGAGGAGTAGGAGTAAAGTTTATGATACAGGTCAAACTAAATATTGCTTCTGGCAAGTGATTTGGAAGACATATTTAATGCTTGTGGTTGTGACTTTCAATATTAGACTTGCAGTATTTGTACTCCTTCCACATAGTCAAAAATATTCCTGTTTTTGTTCTACTTGTCAAAAAATGTCTTTCTTGCGAAGTAGACTGAACATGAGCAATAATGTTTATTAAAATTACAAGCAGAATAAATCTCATTCACACCTTTCATTTTTATGACTTGTACAAAGACGTGAAATACTTCACTCTGTTTGTAAAAAATCTAAAGTTAGCAGCACAAATACTGTAGCTGCTGATTTTTAAAAGAACAGGTACTTACCGGTTTGTGGAGTCCAGCATTGACTTCCCCACAGACAATTCTTCACTGGGCTTAGGCTTCCTGACACTATCATCTTGGATTTAGGAGAAGGCTGTGACTTCCTGATGTCTCCTGACTGCACATTCACAAGACAAGTCAGTGCAGTGAGAATGGGCTTGCAGCCTCCTAGAAATTGTGACATGTCCCAGGAGACTGCGGGTAATGAACCAAGCACTTGTCATTTTCCCCTAGGCTAGAACTAAGGAAATGGAAGATGGTACCTGTCAAAAAAAAGGTACCTGCACCCTGTAAAAAAAAGTTGCAAACATAATAGAGGCTGGGGGAAGAAGAGGATGAATAGTACTTCCCACTTGAGTGAAGGTCCGCTTTAAGTATATTCTGCCTGTTTATTGATAAGAAAGAATAAAGCACCTTAATTTCCCCTAAAGTTACTCAGGCCATGACAAAACTGAAAAGATAATGACATTGCCCAATAAAAAGGAGAAAGCTCAGGGAGAATCATAAACAGGAGATTAGTTTGTAATTTGGGGTAACATCAAGCAAAGTCTGCTCATTAGGGTAACAACTACATTGCAAATATCAAGTGTCAACAAATTTCAGGGATTACCATTGCTGGACTCTTCTTCTGAAAATGCTAGTTGCCTTGATGTCATGCTGATTCTATTATTTCAATTCTTTATATCAGTAATTCAAAATAAGTAGGGATACGGGACTTCCTACATTTCTCAGACTTTTCTGATTTCAGCACTTGTTTTAAAATCAAGGGCTCAAAAATATTAAAGCCAGTGGTCCATCATGTTGTTTTCTGTTAGGGATACTGTAATAAACAAAGTAATCGACTGATCCTTTGTGCTACTGATGGCTCTAAATTGCAGTTTTTAAAAAATGAATTAGAGTGGTTTATTTAATATGTCAGCTATGATATAATGATCTCGTGCAGACTGGCAAAAGAAGCCCTCAGCCTGTCAATAAACACTGTCACCTTCAGTCTACAGTGGGATCAGCTGTGCCATATGTTTCCTAGTGTAACTGCCAATACAATTAAGTTACTTAAAGCGGAGTTCCAGCCTCAAATTCCTTTTTTAACTAAAAATACCCCTATAATACTAATCCATCGCCCTTTACAGAACTGCTATTCTCATACTTACAAGGTGTACAGTATTGGATTTTAGTCAAAATCTTATTTTTAAAAACGCTGTCTGGGCGTGGCCATCTTGGATGTGGGCATCTGAAGCCGCAGTGTAATCTGCTGTGTCCTTCTTCCTGATTCCAGGGAGTGTTCTGGGAATTCTTCCTGATTCCAGCCTCTTGGGAGTGATGACAAACAGCTCCCAGGATGCAATGCAAAGGCGGAAGTGATGTCGGTGGCCGTGGCCACAGAGGGGGGAGAAGGAGGAAGTACAATCAAAAATGCCCTAAAAATAAGGTAGGGGACCTCCGAAAAAAATTGAAAATGTCCAATTGTTGATCAGCATAGCTAGCACTCCAGGAATCACTAAAGTTGCAAAATAGGCCGGAACTCCGCTTTAAAAATAGAAAATAAGTAACTTTCTTTTAAATCAGTGTACCAAATAAAACCTGTTTATGTCCTTGAAAAATACTGTATAAAATAGTTCAGGTATTCAAATTAGTCAGACTGTTATCGTTTGGTTGGCTGATGCATGCTGCAGCTGCTAAATTTGCCCTGGAAATCAAAGCATCAACGACCTCTGATCATGTAAGGCCTAACAGCCTAGAATCATTTCCTGAATCTTGTTTTCTGTGTATGGTAAAAGCAAAATTTAGGATGTATTCTGACTACTGAAGAAAACTCTTACCCATGAGAATTACTATGTAAGCAAATTGTAGGCAAGTTAAAAAAAGTCAAGTAATTCAAAATATCCACTTCAGACCAAATACTTCTCTCTAATATGCAAATAATTTTCAGCAGATGCTTGCTAATGAACTACGGTAGCATATCATTAAAATACATAACTGAAAAAGAGAACAACTAAGTTTTTGTAAATGTTAACATTTACATAAATTATTTATTTCATAAGGTATTTTATGCAAAATACAGATTTATTTCCTATTGCTACAAGATAAAAGTGGAGACATTGAAGGTCCATGAAACATTTTTGCTCATTTAAGACAGCAGTGGGAATAGGAAAGTAAACAAAAGATATCAATTAACATGAAATGAAAATCAGTGATGCACATATCGCTGTTTTTTAAAAATGCATATCCACTTTAATACTGTGGATTAAATGATTGTATCCAGGAGTATAGAGATGTGTATGATTTATTTCAAATTAAAGATATCACAAGATGATGATAAGAGAGCAGATTAAGATAGCTTTCACTCTACGTAAAAAATGGTTGTAAACCTCTGACATGAAATATGAACAAAGTACATTTAGCTATACTGTATACTTGTCTCAATCCAAAGCAGTGGGTATGCTTTATCTCTTCTGCCTGTCTGTTTTGATATCTGCATGAGTCACCTCTGAAAGGTTTTCCTGACACCAAGTGATAAAGGAGGATAGGGGAGTGGTGCTCCAGCACACAGCCAGTGATTGACAATCTCAGCTGTGCATGTTTCCTGTGTGCTGTGTGAAAGAGGAAGAGGACGTATCTCTTTCTTCCATTCAGCTCTCAGAGCTTTTCTCTCTGAACTGCACAGTGTGTGACTTCAGATTCCGTCCCTGCTTTCTGAAAAATCAGACAAGGTGTGTACATTCTGCACTTTAAACAGATGTAGAAAAGAGAGGGCTGCAAATATATAAGTACAACTTATGTAGGAAGATTTATTTAATCTCACCTAAGGCTGGTCACTTTAGTGGGTATATGCAATGGTTTACAACCACTATAACCAAAACAACATTGCACTGGCCATAAAGTGGTTGTAAATTTTAATTTTAATTTTTCTAAAAAAACAAACATGTTTAATCTGCATGCTCTTTGCAATGGTATTGCATAGATCAGGAAGGTAGGTATGTCACCACAGGATGATACTGTGGACATCGATTTTTACACTGTGCCACATCCTGAATATTAACCAAAAATGGGTAGAGATTGCATAGAGCAGCCTGAACCTCCTCTTCTGGGGTCCCCCGCCAGTGCTCTAGGCTCCTTCTCTTTTTAGTGTGCCACCATAGCAAGCCACTTCCTATGGGGGCAAACCTGCAGGCTTGCTCTAAAGCTGGGATGTGTGCATCTATAGACACACACAGTGCAGTTCTGCCCTACACCCTACTCTCTCCTCATAGGATTTGATTGCCAGCAGCAGAATCCATTGGCACATGGGCACAGGCCTGGATTGAGATATGACTCAGGTAAGTATATATGGAAGTGAGGGGAAGATACAAACACTGTAACATTTTTTTAATTCTAAATAAAAATGTTGCACATGGATGTTGTCTTCAAGTCTATCTCACGGCTACTACATACTCTATACTACTGAAGTATGTAGCAACACTGAAATTCCTTTAAAATCTGCAATCTACCTAGCAGAAGCAGAATAACAGTGTTTCAGCCCGTGCTTTCGGTGAAAACAAACACTCTTTGTAAATGTTCTGCAAGTACCAGATATGTGCTAATCAAATTCATTTTCCACTTTAATCATATTGTGTCTGTAAGCAAACAGTCTGATAACTGTATATATTTAAATTATATCCATTTTAATTTTCCTGTAAAAGAAATCTCCGTCTCCTGTATAATTGATTGCTGAGCCCACTAAAGACCAATATAAGTGGCAGTGATATTTCCAGAAGGAGAACCTTGTTTATTTATGTCAAGGTAAAAACACACTTGGTTGTTAATGGATGGATAATTCCAGATGGCTTTTAAGCTCACTGATTAAAGTACTGCAATATGCAGTCTCGAAGATGTTCTAATGGCCTAAGAGACTGAATTCTTGCCTTCCAGGTTATAAATGGGAATCTACACTAGAACACTCAATTTTACATAAGCAGATGCAATACAAAGAATAAGTCACGTTATATTACTGTATATTTCTATCTTACATAACATAAGCCTCATGTGTGGTCAATGAGCAAGGCTACAGCTTACATAAATTGGAAACAATAGAAGCAGATACTATAATTATTATAGTTACTATATTGGTATAAAAGCCATACATGTCAACAAATAGTTACTTATAACTACTTATAAATATGTAACCTCTAAGATAAGAAATAGAGAAGAACAATATATGTACAATAAAGTAACAACTTTTAGACCCTTAGTAATAATTGTCAATAGCATAATTCGAGAAAGGTCATTATATAACAACTAATATTGTTTAGCAGGGTCACGTTTATAAGCTGTCCTTTATACAAATATTGAAATTAACAATTGCAGGAATAAATCTCAGAAATAAATTTAAATTCTTACCTGCTCAAACCCAACACATAGACAATAAAGTGTCTACGTAAATAAAAAGCTGCCGCATGGATGTATTAAAGCGGGACTTCAGCTACAGAGTGAAATTCCACTTTATGTCCTCCTCCTCCCTCCTCCCTCCTTTCCCTCTTTTGGGAGGTTTACCTAGATTTGTCAAGTACCCCACTTCCCACTTCTGCTGAAATCCCACCCCCGCCCGCAGCCTCCTGGGGCGCATCACAGATCCTTGGAGGCCATGGGTACATTCACAAAGTGCAGCATGATTCACACACACGCAGTTGGGAGCCGACTGAAGCCACAAGGAGTCACAGCCGGCTTCCAACAGTAAACATGCTGGTGCCGGGGACCAGAAGGCAGGTGAAGAACGGGTCTAGGTGAGGAAATCGCTGTATCTCTGGACAGGTAGGTATCCTAATATTAAAAGTCAGCAGCTACAGTATTTGTAGCTGCTGACTTTTAGTTTTTTTTTTTAGACTAAAAAACGTCTTTCAAGTGTTTGTAAAGTCAGAAGGTTTTTTATCTTACTGCATTTAGATAAAAAGCCTTCTGTGTGCAGCATCCCCCCTCTAGCCCTCCTGATACTTACCTGAGCCCCATCTAGATCCAGTGATGTCCACAATTGCCTCGGCCGTCTGGGACTTTCTCTCTCCTGATTGGCTGAGACACAGCAGTGGCGCCATTGGCTTCTGCTGCTGTCAATCAAACTCAGTTAGCCAATCAGGAGAGAGAGGGGGCTGGGCCGAACAGCAGCTCTGTATCTGAATGAACACATGGAGCTGCAGCTCGGCTCGGGTGCCCCCATAGCAAGCTGCTTGCTGTGGGGGAACTCAACAAGAGGGAGGGGCCAGGAGCTCCAAACTGGGACCTGAGAAGAGGAGGATCTGGGCTGTTCTGTGCAAAACTATTGCACAGAGGAGGTAAGTATACATGTTTTTTTTTATTTTAATAGAAAAAAATAGAGACTTTATAATCACTTTAAGTATTTACATAAGCTCAAAAGGTGATCAGCGTATTGTTTTAGTATGATTATCATTGTCAGCTCAATCCAGTTACCATAATGCAGTATTTTTTAATTCGAATTAATAATATTGCTCAAAAGTACAACAAAATTAAATTTATACTCCTAAAAAAACAATGCCAAGAACAAAACACATAATATATCACAATAAAGAAAAAAAATCAACAATCACAATTAAAATAATCAAAAACAAAACAAACAAAATAATAAATATACCAACCAAATATTCCCATATAAACTATCAACCTTCTTTCTCTAATCATATAACTGGTGACTAATCTTGAATCTCCTGCAGATGGAGGGAGGAAATCAGTTAACAGTTTTTGCATTTGTTCAATGCGTTTATAGCGATTGGACAAAAGCTAAACCTAAATACTTTTTTTTTTGTCTTTTCTTTAAAGCTTTCTTGAAGGCATCAATTCAAATAGATGATAATTTGGATGTAACCTGGAGATGATCATATTACAAGCAACATGGCGGTCATTGGTTATGCCTGTGCAAGTGCTTGAAGTATTCAAATGGAGCCTCTAATGGAGTCTGGATCCCTTGGACTATCGCCAAATATGTCCTTAAAGAAATTGAATAGTGTATTTATTATTTATTTATTAAAAGTAATTATATAGGGCCAACAATTTATGCAGTACTTTACATACTGCACATTCACATTAGTCCATGCTTCAAAGACCTTACAATCTAAGGCTAGTTTAGACAGTAGTCATTTAACCTACCAGCAGAGCGTGGGAGGAAACCAGAGTACACAGAGATAACCCACACAAGAACAGGGGGAACATGCAAACTACATGCAGACAGTGCCCTGGCCTGGATTTAAACCAAGGATCCCAGTGATTCAAGTAGGGCAGCCATCAGAAATTTTGGGGCCCCTTACATAGCTTTAGCCCTGGGCCCTCCCGGCCCTGACCACCAACATTCCCCAGGGCCTGCCTTCAGACCATCCCACTGAATCCTTCACTGGCCATCCCACTGAGTCCTTCTGTGCAGCCAATTTAATTTTAACACTCTTACAACTTAAAGAGGAAGTAAACCCTACTCTGCAACTGGTACCTATAGGTAAGCCTATATTAAGGCTTACCTATAGGTACTGTAAATATATCCTAAACATGTACCGTTTAGGAGATATTTACTTTGCATGCAGCCAGTGACATCACTGGCACATGCGCTCTGAAGGAAAGGCTGCTCGTGCCGTTCCTTCAGAGCCCCGTGCCGTGACCGTCGGCTCCCGCGCGCAAGCGCGGTAGTGACGTTATCGCGGCTCCAACCAATCAGATGGCCGGATGCCGCAAACCCGGAAGAAGGGTGACAGAACATGTCACCCATGAGAGAGGTGAGCGGTTGGCACTTCGGGGCTTCGTTCTAAGGTAAGTATTTCATAATGAGCTAGTATGCGATGCATACTAGCTCATTATGTGTTTGTCTTTCAGGTGTTCATTTTTTTAAAAAAAAAATTCTGAGGTTTACAACCTCTTTAATATGTGAACATTAAAAGTGTATTCCAAGTCATCAGTGCTGTCTAGATTTAACAATACGGAATTATATTTTGGCCAAAAAATATAAATACTTAACTACTGTTACCAATGTAAAGAAGGACATAAAATATAAAAGGCTCTGCAATGTTGAAAACGTACCTGGCGCTGAAAATTTGAAGCTAATTCTTGGTACTGAGGTGAATTTGGATCACTTAACTCAGCTGTAAATTCTTGGTTGTTGAGAGTAACACTGAACTCTACTATTTGTTGCGTTGGCTGTTCTGGAATTAAGTTGGTAACATCTGTCTCCTATATAGGAATGCATGAAACAATACAATTAGTAAAAATAAGTACATGCGAACACTCCAATGTTCAAATTTAGACTAGACACAAAGTTTCACTTTAATTTGATTTTTTTGGATTTGTCTTTATAGGAATTTATATTTAAAAAATAATCATCATTAAAACAAAATCATAGTCATAAATAAGTGATTTTGACATAGATCTAAAACAAAACATGTGTTTTCCCTTCATCATAGCAAGCCTGATCCTTTTTCTATAAAGATGGTGTGGCAATCATTTTTTTCTTTATTTGGGTATACACATATCGAAATTCGTCCGGTTCATCAAGAAGTTTTTTTTGCAACCCGCTAGTTGAATGAAAAAACTCACAGTGCATACCCAGTTTTATTCTTTTTATAAAATATTTTCTAAATCCTAAACGTCTCTCACTTTTTTATTTACCGGTACTTTCTTTCTTTGTTTCTTCTTGTATTCCAACTGGGCATATGTGAGTTTTAAATCATGTCACTATATGAAATCCATGCAATCAGTAATGCACACCTTCACAAACTTGGAAAAATGGAGAATGGATGACAAGATTTTTGTGAAATGTTCGAAAATCAGATAAAAAGGGTCTATTTTTTTTATTTAATAAAAGCATAGCCATGCAATAAAATAGAATCACTGCATCTCCATTCATAGAAATATAATACTGACTGTACTTCTGTAAAGTAGGTCAGAATAACTTATTGATAATATTAGCTGTTTGCTTGATTACAACTTTGTGTTGATACATATTCTCAGTCTGCTGGTGTTTCTATGGATTTGTTACTATTTAAAGCTTATGTTCTATATTATGCATTGTGACTGAACAACAGTTTCACTATTCTGAATTATAGTGTCATAATTCAATAGCCTGTAAGCATGGTTTTCATAAATCATCATGTCAGTGAAGCATTTGTTCTATGCATTTGTCTGCTTTTTATTTTAAGTATTGACAGATTTTATTGACAAAACCTAGTTACGCTTTTGAACACAAAATCCTAAATCCTATACTGTTTCAAGGTCCTCCCACAGAAATATAGGAAGCGTTTTAAACACTTTAAGCATTTGTTAACATGTAATTTTCCGCCTTGTATGGAATCCTTTTAGGATATATCATTAAATAAGTCCAAATATTGGTAAAATGTGACCTATAGCAATTAGGCACAGAAAAGAGTTTATCAAATACATTTACTCTGGTTCTGCATGCTATTGGTAGGGGACTACATGCTGCACATGCATACCAAAGAATGAGGTGAGTACACAAAATGGGGTTAATTAGCATTAGGGATTCGGTTAGTGGTAGGCATAGGATTGTGTTTTAGGGGTTAAAGTATCCAAAGCCAAAATCTTTTTTTTTGTTCATTTTATATAAAGTAGGGAATGGTTAGAAACACTTTTTTTTTGTTTCTGTGTATCATTACTAGGATTTCCCTTGACTCCCCATACTGTAGACAAGGTGTCTCCAAACTTTATAAACAAAGGGCCAGTTTACAGTCCTTCAAACTTTAGGGGGGCCGGACTGTGGCCAGTAGCGTAAGAAAAATGGCCAGGCATCGGTGAGAGTAAACACTGCACCATCATTGACATCAGTGGGAGGAATAGTGCCCCTTCATTGATACTAGCTGGATTATTAGTGCCCCATTGTTAGTATCAGTGGGAGATATAGTGCCCCATCATTGGTTTCAGTGGGAGAAATAGTGTTCTATTGTTGGACTCAGTAATAATTGTTCCATCATTGGTGTCAGTGGGAGGAATAGTGCCCCATCTATGGTATAAATTGGAGGAATACTACCCCATCGTTGGTGTCGGTGGGAGGAATAGTGCCCCATCATTGGTGTCAGTGGGAGGAATAATGCCCCATCATTGGTGTCAGTGGGAAGAATAGTGCCACATTTCTGGTGTCAGTGGGAGGAACTATGCCCCACTGTTGTTGCTGGTGGGGGGGGGGGGATAATGCCTAAAGGGCCAGATGAAAGCATGCAAAGGGCCACATTCGGCCCCTGAGCTGCAGTTTGGAGACCACTGCTGTAGACTGACAGGAAGTGAGATGATATCATCACAGCAACATGTGCCCCCATTAAAAGATTTCTGCTGTCATGGCAAAATTGGATTTACTTCACTTTAGTGTCATTCCCAGTGACATTGGAGATCAGAACAATTAGAGAGAAAGCTGCCCATACATAGATTGAAATTCAGCTGGTTCCTGCTGGACCAGCCAATTCCCGTTCATGAGAAGTCAATCTATCAATTGACATTTCATGAACTGGCTTGTTGGCAAATTTTTTGGATGGCAGTACATGCATCCAATCGGCTACAACATTGAGCAATGTATTCTGATGATGGGGCAGTCCCATTGTAAGAATACAGTGACACAGGATGCCTGTATCCAAATCAAGTGTATGATTGGGGCAATCAATTCAGGTTTTTGTTTGTTCAGCCAACAGTCTGTATCTATAGCCAGTTTTAATCTTCCTAATGGAGACACAGACAGCAATAATAACCTCACAGTGGTTTTCCCCCTAGTTTACCCTGTCCAAATGTAACAATGTTTTCTATTCCCCTTAGTTATATTTTAGGTGTTAATGCTTAAAGTGGTTGCAAACTTCTGACATGAATTATAAACAAAGCACCTCCTGTCTTAATCCAAAGCACTAAGTGTAATTTCTGTCTGCTGCCTCATTCCTCTGCTATTTGCATGAGTCACTTCTGATAAGTTTTCCTGACATTAAAAAGTGAAAAAGGTGACAGAGGAGGGAGCTCCAGTGCACAGCCTGTGATTGACAGCTTCAGCTCTGTACCTGTGTGCCGTGTGAAGAGCTCTCCTCACTGAGTTCTGCATTGTGTAACTTCATCTCTCCACCCCCTGTTTTCTGACAGCTTAGACAAGTTTTATAAATTCTGGACTTTGAACGGATGTAGAGAAGAGAAGACGGCCGATAAACAGATACAACTTATGTAGAAGGATTTGCTGCATCTCTGTGTACCACCTGAGGCCAGTCACTTTACTGGGTATAGGTAAGGGTTTACAACCACTTTAAAATAGGTGGCAAGGATAAAGGATGAGGTTACCGCTTAAGGGTTCCTGTAGAGAAAGGTAAAGTGTTAATGGGTACTTTAGTATGTGAACTGTTTTATTAGTTAGTCTAACCGATGCAAAGGTCAGTTATAGGTGGGGGCAGTGGCAATTTGTTTATTATGCACATAAATTCACAGAGCCAGAAGCATCTAGAAGTGTTAATTGTGTCTAGGCAGCACAAAAAAAATTGCTTTTTTGTGTTGAATTTCTCACTTCCCGGAATGGGAATTTGCCAGGTACTCCTGTGCATACAGTCTCATAGCTGTATATATGCAGTGTGAAATCTCAGGCACTGATGCTGTGCTGCTCACTGTTCTTCTTGCTGGAGGCCCTGACATGAGGAAACAAAGACCTGCATCAGCCATGTGATTGCCTCCACTCAGACACACAATGGAGAACTAGGCAATAAAAATCAGTGCTGGGGAAAAGATCAGCTCCAGGGAGACCGTGAGTAGTACTGGTGGCAAGTCCTCTGCCCACAGCTTGTTTTTTCCTTTTATTTAGGCATGGCTTCTAGAGTTTAGTTACTCTAAAAATGTAATTATGTAAGTGTATAGGTAGTTGTGCCCCAGCGGAAGTTAATCTTAGCTTTTCTTTTCTGGCACTTGTGAATTATAACAACATTTAACTTACAGTATTTTGTTAGTTTAATAAAACATGAAGTGATGTTTTTTTCGTAATATTGCATTTTTTTATACTTTATAGTTTAATAACACTAGCATACCTCTGATAATGGTTTTGTGTCATTGATGATTTCATTGTAGGGTGTATCATTTGAAGTAACAAGAGACACTGAATGAGGAAAGCCTGGAAGATAAAAGCAATGAAAGCTCTGAAATCGTCTTAGTCCACTCTTGTTTTCTGCATTCCTGCCAACTTTAACAAATGTAATAAAACGATATTAAAAATGTCTTTTAGGTTTCCTTTGTGCTCTGTGCTCTGTAATTATATGACCTCGCCATTCTTTATATCAAATTATTTTTATCTATGTGTCCCCAAGCAGTTTCATGATCTTTGCCGAGGATTTTTCTTCTTCGTAGCTGCAATGTAAGATGCTAGGTATTTTTGTTTGGAGTAAAATAACTTTGCGCTTGCTCACTTTTTAGAATTTCAACTTATAGAAAAATGCACATATGCATTTACTATGAGCACCAACATAAAAAGGCACACAATGAAAACCAATCAACATAAATATTGAAGACCAATTCCCTTTATGCATAGATCTTGCTATCCAGGCTTTCAGTAGTTACCTAGTTAGTCATGTGAAAAAAAGACAGGTGCCTGTTGGGTTTACCCAAATAATAATTATAATAAAAAAAAACACCTTGAATCTTGTGAACTACCAACCTATATATGATTAATACAAGAGAGGCGGGAAGAAGCCTCCAAAGGTAGGAGGGCTAGGGATTTTAAAGGTGTCAAATAACTCAGGTCATAACATTGTCTAAAAGAATATACATTTTATTCATCAAAATTTTAAAATACATAGATAGACCACAATATTTCAAAAAGAAAAGAAAAATGCCTGTGTAAGTGCAGCTGCGGAGATCGCATGTAATTCGGAGCGCACTGCTCCTTCATTACATGCGATCTGATGTACGGTGCGAATTTCAGCCATACATAAATATTATTCATCAAACATTTAAAATACATTTAAAATAAATAGACCACAATATTTAAAAAAAGAAAAGAAAAATGCATGTGTATTTTTTTTTCAAAATTACTCTGCGACTATATCACAAACAATCTACAGTATGTGACTAATTTTGAAATAAATTTTAGGCTCGGTTCACACTTGTGCGATGCGGGAACGCTGCAAATATGCAGCGTGTTCCCGCATCGCATCCGCACCTCTGGCAGTTCACACTGCCATATGCGATACGCTGGGGGTGTCAATCAAATGTTAACGACACCCCCAGTTTGATCGCATATCGCAGTGCGATCTGACAGTTCGCACAGAATCGGATCGCACAAGTGTGAACCACTGTGCGATCCGATCCTGATGCGGCTGAAAAAATGCCTCCTGTGCGTCTTTGGTGCGGATGCAGTGCGAATTCAGCCATACAAAGTGTATGGCTGAAATTTGCACCGTACATCAGATCGCATGTAATGAAGGAGCAGTGCGCTCCGAATTACATGCGATCTCCGCAGCCGCACTTACACAGGCATTTTTCTTTTCTTTTTGAAATATTGTGGTCTATCTATGTATTTTAAAATTTTGATGAATAAAATGTATATTCTTTTAGACAATGTTATGACCTGAGATATTTAGCACCTTAAAAATCCCTAGCTCTCCTACCTATGGAGGCTTCTTTCCCCCTCTCTTGTATTTTACAATTGGGATGTGGTGCCCTTGAGCAATTCTCCTAGCAAATCTATTTCTTGCATTCTATATATGATTAGTATTTATAGAGAAAGGCAAAAATATCTCCCTTTTAAAAATGGGGTAGATGTAATGGGAAAATTATGGCATTTGGCTTTCACCATCAGTTTGTATATATGACGCAAATCTTAGCTATCACATGTGGTTAGGGACAGTCTGCATTTAGGGCCACTCACCTGTCCCTAATGACATGTGACCATTTGGATGTGCAGTTGCATGCATACAGCTGCGGTATCTGTCAGCCAGTCATTGATTTATGCAGGCTGCTGACTGCGGCTGATCGCAAACACGTGTAAATTCTGATTTTACAAATATGCTGATTCTTGGAGGAAAATGGCTATCTGCAGCTACGTGAATGAAGCCTAATGGTGTCCATATTTCTACAGATGATAGGTAGGAAAGCTAAGCAGGTTAGTAATGATTGTATATGCCTTTACAGGCATAGAGAGAGTATTCACAGGTTCCACTTAGCTCTTTAATAAATCAGCTTCTAATGTACAGCCTAGGTTATTTT
The DNA here is from genome assembly GCF_965119305.1 of Pelophylax lessonae. Classification (NCBI taxonomy): domain Eukaryota; kingdom Metazoa; phylum Chordata; class Amphibia; order Anura; family Ranidae; genus Pelophylax; species Pelophylax lessonae. The sequence continues at coordinate 352,447,400 of NC_138770.1, forward strand.
AAACTGTCACTGTGACAGTACAAAGCATCAGTTATTAAATAGATTTAGCTCTGTGGAAGTAAGACAGCAGGCATACTACTACAGTAGTAATGTAACAACACAGCACATCACATCTATCATGTTTAACTTTTCTAAACTAAGTTATGTGCAGAACAGGCTCTACTTATCAAATTGTTCACCTATTATTGTTATACATCATTTTTAGGATTTAAAAATCACATAACTGAAAATTTTGATTTTCTTTTTTTTTTTTTATGCTTACCAGTTGTAAATATAAGATGTTCTTCAGAAATTACCGGAGAGGATGTCTCTTCAGTAGATAACACATCCTTCCTAGATGTTAGATGATAATGTTTAATATCAGTCGAACTAAGAAATTCCTGTAATAACCACACATCTGGTAATAATCTATTTCATGCATAACATTTACATTGCATTTCCTCTCACTAACAAACATATCTTATTATTTTTGCATAACATTTACATTGCATTTCCTCTCACTAACAAACATATCTTATTATTTTTATACATTTTGCACAGCACTTTACAAAATAAAGGTGGACAGTACAGTTACAATATAATTCAAGACAAAGGGGTTAGGAGGGTTCTGCTTATGAGAACTTAGAATTCTAAAAAGGAAGGGCAGGTGAAACTAAAGGTATGTGTGGAAATGGGTGGTTCGAGGATTCAAATTCCAGTTGTTAGGTAGCGGCGGGATGGGCTTCCCTGATGAGATGAGTATTCAGTGACTGCCTAAAGGCAGACAGAAAAGGACACAGGCAAACAGGTTGAATTTGGGGGTTCTATAAGAAAGGAGAGGTTCTGGAGAAACCCTAGACACCAGCATACAGTGGTGATCGAAAGTTTAGGCACCCCAGGTAAAAATTTGTATTAATGTGCATAAAGAAGCCAAGAAAAGATGGAAAAATCTCCAAAAGGCATCAAATTACAGATTAGACATTCTTATAATATGTCAACAAAAGTTAGATTTTATTTCCATCATTTACCCTTTCAAAATAACAGAAAACAAAAAAAATGGCGTCTGCAAAAGTTTGGGCACCCTGCATGGTTAATATCTTGTACTGCCCCCTCTGGCAAGTATCACAGCTTGTAAACGCTTTTTGTAGCCAGCCAATAGTCTTTCAATTCTTGTTTGAGGTATCTTTGCCCATTTTTCCTTACAAAAGTCTTCCAGTTCTTTGAGATTTCTGGGCTGTCTGTCACGCACTGCTCTTTTAAGGTCTATCCATAGATTTTCAATTATGTTGAGGTCAGGAGATTGTGAAGGCCATGGAAAAACTTTCAGCTTATGCCTCTTGATGTAATCCCCCGTGGATTTTGAGGTGTGTTTAGAATCATTATCCATTTGCAGAAGCCATCCTCTCTTTAACTTCAGCTTTTTCACAGATGGCATCAAGTTACCATCCAAAATTTGCTGAAATTTTATTGAATCCATTTTCCTTCTACTCGTGAGATGTTCCCTGTGCCACTGTCTGCAATATAACCCCAAAGCATGATTGATCCACCCCGGTGCTTAACAGTTGGACAGAGGTTCTTTTCATTAAATTCTGTGCCCCTTCTTCTCCAAACGTACCTTTGCTCATTCCGGCCAAAAAGTTCAATTTTAACCTCATCGGTCCACAGTTTCCAAAATGCATCAGGCTTGTCTATATGTTAATTTGCAAAGTTCAAACACTGATTTTTGTGGTGAGGACGTAGAAGAGGTTTTCTTCTGATGACTCTTCCATGAAGATCATATTTGTACAAGTATCTCTTTATAGTGGAATAGTGTACCACAACTCCAGTGTCTGCCAGATCTTTCTGGAGGGATCGCGGAGTCAAATGTGGGTTTTGAATTGTTTTTCTCACAATCCTGCGAGCTGTTCTGTCTGATATTTTTCTTGGTCTTCCAGATCTTGCTTTAACTTCCACTGTTCCTGATGACTGCCATTTCTTAATTACATTCCGAACAGAGGATATTGACATCTGAAAACGCTTTGCTATCTTCTTATAGCCTTCTCCAGCTTTGTGAGCGTCAACTATTTTCAGTTTCAGTTTTCTAGACAACTGCTTAGAAGATCCCATGGTGCTGATTGTTGGGGCAAGGTCAGATGAGTCTGGGCATTTAAAACCTTTGCCGTTGACATCACCTGGTCTTCCCAGATGATGATTGAGAACAATCCATGACACTGGCAGGTCTCAGCCTTGCAAAGGGGGCAGTGCATGCTATACATTCTACAGGGTGCCCAAACTTTTGCAGACACCATTTTTTTGTTTTCTGTAATTTTGAAAGTGTCAATGATGAAAATAAAATCTAACTTTTGTTGACTTTTTATAAGAATGCCTAATCTTTAATTTGATGCCTTTTGGAGATTTTTCCATCTTTCCTTGGCTTCTTTATGCACATTAATACAAATTTTTACCTGTGGTGCCCAAATTTCGATCACCACTGTAGGAGAAGGTGACAAAGAACAAGCTCGAGAGCAGTAGATCTTGGGAGATGAGCAGTTTTGGTAATACTTTGAGATGAGGTTGGTCATGTAGCTGGGGGCAGAGTTGTGCATGTTTTTGTATGTGGAAGAACTGCGAGGTATGTGGATATATAAGCTGGATGAGTCTGGCAGCAGAATTTATTATAGACTGAAGGGGAGGTGGACTGTGTAGACGTAGCCCAATGAGGTGGGAGTTGCAATAGTTGAGAGATAACCAGTGAGTGAATTATTAGCTTGGTGGCATAACTGGTTTAAAAGTGGGCATATTTTGGAAAAATGTTACGGAGTTGAAGGTGGCAACATTTGGACAGTAATTTGATGTGGGGCTACATTAAGAGGTCAGAGTCCAGGATTACACCTAGTATCTTTGCATGAGGTGAGGAAAGAATATTTGTGCTATAGATCTCCATACAAAGTCAGGGAAGAGATCACAACAGGGAAGACATTTTATTAGCTAATTTTTTAACCAATTGCCGACCGCCGCAAGTACATATACTGCGGCAGTCAGCCCCTCACAGGCAAAGTGACGTAGGGGTACGTCACTAGCCTGTGAGGCTCTGGGGAGCGAGCGCACCCCGCCGGATGCGCGCTCCCACTCCCACTCAGTCACGGACCCCCCTGCGCGTGTGCCCGGCGGACCCGATGTCCATCGGGCACTCGCAATCGTCCGTTACACAGGGGATAAAGGCAGGCGGCTAATGTAAACAAAGCTGCCTGTCATTCTCCCCTGTGTAAGAATAGTGATCATACGGTTCTGCTATGTAGGACTGTTGATCACTGTTCTTACACCTCAAGCCACAACCAATCACAGTTAGAAGCACGCCCCTAGGGACACACTTAACCCCTCCCTCTCAAAAAAGTTAACCCCTTCACTACCAGTGTCATTTTTACAGTAACAGTGCATATGTATAGCACTGATTACTGTAGTAATGTCACTGGTTACCCCAAAAGTGTCAAAAATGTCAGTCAAGGGTCCGATATGTCCGCTGCAATGTCGCAGTCCCGCAATGTCGCAGATCGTCGCCATTACGCGTTAAAAAAAAACACCAAAAATGACAGAAATATTTCCCTTAGTTAGTAAATGCAATAACTTTTGCACAAACCAATCAAAATACGCTTTTTGTGATTTTTTTTACCAAAAATATGTAGCATAAAACAAATTGGCCTAAAATGTTAAAAAATTTTGATTTTTACATTTTTTGGGGGGGAATTTCATATAAAAAAATGTGAAAAATATTGTTATTTTTGCAAAATTGATGCTCTTTTTTTGTTTATAGCGCATGATTAAAAAATCGCACAGGTGATCAAATACCACCAAAATAAAGCTCTGTTTGTGGGAAAAAAAGGACCTCAAATTCGTTTAGGTAAAGCATCGCACGACCGCGCAATTGTCCATTAAAATAACGCAGTGCCGAATCGCAAAATAGGCCGTGGTCAGGAAGGGGGTAAAATCTTCCGGGGCTTAAGTGGTTAAAGCAAGTTTGGAAGTGTTAGACTTTGTCATTTGAGGTTCATCTCACACCTGAGCTGAAAATGGCTTTTCTTGCTATCACCTAACATCAATATACAGGTCAGGCACCGGATTTTTAACCACCACTGGAGGCTGTCCTTGTTTTAAATTTACCAGCAAGTAAAAGATGCGATAAAGGGATGCAAATATTGGAAATGTAAGTTATTGTACATATTGACTGCAGCTGTTTGTAACAGAACTGGTCTCATATGCCCCTCTTTTACTTTACAATTCAAATATGTTTGTGGACACTTTCTGATTAGATGTGTGACTGTTTTTAGCTATGTTAGCATAGAGCAACAAGTATGGCATTTTGAAGCAAAAATTATGCATGGGTAAAAGGACTAACAAAATCCTAAAAGATGAAAATTTAGGTGGTCTATGCCAAACATATCACTCTGGTAGCATCAAGATAGTATTATTATTATTATTATTATTATTATTATTATTATTATTATTATTATATAGGATTTAGATAGCACCAACTGTTTGTTCAGCGCTTTATAATTACAATACAGTTCAATACAGTAGGAATCGGAGGGCCCTGTTAATGGAGCTTTAGAGATTTCACTTTGTTTTGGAGCTCAACAGCCCAGACTGTGTTTAGTAAGCAAAATTGATCTGATAAAACCAAATGTATGCTCTGCAGCCTGCATTAATGCTACCAGTTTGTGCTACACATTCAGCCATAAAATGGACAAAGCACATAGGATATGAATACAGTATGCACTGGAACTGATGTTGTATCTCATAGGCCCAACTCATGTCTTATCCAACCTGATGCTAACAGTGGTAGTATTCCTTCACAAGATGTATTTATTCACTTCTTTAGAAAATTGCTCCCATTGGTGTGAGCCACCACTGTTACTTGACATTATACATCTGTATCACTAGGAGGTTTACTTCCATTTTCAGTTAGTGCATACATATACAGTGTTATGACTGGACAGTCCTATAATAACTAATTCAGGGAGTAAAAATAAATTTCTTCTAGAAAACACTGGACAGTAAACTATGGACAGTGCATAACATTGTGCTTCTAACCTTTAATATTACATGTGGGATTGTTGAAAGTAAACCTACATTTGCTAAAAAAAATAAACAAAGTCTCAGGTTCCATAAGAGACATTTCTCTTCCTTCATCACAACTACAAGGCCAACCAATCCATTGATGTTTATATGCAAGTAACAACTTTGTGATGGTTGGTATTTGCATCTCCCTAGGCATACTGCCTGGTGACAGATTGTCCAAACATTGAGCCTTTTTATTGAGTAACCAGCTTTTGCAATCATAAGGTTTATAGCATTCCGATTTGTGTCCCTCTTTCCTTTGATGGGGAAAGGAATATTTTGGAGAGTGAATGAAGAATATAACACTACCAGTAGTGTTTATAGCAAACATCTTTTGGTCACATGGTTTGAATGTTTTTCCTTAACCTCTTGCCATAGTGGCAAGAATGGGGGTGTGGTGGCTTTAATATCCAGTGGCTGCATATTTGTGTCCACGATGGACTGAGGTTGTGTGATAAGAGCGTGTTCACTGCAGACTGATTGAGCTATCACCAACAGCTCATAGTCATGATTTATGATCAGAAGCCAGCAGGACAGGCTCCCAGTCATGTGATGATTATGAGAGCCAATCGCAGTGGTCACATAATAGAGAAGCCATGCCACCTCCTGGGCAATTCAAATCCATGTAAAGGGCTACCTTTATTGGTTATTTAAGTGGGTAGCATTCTTACATTGGTGCAGAGGTGTTCATACTGCTCCAGTTGTACACGCATTTATTGTAAACCTTAATTTTTAAGCTTCTTATCCTGGTTAGACTATTATATTGCTCATTTTACAATATCAAGCAAACAGTTTCTGCAGGCCCATTGACTTTCAATGCTTCCCCTAACAGCCCCTTTACCCCTCGGGGAGCACATTGAAACAATGTTTGGAAAGGTCAAGGGGTGGTAAAGACAATATATAGTATTTTTTCTTTTTTATGGCCTGAAATCAAAATAAAATGTAAACAAATCATTTTGTAGTCGGGTAAAGATTACATTTTAGATTTGGTAATGCCTTGTCTTCTTTCCATCTAGTAAACTAAACCCTAGTCTCCTTTTTACATGGTCAGATATTTCAGCTTTCAGCTACATTGATAGAAACCCCTAATCTTTTTTAGAAAGCTAATTTTGAGGTTTTAATCCAACAAAGGGAGCCTCAAAACATGCTTCATTTGCTGTCTCTTTACCTAAACCATAGTTTTTGGGAAAGCTCTTTCATGTAATAAAAGGTAGTTCTACAGTAAGTATGAAACAGATAATAAAACAACTATTTATCAGCCTAAAAACATTCAAAATAACAAGAACAAAACCTTCCAAAAAAATAAAAATAAAAAATATATATACAGGTAAAATGTGCCATTTAACTGCAAGTGAAATCAATCAAAATGCTAATAATAATGTCCAAAAATCCTTGCAAATTGGTTGAAGTCAGCAAGTTCACTAAATTTACCTTAATTTGACTTTTATATAATCTGTTTGTACTGTCTGTCATTTTCAAAACATTTATCCCTTGCTTCCTGCCATGGCACTTAACCACACAGGAAGCAATGATGGATGTCTTAATCCACTCCCGCTCTTTCCAGCATTTAAAGAGAGAAGCATAAAAAGCTGTGAATCCTAACAAATGGGATCAGCCAGTTCAGGTTGTCATTGCCTGGTAAGCTGGCCATAGACAGTTTGAATCACTCCGCAGGAATCAGTCAAGATTCGAACCATGTATGGACAGGCTGATTGTACCCAAGTTGATTGATTGATCAACTTGGGTACAACCAGATTTTTGGATTTTTCATGCAATTATTACCAGGCTCTATAGCCTCTAGCCTCTACCCTTTAGCAATAATCACTGTGTATTCTCGTGTCCGGGATAGCTAACCCCCCCCCCCACCCCCACCCCCTGCTGGGAGAACACATTAGCTCCATGCGAGGGATTACCCCATCAACGCTGTTGGGTTGAAGGAAAGAACATTGCACCTATAGCCAGCTTTAGCCAATATCTAAGACTGCTTTAAAGCTTTGCAACCTTTTACTACATAAGGCTTCTTGTGTACGTGACCAACATAAAAAATGTTTACTTTAAGAGACAGCTAATTTATTAATTGAATTTACTATACTTTTATTGTTACTTAACTACAATTCAATACTGACATTTATTGGATAATAATTAAAACAAAGCTATAGTTTAGGCAAGTGCTGTAAAATTTGTATGTTTGTACCTATTCTACCGCTCCAATGGAAAATCATTGATTCAGTCTGATATCCTTTACTATTATAATGAAATTACCAAGCTTTACACATTACTCTCTGTTATACATTTTGTTCATACCCTATTGTGCTATTTGTTATAGATACTTACTTTTCAGTGATTTTCTTTTCTTTAATTCTCTATTAAAGATAGAAATACATTTGTTATAATTCATTATTTTTGTAATGCTTACAACATAAAATGTTAGCAGAGCATGTGATAATATGTTATCTTGTTATTCATTTAAATGGATTTTAAAATGATTGAGTTTTGGATGTTTATAATATGCAAATGCATTACAATATTATTGCTGATTAGAATCACCTGTTGGAGGCATACACATTGTCATGAGACTAATGCATCAGTGCAGTAAAATATTATTAGACAGCAATAAAATGGTCAGCATTTTTCTGCTGGGATTCAAGAACTTGCCTTGTTTGCATGTAGGCACCATTATGCAGGATCTTACATAAGCTTGATTGGCTTTTGTTCAGCAAAAAATGTCTTATATAAATAGTATGTGACTGATAAAAAAGAGAGGCATGCATTTTATTGATAAATTAAGTCACTGTGGTACTGTATTTTTTGATGGCTATGTGCTTCAAAAATTGATACATTAATTTTCTCGCTTGCTGGCAAGCAAAATTACAATCTTATATTTTAATTATCATCACTGATATGGCCTTGTAGGACAAGACAGAAGCAGAGATCTGTGGAAAAAAACTAATTTTGGAGATATGCTAATCAGTTGTTTGCTCAAACCACCAGTATCTACACAAAACAGAAATATCTATAAACATCAGGGCTTTTTTTCTGCCGGAACGCAGTTCCACCACCTCTGGCTGCCCTGTCCTCTCCCGCTTGTCCCTTTACACAAAAGCTGGTGGAGGACTCACTTCCTACACAACTTTCTGTGTGCGAGTGTGGGCACTGCAGGCACATGAAGCTGGATGTTCCGGGTCTCGATAGTGATGTTTTGTAGCTCTGCGGCTCTGCCTATCAAGAATGCAGCATGGAGGGGGGGAGGAGGGGCTTGGGGAGGGGGCTTATTTCTTCATCTCCTGTCTGTTACAACTATGTGCAGCACGGAGCCGAGTGAAGTGCTGTGAATCCCCTCCCCTGCTTCATGCTGCATTCCTGATAGGCTGAACTGCAAGGATGTCACTGTAATGAAAAAAAAAAGCCCGGGCACAGCTAACAGAGCCATGATGGCTGCATTCCTGAAGCAGTAAAAGAGGAGGACAATCTGTGGATACCAGGTGAGAGATTTTTTTGTGTGGGGGAGGGGGGCCTGTGAAAAGGTGAGGGCTGGGGGGAGGGGGTCTGTGAAAAGGTGAGGGCTAGGAGGAGGGGGCTCTGTGAAAAGGTGAGGGCTGGGGGGAGGGGTCTGTGAAAAGGAGAAGGCTGGGGGGGAGGGGGGTCTGTGAAAAGGTGAGGGCTGAGGGGAGGGAGTCTGCAAAAAGGTGAGGGCTGGGGGGACAGGGTCTGTGAAAAGGTGAGGGCTGGGGGAGGGGGGTCTGTAAAAAGGGGAGGGTTGGGGGGACGGGGTCTGTGAAAAGGTGAGGACTGGGGGGAGGGGGGTCTTTAAAAAGGTGAGGGCTGGGGGGACGGGGTCTGTGAAAAGGTGAGGGTTGGGGGGAGGGGGGTCTGTAAAAAGGGGAAGGCTGGGGGGACAGGGTCTGTGAAAAGGTGAGGGCTGGAGGGAGGGGGGTCTGTAAAAAGGTGAGGGCTGGGGGGTCTGTGAAAAGGTGAGGGCTGGGGGGTGGGAGTTCTGTGAAAAGGTGAGGGCTGGGGGGTCTGTAAAAAGGTGAGGGGGGCTCTGTGAAAAGGTGAGAGCTGGGGGGGGGGGGGCTCTGTGAAAGGGTGAGAGCTGGAGGGGGCTCTGTGAAAAGGTGATAGTTCGGGGGAGGGGAGGGAATCTTTAAAAAGGTGATAGCTGGGGGGAGGGGAGTCTGTAAAAAGGTGAGGGCTGGTAGAGGGGGGTCTGAAAAAAGGTGAGGGCTGGGGGTCTATGTAAAGGTGAGGGCTGGGGGGAGGGGGTCTGCAAAAGGGTGAGGGCTGGGGGGGACGGGGTCTGTGAAAAGGTGAGGGCTGGGGGGTGGGGGGTCTGTGAAAAGGTGAGGACTGGGGGGTCTGTAAAAAGGTGAGGGCTGGGGGAGGGTGGTCTGTAAAAAGGTGAGGGCTGGGGGAGGGTGGTCTGTAAAAAGCTGAGGGCTGGGGGGAGGGGGCTCTGTGAAAAGGTGAGGTGAGGGGGGTCTGTGGAAAGGTGAGGGCTGGGAGGGGGGTGGGCTCTGGAAAAAAAGATGAGGGCTGGGGGGAGGCTCTGTGAAAAGGTGAGAGTTGGGGTGAGGGGAGGGATCTGGGAAAAGGTGATATCTGGGGGGAGGGGAGGGAATCTGTAAAAAGGTGATAGCTGGGGGGAGGGGGGTCTGTAAAAAGGTGAGGTCTGGGGGAGGGGGGTCTGTGAAAAGGTGAGGGCTGGGGGGAGGGGACTCTGTGAAAAGGTGAGGGCTGGGGGGAGGGGTTCTGTGGAAAGGTGAGGGCTGGGGGGTCTGTGAAAAGTTGAGGGCTGAGGGAGGGTGGTCTGTAAAAAGGTGAGGGCTGGGGGAGGGTGGTCTGTAAAAAGCTGAGGGCTGGGGGGAGGGGGCTCTGTGAAAAGGTGAGGTGAGGGGGAGGGGAGGGATCTGTGAAAAGGTGAGGGCTGGGGGGAGGATCTGTGAAAAGGTGAGAGCTTTGGGGGAGGGGGATTTGTAAAAGAGCTGTGGAGGGGGATTTGTGCAAAGGGGAGAGTTGGGAAAGGGGGACTTGTGCAGGGGTGATAGCAGGGAAGGGGGTGTACAGATAATACGGAGGTGAAAGCTGTGAAGATAAGCTCTACATGGGGGTGAAGAGGTGAGTTGTGGAGGGGGGTGCTAAGGTGAACTGTGGAAAAAGTGCAGAGTTGAGCTGGGGTGGAGGGAGAGGAAAGCAAAGAGGTTTGCAGAGGCGAATAATTGATGGTTACTTTGAGGGGTGGGGGGATACTTGAGGGAAGTGGGATTTTTGCTTGGAGAGGACAAGGGAACTTTGCTGCAGCAAAGTATACAGAGTTCAGTAACCAAGAGTATGTCATGTATAGCAGCGTGCAACAGTGATGGTTTGGTCAAATACAGTGCATTGTATATTACCTAGTCGTAACTGTATGCTGTGCTATACATTACATACCTCTTACAATCATGTGTTACAATAATGGCCCCTGGAGCATGCAAAATACATAACAGTATACAGAGTTGAGCTGTCAGGAGTATGTAAGGTACAGCACAACTGACAGAGTGCAGTGGCCAGAAGTGTGTAAAAGAGAAAATGTGTAAAGAGAACAGGGGTCACTATTATATAATGTATAGCACAGTATACAGGGTTAGTGGTTAGGAGTGTGTATCATACGCTTTAGATTATGTGTGTACATTACATGCTCCTGATCATAGTCTCTATGCTGTGCTGTATGGTACATACTGTACTTTTTAATGTTGTGTACTGTGCATGTTTATGGCTACTACACCCGGTATGATATGCACTCCTCAGCACTGCACAATACATACTCCTGTACTCTGTGTGTTTCTCTTTTCTGAACCTTGCGTCTTCTGCGATATGCAGTTCTGAGCCTCGATCACACCCACTATTTGGCAACTGTGCAATTTTCACTTCTGAGGAAGGCATAGCTGGGGGCGGGGTTGTGGGCGTGGTTGGGGCAGCGAGTTGGCTGGGGAGGGTGAGTTCCAGCACCTTTTTTCTGAGAAAAAAAGCCCTGATAAACATATATACATTAATGACAAGTATTACATTGAAAGTGATTTGAATATCAGTTCCATTTGTTTCTATTAAAAATATGTGTATCAGTCTCTTTATGAGTGTATAAATATGTTCACTGGATAATATAAAACAGAGCATACATTATTCATTAGTCAAAAATTGCCATGTTATCAATACAAATGGTATATTACTTGAACTGTTCTGTCCTTTCACTGACCTAAGAAAAAGGTAGGTAAAAGTTAAAAATTAAGTTCACCTTTTGTAACATGTTACCTGTTACCCCGTTAACCCCCCTCACACTTCCCCCATGACACCAGTCAGGGGTTCCTCTACCTGCACCCACGATCACATGTTGAAAATAGTTTGTCTGTGCAGGGCACAGCCTCGTCATTCATTCACAGCATTTTTTGAATGAATAAACTACAGGTTCCATCTTCCACCTCTGCAGATGGCTTGTAGTTCTCAGTGAAGTACAACAGTGCTAATAAGCTCCCTCGTGGTTCATTGACTCTTCCTGAACTTCAGTAACTGTATGAGTGATACAGCCAGACAGTTACATTGAGTGTCTGCAGGAGCCTGACGTTGCTTGCGTGATCCACTAATCATGGTTCTAATGATTTGCAGACCTTTTTACCTGCAAAATCATGTGCATTTTTTTCACAAAAAGTAAGTTTAGCATTTAAAAGGCTTATTTACAGTGCAATTATTTTCAAAATGTTTCCTTTTTGTTTATTCACTTGAAATGTGGCATCACATCCAATATGCATTAGCATTAGCCTTTGGATGTATTCTCAAGGGAGGCTTTCTCGGGTAAATAATACAAATATAATATGTGAACTATAATATGATCTTAAACAGGTTTCTTTACGCATCAGATTGTTATCTGTGTTCAGGCAGTCCAGGTTTAATGCTTCTCATACACAAGCAAAGTTACTGTATGTTATGTGGTCATTGGTAATATTTGCATCTGACAGTACAAACTGGCTATGTCTTATTTTTTTTTGGATGTACCCACGTGTGTTGTGTTTGGGATGCATTACTGAATATAGCAAAGCAAGTGTGGTTTGACATAAATGATATTGCTGCTTATATGTGTAGCAGATTTTCAAGGCCTGTGGCCTGATGTGGGTCTGCCATCGGTACCGGTTACTCCTCCAGCCCTTGTGAGCTGCGGCCCTGGGACATTGACAACTCCGGCATCTTTGTTTTGTTGTTTTATTGTATTTTAAGGGGATGGGGGAAGGGAATGAGTGGGATACTCCTTTAGGCTCAATACAATTGTGGGACTTTTCTGGCAAAAATGCCTGTTAGCGCTGTCTTGACGCCAGCCAACGCTAGCCAACGCTTCCTGACTCTTGAACACTGTGTAACTATTGAAACTGTGCTGGATCCTCGACTTTAGTCCAGAAGATCCAGGACTGTAGAACTGCTTGACTTGTAACACTGCGATAGCTCAGAGTCACTGAATGGCTTCCTCCAGCACTGCACTGGCTGAGAAACTCTTTGTAAGTTCCTGTACTGCTGCAACTCTCAACTGGCACACTTTACACTGTGCATAGCACTTCAGGGCCCAAACCACAGGCGCCCTTCTTTACACTTTAAGCTCTTCAGGGTCCACTGACTATGTACCCCCTCTGTCAATTCAGGGTCCTCAACCTAGGTACCCCCTTTCACCACTAGCTGGCACTGGATCCCCGAACCTGTTCCGGAATGGTCCCCTCTAACTTCAGGCAGACCCCCAGGGGCAATCCTCAGTACTCACGACCTGTGTATGCTTTCCTGGGACTGGACCCCTCTGACTCTCCGCAGGTACTCGGCACACTGGATCCCTTCAGCTTAGCTCAGTACTCTCTGGATCTTCAGGCAACACCCGGAGATCCTCCTCCCAAGACAGCAGGGGAGACAGCCTTTCTCCCCCTCCTGGGACTCTTCTCCCGCCAAAGACATTGTGTCATGCGCCACCCCCAAACTTATACCCACTCCCAGAATCCTTTGCAGCACAATCTGCCTTCTGGGGTAGTTACAAGCCTGGATGTGTCCCCTGATTGGGTTTCCTCCACTGCCCTATGAGAAGCCTCTCACAGGACCCAGTGGGGAGACTCCCCCTTCAGCAGGCGCCACCTGGAAACCATGACTCCCTGACTAATAAATCACAGCCCTGCTGTCAGGCAGACATGGCCCACTATACCTTTACCTAGCACCTACCTGTAGGGTGCTACACATGAAAACATACTTAATCAAACCATTTTTTTTCCTTCAAAAAATAATTTATTTACTATATAAAGACAGTTACAAAAGTAAAAAAAAACGATAAAGATAGAAATACACACATTGTAACCATGCATACAGATTTTGATTATTTCTGGTGTCATGTATTTGAACATAATATGGTTTAATACGTGAGCCAGTCCCATAGTTTTCTAAATTTGGGTGATGACGTTTACAAATGAATAAATTACACGTCTCTGCATCGACATTGTGAGCTTTTCATGTTGACATCACTAGGAGGTATGTGGGACTGAGAAGAGTAAGTAGTGGGTCGCTTATGTAAGCAAAAGGTGTGAATGTTCAAACCTTACTTTGTTTTGAAATGACCATGAGAGAGTAACCGGCGGGAGAGAAGGAGGAAGAAAGAGAGGAGGAGGGGGAAGAAGAGAGAAAAGAAAGAGAAGGGAGAGAGGGATGAAGAAAAAAAAAATGGGGGGGGGGTGGAAGGGGGGGTGAAGGGAAATATAAAGGGATGATGATTGGTGGAGTTAGGTGAATAGTTGGTGAAAGAGTACCCTGATTTTCATACTAACCAAGCGTCACAAAGCCCTCGTTAAGAACATTTGTCATAAGTGATATTCATCTTTTTGAGAGTAAGCATATTTGTTGTGCATGTGACTATTTTTTTAAATACATTTGAAAATGCTATGAAAGGAACCTCTGTCAACTACTTGATTCGGCTTCCCCATTTATAAGATCTTTCCTTACTTCCTGTCTATTGGATTGGTAGAACCTGTCACTCAATACCCAGTGTGGGTGGCCATCATCCCGATAAATAGATAAAGTAAGAGTACCCCCATTGGTGTGGGATTTTAAATGCCACTCACACACTGAACAAGAATACAATTGGTATGCGTATAAAATCAAATTTATTGAATAACAACACAGAAAAAATTGATTACACAAACATGTATGTCTAGAACAAACTGGACACGACAGATTTAAAAACTTGCAAGTATTGAAAGACCAGTATCCGTACAGAAGACCCTTGGGTATCATTGGTAGGAAGAACCGGAACAGAATGTTTGTGTAATCAATGTTTTCTGTGTTGTTATTCAATAAATTTGATTTTATACACATACCAATTGTATTCTTGTTCAGTGTGTGAGTGGCATTTAAAATCCCACACCAATGGGGGTACTCTTCCTTTATCTACTTCCTGTCTATTGGACAGATGCCAGACAGAACAGAAAAAATCTTCCTGGTTCCTATTTAATTAAAAAACCTCAAACAGAACAGGAAGTAAGTGGAAACCCCCCCCCCCCCCCCGGGATAGAAGCAGCATTGAAAATGATATATTACAATAAAACATGCTATGAAACTATATGCTATAAGACAATAATAGGGGCATTTCCAGTCACTTCCTGTCCAGGTTACACATATTCAACTGAATAGGAGGGGATGAAAATTCTCCTTTATGGGGTCACAGACAGCAATTATAATCTGGCAGAAAAAAAACTCGGTGAGGACATGGAGACAACCTGACATAAATTATATCACTCTCCTCTCTTTTCAAATCGAAATAAATGTTTTGGCTGGTTTTTGTTCTGCTCTTGGGTATTTTTGAGAAGCATAGCAGTCACAAACAAAACATTTTTTTTCCACAGATTTTATATATTTTTGTTAAACATAAAGAATAATTGCCCCTTTTTAAGAGACATTTAACAACCCACAAATTTTAAATTGATCTAAATTAAAACACACTAGTCATGCTATATCAATGCATAGCTCAATATAGATAACATATGGATCACAATGGCAAAACTACAATATAGTTCTAATAGTTGAATCATTAAAAACTTAGATTAGGCTTCACATAGTTCCTGATTGTGTTTTAAATTCTCACCTGCTGAACAATATCCACGTGTTCTTGAGAGCTACTGAAATTTTTCCCGATTTCAAATATACAAAATGATTCCTGTTGACATGCATCGACCCAGCTCTGGTATTCTGTGGTCTGAGGTATTCGATCCATAAAGATTCGGAAGGCTTCCCATACTGCTTCTTGACAGACTGTAATTAGAAAATATATTTATTGCAAAGAGATTTTTACGTTTTTATCAGACTGTGTCTTTACTGGAAATGCATGCATTGTCAATGTTAAACTTATATTTTATCTTTGCAGTACATTTATGCTGCTAATTTTGTAGTTTTACAATTCATAAACCATTTCTAAAGTACTTGTTTGGCCACATGTTGTGATTTAATGCATTGTTTATTGGTAGCATTTTGAAACAGCTTGTTGTAAAATCTGAAATGTAGATGTAGAATGTTAGTTTGTTTTTATAAATTAGATACAAATACATAATGCATCTGGAAACATGAAAGCTCTAACCTACAAAAACATTGTTTAATTCTGTGTGAAAATGAATAAACCAAAAAATTCACAACTGAGTCTTATGGCACTGGTAGAATAAAATTCTTTGCACAGAGAAAGCATTGCAAACATCAATACAGCCCAATGTAACTGCATCCATGTTTTAAATTAGATGAATCCTTTAGCCAGGAGTGACCTATTAAAATGGCGGTGCATAGACATTTCAGTTTACAACTGTCAAAAACAGTAACAGACACTTGCATTTGGTTGATGTTGCCTCTCTAAAAATGGGTCATAGATTTTGCTGCTAAAAAAAAAAATCATCCTACAATTAGCTAAACTTTCAACCTATCCTGCTCCAAATCCTACCCTCTATTTTTATTTTATTGTATTTTCTGTAACTTAGTACATTTGATTTATTTATGCAGTATATTGCCATGGATGAATAACTAAATCAAAATGAATAAATGTTTTAGTAGCATGTGGTTTTGTCATGGACATTATTTACCTCAAACTTAAATACAGAGGCTTGTGTCTCACGTGGCTGGTTTGCTTTTGTGACTTCAGATGCAACATACCCAACTCTTTTAGGTTATAAGAGCTGAAACAGTCATGCATACCATCATGCAATCCAGCAGTGAATTGGTTGTGCTGCACTGAAGAGAGAAAATAGTTGCAGACATGCCACCTGGAAAATTCTAGGACTCAACCATAATCGGAAATATTTTAAAGCTTGAAATCTATATGCCATAGAGTTTCTTTCTTCTTTTCTTTGACCAACCATAGAGTTACTTTTTGTATGGAACCTTCAGCTCACAGTCATGGGGAATACCCAATGCATATTATGTATCCCAGCTCTTCAGTATGGGTTGATCCTGAATGTTTTCTTGCTGGAACCCTAGGTAAAATTATGCCAGACCTTTTGGGATCCATATGGTTTGTTAAGAGAATGTAGAATGAAAACATGAATACATTTTTATCTTATTATATGAATACATTTTCATTTATATTTCCTTCTTCTCTAGTCTCCTGTCATTGTTACTTTATTAAAGGTCCTCTGCACTTCTATACATTGATAACTTGGAGTTCATACAGCACATGAAGATTTGAATAATAATCTTTGAATTGAATAGTTCAATTTTTTTATTGCTGCTAAGATGAAAAAAAAAGCTAAGCTCTAAGATCACAACTAAGTGCACAATGATTTGCTTTTGACCTGCCTTGTGACCTGAGCATTGCTGCCATAAAATATAGCCAGTTCCTGAGCTTCTCTGCAAAGTACACTAGGCTAAGCAAAACATTATCTTTATAAATATATGCACTAATTATGTTTATATTTATATGTGGTGTTGGTTAGGGTGTCCTGTTAAATATTTTATGTTTTACAAGCAAAAGGGCCCTCTAATGGATCGTACACATGATCTGAAAATCGACCGACAATCGTCTGTTTTTTTGCATGCTAGTCGCATATCGAAAATGAAGAGTTACAAAAATTGTCGTACTACAGAATAAAAAATCAGAAGTGATGTAAAGTTTTGCAATGTATCTAAACAGTTTAAAAGAGGACCTCTATCCATGGCACATCCAAAAAGAAGAAGAACAAACAAAGTATGCAGAACCCCTGTTCTGCCAAAGGAGGACTTTACTGGCATAAGCATGAGACCAAACACACTGATAGTATAAAATGTCAAAATTGTAACTTATACACATAGTGAAAAACATATAGTTGGTATCACATCAACACAATACAACAACACACATATATTAAAATCACTGTGAAAACAGTAAGACATAGGATGAGGTCCTAATACAACATATCGCTTACTCCCATATACGAGATGCAGTGTTCCATGTGGGGGGGGGGGGGTGCATGTTTTGTACCAGGACACCTCCACTGGTCACAAATTGATGCGTTTCACTATGAAGCATAGCTTCTTCAAGACCACTTGTGAGAGGGAATCCTATTGGCAGTATCAGATAAATCCATGGCTGGCTATATTAGCGTCTTCCAGGCAGACAAAGGGGCCATGTAAATCCCAAAAAGAAGAGGAGGGGAAAAAAGAAAGGCATGCATCAGACTGCCTGAGCATCTAAAATTGTTTTGACTGTGTCTTGTCCATCTGTCATAGAGATTGGGTGCCCTGGCATTTGGATGAGGACACTCATGAGGAGGTCTAATGATCTGGCTTAGATGGCTTTTCCTGTGGGTTTTTGGACCCATGGCTCTTGCAGGGATTGGATGGGTGCCTTTCTGACCCTTATTAATGTAAGGTTTGGCGTCACGTTATTGAGCTCCAGCTGCTCAGTCAATATACGGTGAAAATATACATGTCCATATCTTTACCCGTCTTTACCCATCAACACACAGGTATAATCTCTCTACGACAGATCGACAAGACACGGTCAAAACAATTTTAGATGCTCGGGAGGTCTGATGCATGCCTTAGTTCAGTGCTCTTAGGTCAGTTACCTAACAACCATGGATGTGGGAAAAAGAAGAAGGACTGGGATCGCTTTGTGTTACAGCGTTCTACACTGGAGTGGACTGAACACAAGTAAGCACTATAAGCAAACTTCCAAGCTGACTTGAATTATTAGAAAATGCTGTTGCTGGGCTTGAAATCCAGCAACTGCTAATCATTTAGCCCATGCTAAAATTATGGAAATGCTGCACACCCCCCCCCCCCCCCCCACTTGGCTCTTTGAGATTCCACCTCTAATTTGGTTTTACTGTTAGGATAATTCATTGGGGTCACTCATCCAGGGTGTACCTATTGTAATAATTTAACAACTGAACTACTGTAACTGACAAGAACATTACCTTGACACACAATAGGTCTCAAGCATGTCATAACATTCCCTCTACACATGACTTGGTATTATCAAGGACATAGGTTAAAAGCTGTGTCAGGTGGAATGTTACATTGTGTGGTTTGAGATCCAGTCATGCTGCATGTGAGTTACTAATAATGTATCTTTTTAGTATTTTCTTTAAATGAAGGATAATTTACCACTTCTCTTCTTTGATCCTTTATGCTAAACAAGAACACTACTTAACTGTTTGAGATATAATCTGTCTTGGCAGTAGTAGTTTTATCCAGGAAGCTGCAAGTGTCTGATTTTAAAATGAACTCATATGACCTTCTTTAGCTAAGAGGTCCATCACATCAAGTGAGAGAATGTATCTACTATTTTGTAAAAGGCTGGCAAGTACAGTTTCTCAGAATAAATATTGAAGTTGCTCTACTGAGAATTATTTTTTGTATGTACAATATTTTGGGACAGAACATGTAAATATAACGAATAATCTAAGCAAAATGTAAAAAGAAAAGGGGGGAGATTTACAAAAACTGGAGTACTCAGAATCTGGGGCAGCTGTGCATGGTTGCCAATAAGCTTCTAACTTCAGCCTATTCAAATACGCTTTGACAATAAAACCTGGAAGCTGATTGGTTTCCATGCAGGACTGCACCAGATTTTGCATGTCCAGTTTTAGTAAATCTCCCCCTATGTATCAACTATTAGGTATGGTATAAAGTTATTCACGGTCCATGATACATCTAGCTAAGCAGGCAGTTTGTTCCATTTTATAGCTGGTTATCATTGGCCAAATATTAAGAAAAGAACAATTTAAGAAATTAAATTTTGTGAGACAGTCAGAGACACAGCACAGTAGGAAAGTAAGACCAGCTGTCAGACATATTTTCCTAAAAGTGATATTGAAATCCAAATTAGTTTATCAGCTGGACAAAAACAAATGTATAAAAGGGAAAGGCAATATGGCTTAAAGCAGTGTCTTGTGCCAACAACAAGCAGTTCAATGTGTTATTTGTGATATAAGACCTGCACTGTTTCACTGTTACCCCACTTCTGAGAATGTGGGTGATTCGACTTAGCATGCGTTGGGTGTGACAATTGGTGTACTTGCCTAAAAAGCAAAAAACCCTAGAATTCTCAAAAGAGAAGAGATGTGAGGTTACATGCACAATCCTGCTTAGAGGGCTAAAATTGTTTATTTAGCCACTGCTTTGGAATTGGCTAAAGTAAAAATGCTGAGATCAGTCTCTAGTCTTGTAATATTTTAAAACTCCGACTGATGTTAAGTTTTACCAGTTTTATCATAGATCAACGTGTACTTTCTGCTGCATTTTTATAGGGCAAGTATCTGCTTACTCTCTCAATCTGATTATGTACATCCAAACAATATTTGATTATCTGAGCAGTATTTACAGTACTTGGCAGGTAAGATAGATTTGTGAATGTCCCCATGCTTTCTTTCAGTATTTTCTTTTGACTTTGCAAAAAGCTACTGCCTGAGCTGATTTACAGCTGCTGGTGGAATTTTATGAAAAAAGCATGTTTAGATGACTTTTTAAAATATCTAGTTCCTTACCTTTATCGTTTCAACAATTCTAGACAGAATTGACTATTTGGAATATTAACAATTAAAGAAAATGAATGCACAGTAAAATATGTAGGAATATTTTTTATGATATATTAACTACAAAAAAATAAGGGCATGTTTTAATTGTTTTAACTGGGTATTGGTTTAGTTGTATTCCCTGTGTTGTTTGTTTGCCTTACCTTGTAATAAAGGGCTCACATTTTGTAGCTGCAGTTTGTAGTGTCATGGCTTGATTCCCTTATGTCCCTGTAGTGCTTCAGTTAACCTTCTCTATGCACCAAAGAGGTTAAAAAACTTCTTGTTCTAGGTCACAGCAGCCAAACCATGCCTCTCTATGCCCTCAGTGTTGCATAGAAGTACTAATGAGAAGGAACACTGCATGGGTGAACTCCCTGTGTATCCGTAAATGCTTGCTTGCTAGTGTTTGTGTCAGATCTAATTACTGTATAGCTCTCACCTGCACCAAAATTAGACTGAGAAACTCAGATATTGTAGGATGTAATTTTGTCAGACAAGAAAGCTCAGGTTTTACACTACAGACAGAGGTCATGCATTAACCTGCGCAGTGCTGTGCCACATGCCCTATGTTTGAACATAAACAGACACTTCTGACACAGGTATCTGAAGATTTACTCTACTATAGGCTGTGCACACAGGGAAACAAATAACACCATGAAACTACATGATCAATGCACATCTCATGCAGGTGAAAAACACAAGAACAATCAGGAATGTTTACCTTGTCTTTAACCATTTGCAATCCTGCTGGATGCGCAGCTCATCACTCCTCCAACTGCTGTGTCCAGCAGACACAGCGAATTGCAGTGACTGAGGTATCATGTGATTGCTATGTGATCACATATACACAATGTTATGAATGGGTTTCATTCATAACAGCTGTGCTTAGTAATATGATAAAATGTGAAAAACAGTGTAAGTGCTAATAAAACATTAGTCACAAATAAATACATCAATTGACTACAAGAGCAACAATAGCAGAATAGGTCCATCCATATAACAAGCAAAAAAAAAAAAATGTACCGGTGCTCTTAATAACACACCACCACTCCTGATGATTAAAAATAGTTCTGCTGCCTTTAAACTTCTGCTTTCCTTTATATAGGGACACTCTCCATCCACACAAATTCTCCTTTCTTTACCGACCAATGCTTAGGAGGATGGCAGAAAAGGAAAAAGGACCCATAGTGCAATAGATTTGAATCAGTTTTATTAAAAACACTTAAAATATATTCACAAGCATCTGGAAGTGTGTGAGTATATTTTTTAAGTGTTTTCAATAAAACTGATTCAACTCTACTGCACTATGGGGTCCTTTTCCTTTCCTGCCTTCCTCCTGAGCTTTGGTCAGTAAAGAAAGGAGAATTTGTGTGGATGGAGAGTGTCCTATTTAAAGAAAAGCAGAGGTTTAAAGGCAACTGAGCTATTTTTAATCATTGGTAGTGGTGATTAATTCTTCCAGCGTGTTTGACTTTAGGTTTGGCAGGTCTAATGATTTAGAAACATATAAAAGTGACAACAGAAAAAGACAGAGTATTCCATCAAGTCTGTCCATTTTTTTGTTAACTTTGTTGTCTATATGTTGAGTATAGATCTATGTGGTAAGCGCATCTGAATGATGGAGGTGTCCAGAGCCTTATGGTGAAATAATGTGTTATTAGGAATACTGGTGGAGGAAGAAAAATGCGGACTATGACCCTAAGAACACCATCCCTACAGTCAAGCATGGAGGTGGAAACATTACGTTTTGGGCTGTTTCTCTGCTAAAGGTACAGACTGACTTTGCTGCATTAAGGGGCCAATGGATAGGGCCATATATTGTAAAATCTTGGATGAGAACCTTCTTCCCTCAGCCAGAACACTGAAGATGGGTTATGAAAGGGATTTTCAGTATGACAATGACCTAAAACATACCACCAAGGCAACAAGAGAGTGGCTCAAGAAGAAGCACATTAAGGTCATGGAGTGGCCTAGGCAGTTTCCATACCCTAATCTTAGTGAAAATTTATGAAGGGAGCTGAAACTTCAAGTTGTCAAGCGGCA
Source organism: Pelophylax lessonae (assembly GCF_965119305.1). NCBI lineage: Eukaryota > Metazoa > Chordata > Amphibia > Anura > Ranidae > Pelophylax > Pelophylax lessonae. The sequence continues at coordinate 352,469,536 of NC_138770.1, forward strand.
GTCAATAAACCTTAAGGATTCAGAGAAGATCTGTAAGGAAGAGTGGACCAAAATCTCTCAAGAGATGTATGCAAACCTGGTCACTAACTACAAGAAACACCTTACCTCTGTGCTTGCCAAAAAGGGTTTCTCCACCAAGTACTAAGTCATATTTTGCTTGGGGATCAAATACCTATTTTACTCACTGAACTGCAACCTAATTTATAACATTTGTATTATGTGATTTTTCTGGACTTTTGGTTGATATTCTGTCTCTATCATTTAACCACTTGCCGTCCCCTGACGTTGCTGCTACTGCAGCAGAGCGGCTCGGCTGGGTCTGGCGACGTAGACCTACATCGCCAGATACCTCCCTCTCTCGGCGGCACGAGTCGGGCCAGGGGAGGAGAGGCGGTGATCACCGTCTCTCTTCCCCGATCATCGGGGAAAGAGTGAGGAAAGCCGCCCGCTTGTGTAAACAAAGCAGGCGGATCTCCTCTGTGACAGGCAGGGACAGATCACAGGATTCAGCATAGCTGAACCTGCGATCTGTGTCTGTGCCACACAACCCCCCCCCCACACACGTCAGTAAGCATGAGACATACATTTAACCCCTTGATCACCAACGGTGTTAACCCCTTCCCTGCCAGTGTCATTATTACAGTAACAGTGCATATTTATAGCACTGATTACTGTAGTAATGTCACTGGTCCCCCCGAAAGTGTCAAAAAATGTCAGTTAGGGGTCCGATTTGTCCGCCGCAATGTCGCAGTCCCGCTAAAAAATTGCAGATCGCCGCCATTACTAGTAAAAAAAAAATAAACACTAAAAATTAGAAATCTTTTCCGTAGTTAGTAAACGCAATAACTTTTGCGCAAACCAATCAAAATACACTTATTGTGATTTTTTTTTACCAAAAATATGTAGCACAAAACAAATTGGCCTAAAATGTTATAAAATATTGATTTGTAATTTTTTTGGGGGGGAATGTTATATATCAGTATGTATAAAATATTGTTTTTTTTTTTCAAAATTGTCGCTCTTTTTTCAAAAATTTAAAATCGCACAGGGGATCAAATACCACCAAAAGAAAGCTCTATTTGTGGGGGAAAAAAGAACATACATTTATTTTGGGTATGGCCTGGTCAGGAATGGGGTAAAATCTTCCAATCTTAAAGTGGTTAAAAATACGCTCATTGAGAATTTGTTTGTCAAAGACATGTAGCTAAATATATGACAAAAATTGAATATATTGGATACTTTTAACTGTCAAAGTAGAAAATGTAAATTTTTGCGCAAAATTTTCACTCTTTTTTTATTAATATCACAAAAAATGAAAAGCACAAAGGTGATCAAATACCACCAAAATAAAGCTCTGTTTGTGGAAAAAAAGGATGTAAATTTTGTTTGGGTACAGCGTTGCATGACCTCGCAATTGTCAGTTGAAGTTGCACAGTGCCAAGTTGAAAAAATTGGCCTGGACGTTAAGCAGAATAATCCTCCGGTCTTAAAGTGGTTAAAATACACCCATGATAAAAATTATAGACCCTTCATTTCTTTGTAAATGGGCAAACTTACAAAATCTGCAGGGGATCAAACAATTATTTTTCCCACTGTACAGCTTTCACACAAATGAATTAATATACACTTATTTGGATTTTTTTAACCACTTCCAGCCAAAAGAAGTCATATGACGTCCTGGAATTTGTTTGGAGATATCTGAATGATGCCTGCAGCTGCAGGCATCATTCAGATACCATCTTTTGCAGCCGGCGATTCCCTGCACCATAACAACAATCATAGCGGCAGTTCAGCCACTTGATTGTTCTTACAGGCAGTGGGAAGGGACGTTCCCCCTGTGACGGACATGGGTATGAGATCCCTGCCCTTCTCACTAACTCATGACAAAGCACCACCCAATCTCACACCATGCTGTCACTTATGTAACAATGCTACTTTCAGCTGCGCCCTGCACAACGATTTTCCAGCTCACAGGATCATAATCTAGGTGCCAGCCAGCTAAGAGCGATTGTCACTGGGCTAATTAAGCAATTACCTTTAACTGCCACCACTCGCTTTAGGGAAACTCGTAACTTTAGCAATAACATTTTGATTTTAGAATTATCGTCTGTAACACACACTGTCCACCACAGACAGGTATGTTCATAGGATTTATTCTATACAGTAGCACTCTTCAAGAGACAGCTTCTTTGTTAGCTTGCATTAAGAGCTTAGGGACAAGGTTAATACTTTTCAAAATATGGTTTTAATAATGAAAAGTTCAACGTTGGTGCAAAAAAAAAATATTTACAGAAAAAAGGTGTTCCGAAGAAGAGACATAATTCAGCAATAGAAAAATAAGGTAGAATTGAGGAGGAAGAACGCTTTCGGTCAATGTCCTGGGTATTTTTAGAGTTCAGTCGATGAGCCAGGTGTTATCGGTTCTCAAACTTGACAGATGTTCCTGCTTTGATGGTACAAGAGAACTCTCTCAACTGGTTAGGCCTCTCCCTTTTTCTGTCCATGGCTATCCTGGGTTTATGACAATATCAGGTCCCTCCCTTACTGACAGTTTTTTATACCACTTATTTTCCAATATGTATCTATTGCATTCTTGAAAATGATAGATTATTGTTCAGAATTGCATTTCGCATCCAGGGATACTAAACACAGGGTAGCTCAGATAAACCAGTCACTCAGGAGGCATCTGACAGCTATCTTCCCTTCTATGTGTGCTTGTGTGGTCATGTATGACCTTAATTTATTTAGTACGACATTTCTCATTCAAATATATAGTTATTATTAGTGTGTCATGTTCCAGTCTGAGTTTATGAATCGTGTGTTTATTTATTAAGTTTTGAATTGGGCAGTATGGAAGTGGCCAAAGACATGTAGCAGAATACATTTTGGCCTAAATTCATTAAGAAATGTGAATTTATTGGATAATAAATATTTTTGGGATTTTGAATATTCAGTCTTTTTTTCATTTTCATAGAAAAAAAATTAAAAACCCAGTGGTGATTAAATAACACCAGAAAAAGCTCTATTCATGTGAAAATGATAAAAATGTGATTTGCGCACAATGTTTCATGACCGAGCAGTTACCATTTTAAGTAGCACAGTGCTGAATAGCAAAAAACTGCCTGGTCATGAAGTTGGTAAAACTTTCTGGAGGTCAAGTGGTTAATAAAAAAGTTAAGCATTTTAACAGATTATATAGAACTTAATAGTAATTTGGGTAAATGAACAATAATACGTAGAAATACATAATACAAGGTTTTATATGTGTTCTATGCGACTATTAAACTTACCTCTTAGCTTGTAGTATGCCAAATGGCTGGCAACAATTTGCTTGAGTGATTCTTGTGGACATACTTTAACCCCTGTTGCAAAAATGGCAGATCTTTTTGTTCTGAGCATTTTCAAATCAAATAGTCTCCTCATTGTTGGTGTTCTGGAAATTTTCTTAGAAGGTTCAGGTGTTGAAATAGCTGGCAATATTGAATTTCCATGCTTTGTCATAACAGCAATTTCTGAAATTAAATAACAGATAAAAAAATGTTCTATTATCAACTGAATATATGGTAATTTAAATGAAAAAGCAAGCAAACATTAAAGCAATGAGGTCTTATCTTTAAAATAAATGTAATATCTACAATTGATGATGTCATGCACTAACAGTATGTCCTCAGTCTTGAGGATAAAGGAGGCTGGGAATCATTCCATCTGAAAGACTGAGGACAGCTTGTGGTGAAAAGGAACAACTGTAAGAGACAGCTCCACAGATGATATGAGTATTACAGCAAAAGCTGCTTTTTCAAAAAAGATTTTAATCCAGCTGAAGCACTATTTTAAAAAAAAAAAAGACAGCGTTATCCCGTTTTTTAAGTTTTAATAGTTCGGCATTATGACTGTGCTTCTCTGTTCCTCTCTCAGTGTATGTCTATACCTAACTGGGAACAATAGATTCTTAGCTAGTGAGACAAACTAGGCTAACAAAAACATTTCCTTATATACTGATAATCATAAAAGGGAAGCTATACTAATCTGTATATTAAATGCAATGAGCAAAACAACAGTCAAGTAAAAATGTGAGCATCCCTTAAAAATTAGTTGTAAGTAAATAGTCACTATAGCGTACTTAATGAAATTTGTTAGCTATAAATACAAACCACTGAATTTTAATTCCAAGAAACCTCTGCAGATGCAGATACCACATTCAAACATTTTTATTATAATTACATTTCCCTTGTTTTCATAGAAGAAATTTCCTTGAAATGAACAGTTCATTAGAGAAATTATCTGCATCAGGCTAGGCGAAAATAACTTTTGTTGGAAACAAACTAACCAAATAGAAATGCCTAAAGCAGGTAGTATAATATTTTAATTCATTTTATATTTTACAGTACATTGGCTTTCTGTTGGTTGGGCTTGAAGCGCTTCAAAACTGGGATGTATCACACCTCACGGTGTATAGATAATTTTACAAACTGCCAAGGATAATAACAGTTTGCTGCCTGAGGTACAAGAAAATAAATTGTATTTGGAATCCTTTGCTTTAAACATCATTGTCATTAAATGGAAGCCATGATATTTATGAAGTATTGCTTTCCTATATGAATTCTGCTTTACTATTTTGAGGGAAGAAATATTACATTGCCTTATTAGGACTGAAATTTTTATTCTTTTTTTCAACATGTCTTGGATTCATACAAAAAAAAAACCCCAAGAGTGAGAGATCAAAGTATGAGGGAACTCTCAACCTTCCAACCACAAAAACAAAACCACAAACATTATGACCAAGAAGCTCAACCTGCAGATCAAGTGAATGCAAAGATCCTGTTTATCTGGTGCAGAAAACAGAGCAATGTGCAAGTGAAATACATTTTTGATGTAGGACGTCCTTCATTAAACAATTAACACTGCAGTATGACCAACATATATATAGTATACTGATATATAATAGAAGGAATATTTCTTTAAGGCGATTATCTAGATTTTGCTTTCCTATAAGTGCTGGTAGAGAGATACAGTATGCAAACTAATCATCTATATCAGGAAAACCAGGGTTTTTTTCAGCGGGAACATGGGGGAAAGCAGTTCTGGCAAGTCCAGCACTGAATGTATGCAATAGGAAGGGATGTCCTGGATGGTCTATTGGTGTTGGGGGATCTATTGTTACTGGTTGAAATTTGTTTTTGTGTCAGAGTCTATTGTTGCTGGTGGGGGATTTATTGTTACTGGGTGGGGTTTTATGTCTACTATTGAGGGAGAGGTCTATTGTTGCTATATGCTGGAAAGTATATTGATACTGGCTGCCGGGAGATCTGTTGTTGCTGCTGCAGGTCTGTTGTTGCTAGGGTGGATCTTTTGTTGCTGGGGATGGTATTTTGTGGTGGATGGTCCATTGTTGCAGTGTAGGGGTCTATTTTTGTGTCGGGGGATCTGTTGTTGCTTGGGGGATCTATTGTTGTTGGGGTAGGGTCCATTGTTGCTGGGGGAGTCTACTGTTGTGTGAGGGATCTTTTATTGCTTGGGGATATATTGTTGCTGGCTCCAGGGGATCTATTTTACTGCTTTTCTTGTTATTAGGCAAGAATGAATTCCATGAAAATTATTTAGCACTAGGAAATGATACTTGGGGCAGTACTGGGAGGAAGGTAGGGGGTGAAACCAAGGGACGGTGCTCAGAGGTGGATAGGGTGCGGAGACAAGGATGGGGGGGGGGGAGTTCTGCTCCTATTCACTTCGAAAAAAAATCCCTGAGGAAAACACACTGTAAACCAGAAAATCCTTTAACATGATCCATGAAGAGCTCTGAGAAATCAGAAGGTGTACAAGATGTGGGTTTAACTGATGGTTTCCACTATTGCGGCTACAAACTCGCGCTACATCTAGCGCGACTTTGTAGTGTAACTTGTTTGTGGCTACTTCTGGGGACTTCAGTGCGACTTCCTTCTACCTGAGGGACAAGTCGCACTGAAGTCGGCCCAAAAGTAGTGCAAAAACCTTTTTACAAGTCGCTGCGACTCAAGTTGCAGCAGTTAGAATGTGCCTAATTGAAAATAATGGGTTTTGACTTGTTGTGCGACTTGACATGTGTCAAGTCGCACTACAAGTCGCAATAGTGGAAACGGAGCCTAAGAGAGTTAGCTCAGAGAGTGCTTAGTAGATGTTGGTAGATTTTCTGGGAAGCAGTGTTTTCTGTTTATTTTATACAGCCATTTAAGGTAATGATAATGGCTAGTAAAAGTCTTGTATTATACATCACACTTTAATTATGTTATTTTTTTCTAAAATAATAAAAAATATTATACCTAATTTGTTGGTAAGACAAGGGCAAGTCGGGACAAAACTCCTGTTTGTATTATGAAAAGTATCAATGTTTAATTTTGGCCAACAATACAGAAAATTTTCTATTTTTTCACCACACACAGCAATGTTTGTTGAATGGGCACAGCCAAAAAAAATAACATGTTGCTTTGAAAAGAAATAGAAACGAGCTATGTCTCATAATTGAAATGTACTGTACATCTGACATTACTTTTAGTATGTTTTTACTGCACATTTTATTTGTTATGTATGGAAGCTATTGAACAAGTTTTTTTCTGAGTATGAAGGGTGGCAGTAGGGGGTTGCAAAAAATGATACTCCAATGCCCCAGGAAGGAAAATCAAATGATAAAGTTGTGAGATAAGATAGCAGCTGCAGTGATTGTGGGAATATAAGTGACAGCAGCAAGAAGAAAACGTTTCAATACTGTTTGCACCACAAGGTCCAATAATCCAATCAAACAGCTGAAATTGTAAACTTGTTAGGTCAGTTGTACTGCCAGCCACAACAGATCATGTAAAAGAACAGGATAAGACTTAGAACTAAATAGGGGAAACTCCACCTACTCTACTTATGCTGCCCATGCAAACACTCCCCTTCCGATTCTCTGTATTTACTACTGTTTAGTCAACTATTCATGAGGAAAAGTGACAGTTGATTTTCCTCTGAATCTAAACAGCAAGCTGTGCATGAATAGGAAGCAAAATCGATATCACAGCAGATCTAAACTTCCCCTCTGGGTTTCTAAATAAAAAGCTAAAGTTCAATAAATGTTAAATCTCAAATAAAACATACCAATGCTTTTATTTCTGCAGTGCTTTCATACACATTCTGCTTATTAGTGCACGTGCAATGTATGTTAAAGTCAAGGGATAGTTCTGATGATAACTGTCACAATTGCAAGTGTGCTTATGTGAGCTATTAATAGCTGATCATGCATACAGCACCATGCCAACTATAGATTTAATCACTTGCCAACTGCACTATAGCCAAATGACAGCTACAGCGTGGTCATCAAGTTCTGGGAAGGTGTCTATTGACGTCCTCCCAAAACTGTGCTCCCTGCATGCCCACAGCGGTGCGCATTTGGCACACTCTGTAATCGCTATGTACTTTAGGACACAGCTAATCACAGATCAGGGTAAAGGACCAATCACAGCGGCCCTTTACCATGTGGTCAGCTGTTTCCAGTCACAGCTGATCATAATGTAAACACACTTGCTGGTTATTGGCATTCCTTTCCTCAAAAGCTGTCAGCGCGTGAGAAGAGGTGAGCCAGTAACCGGCCAGTAATAGGGGACATCTACACCGAATCAGGGAACTGATCATCAGTGTCCTGATTATCAGTGCAGCGCCAACAGTGCCAATAAGTGCTGCTTATCAGTGCCCACCTGTGCTGCCAATTAGTGCCCATCAGTGCTGCCTATCAGTTCCCATCACTGCCGCCTATCAGTGCTGCATATCAGTGCCACGTATCAGTGCAGCATAATCAGTGCCGCCTCATCAGTGCACATCAGTGCTTCCTCATCAGTGCAGTCTCATCAGCGCACATCAGTGAAGGAGAAAAATTACTTATTTGCTAAATTTTGTAACTATAAAAACGTTTTTTTTTTTTTTTCAAAATTTTCCATCTTATTTGTTTAGCAAAAAACGAACAAACCCAGTGGTGATTAAATACTACCAAAATAAAGTTCTATGTGAAATAATAAGACAACAATTGTCATAATAACAATAACAATATGAGTAAAGTGTTGCATAACCACGCAATTGTCTTTTAAAGTGTGACAGTGCTGACAGCTGAAAATTGGCCTGGGCAGGAAGGGAGTAAAAGTGCCCAATAGGAAAGTGATTAAATGGCTCAATAGGAGTCACACTCACCTGTTCTGCAGACCTCTGACAGATTTAATCCTCTGTTTGTGTCAGTGCTGCAGCCACTCTTTGAGGGGGGAGGGCACCATCTTAAAGGACTAGTGTGAGGCTTTCTCAATGTTCAAGCAATGCCTCCACATGTTAGTAGCTGGACCCCCTGAATGACCTCCTTTGTTATTCCTGTAATTGCTGCTATTTTTCTTACCAATATTTCTATTTTTCTTACAAATATACTCAAAGTGTGCTCTAACAGTGATAAAGGGAGAAATGTATTATGGAAAATCAGTTGGAAACATAGAACAGCATTAAGTGCCAGGCCAGTAGCTATAGCTCTTGTTTATATACTGACATGCATACTGTGACCATATGATAGAGGAAATACTATAAGAGCAAAATCATCAGCTGCAAGCCTGCAGCAAATTTCATGGTGCAGATGAATGCCATTGCTACTTCTAGGGATCCGGCATCTCTCCACCTTTCAGTTCATATGTTTTCTGCTTCTTCTGGAAAAGCCATCAAAAGCACCAGAATTATTTAAAGCAGAAGCCACTACAGCTGTTTGATATTTTGGATTGCCAATGCCTGATTAATGAGCAATTTCAAAGCCAGAGGCAATAGCTGGAAGGGATGGTTACAGCCTATTTGACCTGCCCTATGTCTCCAGGAAAAGTATTAGCCAATGAATGCTCCCGTTTTGTCCAATGACAGCAGGAGTGGAACGCCTGCGGTGCACATGCGGGCTCCAAACCGAAAGTGCAGGATAACGTACAGGTATGTGACCCTGCCCGGGGAGCCGCTATGCTGCCGTATATTTAATGTATACGGTCGGCAAGCAGTTTAATATAGTTAAGATCAAATTCAAATTTGCTCTTAACAACATGCACTTGCCAGCTGTGAAAAGGACATATCAGGCACAAAATAAACTTTAGAACAAAAAGCGATAATTTGAACACATCATTTATTTGTTACCAAAAGAGAAAATAATTAATTAAGATGTGGATCAGTCAGAGGAGATAATTAAGGGTTTCTTTTTGCCCCATCAACTCTGTGCTTGGCTGATTTCCCCATTATACAACTCTTTGAGCAGGGATACAAACACAAAGCAAATTACATAGCAATACCACTAAAACACTTTTATGGATATCACCAAAGATGTTTATGGATCAAAAACAAGTGAAAGGTACAAGGAAACGTACAGTAGGGACTATTCATACCCCTACCAAAAAAAAAAAAAGCTCCCAAAACTTAATAGAAATAATTTTGGTAACTTTAACAAAATCAGCAGCAGAGAGTAACATTGCCTTTCATCATATGGCATCGAAATTTTGTTATTGATGATGCACCTTGATACTGTATCTTTTCACTTAAGCACCATTCTGTTCTGCAAATAACCTATTTAACCCTCCTCTTATGTTAGAATTCCGTTACTATCCATGATGTTAGGGTCAGTTTTGACCCGTGTTTTAAATCAGCCATAAAATACCCTCTGAATAATTATTTATCATCAAATTTGTTTCTTACCTCTTGGTTACCTTGTTAGGCTTCTTTATCCTTGAAAAGATTGGTTTTAATATTTTTGGTGTGACCCCTAGACCTTTCTTTTGATAGCATACCTCTCATTGTCAAATTGAAAAAATGGTAAAATAAAGTCAGCAACTCTGAAATGAATTTGTCCTATGTTTCTTCACTTTATTTAGAGAAGCAGACAAGCAAGTAAAGAGATAGGCCCTCCCTAACTACAGCTCACAGGGTTGAGAGGGGATTGGCTGTCACTGTTACTAAGCAGAGAGAGTGTTTATGATTTCAGTTTTGGCACTTATTAGTGTCCTAAAATCCTATATTATAACTGGGTCAGAATTGACCCTAACACCATGAACGTCTTAATTTTCACCACAGTATTTTATAATTTAGTGAAAAGGATTATTTTTCTATTACATTGTTTAAATAGAGGATCCTGACAAAGTAAAAAAATCTTGATGCAATAAACAAATTTATGTGATACTTATAGACATTCAAAACCTGAAAACGGTTCAGTTTTGACCCTAACACAAGAGGAGGGTTAAAAAGACTGGGAGTAATGTGTAAAGCATAATCATTTAAATCATCTAATAAGTTGTCATTTCCATTTAATATGTAATACCATATACGCTATATTACCAAAAGTATTTGGACGCCTGCCTTTACACACACATGAGCTTTAATGGTATCCGAGTCTTAGTCTAAAGGGTTCGATATTGAGTTGGCCCTCCCTTTGCAGCTATAACAGCTTTAACTCTTCTGGGAAGACTGCCCACAAGGTTTAGGAGTGTGTCTATTGGAATGTTTGACCATTCTTCCAGAAGTGCATCTGTAAAGTCAGGCACTGATGTGGACAAGAAGGCCTGGCTCACAGTCTCCGCTATAATTCATTCTAAGGGTGTTCTTTTGGGTCAAGGTCAGGACTCTGTGCAGGTCAATCAAATTCCTCCACCCCAAACCCACTCATCCATGTCTTTATGGACCTTGTTTGTGCACTGGTGGTCATGTTGGAATAGGAAGCGCCATCTTCCCACAAAGTTGGGAGCATAAAATTGTCCAAAATATTTTGGTATGTTGATGCCTTAAAGCGGAATTCCGGGCACAAAAACATTTTTTCAATGAACATACCCCCAGGACAGTCAGGGCTAGTACATTCCACAATGGCTAGCCTCTGATCTGTCCCGGTTCGCACTTACCTTCAAGAAGAAATACTCACTTATAAAATTTCTTCCACAGTGTTGCCATCTCTGTTGTGGGCAGCTGAAGCCAGCGCGATCCTCTTCTGCGTCCTCTTCCGCGTCTTCTTCTCCCAGAATGCGCCTTCACCGGCCCCTCTCGTCACTTCCGGCGCGTTTAGCAGGGAATGCGGCGTTGCACCGGAAGTGACGAGCGGGGCCGGTGCAGGTGCATTGATTCCTGGGAGCGATGACGACGTTCAGCTCCCAGGAATCATTGCAAACCCGGAAGAGACGGCGCGGGCCGAGGCCGCAGAGGGAGGAAGTGACGAAAGGTGAGTATTTCTTTCTACAATTACAAGGTAAGTAAAAAAAAAAATAATCCTAACTATCCAATTCCTTTTCAGGTGAAGCAAAGCAAACGGATGGGCACAAAATCGATTGGGTCGATTTTGTGCCCGGAACTCCGCTTTAAGGGTTCCCCTCACTGAAACTAAGGGCTCAAGCCCAACCCCTGAAAAACCCAAACCATAATGTCCCCTTCACCAAATAATTTGGACCAGTGCACAAAGCAAGGTCCATAAAGACTCCTAACCTCAACCTGATAGAACACCTTTGGGAAAAATTAGAGTGCCTGACTTCACAAATGCGCTTCTGGAAGAATGGTCAAACAGTCCCATAGACACACTCCTAATCCTTGTGGACAACCTTTCCAGAAGAGTTGAAGCTGTTATAGCTGCAAAGAGTGGGCCAACTCAATATTGAACCATATTGAATTGTTATGTCTAGAAAGTTGCAATCCTATGTTCCTAAATGTTACAATCAAGGTTTTACAGATGGTTTTACAGATATACATTAATGAAAGTATTATTGGAAGTAGGTGTACAGACTATAGATTATAAATGCTATTATTTTATTTAAAAATTTATTGAATAGGATATGACTATAGGAAAGAACATTGTGTGCAACATAAGAAAATTACGTATAACTATATTAGTATATACAGTATTTCACAAAAGTGAGTACACCCCTCCCATTTTTGTAAATATTTTATTCTATCTTTTCATATGACAACACTGAAGAAATGACACTTTGCTACAATGTAAAGTAGTGAGTGTACAGCTTGTATAACAGTGTAAATTTGCCGTCTCCTCAAAATAACTCAACATACAGCCATTATTATCTAAACCGCTGGCAACAAAAGTGAGTACACCCTTAAGTGACAATGTCCAAATTTGGCCAAATTAGCCATTTTCCCTCCCCGTAGTCATGTGACTCGTTAGTGTTACAAGTAAGGTTGAGCCAACCCGGACTGTATTGTTCGGGATCGTACCGGACTTTCGGGTGTTCGGTACCCGCACACAGACCCGAACATTTTACTGTATATTCGGGATACAGTCCGTTGTTCGGTAATTTTATTTCATGTTTTGGCGCAGTTTTAATGTTTTGGCGCGGTTTTAATGGCGCAGTTTCAACAGCTGCAGGGCAGCCAATCAACAAGCGTTTAACTAGTGTGCCCTTAGAAGCCATCACAGCCATGCCTACTAATGGCATGGCTGTGATTGGCCAGTGCAGCATGTGACCCAGCCTCTATATAAGCTGGAGTCACGTAGCGGCGCACGTCACTCTGCTCTAACTACTGTAGGGAGAGGTTCCTGCTGCTGCTGATATGAGGGAGAGATAGGAGATTATTGTAGGGGCAGGCTGGAGATTGCTTTCAGGGAAAGAATAGGAGAATCTTCTTTAATTAGACAGCGATCTACATCGATTTTATTGTGTGGGGGTTCAGTGCACAATCTTTTTGCCCTGACCTGAGCCCAGTGAGGTGGAGGGAGAAAAAAAAAAAAACTTTTATCAGTCTGTTAGGTGGGCGGCGTTCGGCGTGTAGCAGCCATGTAATGCAAGCTCAGTGCATATGTGTCTGCTTAATCTGGATTACAAAAAAAAAAAAAACTTTTTTCCTTCATATTTTACTGTGACATACAGTGTTTAGACACTGCTGTTCTAATCTGCTCTTCAAAAATCACCAATTAAAGGGAAAAATAAAAAAATTCATTCATACGTTACTGTGAGATACACCCTTTGGATACTGTTGTTGTATTCCGCTAATCAATAAACACCCAATTAGGGGAAAAAAATTTAATTGCGGCCTAGTCTTCATATTTTACTGTGAGATACACCCGTTGGATACTGTTGTTCTATTCCGCTTTTCAATAAAAACCCATTTAGGGAAAACAAAAAAAAATTGCGGCCTAGTCTGCATATTTTACTGTGAGATACACCCGTTAGATACTGTTGTTCTATTCCGCTTTTCAATAAAAGCCCATTTAGGGAAAAAATATTAAATTGCTCCCTAGTCTGTATCTGTACGTGTAAGATACACCCTTTTAGATACTGTTGTTCTATTCTGCTATTCAATAAACACCCATTTAGGGAAAAGAAAGATATTAAATTGCGGCCTAGTCTGTATTTGTACGTGTGAGATACACCCTTTGGATACTGTTGTTCTATTCTGCTATTCAATAAACACCCATTTAGGGGAAAGAAAGATATTAAATTGCAGCTTAGTCTGTATCTGTACGTGTGAGATGCACCCTTTTAGATACTGTTGTTCTATTCTGCTATTCAATAAACACCCATTTAGGGGAAAGAAAGATATTAAATTGCGGCCTAGTCTGTTTCTGTACGTGTGAGATACACCCTTTTAGATACTGTTGTTCTATTCTGCTATTCAATAAACACCCATTTAGGGGAAAGAAAGATATTAAATTGCGGCCTAGTCTGTACCTGTACGTGTGAGATACACCCTTTGGATACTATTGTTCTATTCTGCTATTCAATAAACACCCATTTAGGGGAAAGAAAGATATTAAATTGCGGCCTAGTCTGTATTTGTACGTGTGAGATACACCCTTTGGATACTGTTGTTCTATTCTGCTATTCAATAAACACCCATTTAGGGGAAAAAAAGATATTTAATTGCGGCCTAGTCTGTTTCTGTACGTGTGAGATACACCCTTTGGATACTGTTGTTCTTATCTGCTAAGGGGAAAAAAAATATTTTTCAGTTATTCATTGAAATAGGTTTTTTTTATTCAATAGCGGAATAGAACAACAACAGTATCCAACCTGGTAGGCGTGCGGCGTGTAGCAGCCATGTAATGCAAGCTCAGTGCATATGTGTTTGCTTAATCTGGATAAAAAAAAAAAACTTTTTTCCTTCATATTTTACTGTGACATACAGTGTTTAGACACTGCTGTTCTAATCTGCTCTTCAAAAATCACCAATTAAAGGGAAAAATAAAAAAAATTAATTCATACGTTACTGTGAGATACACCCTTTGGATACTGTTGTTGTATTCCGCTAATCAATAAACACCCAATTAGGGAAAAAAAATTAAATTGCGGCCTAGTCTTCATATTTTACTGTGAGATACACCCGTTGGATACTGTTGTTCTATTCCGCTTTTCAATAAACACCCATTTAGGGGAAAGAAAGATATTAAATTGCGGCCTAGTCTGTACCTGTACGTGTGAGATACACCCTTTGGATACTGTTGTTCTATTCTGCTATTCAATAAACACCCATTTAGGGCAAAGAAAGATATTAAATTGCGACATAGTCTGTATCTGTACGTGTGAAATACACCCTTTGGATACTGTTGTTCTATTCTGCTATCCAATAAACACCCATTTAGGGGAAAGAAAGATATTAAATTGCGGCCTAGTCTGTATCTGTACGTGTGAGATACACCCTTTGGATACTGTTCTATTCTGCTATTCAATAAACACCCATTTAGGGGAAAGAAAGATATTAAATTGCGGCCTAGTCTGTATCTGTACGTGTGAGATACACCCTTTGGATACTGTTGTTCTATTCTGCTATTCAATAAACACCCATTTAGGGTAAAGAAAGATATTAAATTGTGGCCTAGTCTGTATCTGTACGTTCCAAGGCTTTCAGGGCAGTCATTCACAAGTGGCTCCGAGGGTGGGTTCCTGCACCCACAAACACCAGGTACACAATTGTCCAGCAAGGGCACAGTTCTGGAGGATGACAAGGTGGAGGAGGAGGAGATGGAGGAGGAGGAACCATGTTCACAGCAGGGTGGCACCCAGATAACTGATAACAACAGATACTACACTTGATCTTAACCAAAAGGTCGAGAAGTGATGCTGGTGGTATTCCCACCTGACAGCGGGCGCACAGTGGAAGCACAAGACGAAGGCAGAGGAGGAGGAGGACGCCAACACAGCCAGGGCACCGCCAGCACCTCAGAAGGCAGGGTTAGCATGTATGAAATGTGGAAAAGCTTTGTCGGCATGCTACAACAACCAGGACCACCAGCTGTTTTTTTTTTAAGCCTGTGGTGTGTGAACACAATCAGACTATCACCTGGTGGGTGCATAAAAAGGTGCACACCAAAAAAGTGAAACACAAAAATTGCACAGGGTATACACATGGTCCCTGACCTTGATCCCCCCAGGTGCAAGGCTCCTGACAGGGACTGGGGTACTTACACTGGCTAACCTGGCCGAAACGAGGCAGCCCCGTTCTTTAGGAAAAAAAATATAAAGTGGCGCAAGCTGATAGCACTAAGCTAAAAGGTAGTCCATGAGATAGCCAATTAGGCTATCATAAAAGTCTTTGGATGAAACAAGAAACAGTCCATACGCTCAGGGCCAGCCTATTGGGGAGCGGAAGCAATCTCCAAACATGAAAAGGAAAAGAGAGAAAACAGGCGTCTCTGAGTAGACTGTAGCATTTAATTGGCAAATTACATTAAAAACTTGCATCAGGGTAGGTAAATGTGGGTGAGGTGGGTCCTTCCGGTGTCCATGTTATGGCTTGCAGCTTGGGGTCACCACTGGGGGTCTGTGTTCCTCTCAGATCTTCCTGTTCCTTTCCAGCAGGAAGTGGAGTGGTGTGACTGGCATGGAACTGAGGCTGAGACCGCAGGGTGGAACGCAGGGTGAGCCGCACTAGCCGTCCATAGGATCTTCCGGCGTGATGACGGAAATGCGTCGTCATCACAGACCCCCAGCGGTGACCCCCAACTGAAAGCCATAACTTGGACACCGGAAGGACCCACCTCACCCACATTTACTTACCCTGATGTAAGTTTTTATTGTAATTTGCCAATTAAATGCTACAGTCTTTACTCAGAGGTGCCTGTTTTCTCTCTTTTCCCGTTCTTTAGGAGGACTGCTGAAACAGACCACCCCAAGTACTAGGTGGGGCTCTCCCGAAGAGAGACCCCATGAGAGAGGGCGAACCAAGCCAGAAGGCCATATCCACCCTCTCCCAAGACTTTCAGGGACAGGCCCAAGGACCTACACCCTACTAATCACGCTGTGCAAAATAAAGTGTACCGCCACAATAAAAAACACAAAACGTGAGACACACAACACATAAAAATGGGGAAAGGGTTAGTGAAGAAGAAGTGCAAGGTTAGTGCCATGTTGCAATACTATGGCAGGCCCTTCGGCCAGGAATAAAAAATTCCTCTGGTCCTGACTCCTGACCAAAAGGCCCAGCCCTAGAGGCAGGTGTGAAAAACGTATGTAGGAAGTGCAGTGTCCTTGGTGCCATACTCATAGTGTTGCCATCCACTGTGAATTATGGCACCCCTTGACTGCCACTCCAGGGGCACATACACCACAGGCTTTTCAGAATCCCGGTCCCTGGTAAGACCAGTGAAGCCCCATCCCTACAAGAAGGCCTCAGAACTTAGACAGCTTTGGGAGAGCCCGGAACACATACCTTTTCCAAGGCCAGACTCAACCCAGAAGGGGGAAAAAAGCCCCCCCGCCACCATTACCGTTCCTTACCATATACCATATACAGTCCTTCACCGTTCCTTACATACTATACACGTACTATATGATGGGTCTACCCCCTTCAACTTCTGGGTCTCCAAATTGGGCACATGGCCTGAGCTTGCCCTTTACGCCTTGGAGATGCTGGCCTGCCCTGCAGCCAGTGTATTACCTGAACGTGTATTTAGCACGGCTGGGGGCGTTTTCAGACAAGCGCAGCCGCCTGTCCAGAGCCAATGTGGACAAGCTCACGCTCATTAAAATGAATCAGGCGTGGATCCCAAAGGACTTGTGCAGAATAGACATGTATACCGGCCTTACCCAGCCATTGTTGTATTTTTGATCTTTCTCACTCTTTGGGGGTGTACCCTAATTTAAAAAGAAATTTAAAATTAAAAACAAAAACCAGTGTTGGCTACCTCGTCCTCCTCCACCGCTGCTTCCACCTACACCGCCACATCCACCGCCACCTCAACCTCCTACTCCATATGGGCCTCGTCCTCCTAGATCAAGATGATTCATTTTTATTTTTCTGTTTTTTATGTTATTTTAAGTTATTTCCCTATCCACATTTGTTTACAGAGCACTTGCCATGCTCTTAAGAAGAATTTACTGCCATTTGCAGCCCTCTAGCCCTTTCCATGTCTTTTTTAGAGCCATTTTAGTGTTCAAAAGTTCAGGTCACCATTGACTTCAATGGGGTTCGGGATCGGGGTAAAGTTCGGGTTAAGTTCAGGTCACGAACCCGGACTTTTTTTCAAGTTCGGCTGAACCTGCCGAACCCGGACATCCACGTGTTTTCTGAACTCTAGTTACAAGGTCTCAGGTGTGAATGGGGAGCAGATCTGTTAAATTTGGTGTTATCGCTCTCACTCTCTCATACTGGTCACTGGAAATTCAACATGGCACCTCATGGCAAAGAACTCTCTAAGGATCTGAAAAAAAGAATTGTTGCTCTACATAAAGATGTCCTAGGCTATAAGAAGATTGC
The DNA here is from genome assembly GCF_965119305.1 of Pelophylax lessonae. Classification (NCBI taxonomy): domain Eukaryota; kingdom Metazoa; phylum Chordata; class Amphibia; order Anura; family Ranidae; genus Pelophylax; species Pelophylax lessonae. Next base: position 352,487,221 of record NC_138770.1, read on the forward strand.
CAAGACCCAAAACTGAGCTGCAGCATGGGGGCCAAGACCATACAGCATTTTAACAGGACAGGTTCCACTCAAAACAGGCCTTGCCATGGTCGACCAAAGAAGTTGAGTGCACATGCTCAACGTCATATCCAGAAGTTGTCTTTGGGAAATAGACGTATGAGTACTGCCAGTATTGATGCAGAGGTTGAAGGGGTTGGGGGTCAGCCTGTCAGTGCTCAGACCATACGCCGCACACGGCATCAAATTGGTCTGCATGGCTGTTGTCCCAGAAGGAAGCCTCTTCTAAAGATGATGCACAAGGAAGCCCGCAAACAGTTTGCTGAAGACAAGCAGACTAAGGACATGGAATACTGGAACCATGTCCTGTGGTCTGATGAGACTAATATAAACTTATTTGGGTCAGATGGTGTCAAGTGTGTGTGGCAGAAGCCAGGTGAGGAGTACAAAGACAAGTGTGTCTTGCCTACAGTCAAGCATGGCGGTGGGAGTGTCATGGTCTGGGGTTGCATGAGTGCTGCTGGCACTGGGGAGCTACAGTTCATTAAGGGAACCATGAATGCCAACATGTACTGTGACATGCTGAAGCAGAGCATGATCCCCTCCCTTCAGAGACTGGGCTGCAGGGCAGTATTCCAACATGATAACGACCCCAAACCCACCTCCAAGATGACCACAACCTTGCTAAAGAAGCTGAGGATAAATGTGATGGACTGGCCAAGCATGTCTCCAGACCTAAACCCTATTGAGCATCTGTGGGGCATCCTCAAACGGAAGGTGGAGGAGCTCAAGGTCTCTAACATCCACCGCTCCGTGATGTCATCATGAAGGAGTGGAAGAGGACTCTGGGGGCAACCTGTAAAGCTCTAGTGAACTCCATGCCCAAGAGGGGTAAGGCAGTGCTGGAAAAAATGATGGTGGCCACACAAAATATTGACACTTTGGGCCCAATTTGGACATTGTCACTTAGGGATGTACTCTCTTTTGTTGCCAGCGGTTTAGACATTAATGGCTGTGTGTTGAGTTATTTTGAGGGGACAGCAAATTTACACTGTTATACAAGCTGTACACTCACTACTTTATATTGTAGCAAAGTGTCATTTCTTCAGTGTTGTCACATGAAAAGATATAAAATATTTACAAAATGTGAGGGGTGTACTCACTTTTGTGAGATACTGTACACTATTATTTGATTGAAATGATAAAAAAGGTGTATCAGACTTATAGTTACATTGTAACTTTAACTGTAACTGCCCCCACCTTCTTAACATTACAGCTCTGTATTAATGTTGCGTTACACTTCCGGACTCACACCCGCATTCCTGCACAGACAATCACACAGACTATAGCTCAAAGAACTTACTTGCAAGAACATAACTTTTTCACATTTTTTTAAAATTTTCATGATATTACATATCTGTAATCATGTGCTATTTTTTTTATTAAAATTAAATGTATTTTGCATAGCAATAGTTAATATGCTAGTTTAGAGACTTGAGAAGCATTTTTTTAAAGTAAAGAAAAAAAGAGAAAACTTAGAAATGTGCTGAATGATCAATATATTTAATAGCTTGATATATAATAAGCCTATACATAGTGCTTGCATGAATGCACAGAGAACAAATGATAGATCAAATCAGACCAAGAAGTCACAGCAGGATGATAGTAAAGATGCTTACTGTCAGCTTTTCCAGAGCATATAGATAACCTGCAGAATCAGATCCAAATAAAAAATAGTTTGTTGTCTGAATTATGGAATCATGTAACCAGAATTTCTGTAAATACAAAAGCAGGAGATAGCGAACCTAACAAGAAACTAAACTGTAGTCTTTTGTACCAGACATCCAGGCCAGGATAGTAGATAATTTCCATTATGTTGCAGTGATATGGAGAAAGCACATTAGACAATTCTGCCAAAATGTTATCCTAAAATCTAAGATCAACCGGTGAAAATTGTCAAAAACATCTTACCTTATGATAAAAATGAGAATGCATTTAACAATGAAGATGTCTTTGAATCAAATGCAGGCAGGTTTCATTTGACAAATTAACAGAAAAATATATATTTTAAAGTTTGGCTACAATGTCATTTTGGTCACAGGCTGAGAGCTATAATGGTAACGGATGAAGACCAGACAATACTTAGCAGGGAGTCAGACAGATTGAAGTAAATGATAATGTTGTTTATAGAAGAAGGGACTCCAACAGTGGAGATTCTTGAGGTTTTAAAAGCCTTGATAAATAATGATCCATTTTTTTATGAAGAAGTTTAAACAGGTATAAGGAATGGTTATGGGGATTACACAAGACTAGGATCCAGCTGCCATAATTACAATTTTTGTTATAAAAAAAAGTACGTTTTTGAACTCAGCTTCTCTTGCAATGACTGCAGAGAAAAATACATCACAAGAAGCTGCAATTTTTTTGATAAATTAAGAAGACACATTAAACCAAGCCCTCCCCAATTCAGTGCAACTGTTGACCAGAATAGAGTACAAGGTAAGAAAAAAGCCACACCCAGAAGTAGAGAATACTCAAGAGTATTAGCATGGAGGTAATGTATTTTTCCTTTATTGTGAAAGGTCTGGTCACATAAAAAGGCAACGTTGGAAATTTCAGGGAGATTCACTGATTAGAATCTGGGAAAAAGAAAATGAAAACACGTTTGTACAATCTGCACTCCCAGGTTCAAATAAAAGTAAGAGTGAGTTGCCCTATGCCCCACTGGTGAAATAGATCAGTAAACTGACAAATATAGTAGCCTAAATAACATTGTATGCAATTTTGTGAGTGAGGAGATTTGTTACCATTGCCATAACTAGACCAGAACGTATCTCCTATCCCTTTAAAATATGTTGTTCCTATACTTTTGAATGAGAACTAACATTTATATAGGGGTTTGCCACAGTGAATAAAACATAAAACAGGACTGAGTTATTGATTTAGGGATGGTATTTATTTGATCCATCTAGCCCCAAATCAGTATAAATTGATTCTTCTGTGCACAGTATGTTGAAAGAATGTGTACAGCAACTGCTGATGTGTCATCAGAACACAAATGGGTTGATACCAGTGATAATATTGCTTTAAAGCAAGTGATACAAAGTGTTTTAAGCTTGTGGTCAAAGTTAAAAAATTAGATAGGAATTTTGAAAGATGCAGAATTGAACTTTGGGAGCAGAGATCTTATCAACCCTCCAGGAACAGTACAAATGGTTCAAGGTGTTTGACCTTTTTGTGACTTGGTAAAAAATTAGATAGGAAATTTGAAAGATACAGAATTGAACTTTGGGAGCAGAGATCTTATCAACCCTCCAGCAACAGTACAACTTGTTCAAGGCGTTTATCCCTTATGTGACTTAGTAATATAGCAAGGAGGTAACATTTTGCAAGGTGAGGCAGAATAAAGGTTAGAGTCTGTGTCAATTTCTAGTATCTTTGGTACCAGTAAGGTAAAGTTTAACAAAAGACCAAAAGATGTACAAAACATCCACTGGTGTGTGGAACAACAGTAACATTGGGCCAAGTGGGTATATACTGTATGCATTCTGTAGGGGGTATAGCATATTCAGTGGATAAAAAAGAACCACAAATGAAGATCCTATGTACTGACAACTGTTAAAAAAAAGGTTTCCACCACATCATCAAAGCCCCAAAGACCAATTTTTTTTCTAAACAAGGATACAGTACGTGTCTGAATAAATGGTCTATGCTCAATTTATTGCATTACTGTCTATAAGTGTTTTTATACTTTTTTTTAATTATTTATTTAAAAGTCAAGGCATTTTACAAGGTACCAAATAATACAAAGGCACATCTCGGAAGAGCTAGTATTTAACAACTACTAGGTCAACCAGCTGTAGCTTAAAAAGGAACATAACAGGCCTGTGACAACACTACATAATTCCGGATGACTAACCATGGTGTTTTGCAATTTCCATGAGCAGTTTTGTGTTTTTAATAGGTCAAGGTTAAATAATGATCTTATTGAGCGAGCACATAAATCAGAAAGTACAGAAAAAGCGTAAGAGAGAAGGGGAAATCCCTCAGGAATGGATCATCCCACAGAATGCCCCAGTGGCTGTGAAGCCAGTAGTGTTTGGCCCCTTTAAAAAAAGTAGGGAGTCCAGATCTTCTAATATATGTCTTCTTGCTCCTTCAAAGTCATGGTAAAATTTTCCATAGATTAAATGTCTGCAATTCTTGTCTTCCAATGGTCTTTTTATACCTTTTAACATTTTAACCAGCAAAGAAGCAGACATGGGAGCTGTGAGTAATTGAGACTGGGAAAAACTGAGCTTATATTTTAATACATACAAAGGATTTGTGTGGACACAGAAGTACCAATATTGGAGAACTTTTTTCATTCTCAAAGAGTTTTTTTTTCACAGGCAATGCACTTATGACATGCAGGACATGTGCGATATAAACAAAAAAAATGTTTTTTTTGCATGAAAAAAAAAAACTGAAAAGCCTGAACTTTGTATGTATATATATTTAAGCCCCATTCTTGCTTTGTGTAGCAGGAATGCGCATTCCTGTTTGAGTTTTTTGCATTTTCTTGACTTTTTGTATGTTTCTGTGTATCGCGCATAGGATGGACAATTCACTTGAATAGGCTGCCCTATGCACAACAAACGCTCCAAAGAAGCTCATGTGCTAAACTTTGGCACCTGGGACAGGTTAATTTGTCGACGAGTGTTTTGCCACGAGTTTCACGTTTTGCGTGTTGCAAAATTGCACTACTTTTGGCCACCATTTGGAAATAATGACACGCCAAGCATGTTGTATGTTTTGCTGTGTTACATAATGTGAATGCAGCCTAAGTAACGCAAAGGAGTTTGGGATTGATTTACAAAACTGGAAAGTGCAAAATCTGGTGCAGCTGTGTGTGATACCCAACCAGCTTCTAACTTCAGCTTGTTCAATGAGGCTTTGACCCAAAAAACCTGGAAGCAGATTAGTTTCTTGGCAGAGCTGCACCAGATTTTGCACTCTCCAGTTTTAGTAAATCAACCCCGATGTGTTAACTGTTCCTAAAGTGGGAGCACTGATTTCTGATTGTTTTTTTGGGGGGTCCATAAGACAGCTTGATATGGCTGCATACGATTTTAAAAAGAGTCAATAGCCTTTGGAATTGTGATTAACAGTGACTTTTATGTGAGTAGAGGTGATTGCTGATGTAAAATATTTGCTCTTTTTTGTTTTATCTAAGGAAGAAATGTCTCTAGTCCATTTTGATCAGGCTGTACCAAAGTGGGAAGGTGTTTGCTGTTTAAGAAATATGTATGTCAGAAAATGATATTGCAATTCTGTTACAGGAACATTCTAATAGAAAGTGCTATAAACACTTGCCCTCCGAAAGATTTACCTCCCTTTATAACTGGGCCGTTTTTTGCTTTTTGGCACTGCATTATTTTAACTGACAATTGTGCAGGCATGCAATGCTGTACCCAAATGAAAGTTATGTCCCTTTTTTTCCCCAAGGACATTGCTTTCTTTTGGTGGTATTTAATCACCTCTGGGCTTTTTTTTTATATTTTTGCGCTATAAACAAAAAAATACCAACAATTTTGAAAAAAATAAAAATAATTAATACTTTTTACAGTCTGCTATGAAACATATCCAATAAAAAAATGTCTTCATCAGTTTAGGCCAATACGTTTTCTGCTACATGTTTTTGGTAAACAAATCCCAATAAAATTATATTCATAGGTTGATGGAAAAGTTATAGCGTATACAAACTATGGTATATATACTGGAATTTTTATTTATTTACTTATTTTAATACTAGTAATGGTGCCAATCAGTGACTTGTTGCGGGACTGCAATATTGACAATTGGGCACTAACTGATATAGACAATCTGACACTAACTGACACTTCTGAAACTTTGTGGGAACCAGTGGCACTAATACAGTTATCAGTGCTAAAAATATGCACACTCGTTGTACTGATGGCACTGGTTGTGAAGGGGTTAAACATCTTGGGTGATCAAAGGGTTAAATGTGTGCCTAACCAGTGATTTTGTGTTTACCATGTGCTGTTTTTACTAAGGAATGTGGTGGATTTTATTCCCTGCTTTAAAGGGAAAGAAAATCATCACATCCCACTGACAGAACAGAACTCTGCCTTGTTTACATAGGCAGAGCTCTGTTCTGTGTCTCTCCTCGCTGATCAGTAGGTTCTGGTAGGTAGTCTAATCACAGCACAGCCGCAGCATGCCCCCAACCTGGAAGTGCCATATTGTGTACTGAGTCGCTCTGACTCTGTATAACTAAGGTATGCGGTCAGCAAGCGGATAAGATGATATGCTGCTTTTAGATGTTTCCAGACGAAAAGAAGAATTATGAATACATATTGGCCTAAATTAATGAAGAAATTACATTTTTTACATTTTTTTTATTGGATATGTTCTATAACAGAAAGTAAAAAATATGTTTTTTTTTTTCAAAATAGACTCACTCCTAAACCTTGTGGACAGCCTTCCTAGAAGATTTGAAGCTGTTATAGCTGCAAAGGGTGGGTCAACTCAATATTGAACCCCACGGACTAAGACTGGGATGCCATTAAAGTTCATGTGTGTATAATGGCAGGTGTCCCAATACTTTTGACTTTTTTGCTTTATATCACTGCGCTAGAATTTGGGCTTATATAATTACATAGTTACATAGTTTGTCAGGTTGAAAAAAGACATCTAGTTCAATCTAGTTCAACAAAAAAACAAAAAACAAATACAAAATTTCAATATACATGATCCTATACCCACAGTTGATGCGGAGGCAACCCCCCCCCCCCCCCCAATAAATCATCATCCAATTTGCCCAGCAGGGGGTAAAAATCCTTCCTGATTCCCCCCCAGGAGTATTTGGATATTCCTTGGATCAACTACTGGTGTTATCACCTATAACTGTTAGTATCCAGTTATATTTTGTGCATTTAGGGATGTATCCAGCTCTATTTTAGTCAATAACATTGCTGACCTCTCCTTCCTAATTCACATCAGTTGGCGGTTTTCCATGATGATTCAGTTGCTTTGTTACTTTTTAAATCACTGACATGGAACAAGTTTTGACTTGATGCACTCTAATTCTCAGTCAGTCGCTCTAAAGTAGAGAAGACACAAACAGCCAGTAAAACAGCATTTTACTGAATGAGTCAGGCAATGGAAGCCTGCATATTTCTTTTAGAGAAGATTTAAAAATAGATGGGAAATCGTCCTTTATGTATGATGTAATATAACTATCATACAGTTGATATACTGTTGTCATGTATACAATATATTGGCTATTTTTTAGAAATTAAATTTTTTTATTTTTTGCAACAGTTTAAATGGGAATTCCAATCATAGCTTTGAGTAGTCAGGTTTTTATTGCCCTTTTCCAGGAACATGTATTCTGATTTTCTGCCCTAACAAGCTGTTGTCACCAGGATAGAAAGTGAGTGGAAATCTGAAATGGTACAGTTGTCACTGTAACAAGTCAACAACACCTGTCTGAATGACAACTGTCCAAGGTGTAATTTCCTTTCATATTAGGAAGGCTTCTTCTGACTTTCTGTTGTGTCTCCAGGACAAGAAGCAAGAGAAAATGTCCCCAATGTTATGGAAATATAAAGCCTCAAAACTGTGGTAACCCTTCCCTACTCTTTTTAAAATTAGGCTTGAAGTTTCACTTTAAAATGAAAATGGGTAAAAGAAACGTAAAAGGCTAATCCCCTTTCTCGTATTGCATGCTGACTATACAGAGAAAGAATAGGAATAACTCAGCAGCATAATAAGAAAATATTCTAGTAATGAAACTTAGGTAGGCATTTATATTTTTTATACTAAAGATATAAAAATGAATTTCTAAGAGGAGCAATAAAACCATATAACTGTGATCATTTAGTTTGCAAGTTTACCTTAGGGTAATAAGATATTAAATATTGCAGTAATTGTATTAAACTTATACAGAAGAAAAACTAGTAAAAAGCAGCTAAGTGAGAAATGAATATCTGCAAAAGGTTTGAAAGTTCAGAAAAAAAAAATGTCTACTATTTAAACCAGTAAAAGAGAGCTAAAAATGCAAACTGAACAAGAACATAGAGAGTGACATTGAGAGCAGTTTTAAATTAATCCTTTTATTTGCCAATGATAAAGCCTTATTCAAACAAATATAATATATTCAGCCTATAAACAACTCTGAAAAAATCACAAAAAAAATCACAAACATGGCTATTCAGAGTTTATCAGCGTTTTTGAGCCCTAAGCTTTTGTGGGAGTATAATTTTGTTTAAAAAAGGCTAAAAAATGCTACAACTAAAAAATGCTACTGCAAAAACGCTAAAAAAAAAAAACTCTTTCTACAGCTATAGCTTTCTACAGGTAACGCTACTGGCTTTTTTATAACGTCCAGTGCGCTTGAGGCCTTAACAAAAATTTCCATGTATTGTTTATACATCTAAAAGCTTCTGTATGATAACAGTAGTGCTGCAAAATGCAAAAACTAGTGAATCAAACTAGGTTGAAACAGGTGCTAATTGACATGCTACAGGCTCATAAATTAGCAGTGAAAATGCTGATAGCCATGCTTCCTGCAACATTTTTTATCTGTAGCATAAGCAGTCACAGCCTACAGGAGACTCTACTCTGAATTCAGGAGCAGTACAATTTTGTTGTCACACCATCACAGGAAGCTGCACTAGGTGGACTTACTGGAATGCTCAACAGACAGTTGTAGGACTTTTCAGGGGGCGTGGGGAAAACTATAAGTTGGATCTACCTATATTTTACTGCTGCAGCACACGTATTTTAAGGAAGCCAAAGCCTTTCTTTAATCTTGCTTTGGCTACATGTTTAATAGAAAGAAGGAGAACGTTTTAAACAGCTGATGAAACAGTGTATGTGGACGCAGGACAATCTGCATGTCTATTCGCTACATTTGGGACCTTGGCTACCTTGGAGATTGCGTATGCTATGTTGATGTGTGTTGTATCACACCAGTCTTGTGAGTACTTTGTACACTTTTTAATATTTTAATAAATGGTTTTATGGTAATGCACTAGGTCGGTGCGCCCCTCTTTTTCTTTTTTGTCTTTTCTACCAGTTGGTTCTGGATACCCTTGATCCTGAAGGGGGCAGCAAGACCGATAGCTCTTTTAACACCTGAGTTTGTAGTGCACCTCTTTTCACTCCATCAGACATCACTCGAGCGCAGGAGATTTTGTTTTACTACTTTACCATAAGGCACAGCAAGCACAGACAAAAAGAGGTGGCTTTATAGTTATTGGACACATTATCAGGACATTATTATCTTGTTCATTATCAGTTATCTTGTATAAGGTTAATTACACGTTTTCACTATTGAAAACAGGGTTAGGACTGATAAAACAAAAAAGTTTCAGAACTGATTCTAGCAGAGGGCTGTTGCTAAGGGGATCATGGGTTGTGTGCCTACAGGCATAGGCATGCACACAGGGTGTGCCAGGTGTGGGCACACCCTAATCACCTAATGCACATTAGCATTATTGCTCTGTGCAGCAGCAGGGAGATGGGAAAGATCTCCCTCTTACCAAGTCTGCCATAAGAGAAATGCTTACACACTTCTTTCACTGTGCTGGCAGGGATATCAATATGCCAGGGCCATATCATATATATATATATATATATATATATATATATATATATAGACACACAAACACACGCATGTGTGTTTTTGAGCTATAGGGTGCACACCCTAATGCAATAGGCTGCGCACACCTTTGCCTACAGGCCTTAGTGAAACAAATCTGGCTCTGTGTGGCTACTACTGTATGTACAAGGAAGGAAAAAATAAGCTTTTCATTGTTGAAAGTGAATAGGAGTAAATGCTGATTTTACTTTGATACACCAGGCTTGTTGGAAGAGTAAGCCAAAAAAAAACAAACAAACATGGCAAATTGTGTAACACCTTCACCATTGTACAGTAAATTGTGCACAAGGTCTAGACAAACTGTTATCAGGAATTAAATGTACACAGACTGAACTGAAAATCAGTCCTGAAACTACACACAGCCTACCTGTTTAATACTTCAGTATTCATTAAATGCATTGTATTACTTTTTCCAAGTAAAAAGAGTATACACACAGACCAATACTTGAGTTTTTATCCAAGCATTACTGGACTAAACTAGTCTACTCCACACTAATTTGTCAGTAATGCTCTCATCTGAAAATGCCTGATTGTGATGCAGGGGAGAACTTCTAAACAATTACACTACAGCCTCATTGCTGTTTCTCCCATAAAGAAAACCCTATTTTAAATTAGAGGCTTTAATACTAAACAAGGTGTTCTCAGTTTTATGTTGCAGTGAATTGCACTAAATTCAAGTTGTATTGTCTAGCTGAAAAATTGTGAACATTCTAAAATGAGCACAGCTGCAGTATTTTTTCTTGGTAGCAACAGCAACTCGCTTGTTACCTAACTCTTTAAAGTCTATATTTTTCTTAAAAGTATTTTTTTACATTTTTTTTTAAATATTTAATTCATCTAAGGGGACATTTATAAATCTCCAGTGCTCTGTTTCCCCTTTAGAAATGAGTGTAGAATGTATTGAATACATCAGTTGCTATTTTGTCCAGGACACAAAAGTGCAGCAAATAAAAGGTTACATAGTTACATAGGTAGCCTGGTTAAAAAAAGACCACAAGTTCAACCAATAAACAGGAAACAAATATTATACAATCTTACATACACAATCCTATAACCACAGTTTATCCAGAGGAAGGCAAAAAATAACAGCACAACATATTCCAATTTTCTCTAGCAGGGGAAAAAAAATCTTTCCTGATTCAACAAAAGGCAATCCGATGTTCCCTGGATCAACTTTACCTATAAATGTTAGTATTCAGTTATATTATGTGCATTTAGGAAAAAATCAAGGCTTTTCTTTAAAAAAATCTACTGATTTGGCAGAACCAGCTCTTGAGGGAGTCTATTCACATTTTCACAGCTCTTATTGTGAAGAAACCTTTCTGTATTTGGAGATTAAATCTCTTTTCCTCCAGATGTAAAGAGTGCCCCCTTGTCCTCTGTGATGACCTTAAAGTGAATATCGCAACACCAATTTCCCTATATGGGCCACTTATGTATTTATGCATATTGATCATATCCCCCTTAAAGAGGTTGTAAACCCTCTTGTATAACTTTTACCTATAGGTAAGCCTATATTAAGGCTTACCTATAGGTGCTATAAATATCTCCCAAACTTGCACCGTTTAGGAGATATTTACAGCGCAAACTGCCGATGACGTCATCGGCGCAGGCGCTCTGAGGGAACGGCCACCCGTACCGTTCCTTCAGAGCTCAGTGCCGTGAACGGCGGCTCCCGCGCGCATGCGCGGGAGTGATGTAATCGCGCCTCCGGCCAATCAGATGGCCGGAGGACGCGAACCCGGAAGCAGGACGGCAGGACATGTCGCCGTCCTGTCGCTGAGGTGGTGGCACGGCGGGGGCTTCGTTTTAAGGTAAGTACTACATAATGAGCTAGTATGCGATGCATACTAGCTCATTATGCCTTTCTCTTTACAGGGCTTTTTTTTTCTCGTTTTTTTTTTTGACTTTACTTCCTCTTTAATCTCCTCTTCTCAAGAAAGAATAAATTCAGCTCCTCTAATCTTTCCTCATAACTGAGCTCCTCCATGCCTCTTATCAGTTTGATTGCCCTTCTCTGCACTTTCTCCAGTTCCCTGATATCCTTTTTGGGAACTGGTGCCCAAAACTGACCTGTGTAGTCCAGATGAAGTGTTACTAATGATTTGTACAGGAGCAAAATGATATCTCTCCCCCTAGTATGCATGATGCATGCATATTCTTAGTCTCCAAGTGCATAAGTTTACATTTATCAACATTAAACCTCATTTGCCACATATTTGGCCAATTAAACAGTGCATCGGTGTCGGCTTGTAAATTGGAGACATCCTGTAAGGATGTTATTCCACTGCATAGTTTGGTGTCATCTGCAAAGATTGACATAGTACTTTTAACCCCAGACCCTATATCATTTATAAATATATTAAAAAGCAATGTTCCCAACACTGGGGTACACTACTAACAACCCTAGACCATTCAGAGTATGAATCATTAACCATTACTCTCTGAATATGGTCTAGTTTTCTATCCATTTACAAACTGATTTTTCTAAGCCTGTAGACTTTAATTTACACATTAGCTGTGTGTGGGGAACTGTGTCAATTGCTTTGGCAAAATACAAGTATTCTATGTCAACAGCCACCCCTCTGTCCAAGGTTTTGCTCACCTCCTCATAAAAAGAAATCAGATTTGTCTGACAACTTCTTTCTTTCATGAATACATGCTGTCTGTTGCTTAAAATATTTTTTTTACCACCAAGAACTTATCTATATGGTCTATGGTCTGTATGGTCTATCCAGAAACTTCCTTACTATAGAAGGTAATCTAGCAGGTCTATAGTTACTTGGTAAAGACTTTGTTCCCTTTTAAAATACAGGCAGCACATTGGCCTTGCGCCAATCTAGTGGTACTATTCCACTCATTAAAGAGTTCCTAAAAATTAAAAACAATGGCTTTGAAATGACAGAGCTCAATTATTTTAGGATCAGTGGGTGTATGCCGTCTGGTTCAGGTGCTTAATTCATCTAAATATTTCTGGACCATATCAGTTTTAAACCATTGTGGATCATTTAGGGCTGTGTCGATACAATCCCCATTATGAACATGGAGCTCCCCATGCTCCTTTGTATACACAGAGCTGAAGAAGGTATTTAATAAATTAGCTTTCTCTTCGTCCCCAATCACCCACTCTAGATTATTTTGCAAAGGGCCTACATGCTCAGACCTGACTTTTTTTATTATTAATATATTTAAAGAATTTTTGGAGGTTCGTCCTACTTCCTTTTGCAATCTATCATTCTTTTAGAATTTTTGCGGCTTTAAATCTTTTTTACATATTCTGTTATATTCTTTGTAACATTTAAATGATAGTTTTCCTTCATTTTTATATTTTTTAAAAGCTCTTTTCTTATTATTTATAGCTGTTTTACTTTGACTGTGAACCACATAGGTTTTATTTTAGCCTATTAAACGTATTGCCCATGGGAATATATTTTGTAGTGTGTCTTCTATGCCAATATTCCCTCACCTTCTAAGTCTTGGAGAGCATCCCTCATCCTTGGGAAATTTGCTCTCTTAAAGATATCTTTTTATCTTTCCAGAATGTGCTTGTTGTTTACAGCTAACATTAAACTAAATCATGTTATGGCCACTGCTACCCAGATGTTTTTGTTTTTTTTTAATATGGACATTAGTAATAAGCTCTGCATTGTTTGAGATTACCAGACCCAGCAGAGCATCATTCCTAGTCGAGGCCTTTATGAACTGTACCATAAAATTGTCTTGTAATAGGTTTTTAAGTTTTTTCCCTTTAACTGTTCCTGCAGTTCCATTACTCCAGTCAATTTCCAGGTGGGTAAAATCTACCATTATTATCACTATCCCAGACCTTTCTGTGGAAGGAGCTGCGTATCCACCTCCTCATTAACACTGGGTGGCCTATAACATACTCCAAAGATTACCTTTGTAGTAAGCACACCCATGTGCAGTTCCACCCATAATGCTTCAGCCTCATCACACTCTCCATCAACACTGGGTGGCCTATAACATACTACAAAGATTACCTTTGTATTAAGCACACCCATGTGCAGTTCCACCCATAATGCTTCAGTCTCATCACACTCTCCATCAACTAGGTCCTCTTTCACACTAACTTTAAGATCACTTCTCATATAGAGACAGACATCACCACCTTTCCTTTTTAATTAATAATAATAATGTTATTTTTTCAGAACAGTACACCACCCAAAGAGAAACAATAGCCCTTAAGAAACTAAAATAATTTTTTAAACGTTTGACATATTTATTACCCAGTTTTTGTTTTGTCTAGAATTCTAAAACTGACCAGAGTTTGTGTGATTGCTTGTGACACTGGTGGAGAATTCGGATGCAAGCTCCTTTCAGGTCAATGATTAAAGTGCAACACTTTTTTTTTTTGTGAAAAATTCTGCTAATATATAAATAAAAAATAATAAATAATTAATATGATTACCATTTAGGAGCTTTATTTTTTACAGATAACCCAAAAGGCTAAAGCAAAAAACACATTGGTGTTTATAACATATGTCTTAATTTAAATTCGAATTGCATTGCATACGTTTGTTTTTTTCATGTGCAACAATGTACAATGTTTGTCTAATTCCTGAATGACATATTGATTAGCCAACAGCATTTATAGCATCTTGCTTGGCTGATGTTCCAACATCACATTTAAGATATATAGTGTGCATTATCCATTTGAGAGCTTCAAAGATTGTACCAAAGATAGACATGCAAAGACAGCTCAAGGAGAAAATTTTTTTACTAGATGTGGACATTGGGCTACACATAAAATGTTATTGAAGTACACAGGATATGTGTAATATACCCTGTCCTTCTCATCTGCTGTAGCCCCCCCCCGCCCCCCCCCCTCACATTTGCTGGCAAATCTTGGTTATAATTACAGCAGGTGCTTTCATAAAGCAGACCTGCTGACAATGTTTATAAACACCTTTCTCACCAGCAGCTTGGCAGCAATGGGAGCCATTGGCTCCTGCTGCTGTCAATCAAATCTTGTAAGCAGAGAGTGGGGGTGGGGCTAAACCCTGCTAAAGGATTTCACTCAGCAGGTACATTACATGTTTGTTATTTTAGAAAGATAACAATTTAACCTTTCAAATCACTTTAAAGACATATACGGCTTTTATGCAGACAGTTTTTAATGAAAACTATTATTTGCTTTTTTTTTTTTATAGGCTGACAAATGCAAAAAATTTAAACAAACCTGTGATATAATTCATTATTTTGTTTTTTTTAATAGTGTAATACTGTAATGTAATTATACATTAATCATATGGTAAAGTACATGAACACTGTAACCTGACAATGGAAATGTTTATCTGCAGGCTGAAGGCTTTCAGTATTATTTTGGAAGCCTCCAAACTGCATGTTATCCCAACCCCATAATTGACATAATAATCATATGATCTGAAACTATTCTTATTGGGGACCCAAGCCTTCAGTGAAAGACCTACTGCTGGCTCTGTGGCTATTTCCTTTCTACTCTTTTTCCTTGACCAATGTGCTGGGCAGTGGGCATCTGCCCTGGCAAGTTGGTAGTCATTAAAAGTGGAAACAGATAGGCCAGAGAGTGACCAGGAAGAGATTACATTCATTTTCCCTTTAATACAGTTCTCAGTTCTTGAGATACATTTTGAGACTTCAAAAACAACTAATCATAAATATAGGCACTGCAAGGTGTTTGCACAGCATTATACCTTTGGTCCCTTCTTCTACCTTTGGTACCTTCATCTATTTTTTGCAAGACCCTGCTTTTGAATCACTTGCCCTCCGGAAGATTTACCCCCCTTCATGACCAGGCCATTTTTTTGCGATACGACACTGTGTTATATTTAACTGACAATTGCAGGGTTGTGTGATGCTGTACCAAAACAAATTCTATGTCCTTTTTTTCCCCACAAATAGAGCTTTCTTTTGGTGGCGTTAAATCACCACTGCGGTTTTTATTTTTTGCACTATAAAAAAAAAAAACCTTTTACTTTCTTCTCTAAAGAACATCAAATTAAAAATAAATGAAAAAAATAAAATGTCTTCTTCAATTTAGGCCAATATGTATTCTTCTACATGTTTTTGATAAGAAAAAATCCCAATAAGCATATATTAATTGGTTTGTGCAAACGTTATAGTGTCTAAAAACTATGGGATATTTTTATTTATTTATTTCTTACTTGTAATGGTGGTGATCGCAACTTATAGTGGGACTGAAATATTGCGGCAGACAGTCAGGACACTAACTGACACTTTTTGGGGACCAGTGACACTAAAACAGTGATCAGTGCTAAACATATGCACTGTCATTGTACTAATGACACTGGATGGGAAGGGATAACATCAGGGGCGATCAAAGGGTTAGCTGTGTACCTAGCTAGTTTATTAACAGTGTGGGAGGTGCTTTTACTAGGGGAATTTATTTATGTCCCTGCTTTGCAGGAACACAGGATCAATGCCTTCCTTACTGACATAACAGCGATCTGCCTTGTTCTGGCCCTCTGCCTAATGATCAGCGGGTCCCGTGGACATTGAGTCTAATCACAGCAGGAGCGGGTCGCTGGCGGCGCGTTTGTGTGCCCAGTACCCGGAGGTGTCAGATCATGTACTAGGTATGTGATCCAGTGCTCTGCCGCAGTATATGTACGGTGGGCGATCTGCAAGTGGTTAAGGTAAAAAATATCTTGGCTTTAAAACCACTTTAAAGATACCTGATCTGTTCTGACATAATCTTTCTTTTTTTTTTTTAGGAAATCCATACACATACTTGACTTTTTGACAATGACTAATTTTTGAAGGTCAATTACCTATTCTGTAAGGGTAAGGGGATTCCTAGAAAAATTAGGACATCTAGTGATACTGTTAAGCCTGCAAATATAAATAAAGACATTTTACATTTGAAGCACCTGGGCTTTTTAAAATCATTTTTAGTAATCCTACATTGAAACAGAGTCTGATATGTCAAATGTATGAGGATTAGGGAACTCTGTTCCATTAAATCTAGTTTTCATCATTATCAACTGTCTGTTAAATATAGTTTTTCCAAATGCAATTTCTTTAGTTTTGTTAATAAATATAGGTAGGTTATCCACAACAAGAATGTTCTTAGAATTTATTAAATCCTTATCAATTAAACCCCCTGCTTTAGTTTTAATGGATTGATACAGTAGACAAGCTATTTTCCTATCACAAAAGATTTATGAATAATTATTATTGAAAGTTGTAAAAAATATGCATTGCTTCCATCTGGATCAGTCTTGACTTACTGGAGGTATATTTAGGAGAAATAAATAAAGTTAATGTATTTAACAATGAATTATATCATTTAAAACTAGTAAAATTTAGAAAGAGCCCAGGGCTGCCATATCATGGCCCTGGCAAAAGAGGAAAACTGGACAATCTTAGTACCCAGGAAGTAACAACTATTTTTATAAAAAATATACAATTTTATTTATACAAATTAATGAAAGAAAAACAAGATACATATCCATATATATGAATAAAACAGTAGTTACAGCAATGCATTTATTCCAATTGGTTCTTGCTGGTGATATGATGTCTCCAGTAGATATTGAGGGCACAAGATGTAATTAATGCTTCTTCAGGAGGAATTACTTACTATCATCTAAAAACAATGAATCGTGGTGACAGTCTTATGTAAGATTACACATTTAGTGAAAAATACACAAAAAGGGATACAAGCAGGGTATTTTTGGTCATTGTATTGTTTACCCAGGATAACCAGCAACCTGTAGTAACAGCAACGGCAGGGGCACCTGAGGGTACTTCCGCCATGGCGGACACGGGGGACAATCACAAGTGCACGTATCTATAAATCATGCAAGGTAAATAGTAATAGTATTCCACATAGTGCCTAAGGTTGTCTCTCTATAAAAAGGACTAAAGTTAGAAGGTACGAAGCAAGGAAGAAAGAAAGGGAAAAAGGAAAAAAGAAAAGGGAAGAAGGAAGATAAAAAGAGGGAGGAAGAAGGTTGAGGTAAAAAGGATGGGGGGGTGATATAAGCTAGGAAAGGAGGGACAAAGGAGATCCAGGGAAAAGTAAGAAGGAATGAGGAAAGAAGAGGGGGGGGGGAGAGAATCCAGGAGGGGACTAGGAAGTGCGAAGGAAAAAGAGGATTGAAAAGGAAAGGGGATAAGGAAAGAAATATGGTATATGTAGGAAAAAAGAGGAGGGAGGGTGGGGAGGAAAAGAGAAAATAGATGAAAAAAGGGGGGGGAGAAGGAAGGAAACAAGGCGGGGGGAGAGTGGGAGAAAGAGGGAAAGGAAGAAGTGGGGAAAAGAGAAAAGGGAAGAGAAAGGAAGAAGAGATAAGAGGGAAATAAAGAAGGAAAAGAAAAAGGGAAAAAAAAAGGGAGAAAAAAGTAGGTTACAAAGAAAGTTAGGTGTATTACAAGGAACTAACTTAGTTTACTCCAAGATCACAAATAAAAAGCCCCACCAATCCAAGGGGGTATCTGAGAGGTTTCTTACTATTGAACAGTATCGCACTGTTCACAGCCCCATAATTAGGATGTCTCAGCTGTATTAGGAACTCTAAAATATATATATATGCATATGTACAGTAAACTGTGGAGCCAGAAAGTAGCCAATCAAGCACAGATTTACATCAATGAGAATGCCATAAAGCCAACATAGGATACAAATCATTTAGGATTAGTAAATAGATCTCTAACTTTTCATGTCTGTAAGGCCATATAAATATACAGGCTAAAAAGACCCCTTGTAGTAACATGGGGTATACTATGGTAGCAATAATGATATACATAACTCACCAAAAGTTGCCTCAGTATACAGGTGTCCCCAGGTGGCAGCCGCCACATTTGGAGACACTTGATGCGTGCTAATTATGCCCCTTACGCTGTACCCGACTGCACTCGCCTGCCATCACCGCAGTGTGATTGCCCCTGAAGAAGGAAATTGATTTTCCGAAATATATTGGGCCACAACCTTCATCATTCACGGTTACGGTTTTATATTCTTGATGCATACATTTTCGCCTGTAATGTTTTTAACATTTATGCTCTTATGTTTGTCACTTTAATAAACTTCATAATTTTTTGCATAGATCGTTGAATCTGTATATTTATGTGCCTTAAAAGTCCCAACAATAGGGGAATTTTCTCTTTATACTTTAATCCAGGGATGTGGCACACTTTTTGGACTACCTATCACGAGCAAACTCCAGTGTGATGTCGACAGGTCTGTTTCTCCACACTGTGCATGCGCGGACAGGGCATGTGTGAGTGTGACCATCAATCGATGTGGCTTGCCAGAGGCAGACCTCATCCTGGTGGGAGGGGGCAAAAGATCCCAGGGTTAAGTGGGACCATCCCCATCCCCGGAGAAATACATGTCTGCCACAGGGGGGACCAATTCACCCCAAACCAGCTGTGCAGTGGCCAATACTCCCAGGGTAAAATAAGACTAACAGGAAAACATTAGATACATGCATATAGTTACATACAGAGATATCCACAGTGATGATAATGAAGTAAAATGGAGTGAATAAAATTTTTTTCCAAACAGCACTAACGACCATTTCAAATGGTTACAAAAAGATCACAAACTAATTAGCATAGTCTCAATATTTGGGTGATAGGGGGGGAGAAGGACGGGGAAGGATCAAGTAAAAACGAAGGGAGGGAAGGGAAGGGAATGGAAGAAAGGAGATGGTATGGGGAAGGAAATGGATGGGGAAAATTGGTAAGGGATGAGAGTAAGAACCAGGAAAGCATACTGGGGGTAAAACAATGGACATACCTCAGCACCTGTTTCGCAATTCAATTAGTATAGGACAGTGTCCACAAGGAACTGGTCCATCAAATGGGACCCCTGAAGTTGTATCACAAAAAGGGCTTGTATGTTAAGACCTCATGGAGGCCTGGGGGGACATTGGCACTGAGTAGCTCAATCCACAAGGTTTCCCATTAGAGGATAGAGCAATCCCAGTCTCCTCCCTGCAGGTCCTCTAGTATAACTTTCAATACAATGCAATTAACTACTTCAGGCTTGAATTTGTGATGCAGACCCACAGTGGTAAGCTTACCATTGAAGGAATAATATAAGTGGTCACTTATCCGCTGTCGGAGCATTAGATAGATAACTCCCCTTGTGCCACAATCAGCAAATGTGGGAGAAGAAAAGAGTTCACCATTACGAAGTATAAAGGTGGTACTCATTGGGATTAGTGTCCACAACATAAGGTGCCACGGGGACAGGGGGCCTCCGTGGCTCCACTTTGAAGTGGCTACTGGTCAGACAATCTCTAAGTGAGGGCCCTGCAAAATACTTTTTCCGGGGTTGGCCTGACATTTTTTTAGGGCATGATGATTTGTCAATAGGTGCCAGTGATCAGACAAGATTGTGCGTAATTGATTATGGTGAGTAAAAAATCTGGTAAAAACTTTTACCATGTCTTGTTGTTTGGTCCAAGAAGAACTATACAGGAAAGATGTCCTAGTGCCGGCACAGGCCTTTTTCAGGTTGGTCCGCGTATAGCCTCTCGCCAGTAATTGTTCACGTTTGTGTGTGAAAATCCTCCTTTTCTGTGCAGTTCCGATGCAGCCTCAAATATTGGGCGTACGGGATACTGTGAACTAGAGGCTGGGGATGCGTACTGGAGGTATGAAGCAGTGTATTATCTGCTGAGGGTTTATGGTACAGGTCCGACCTTATCTGGCCATTCTTGACCTATTATGATCCTCAGATCCAAGAAAGGGATGCTCCTATAGTCAATCGTTTTTATTGAGTAAATCAATAAAGTTGGTTAAAAGTGTCTCTGTTCCAGTCCAAATCAGGAACAGGTCGTCTCCGAAGCTATTCCAACAAAGGATATGGTTCAAGAATGGCATGAGTGCTTCAACCGTAAATACTAATCTTTCCCACCCTCCCAAACAAAGATTAGCATATGAGGGTGCACAAGATGTGCCCATGGCAACTAGATATTAGAAAAATTTGCTGTAGATATAATAATTATTCTGTGCTCTTAGTGAATAACTATATAAGAGTACTACTACTGTATTACTGAAATCCCTGATCTTTTTTTTCTTCTTTTAACTGTTGTTTAATGTGAATATTTTTGTTTCATATATACATTTTTTGGCAAGGCAGTGTTTATATGTTTTTTTAGATATCTGTATGTTTTAACATGTAGTATTTTATATCATATTTTTTCTGTCATCATAATATGTTTTGCAACAAGTAAGAAAGAGAAGGAAAAAAAACATAATTGTAATAAGATGCGAATAAAGCAAAAATGCGTTTTACCAATGTATAAGAATGTATGAATTGGCTATCTTTTTTAGACATAAAATGTGCATTTAAATAGGTGGTATAATGACTATTCTACATGCTTTATCAATTGTTGATAGATATTAGGTGCATAGTAGTAGGGGGGTCACAGTATTTTCAGCCATTACTAGATCTGTTACCTTGAGAGCCTGAAGTTTATGTGCCATCTATCAGCTAGTAGCAGTCTATTTATTACAAATCTACTCATTAATTGCAATGAAGATGCAGGCTGCAATTAGGGTACTATTCATTCTTTGGGCTGTATAAGTGATCGCACATAATGAAAGAATGCTCAAATAATTCGAAAGCCACAGGAACAGGACATTGGAAAAAATAAATTTGCACTGAATATATACAATATTATTGTGTGAATTCAAGAAATAATACAGTGAAAAAAAGTCCATAATCCTCAATATGAAACACCAGTGAAGTGAAAAGGTATCTTCAAGTGTAATCTTTCCACGAATATGTGAATGATATCACCCAGAGGGAAATTCCTTCCACCAAAAAAAGATGGCCTCTTACCAGAACAGAAAGACCTATGAAGGTCAACAACGCCTGTGGTGTAACCCCACCGGGGCCTCAATGGGTTGAAGAGACGTAAATTATAATCCTGAGGTTGATGTCTGCAAGTCCACACCCGCACTTACAGAGATGTCATTCCCCATGAAAAGATAATGATAACCGCCATAGTGTAAAACCTCATTATTTTATTTATAAGGATATAAAATTGTACTTACAGCGAGTAGAAAAAAGATGCTCATTAAAACAACGTCTTTAACAGTTCCAGTGTTAGTAAATATCCCCCATTGCATCTTTTGTTGACAATGATATAACCAATGATAAGATATCTTCTGCATCTTCCCTTCCCTTGTTTCACACAAACATTTTTGGATGGCGCTACTGAATCAGGGACCATACAAATTGTAGTAAAATTCACATAACCTTTTCTTTTTCAGAGTCCTCAACATTATGTAGAAACGTAGGTGTGTCCTTTATGGATGGATTCATAATAGCATTTAGCTCACTCACCAATTTTTTGTCCAACAGAAGCAAATTCTGCTTGGGTGAACATTGGAGAAAACCATGTAAGTAGTATTCACAGGGTCAGATGTAACACTGAACCACATTAAGATTGACTGTTGCAGGGTAGGGCATGCTGAAAAAATCCCTTTGCCTCCTACACTGCAGTTTGATAGCTTGGTATGACTCATGACACATAGAGTGGGATGCAGTTGTCAAACTGACATCCCTACCCTTTAGAAGACATCCAGATAGGAGCACTGTGCTCCTCGTGCAAAGAGCGGGACCAGCAGTCAAACTGACAGAAAGAAAACTTTACCTAAGTAGAAAGAATGTACAAAATATAAGGGGGCAAAATTAATAATATATACAGTATATGACTGTAATTTGTAAAAATTTAGAGATGATTAGCTGAAGTAGCACTGGTGTGTCCAAATGTACAAATGTCAGCTGGTGTGTTTTGCTATTCCGTTACTTTTAGGACTTGTAAAACACTCTCAGAGTATTGCTACTGTAGGTTCCACATGTCATAAGGTAGCTTAAGGGGGATCAGGGTTGAGATAGAGGCAGATGGATAGAATGGCTAGATTAATGTTAAACACTAAAGGTTCAAAGTTTTCTAAAAGAATGTAATGCAATTACCTACTGAAATCACATATCTTGGTTGACACAGACACTTCTGATTGGAGTCAATATAAGCATCCTCATGCAAATGATTAATTTGTATATGCCATGACATTTTCTATTGCTTTGAATTAAAGAATGCAAGACATACTCCATCCTCCCTTGGGAGCCTGGGTTCCCTTTGCTTCCACTATATTTCTTCCAATAGTGAATACACACTTCTATATTATTTTTCAGTATTTGGGAACCCTATAGAAACCCAAAGTGTACATCTAGCCTCACCTTGCACAGAGAGTTTCCATCTCATGAAACAGTAATCTAAGCACCAGAAGACTGAATCCTCACTAGGACTAGTTAACTTCACAGTACATACTGTACTGTATCTTCACATACACAAGATGTAACAATCAACATATGTTTTAAGGAAAAATGCCCCATTGACAACTTCTGCTCTAGCAATTCTGACCTTTAAGACATGTCTGTGTCACTCACTTGTGCACCAGACAGGAAGGTAAAAGAGTTTAAAATAGGATAGTTTTTTTTTCTTTTTGGGTGGAGGGGTGGGACTTTTAATATAGAAAGTTTACTTGTAATAGTTATATAAGATCGTTAATCTGTGTAACGACTTGAACTATGTTTTTATATGCTTATGGAAACTTGAATAAAATGTTAATATACAAAAAAAAAAAAAAAAGAAAACGCATACGTCACACCCGCAAATGAAAATGGTGTTCAAATCACACATGTGAGGTATCGCCACGATAGTCAGAGCGAGAGCAATAATTCTAGCAAAAGACCTCCTTTGTAACTCTAAACTGGTAACTGTTAAACCTTTTGAAAGCATCGCCTATGGAGATTTTAAAGTACCATAGTTTCTCGCCATTCCATGGGTGTGCGGAATTTTTAATCGTAACATGCTAGGTATCTATTTACTCAGCATGACATCATCTTTCACAATAAACAAAAAAAATTGGCTAACTTTACTGTTTATTTTATTTTTTTTAATTCATTGAAGTGTATTTTTTCCAAAACAAATTGCGTTTGAAAGACCACTGCGCAAATTCCACGTGACAAAAAATATTGCAACGACCACCATTTTATTCTCCGGGGCCTTTGCTAAAAATATATATATATATAATGTTTTGCGGTTCTAAGTAATTTTACTAATTTTACCTTACTAGGTAATGATAGCACAAAAATTTCTGATTTTAACTTGTTAACAACATGTGTCTGGTCCTTACTATTTTACTGTAGGTACTGTAGGTATAGTAGTAATTCTACAGAGGTTTAAAACGCACATTTATGGCAAGGATATAGTAGAGTCTGTTATGAGCTTTGCTAGAGATTTTATGACTTGCCAATTTTACAATTAGGATTAATTTGAAATCTTTTAAGCCTTTGCAGGCCCTGGCTAAGTATTTTTTGTTCAACTGTATCTGCCCAAGCTGGTTATTTGAAGGTAGGGAGTTATAAAATATGCCAGTTCTCTTCCTGGCTCTACAGACACAAAGGTTAAATCTAAAACTAAAATAAGGCTGTCACTGGGCTCTGTACAAATTTGTATTCTCCCCACTCAGTTTGCGGTTCATTATACCTCATTATCACATTTAAAACCCTTGTGCTTTGGTGCTATCTAGGACTGTTACAGAGATTTCTTCTTTCTTTCTGTTCTGCTGAAAATGGTTTCACCAGACAGAATCTAAGAGAAAATCTGTAATTGGGACACAGATAGCAATAAAAAGATGAAAGGAGACCTGGCCTTCCTCTACTTGACTAAATAAGGCAATATTCATTTTGTGCTATCATTGGAAGTTTTCCATCACTTCTTGTCTGGTCAAACTGTTGTCAGCAAATCAGAAAGTAAGGGGAAATCTCACTAATGGAGTTCTGGATAGCAGTTAAATCCATAGGGGTTTTAACCCATCCCCACTCTATCCAAAACTGAAATAATGTTTTGCAAGACATACACATTCAGTGGCACATAATAGATCTTTATTTATACGTATCAACATTAGGAATGATAAACATCAAGTATTTAACATGCTTGCTTTAAAATCCTTAAAGCACTTTCCACCAGACCTAGTTTGTATTTTCTTCCTGGGTTTCTTTCAAGGTTTTCAATTTTCTTCCACAGCCAAAAATCATACTAGTTCAGTAAACGTGACCCTGGGTTTTGCATAGGGGCCCAACTCAGGCTATCAAACCTCTGTTTACTGAAGCGGCAGGCCGGGGATGAATCCATCCTCAAAGCACGGAGAGGAGATGAAGAGAAGTGACCTGGTTGCTGGGCACCTCACCTGGTCATATGGTTAGCAGAAAAATCAGCCTCAGCTCACTCCATCAAGGCCATACCCCAACGTGTTTCACCTCACCCTTGGGGCTTAATCATGGAGGTGCAATTCATCTCCTCTGGTTTAGTAAATGGCTATTGAGTTAATTGGCCTTAGAATGTGTGTGTGTGTTTGTGTGTCTGCAAGACTGTGGAGAGATGTTTATGAGATCGAACACTCCTCTCAGAAATGGGCTTCCATAGTTCGTAAAGTGTGCTTTAAGTATAATAAAGTAATAATATTTATCTTTGTCGTTGAAATGTTACTATTATCTTGTATCCAATATATTTTAAGCTTAAAACACACATGGCAAGTATTTATTTTGTAAATGCATAGTGGTATTCTGGATTTACTGATAGACCCTAATACAAATAGAATTTAGTTCGTGTGTATTTTTTAACACTTCATTAGAAGTCCCATAACGCTAATTAGGATTAAAGGTTAAACTTCTAACATCACATTGTTCTCATTCCCACCACGTGCAACTAGTAGTACAGTTCTCCTGAGAGTTAAATCACCTTGAGAATGCCTTCTAAGAATGTCTGGTTAATCTAAGATTATCAAGATTATGTCAACATTATCCATTGCATGAATATTTAAAAGTCATTGTTCCTAGTTACAAACGGGTTTTTATTAAGAAACGGTGTGTCACGTTGCTAACACATATAATCACTATACACACACATATATTTATACAGTATATATATATATATATATATATATATATACATTGTATATATATATATATATATATATATATATATTCTGTATAATGTATGTAATATATATATATATATATATATATATATATATATATATATACACACTGTATACAGTGCCTTGAGACAGCATTTATACCCCCTGACATTTTTAAAACCATTTATCATTTTTCTTCTTCTTCACAATTATATGCCAATTTGTGCTAATCTATCACATAAAATACCAATAAAGTACATTTATGTTTTTGGTTGTAACATGACAAAATGTGGAAAATGTCAAGGGGTATGATAACTTTTTCAAGGCACTGTATGCTGTAGGTTAAACTATGGGTGTGGGCATCATGAGTTATTTTTTAGATGTTTTAAAAATACTTTAGTGGAATAAAAAAAAAAAAAAAGAAATGCTTTCATGCAGTGAAAGGACAAGTACCTACCTGCAGAAAACATTGCAATCTAATTTTTTGTGCTGTCATTAATAAATCAGCGAACCAATGCTTATGCTATATACGTAGTTGTTTTACTTTAAAAGGCTGTGATCCCTATTACTGACCATTCAATGTTCACCACTTTTAAGAATATTTTTTTCCAATGCACTAAAGACTTTATTGCACTTGAGCATTTGAATTTCCTAAACACATTATTTGTATCACGTTTTGCAGTATTAGAGTGCAAAAATCAATTCACAAATACTATCATAGGGATTTACATTCCTTGTTCAATTCAACTCTCATAACTAATTTACAGAGCAAATAGAAGAGCAATTAATGAATAAAGCAATGCTGTCATTTCAGCTATAGGCCTTTGGACTTGGCAAATAACTTTACTTATAACATGACTTATGATACCAAATTACAATTTTATTGGGGGGGGGGGGGTGGCTGAAAGATTTTTTTCAAGGTAATTCTTCAAAGACATATGTCTTATTTTATGTATTCCAAAATAAAAATAAAATGTAAAATATCCTTTGTACCAATTCGACTCATAACATTTTAAAATGACTTTTTTTTTGATGCATAGTAGAACTTTTATTCTATGTTTGAATAAACAAAAATGTAAAGCTTATTTGCTTGACAAAAAAAGCTAAAGTAAGGAGGAGAAAGCGGTGAATGAAAGGTCAGTGAGGTTTAATCAACCATTAATCAGGGTTTACATAGAAAATAGTTTTATTTAAAGATGTAGATTTGCTACAGCTAAAGTTATAATGTAGATGAGTGAAAGTCAGAGAGCACATGATAGAAAAAGCTTGTCATCTGCATAAAACAACTAGAACTAATTACAGTACATTATAACATTAGTCAAAGTATATTCATCTATGATTACTGTAGCGAGCTGTTACAGCGTGCATTGAGAAGCAGCCATTCTTACCAACTCTTGTGCATAGATTAGGACCTTGGGTTTTAAACTGACAGTAGGTCCTGGTAGGTTGCTCCAGCTCATGATCCATTAACAGTTCTGAGGTGGTCTGCAGTGTTCCTCCTAAATTACATGGCATTGATAGCCTGGACAGTTGTCCCCTTCTTGAGTCAACTCTCTCAGACTCTGCCATAGCGCTGTCGTGTATGGTCTCCTCTTCTGGATCCATGGAAGAGTTCCCAACAGGTATGCTAGCTTTCATAGGCCAACTTACAAATATGATTGCTGACTTTGAATTTAGAGGCAGTAAGCAAAGTTCTATGGCTTCTCCTCCAGAATATTCTCCAGATGTTCCTGCAGCTGTAGCAGCATTTGAGCCTTCTGCTGCAAACTTGACTGACCCATTGAGGATGCTCAAGTGTTTACTGATAAATATTTGGAAGCTCTTTCCAAACATTCTTTTTAGCAGGTCCTGCTATGCAACCTGCCATAGACACAATTTCAGTAGGTTAGACCTTAGGGGAGTGGATTCAGCTGACATCAAAGGATCTAGCTACAGCTGTTACTAATCCTATTAATGTAGAGCACTTTGAGCTTTTGCCTTCAGCCCTATATTATTGTATTTACAGTATAGTGGATATTATCCATCTTATCTCTCAAATAAGTCTCCTGTCTGTCAACATAAGGAGATTAATGTGGCTAAAATGCTGGTCTGTAGAGCAGCAGTGTAAAAAATGGCTGTTGTGCATGCCTTTGATGATGAACATCTTTTTGGTGCTTCACTGGACAGATTTACATTACTGGTGGTAAGAGTACTACTTAAGTCTCAAACTGGCAAACCTATAGCCAAAAATAGTTCCTTTAATTTCTCCCAATCTTCTTATTCCAAAGCCATGTCTAAAGGATGGACCCAATATAAACACATACATTGGGCCCCTAAACCCTCTAAATTTGCAGACAAGTGAGGGGACATCTGTTGGCTTTTGTGGGCACCTGGTCAATAAGTACTTTGAGTGCCTGAATAAAATAGGTGATAGCCAGGGGCTTAATGTTAAGCCTTCTTCATGTTATCCAACCTACTCAAGTCTCTCCAAAGGTTAGCAGACCACTATCCTGCTCTTGCAGACTTTTTGACAGAAATTAGTTCAATTGTTCCAATGCAGGAAAGGTTTCTATGGTTTTGCAACAAAACCGAGATTAAGCATCCATTCCATCTTAAATCTGAAGGCCTTAAATTATTATTATAATACAGAATTTATATAGCACCAACAGTTTACGCTGCACTTTACAATACCGTTTTTTTTTTTTTTTTTTAATCAAATCCTTTTTTTATTTTATTTTTAAACAATCAATACAAAACACACATACAACCCATGTACATATTTATAACCACAATAAGCAATTATTTCAAAAAAGAGAATAAAAATTAAAAAAATTAAAAACCCCAAACTGCTTCCATTATGTTCTTCTAATCCAATATCGCCTTTCTCTGATTGGCCAGGATAACTGCCATATCCAAAATTTCCAACCACTTCTTCCACACTTTTTCAAATTTCTCTGGACAACCTCTATGTAAAAATATATATTTTTCTTTTTTTTTTTTTTTTTGATTTATTTGTGCCTTTATTTTGATTATAAACTTTTATTGAAAAATATATTCAATACAAACAGTATAGTAAATGTAAAATTTACATAAAGGTGTTTCATCAATAAAATATTTTAAGTAATAGGCATGTGAAAAAAAAACATACAAGCGATAAAAAAGAAACAATAATTAAACAAAATATAAAATGTATATCCGTTCTTGATGGCAATATAGCGTTGTAAGAATGATAAAATATCCAAGAGTAGAGTGAGCAAGTTAACAGAATACGTGGGAAATCGTCAATATGTAGATTACCTCTTTCGCCTCAGTGAGAGGCGTCCAACTAACATAAACCATGGGCATGGTGTGGTGGAAAACAGAGATATCAAGTAATTGTACAGACAACATATGTTGATTGGTTAAGTTGATGTGATATTCATGTGGTTAGGGAACATTTGTATATGTACCAAGGAGTCCATTTTTGATCAAATTTGATCTTAGTGTTTGTGATGGTGTGATGGTATTGTTCCATTAGTCTTATATCTTCTATTCTACTGATGACCTGATCAAAGGGTATGAAAGTTTCTTTCCAGTGTTTGGAGATAACCCATAACATTGCGATGCAAATGGTATGTGTTAGGCGTGTGAGGTCTGTGGTGATTTCTGGAATATTTTTGAAAAGTAGACATTGCAGGTGCAAGAGTGGAAATTTACATCCTGTAACTCTCTCTATTAGATTGAATACTTCCTGCCAGACATTTTTAATTTTGGGGCATTCCCAGAAAATATGTATCAGAGAGCCCACTTCATTACAACCTCTGAAACAATTTGGGGAGATCTCGGGGTAGAATTTATTCAATTTTTTGGGGGTATAATACCATCTCGTGAATATTTTAATAGCCGTTTCCCTCACTTCTAGGGATTTGGTTGTCTTACACATATTTATCCACATGTCTCGCCAGTCGGCTATTGATATAGCAGTCTGTAGTTCCGACTCCCATTTAACCATGTAACCAAGTTTTGTATCTGGATCACAATTGTTAAGTGAGGAATATATTGTAGAGATATGTCCCCTACTTGAGAGATCTTTTAGACAAATATGTTCATATGTGCTGAGAGGAGATCCTGAAGGCTTAGGGTAGTGTGATTCAAAGAAGTTTTTGATAAGGTCATAATTGAGCTTTTCCGATAGTGGGATATTTTTGGTGTGTAGTAACGACTCAAAAGAGAGGAAAGTCCCACCATCATATAAGTCTAGTAATGAAGTCAAATTATTTCCGGACCACCATGCGAATCTCTCAGGGGTAATAAATGCTTCAGAAAATCTGGGGTTTCCCAAAAAGGAGGTGCCGAGAGGGGGATGAGATGCGAAGGACCATTTTTTGATGACAAGTCTCCACATCCTGAGAGCGTCAGAAACGATTTTATTACGGGAGGAGATTTTGCGTATAGGGACTATGTGGTCCCATAGTAGCCCTGCTAAGTGGTATGGGGCGACTGAGTTTTCCTCAAAGTTAATCCAAGGTAGATCTGAGGAACGATCGTGCCAATGGGCCATTTGGGCCAATCTACTACTAATATAGTAAAACCATATATTAGGAAGGCCCAGACCTCCAGTACGTTGGTGATGATATAGTATGCTCGCTGCATACCTGGGTTTTTTGTTGCCCCAAACGAATTTATTGATTATAGATTGTAACTTGGTGATGTATGCTTTGGTAAGGTAAATGGGAAGCGCACGGAACAGGTATATAAATTTAGGAAGAATGGTCATTTTGATCGCTGTGATCTTACCTAGAAAAGATAGCTGGTATGAGGACCACATTTGGAGCATACCTCGTATCTTGGCAAGCAACGGAGGATAGTCGGATTGAAAAATAGAATTGTAATGTTTATTAAGTTGTATTCCCAGATATGAAATCTTCTCGGAGGCCCAGACAAACGGGAAAAGGGTCTTCAGATGTAGGGTGTCGGACTCTGAGAAGTTAATTGGTAGGGCTACCGATTTGGATAAATTGATGCTAAGACCTGAGATTCCTGCAAAGCTTTCTAAAGTATTCAATAGATTGGGTAATGTGGTGAAAGGGTCTGGTATGTACATGAGAGCGTCATCAGCATATAAGTTTAGTTTGAATGTCTCGGAGTTCTTTCTATATCCTGAAATTCCAGTATGTCTTTTAATCGCAATCGAGAGCGGTTCGATGGCAAGGGCAAATAGAAGTGGTGATAAGGGGCAGCCCTGTCTTGTGCCCCTGCCCAAAGGGAAGAAAGTTGAGTTACAGCCCGGGATCTTAATTCTCGTTTTAGGATTTTTATATAGAGCAGAAAAGCCATTTAGAAACTCGTTAGAGAAGCCGAATCTGGGTAGTAATTTTCCAAGATAGCTCCAAGTGACACTGTCAAAAGCTTTGTGTATGTCCAGTCCTAATAGTACCAATTGTTTTTTAGATAAATTTGCGTCTTGTATAATG
The DNA here is from genome assembly GCF_965119305.1 of Pelophylax lessonae. Lineage (NCBI taxonomy): Eukaryota > Metazoa > Chordata > Amphibia > Anura > Ranidae > Pelophylax > Pelophylax lessonae. Next base: position 352,518,289 of record NC_138770.1, read on the forward strand.
TTGCATGCAAGTCGAATGTTATCCGTAATTTGACGGTTGGGGATAAATCCTGACTGCGATGATGAGATGAGTTTTGGGATAATTTGGGATAATCTAGAAGCGAGGATTTTACTGAATAATTTAAGGTCGTTATTAATAATCGAAATTGGCCTAAAGTTTTGGGGGCTAGAAAGATCCTTGTTCGGTTTGGGGAGAAGAGTCATGTTTGCTAGGGACATTTCTTCTGGGAAGTCGTTGCCCTTAAGTATGTGATTAAAGAGTATTGTAAGTTTAGGGGATAGAATAGGAGTAAACTTTTTATAGTATGAAGCACTGAAGCCATCTGGGCCCGGTGCAGATGAATTACGAAGGGATTTAATCATATTAGTTACTTCAGTTTCTGTAATGGGGGCATTTAACTGCTCTATATCAAAGGGAGAGAGTGATGGGATAGGGATTTCATCAAACCAGATTTGAGAGTGTATTGGTGTGGCGTCAGAGGGGGAGGAAAGTAGTGTAGAATAAAATTTTTCAAAAATGCTCAAAACCTCCTTGGGATGAGAAGTGGTCATTCCTGATGATGTATTTAATTTATATACGTGTGGAGGTTTTAACGTTTGGTTCAATTTCCTTGCCAGCATTGTGGAAGCGGTGTTACCATATAGTAGGAATTTGGATCTTGAGTGTCTGAGGGATTTCTCTGCATTATCTGAGAGAATGTTATTTAATTCTATTCTCTTTTGGTCAATTAATAGCCTGGTGGATTGATCATGTAATGTAATATGATTTCTATACAATAATTGTAATTCCTTGGTGAGATCTTGAATCTTAGCGGTACGTGCACGGTTTTTTCTAACTGCTAACGAGATTAATTTACCTCTTATATAGGCCTTGTGAGTGACCCATGTGTTTGGGATTGAGGTGTCCACAGTAGGGTTTAATCTAAAAAATTCGGATATGGAATCGGAGAGTTCCTGAGAGTCTATCGGATTGGCTAATAGGGAGTCATTAAGTCTCCATGAGAAGGGAGTAGGAGAGAGACCTATTCCTGATGTGTCATATAGCACCATATGGTGGTCCGACCACACGCATGGAACAATGCTAGCAGAGATCGAATTGGCTAAGACCACTTGTGAGCAATAAATGTAGTCAATCCTAGCTGAAGAATTGTGCGGGTTAGAGTAGAACGTAAACTCTTTGGAGCCCATATTAAGACACCTCCATGTATCTACTAACTGTAAGTTATTGAGTCTACGCTCCAAGGATCTGGGGAACGTCTTGGAAGTCGAGTTTGGGTTGCTTCTATCCATGGTGGGATGAGAGACCATATTGAAGTCACCGCCTAGGATAATGTGGGAAGAGTGATGTTTTTCCAATATGTTAAAAAAATCAGAGAAAAATTTAGCTGTGGCTCCATTAGGGGCATATATATTAGCTATTGTTAATTCCTTTCCCATAATGCGTCCCTTAATTATTATAAAGCGACTTTCTGTGTCTCTATATACTTCTTGGACATCCAGCGGGAAAGAATTATGAACGAATATTGCTACACCTCTACTTTTAGAGGAGTGTGTGGTATAAAAGGCCTGGTTATATGTCTTATGGAAGTATTTGGGGTGATTGTGTTCAGCAAAATGCGTCTCTTGGAGCAACAGGATTTTGGCGTCCAAACGCTTGAACTGGTGAAAAGCTTTCCTGCGTTTATTAGGGGAATTAAATCCCTGCACGTTATGTGAGACTATTCTAATGGTCATTTTGAGGCGAGAAAGTGGAATTTGCTATGGTGGGGTTTTAGGGTGATCGAGGTGTCCAAGAACCCATCCGTGGAGTTCAAAATTTGGAAGGGCCGTGGAGTAAGTGAGGGCGGACCCGGGGGATGAAGGTCTAGGTTGTGTAACTCAGGGACATCCTGTGTCCGGAAAAGGTTAACCCAAGCACATGTTAATAAAAGGCATTCTGGATAACTGTAGGTATTGAAATGTCTGTGGATATACGTTAATAAATATGAAAAACTCAAAAAAGCAAAACTATAAAGGTCAAAGTTTAACAAGTAAGATAAACCATGGATCAGTAAACCGTTAAGGTACTGATAAAAGAGTAACATAAATGAAGGATAAACTCCTTCTAAACAGGCGACCGAGAGCCAGCAGCAGAGCAGAAGGAGAATCGGCCCATAACTGGGAATCAGAAAGGGCTTGACCTCCCCGCGACCACCAGTGGCCACCGGTCGACTGAGTGGGTACAACATGTACAAGCACGGGACCTCATTTAGGCCTCTTGAAGGATCCCTTCGCGAAGAGAAGGGAACAAAATTAGTGCAAAAATATATATTTTTCTTTGAGTATAATGTCCTTTATTTGCATTCTCCACTCAACTATTGTTGGGGGATATGATGGCATCCATTTTTGTGCTAATAATTTACAAGCCTGAAAAAGAAAGCTTACTATGGAAACCAGGCCTTTTTCCGGAATCTTTATTTCAGCTAGCATACTCAGAAAGCATATACCAGGCTCTAATAGCAGCTCTGTTTTATAGAGAAAGTTAATAGTAAAAAAATTCCCCTGCCAATATCGGTGGAGTTCAGGGGCCAGGCATCTCCACAGCATATGTATTAAATTGGCTGATGCCCAATTAAACCTAGAACATAAGGATGAATCCCTACGCCGCCGTTTAAATAAATTCTCTGGTGAATGGTAAGCCCTATGTATGAAAAATAATTGAGTTTGTTTTTGTGTGGGAGATGGAGAGACCATGGGCATTGCTGACAATGCTGCCCCCCATTAATCGTCGTCTGATATAGGCCCTAGATCACATACCTACTGTGCCCTTGTTGGTATATTCATGGGTTCTTGAAACTTATTGTATAATACACCGTATAATTGCGAAATGAGACCTTCCTTAACGTCTCTTTTAGACAGCAGTGAGATTATTATAGATTTATTCAATTTCATTATATGGGAGCGAGCCTGTGCCTGTATAGCATGCCTAAGCTTGAGATATTGAAAGAATCTTTGGTTTGGGAACCAATATTATTACTCAATTGTGTAAAAAATTTTAACACTTCACTATGAAATAACTGGAATAGATACCTCAACCCTTTAGTCTTCCATAAATCAAACCCAGTCCAATTTCTGTGGTTCTCCATAATTGGAATTATTTCACAATGGACATATACCCCTTAAACCCTGTGATGTTTTTCATTTCCTGCCATGTTTCATCAAATAATTTAACCATTAAAAAACCCTTATCCCATAGCAAATCTCTGGTCTCCAGTAAAGCTATTAATGGATAGTTATCATACACAGATAATAACAGACCCTGAATTGGGTCTGAGTTTGTCATTTCCGTCCATCCAACGAAATGCTGTAATTGTGAAGCTAAAAAATAATTTTTAGCGTGTGGAATAGCTAACCCCCCTGCATCTTTAGCTAGCATTAGTGTGGTCAATTTATTATGGGGTTGTTTTTTTCTGCCAAATAGGTTCTAAGATGTATAAGAAGTATATAGAGTAATTGCGGGGTCCATATTATTTTAATAAGATTGGCTCTACCAATAACTGTCAGTGGGAGTTTACACCAACTCTGACATTTGACTAATAGTGGCTTGAGGCTTAAACCAATATAGTCCTTTACATTCCGCGATACCTCTACTCCCAAATATTTAACAGTATGCTTGATTTGAATTTGAGAAGCTATATCTGGTAGAGGTGTTTTAACATCATCCAGTGGTAGCAATATCAATTTCTCCCAATAAACCCTAAAACCTGAAAATAACCCAAATGTAGAAATTAGCTTCATAAGTTCTATTAAAGAATTTAAGGTATCCTCCAAAAAATAGCATGTAGGGCTATTTTTTCATCTCTTGCAGCAAGTCTAAACCCAATAATTCCAGATGTTTGCCTAATAGCAAGAGCCAAAGGCTCTAAAGCCATGGAAAACAGATAGTGGACTACCCTGTCTAGTCCCTCGGGATGGTGAGAAGGTGGAGGATAAGGTAGTTTTGATTCCTAGCCTCGCTTTGGGTTCTCTATATAGCATTTTAAACCACGTAAAAAGCATGGACCAATACCAAGGGCAGTAAGTACAGCCCATACATACCCCCATTCTACCATATCAAATGCTTTATGGGCATCCAAACTCAGTATGGCTTTTGTACCTATGTTTTCCATAGGTAGTTGTATGTTTATAAAAAGTCTATGGATATTTGTTGATGCAGCTCTTGAGGGAATGAAGCCCGTTTGATTTTCCTGAATTAATGTATTAATATACCTGGACAACCTATTTGCAAGTACCCTGGCTAGAATTTTAACATCAGATGTAAGGAGGGAGATAGGTCGGTATGATTCTGGCGTAAGTCGGTCTTTACTGCATTGATTCAGGAAGTTTTTGCTCTCTAAAAGCTACATTTATTACTTTCAGGAGTTCAGGTAATAAAATCTGACCATATTTCTTATAGATTTCCATGGGCAGTCCATCTACTCCTGGTGCTTTGTTATTACACATCTGTAATACTGCTTGTTTTAACTCTTCTAGGGATATAGTGCTTTCTAAGAATTCTCTATCTGTTGGCTTAAGTTTACAGATAGCGAGCTTATCTAAAAACTGTTTAATTTGACTTGTTACCTCAGACATTTTACACTCATAAAGCGAGGTATAAAAATCAACAAATACACCCCTCTTGCGTCTTTAGCTGCCGTGACAGCTGAAGGGCCTTGTTGAACCCTAGATATTGCAGCCAGCTTTTGTCCTACCTGTTCCCCTACTTCATAGCATTCCATATCACCAGTGGCAGAGCAGTACCCTTGTTATTTTCAAAGAATTCTAATAATAGATGTTCAACTGTACACTCCTCCGGCATTAAAGATAGCCATTGTGGATTTATTAAAAAAAAGGAGGGGATAAATGCCCCCCCATCTCCATATTTATATTCAGGAGAGTGATCTGAAAGGCCCCTAGGACCATATTGCATAGAATCTAACCATGGGAGAAAATTATCATTTCCCAAGGCCAGATCTATTCTTGATAAGGATCCATATGTACTTGAGCAGCATGAGTATTTCCTGAACAGTAGATGTCTTAACCTCCATACATCCACCAACCCCATCTCCTGTATATGGCTAGCGAACCTTGTTTCATTCACTTTCCCTTTAATTTTTTTGATGTTAAGTCTATCCTCCTCCTTATTGCGTGTATTATTAAAATATCTGATTAATATTGTTGGGAGAGCTGGCCATTGTGCCATATTTTTAAAGACACTTTTCAACACTTCATCACTTTAAGGGGACGGTACATAGACATTCACCAACAAAAAACTTTTATCATTTAATATACATAATATAATATAACGACCCTCAGAATCTTTAAAACCCTGTTTGCATGAGAACCGTAGGGAGCGAGAGACCAGCAAACTCAAACCTCGCGCATATGTAGAGTGAAGTTGAAACGGAAAGCTGGATGTATCAAAGCAAAATATACTGTATCCTCTCGCTCTAAATGGGTATCCTGCAAAAATATGATTGCTGATTTATAGAACTCTAATGTTTCAAATACTGCTTGTTTTTTCCCCCTATCTCCCAATTCCCTTATATTCCATGACAACATCTTAATTTTACTTCCCATCACTTCTCATTACCTAATAACCTAATAACCCAGCGGAGCAATATAACATCCGTAAAAAAAATACTTCATAGTGAGTAAGGCAAATACAGCCAATCGAGAGAGAGAGGGAGAGAGAAAAAAATTAAAAAAAGCCCTAAAACCCCCCATCCCAAAAACCCCCCTTTCCCTTTACATGAGAACACATAAACTTGTTAGAAATGTTCTCCGAACACTTAGGGTTTCCAACCCTCATCACCAATGTCCTCACAGGACACATACCAAGGGACCTCCTAGTGGCTAACTTCTTAATACTGCATATTTGCTAGTACCTCATGTCTCAAAAAAAAAAAAAAAATACTGTACCGGATACCATACCGTTTAATACACAAGGAATCAGAGGGCCCTGCTGGTTAGAGCTTACAGGCTTTCTGGCTTTGGTGGACATAAAGGTTTTATTTTTGCATGTCCTGAAATGTCAAGCACATCAACACTGTCTCTGTTTTGCTGTGAGCACACAGTACTACCCGTATATAGCTTTACCATTTGCAATATCATCCTTACCTCGAGTGTGCACCAAGGTTTTTGATCCCTGTGCTAGCCTTACTATGCCTCCTGGGAATTCCTTGATGACCTTCAATTGAGGGAACACTCAGCTAAGGATATAAGTATTGCAACAAAATGGTTATCCCCTACTCCGCACTCCTTGGAGGATTGGATATTTCAAGTAAATGATGCTCTGCTGAGAGAACACGAAATATACAAGAACACAACCGGGATAAAGAGGTCCGGTACTATCAGTGAACACCTCCATCCCTAATAACAATGCAAAGCAGGAAAAAAGGTGCCCTGGGACTTTGAGTTGAGGTGATCACAGAGGGGCCGATGGATGTAGTAATACAAATAGGTTTATTGAAAGTGTAACAATCATAATATATGACCACATGTACGCCTCCAGCTCCCGGACTGTGCCTTTACCACCGCCACGGGATTATAGTGGCATTTCATTCAATTTGGCTTCATCCCCTTGCAAGTATGTATTCCCAGCATAGGGTCCTTCACATGTCTTTATATTTTGTTAGACAATATGATACATATATATATATTTACAATTAATATCGATACTTTATGTACTTTTCAGACCAGTTGGTGAGCTATGTTCCTCACGATACGCATCGAGTTTTATGATGCTCCAGTTCAACTATGCAATGTGTTTACTGTACTTGCGAGCATATTTTATTCATGTATGTACATGCGGTCATCTATTATGATTGTTATACTTTCAATAAACCTATTTGTATTACTACATCCATTGGCCCCTCTGTGATAACCTCAACTCCCAGGGCACCTTTTTTCTTGCTTTGCAGTATACAAGAATAGGAAAAATCTACAAAAGTTTTATAAAATATGGGAGCCCTGGTTAGTGTACACTGATATGATTCCTTTTTTTTCCCTACGTATAGTCAGACGGGGATAACAGGGATCCTTGTGTATTGCCACGAAGGATGAATTGATTATTGGTAATGGAAGGTAAAGACAATGTTATTATTTATGGTATGACCAAAATGACGGACAAAGAGAGAGAGGAATAGAAAAGTTATTTGATATAATTTCCCCGCCTTTGTTTTTTTTCTTCTTTTCCTTATTATTATTATTATTTTTCACTGCTGGAGTTCTTTGTTTGTATGTATAAAACAAAAAAAAAAAATCTTGAAAATTTCTAATAAAGATTATTGTTAAAAAAAAAAAAAGGATTGAAGGGGGATGACACCAACTCTGAATGGAGGCAAACTGAACTGACAGGTGGGGTTTAACAGACAGCATGGATGCTAAATGCAAGGCATACAATTTTATTTTAGTTGCCCCTTCTTTTGCCCCAGCCTAAGTGTATTCTAAGTGTAAGCTTTATAGCTTTTGATGAATAGCTCACTATGGGTAATTAAAAAGCCCTATAGTGAGGGATGTCAGCTGTAACAAGGCGTACTGCTGTTGCATGATCCAATTTACGCAAGATTTACTTAGCAAGCAGGTAAATACTATGCCTCTTAGTACTTAGTAGTTATCCTATTCCAACACTTATAAATTGACCTTATAGGGAAAGATCTATTTAGAGTAGTTTGGGTAATGCTGTGCTATTGGTATACTTCAATACAGTGGCGGGCGGTCTATAGGGGGCACAGGGGCGCTGCCCCCCCAATCAGCATCTATCAGCATCTTCAAGGAAAAAAAATAAAAATAATTACCATTTAAAGCCCACTAGGGGCGCCAGACCTATTGAAGTCTATGGGGGGGGTGGGGTTTGGCATCCCACGTGCTGCCAGGCAGAGGTGCCGATTGGCGGCCGTTGTGGGTGTCATCGGGGCGCAGAGCAATGCGCCCCGATACTCCCACTTCTACACTCCTAGTCCTGTGATTGGTCCAGACTCCAGCCTGGACCAATCATTCAGGACTCCCGTCTGACATCGTCGTGGGGGCGGTGCGTGCGTCAGTCACTCTGACGCACTCACCTTCCCATTTCCCGCCCGCCGTCAGACTCAGCGAGGAGGAGCAGCCGCGAGACGTCTCAGCCAGGAGCAGGTAAGTGAAGAAGCCGCCCGCTACTTACAGTCTCCTCTGCCGCCAGCCGCCACTGATCTTGGATCCTTTGAGGCCGCTGGTCACGAAGCTCCTAGGCAGCAGGTGACAGGTCCTTACAGTGCCATCGCCAGGCCTCCACGGCTTCTTCACTTACCTGCTCCTCCTCGCTGAGTCTGACGGCGGGCGGGAAGTGACTCCAGGAGCTCCATGACCAGCGGCCTCGAGGGATCCAAGATGGTGCCGCTGCGCCCGTCCACCTCTGGAGCCACTGAAACCGGGTCCCAGCCAGCATACGGTATGCACCTCTCCTCCCCGGGGCCCCCCTTCCCCGATAGTCTCCCCGGAACTGCCACTAGCTGACTCCCCTGCAGCCACATCCAGCCAGCCACCTCATCCACCGGCCTCTGAGTGGCGAGAGATTTTGTCCCGCATACCTACAAAACAGGAGTCGGACTTCACTGACATGGCAGCCTCCATTGTGAACTCCCTCTCCCAAGTGAAGAAGCCGCCCGCTACTCAGTCTCCTCTGCCGCCACGCGCCACTGATGGGGACATGCTGGTCACTGCATTTATGAGGACATGCTGGTCACTGCATTGATGGGGACATGCTGGTCACTGCATTTATGGGGACATGCTGGTCACTGCATTGATGGGGACATGCTGGTCACTGCATTTATGGGGACATGCTGGTCACTGGCACTGCATTGATGGGGACATGCTGGTCACTGAATTGATGGGGACATGCTGGTCACTGCATTGATGGGGACATGCTGGTCACTGGCACTGCATTGATGGGGACGTGCTGGTCACTGCATTTATGGGGACATGCTGGTCACTACATTTATGGGGACATGCTGGTCACTGCATTTATGGGGACATGCTGGTGACTGCATTGATGGGGACATGCTGGTCACTGCATTGATGGGGACATGCTGGTCACTGGCACTGCATTGATGGGGACATGCTGGTCACTGCATTGATGGGGACATGCTGGTCACTGCATTGATGGGGACATGCTGGTCACTGGCACTGCATTTATGGGGACATGCTGGTCACTTCATTGATGGGAACATGCTGGTCACTGCATTGATGGGGACATGCTGGTCACTGGCACTGCATTGATGGGGACATGCTGGTCACTGCATTGATGGGGACATTCTGGTCACTGTATTTATGGGGACATGCTGGTCACTGCATTGATGGGGACATGCTGGTCACTGCATTGATGGGGAAATGCTGGTCACTGCATTGATGGGGACATGCTGGTCACAGCATTGATGGGGACCTGCTGGTCACTGGCACTGCATTGATGGGGACATGCTGGTCACTGGCACTGCATTTATGGGGACATGCTGGTCACTGCATTGATGGGGACATGCTGGTCATTGCATTGATGGGGACATGCTGGTCACTGCATTGATGGGGACATGCTGGTCACTGCATTGATGGGGACATACTGGTCACTGGCACTGCATTGATGGGGACATGCTGGTCACTGCATTTATGGGGACATGCTGGTCACTGCATTTATGGGGACATGCTGGTCACTGCATTGATGGGGACATGCTGGTCATTGCATTGATGGGGGCATGCTGAAGTAACTCTGCATTGAATGGGGGCACACTGTAGTAACTCTGCATTGAAGGGGGGCACACTATACTTTGATTACTGAAGGCCCCTTTCACACTTTTGTGACCTCAAAGTCACGCAATTTTTTGCCGCGTTTTTTGCCACAAAGCAATGCCTATTCGATTTTTTCTGTTTGCGCCCCCCAAAAAATTTTGAGCACCAGCCGCCACTGCTTCAATATATTTTATGGGACTATACAGTATATATTTAACCCTATTGATTCTACATACCCATAATACAGTGAGAAGTATAGTTAGACTAAGATGCCTTTTCTGCTTCATACACAATTGTACAAGTTGACTTAGTAAAGCATACTTTTGATATACTGTACATATTATCAAATTCTGTCTATGTTTAGTTTTCAGATGCAATAACTTGACATCATTTTGATCACCATATATGCACTTGCTCGTGATGGGGCCTAAGAGTTGTTTGCTCCATCTGAATATCCAGAATTCTACCTCCCAAGTCCCTGTTTATACTGTGGAGCAGAGACAGGTTATAACATCCATCTGGTAGGAAGAAGCTATATTATGCAATTTCTTTAATAATGTAATTTTCTGAAGTAATTGATGGGGTTTGTCATTGTTGGCTAATATAATTTATTATTACCTTTATGATAATGATAATATATTTTATTGTCATTGTATACATACAATAAAATGTATCAGAATACTCTTTATAACTGCAATAAAACACTTCTCAACAAAACCACATATACATACTCTTAGCCCATGCCCACATATCTGTTTAAATGTAACAAAATATAAAATGTTATATAAAAAAATTTAAATTTCACGTTAAATTCCTAAAACGCTGTACCTGTTGGGGTTATCGACAATACAGCCCTAGGGACAAAAACTATACTTTAGGCGAATAGTGTTCGTTTTAGGTGTCTTAAATCATTTCCCTGATGGCGACAGGACAAGCACACTGTAACCTGGGTGGATAGGATCACTACTAATAGCTTTTCCCGCATTTTTAATCAACTGGCATATGCTTTGTCCAAATTCGGTAGCTCCATACCTATGATCTGGTGTTTTCACCACACGAGACAGGCACTTCTTATCCTCCGCCCTGCAGCTGGCATAACACATCACAGCGCAGTGGAAAAGAATACTCTCAATGGTACAATGATAGAACGTGATCAGAAGCCTTAAGGGCAATCAACCTCCTCACCACTTATATATACCGGGCAATGATCTTTCTTGATCTCCTATAATTCACTATTATTTCTTTTGTTTTTGCAGTATTGAGTATTAAATCATTTTCTGTACACCATTAAACCAAATGTTGAATTTCCTGCCTATAAGCTGTCTCATCATTATCTCTTATGAGTCCTTTTTTCCTCCTGAGCTTTTCTATAGGCCATAGGGTCGTCTGATTTGTATTATTGACCTACACACTCCTGAAGAAGCAGTAAATATTTTCTGGGCAACATGGGCTTATCTGACACCATTTTCTTCAGTGCAATGAAAGACTAAACTGATTCATCCAATCTTCCCATTCTGAATCATAATGTAATGGGTGATAAGGCAACTGTTTGGTAATAGGTTATTACAGGCATTCGGTGTCCTTCTTTTAAATGTATATGTTTTTAATGCAAAGATGTAACAAAAAATGATGGGCTTTTTTATTTCAATAGTTTTATTTTGTTATTCAAAACCTAATAAACCAAGCTTCAGACTTGCCCATGACTGGGCTAAGGAACTGCACAGAGAATGTGTTTTGTAAGTAAATTATCTGAGTATATGTAATACCTTAAATGTCAAACATTTTACCTTTTGAAGTGTTATTTTGATTATATAGTATAGGACACTATAATTAGAGACAATTATTCTCACTAAACACTGCATCATTGTAGTATCATGATGCAAGATATCAGTATAAAGCTCATAATGTTCAGAGTTGGCCATAAAGTCAAAGGCATATCCTGGAACCAAAGGCCTAACTAGAACACTCAGGGACCCAGTGCACGACTCCCTAACCCACGACAAGAGCCCTTTCCTTTGAGCCTGATAGCAGAATGCCAGAACAGAACCTTGGGAGGCCTCAATGGAAAAAGGAAGAGGAGAGGAGGAGGTAGAATTGTAAGTGACACTGAGGAAACAGTGGGATACGTAGCCTCTGAGCCCGGTGGCAGAACGCCAGGGCCCGATCACAGGTGCAACCTTTGAAACCCTAGTAGTTCCACCACTAATGTCAGTATTTATTTTTTTGTTATTTTATTTTTTATTATTTTAAAGCTCTATTGGGAGATTTGGTGAAATATCAGGGGTCTAAACAGGTCTCTAATGTTATACCTTTGCAACAGAGAAAGAAGATTGAGAACACAGCCTTCAATCTCAATCTCTGCAGCCTCAGCTGCATAGAATAAATGGACAGGAATAGCTCTGTACAGAGCTTCTTTCTGTTCCTTCACAAATGGAAGAATTGTAAACACAGTTTACTATACTTCAGTTATGAATGGACAGAGTCAGTGATTGGTACTGATCACTGACATATTTACCAGCCCCTTCCCAACTCTCCATTCTGACACATCCCCGCAGCAGCTGGGGAGAGGGGAGCGGGGAAGTCGGCAGAGCTGTAAAGGGGATGAGGGAGGCCAGAGGAGCACACATGAGCCCAGGGGCAGCAGAAATCTGGATGAGGGGCTGCATATAGAGGATATGTTCCCCTCCATTTACCTCCTGCAGCTGCTGAATGCCTGCGGGAGGAAGAGGAGGAGAAGCAGGCATTCAGCAGCTCCAGGAGGAAAATGTAACATATCAGTTCCTCCATATGGTATTTCCACTGCCTCTCCTATCCAGGTGTACAGGGGAGCTGCACGGCCCCCTTTGAGCATGGGGCCGGGTCGCAATCGCGACCCCTGTAGTTACACCACTGCCTGTAACCCATGACCATTTCCAAATTGATACGTTTTTCTCCAACATGGGGTTTAAAGATTCTCCAGTACTGTGATCTATTCACTGCAGAATATGTACACATGAAGACATCACACAATACTAAATAGCCCTCCAGATAGTATTACAAATGAAATTATTTTTTACAAGTGTTCTGAACTATATGGGTGACCCAGAAGGCAGGACATATTTTTTTATAATTTTCAGGGAGAAACAGAAATACTGGGGTTAAAAGACAAGACAGTTGTACGTTCAAACAAATCAACAGCAATAATATCATGGAATAGTACAGTGTAATGCTTGTCTCATATTGTTTTATCAATTACCTGAACGACTTCATTTTACAGTTCACAGTACACAGATCAATGGGAAAAAAAAAAAAACTTGTATTTTGCACTCTGAGCTACCATTTGTATGTCATTTGAATGAATTTTCACATTTTGTCAGGAACCTGATGCATTTGCTCCTAATATGACCTAATCTCTTAACTTTAAACCAAAGAGTGGGAGGGCATATTAGTTTGCTTAACCCGTTTTCTTGCTAGAAACATATTTAAAGCCACCGAACAATGTTTTCTGAAAGCAGTTTTGTATTCCACACGATATTTGGGCAACTGTTTATCAAATGTATATTTTCAATAATACCTTTGGTCTCCATGACTGTACTCTTCATTGGTTCTCATCCTACCTATCCTAAGGAATCTTCAGTGTCCTTCAGTGTCCTCCTCTCCTCTTCCTTTTTCCTTTGAGGTCTCCCAAGGTTCTGTTCTTGGACCTCTCCTATTCTCAATCTACACCTCCTCCCTGGGTCAGCTGGTAGCCTCCCATAGCTTTCAATACCATTTCTACTCTGATGACATTAAAATCTATATCTTTACCCCTCAGCGCACTCATTCAGTCTGCTCACGCATCACTAATTTACTGACAGACATATCGATTTGAATGTCATACCACTTCCTCAAACTCAATCCATCCAAAACCAAGCTCATACAATTTCCTTCCCCCTCGACATGCGCCTTCCCTTGACTTCCCTGTCAAAATTGATAGCACAACTATCAACCTGTCCCCACATGCCAGGGTACTAGTTGTAATCCTGGACGTTGAACATTCCTTTAGGCCCCACATCCAATCACTCTCCAAAGTATTCCCTTTCCTAACCAATTACACTGCAAAGCTTCTAATTCACTCCCTGGTTATCTCTTGCCTCAACTATTGTAACTCCCTCCTCATTGGATTACCTTTACATAGGCTATCCCCCCTTCAGTTCATCATGAGTGCTGCTGCCAGACTCATCCACCTTACCAACCGTTCAGTGTTTGCTACCCCTCTCTGCCAATCCCTCCACTGTCTTTCATTCACCCAATGAATAAAATAAAAATACTAACAACAACCTGCAAAGCCATCCACAACTCTGTCCCCACCAAAATAAATCCCTGAAAACCCTTCTCTTTAGAGAAGCCTATCCTGCCTCCACCTAACAACTGTACTTTTATTTTCTCCATCAGCTCATCTCCTACTGTTATTACTGTGACAAACATAGTGTCAGACCACTGCTCTTTTCACCAACTTGTGACAAATGACTGGTCATCCTCACACTGTGTCATCACTGATAGGCAACAATGACTCACTCTGCAAGATTTTCCAGCTTGCGGGAATCACAATCTAAGTGCCAACAGACTGAGAGTGATTGTCACTGGATTTAATTAACTAAGTGATTAACCCTTTAAACCCCAAACTGCCACCAGACAGCTCTTTGACTTTCAATCCTTCATAAAACAGCAATAACATTTATGACTTTAAATAAACGTCTGCAACACACACTATCACCACAGACATGTATACCTAGAGATTTGTACTAAAGTGGTGCTCTTTAAAGAGACAGTGATTCTTGAAGTTCTGCGTTAGTACATTAGAGACAACCTTAACACTTTTCAAAATATGGTTTAATAATGAAAAGGTAAAAATTGTGCAAAAAAATATTTACAGGAAAAGAGTATTACAAAGAACCAAAGGGAAAACAATGCAATAGCAAGACAAAAGTGATGAAAAATGAAAATACTTATACATAAGTCCTGGCTTTCCGAATCCAATGAATAAGCAAGACTGTACAGTGGCTCTCACAGTTTCTGGTAGGTTTTCCTTTATTTCATGTTAAGCGAGAGCTGTCAACTATGGTTGCAGTCCCCTTTTATGGATCACAAAGGGGAATTGACAGAAATGACTTGACCAATTAGGAGGCTGGGGGTGGTCATGGGATGTTTCTGTGTTATGGATTATGCCACAGATCCAGTTTTTCTTATGGGTAATCATTTCTCTAAATCCCTACATGTTACAGTCTGCTAACAGGCATATTATTGTCCAGCATTGAATTACCTTCGGAATGAATATAACTATGACATATTTAGGATGCCCAGTTTGCCTAGGAGAGGAATTGGGATGATTCTGCTCCTGTACTTCTAGGGCAGCATTGTTTGGGCCCAAAATGATACTATTTAACTGAGGGAGGTAATCATGTCTTTATTCTGGCTATATTGTTAATTATACAATGTGTATTTCCACAGGCTCCAGCTGAGGTATTTACTAAGGCTGTGAGCTGGCAAGATTTCTATTTGTTTTCTGGATTGCTGAAGGTTGTGAACTTGACAGCTTTACGGGGGTTTTTAGAATGAAGTGTGGATTCGGCTAATAGGCATGAGAGGGTCTGTATCTGTCCTCTCAAGATCTGATAAGAAGGCTCTGGCATGCCTAACATTATGTGTATTGTATGAACTAAATGAGAAAGGAGGGGGAAGGTCACTGCAGCCATGAAAAAATGGCAGGGGTGACCTGGGGCCTGAATAAAATGGCTGCCACACACACAGCTTTTCATGTGCCCAGTATACACGGCCATTACAATCACCTTTTGTATCATTTGAACCTCCCTTTTAGCCTTCTGATTCCTGGTTTGAATTTTATTGTAACTATACTGTCTGCTCTCATGATGAAAAGCTCTGTGCAAACTGTTTCTGCTATATAAATCCTGAATAATAATAAAAACAATAATAAGATATAAACGATGGGGTTGCATCCAAAATAGATATCAAACATGTCAAACCTTAAAATTATGTGTGCCTGAAAAATGGTGAAAAGTATGGTACCCAAAATTGTCCATGAATGATGAATCACAAGTCTTTACAGATCATCAGTTTACAGTTAGCCATATGTAATGACCCTCTCACGTTTGTGCCAAATGCATGTGGTTGCATTTCGGTGTGTGTTCATTTCTTTTTAAATAATAAAATGCAGAGAAAAGGATTGCACTAACTTGCATATTAAAATCAATGAATTGAATGAAAGTGAATAATGAGTGCAGGATCATCAACTGA
Source organism: Pelophylax lessonae (assembly GCF_965119305.1). NCBI lineage: Eukaryota > Metazoa > Chordata > Amphibia > Anura > Ranidae > Pelophylax > Pelophylax lessonae. The sequence goes on from NC_138770.1 coordinate 352,534,335, forward strand.
ATGAAGCCTGGGTGGGGAACAATAAACTCACACCTCCCCACAGCTAGTGGTGGAGCTGGATGGTGTGACCAAGCCCTACTGGATTTTTCCTGGAGTATGGAAAAACACAGCAAACACAGGTGCTGCTAAACAATGGGGAGCAGTGCACAGCTGCAGTGCCTTTGGTTCTGGAGCACAGAAACTCTTTCAGGTAGTAGGTGGGTGGTAGGCATCGTGTTTCAATGTAAAACTCCTTTTTTATTAACTATGTGCACACACCTATATGCACATGTATTGGAAGATGACAGGTTCTCTTTATGGGGACATCAGGGCCTATCAGACACCTAATATTTCTTCTGATCTTCACTCCAGCTGATAAAGGTTGTGCTTGATTGGCTGTTGTCTGTCATTTTATCCAGGATTTTGATAAAGCTTGAGTAAAAGGCTTGGGTGGCCCTGAAAAGCATACCTCTGCCTCCGACATCCAGATAACATCAATTCCAGTGTGCTATGCATCCCACAAAAAGCTCTCCGCCATCTTGTTGTTTTCCACTTCCTCATCTAAGCTTTCATCCAGCCTGACTTCCAGACATTCCAGGCTGGGAGATGTAGAAAGAGGCTCCCCATTCCAGATGCACGGATTACATACAAAAAGTGCCATTTCTTGTTCCCATGTGAGTTACCAAGTTACTTTCTCATTACTATTAATGCTGCATTAAGTTTGGTGCCCCCCGATGTGTTCTCTTGGTCCTGCAGGTGTATCCATTCACCCAGTACTCCTACTGGTCTGAGGTTCCCTGTTGTTCTGAGACTGTGTATCGGAAGCCCTTACTATGTGATGAGCCCGATTTTAACTGTCACAATATAAGTTACCATTTGTCTTTTCACCAACCAGATTCACCAAATCTTGTTAATACTACACTCAGATTGTGCACTGTTGTTCTCCTTATCTGTTTGCCAAGAGATACTCCAGTCTCTTCAGAGGTGCATTGAGATCACCAGAAAGTTACCCTGAATGCCCCAAGTGGACTCTAATAGCTTTTTGCTGTTCTGCATAGACATTTATGTACACACAAACACTTATTGCGCCATATACCCCATTACTACTTTATATACCTTTATCTGCAGGATGTCAGACTGAAATGCATGGAAAATTGGACACAGACTGTGCAGAGACTGTTTTATTGTGTGTCATGTTTAAGCAATCTAGAATTCATCAGAAAATAATGTCCATTGCATAGTTGCCAGTGCAACAAGGTCTTCTCTGCTAGCAAAGGGTTAATCATCATGTCTCTAGCCACCACAGAGATCTTACTATTGCATAGTTGCCAATAATCTTGTACAGCCAGCAAGGATCTGGCACATTCTTGGCAAACATGCAATAGTCTAGGAAGGTCCATGTGGTGGCTAGAGACATGATGAATAGCCCTTTGCTAGCAGATGAAACTGTCTGATCTGCTAGCAATAAAGAGTTAATCATCACATCTCTAACCACCACAGAGATCTTGCTAGATTATTGCATAGATGCCAAAAATGTACAGTCAGCAAGGATCTCTGCTTTGGAGGGGGGGGGGGGGGCTATCCCCCAATCATCTCACAGAGCTCTTCTCACTGAGCTGTACAGTGTGTAACTTAAAGAGATTGTATATGCAGAAGGCTTTTCTTTTTTTTTTTATCTTGATGCATCCTATGCATTGACCACTTGCTGACCAACCGCCATAGTTATACTGCGGCAGGTCGGCTCTGTTATGCAAAAGGACGTACCTGTACGTCATTTTGTGTAGCAGTTAGCTTGGGGTGTGCACACATGCCGATTGGCCAGAGGGGGAGCCAATCAGCGGGTCTGGCAGATGCGATGTCCGCCGGGCACCCATGGAGACAGAACGGCGGTCTGCCGAAGTAAACACGACAGACTGCTGTTCTGTCAGTGATGAACACAGGGATCCTGTGTTCCTCCTATTTAGGAACACAGGTCTCTGTGTTCATCCAGTAAGTACATCCCTCACACAATTAGAAAGCACCCCTAGGCAGTTTGATCGCCCCTGGTGTTAACCCCTTTCCTGCCAGTGTCATTAGTACAGTAACTGCATATTTTTAGCACTGATTACTGTAGTAATGTCACTGGTTTGACCTGTCCGTCGCAATGTCGCAGTCCAGTTAAAAATTGCTGATTGCCGCCATTACTAGTAAAAACAAAATAAATAAATAAGAATTACATAAATCTTTCCCCTAGGTTGTAGACGTGATAACTTTTGCGCAAACCAATAAATATACAGCCATTGAGATTTTATTTACCAAAAATATGTAGCAGAATACAAATTGGCCTAAAATGATGAAAAAAATTTGATTTTTTCATTTTATTTCAGAATTGTCCTCTTTTTTTGTTTATAGCGCATGTTTATATATGTATATATATATATATATATATATATACATTTTTTTGCCATTATTTCCTATTTTCGTCATTTTTTTTTTTTTTGTCATCATAATCTCACAGTTGTCATCTGTTATCCACTGGTCATTTATTATCCTTTTTTCATTATTTTCTTGCCTTCTCTGCTATTCTTTCATTCTGCATGTCCATGACATAACCAATGTTTTTATTAATACATTAACGCAAGCGTCCAAGCAACTATTCAGGAAGAATCCAATGTGCTCTAATACAGTATATGCCTAGAGAAGGGTTAACAAACTCCTGCACTTGCTAGGTCTGTCTTCATCCCGATTAGCAGGTATGCAGTATTCGTTTATTGTGATGCCGGTTACCATGGCTTTGCCCCCAAATGGACTTCCTACTCTTACCCCCTCCCTGATGGCCGCACTCATTGCCTGAGGAAGAAGCATGCATGCTTCGAATGCGCACACCTCCCACTTCACCTTCTACCGGTAAGTGAAGTTAAGTGAAGTTAGCGGCTCTTCTCCAAAAGTGCTTGGAGCCACCAGTACAGCCAGAACCAGCGAAGATTCCTCGGATCCCGGCTGCTCGTCTTCCCACTGGAGTGGATGAACTCTTTACATGTCAGTTTATCATGAGTGAGTTTTGAATTTGTCTGTTTATTTTAAACGCATCTTTTATACTGCACTTAGATGGCGCTTCTCTCCTTTCTCTTTTGTTGTACATGTCCACAGAGTTCCTTCTAGCTCTCATCAGAGCATGCAGCCTTCTACAGACAGTATTTCTCCATTGTTCAGCAGTCAGCCCATGCTTGAACTTTATGGACATTTTAACCAGAACTTACTCCTGCATACGCCCTCCTCTTCCCAGCCTATAGAGCGCTTATGTTGTTTGTGTTAATCAGGAGAGAGAGGGGGCAAGCCAGGTCATGGCTCTGTGTCTGAATGGACACAGGGAGCTGTATTTCAGCTTAAGTGCCCCCATAGCAAGCTGCTTGCTGTGGGGACACTCAACAGGAGGAAGGGGCTAAGAGAACAGAAGAGGGACCCAAGAAAAGGATGATCCAGGCTGCTCTGTGCAAAACCAACTGCACAAAGCAGGTACGTAGTGTATAACATGTTATTTATTTATTTATTTTTAAATGAGACTTTACAATCATTTTAATCATGCACAGAGCCTTGACTTGAATGGGTAAAATCTTGTTAACACAACACAAATTGCACAAATTAGTGTAAACAGATTTTGCTGAAAACAATGTATTCTTTGTTGTCCATACAGTTTGCAACATAGTAAAATGCAATGTAGTGCATGAAAATACAGCATAATGCTGGAAAATGTGTCCAATGTAAATCCTATTTAATTATTTACCTCAGCTACATTTTTTTCATTTTGGATAAAGTGGGGAAGAGTACAAATTCCTGCCTGGAGTATATTTCTGTGTGTGACCCCCATTGGGGATTGTCTCCCTCCCTTCCTGTCCTTGCCTTCAACAACAAATGAAGGAAGTGACCATCATTCCTAGATATTCTAGAAGTGGTCTTGGTTGGAGTGATTTCCCCATACTTCCTCTCCTGACAGGAAGAGAGTGAATATTTGCCACATAGGTACCTGCCAAGAAAGATGATACAGAAGTGCTAACCCCCCCGCCCCCCCAACCACCTCCTTCTCTATCGGAAATAAAATAGAGTTGGGCTTTAACTCAGGGTATTGGTATCTTCTCAAATAAATGTCATTTGTGTAACCGCTATTTTAAATGCTTTCTTACATTTCCCCACAATTGCCAATCTGGTATGGCATGGTATTATTCGAGCAAGCCAATATGTATATACAACAGGAATATGATGCATATACTTTAGCTAAAATTGCACCATATTTTAGCTGTCTATAAAACCAACTACTGACCCCTTACCATTTTTGGTGGTGTTTAGAACCAAACTCTGGGTCTAGGTGGTCTATTTGTAAAAACTTCACATAGCCATTTGCCCAGTGAATCTGTATGTACATTTGTTCTTCCAGACAATTGCTAACATTTTTACAAATATTAACAAAGGCATGTGCACAGTGGCGGAGCCAGAGGGCTAGCTGGGGTGTCAATTGCCACCCCAGACAAAATCTTTGCCACCCCTGTTGCCACCCTGCTCAGGGCAGGAGGGGTTTGACCGGGAACTCGGGGCTACATATCAACACTTTAACAGGCAGCACACTAGCACAGCAAGTGATAAATGGTCGATTCGGCGGGGGAGGGGGCCAGCTGCAATGTGATTACAGCTGTCAAATTTAGACATTGATGTCGGGTGTGGGCGGGGCCGTTTGCGGGAGACCAATTGTAGCTGCTGTATGGGCACACAGAGCTTCCCATCCTCCCACAGCATTCAGAGCCAGGAGGATTTTCATTTCATCCTCCGCGCCTGAAATTGGCTCCACCCACCTCCCTGCCACCATCAGAGAGAGAAACTGACTAAAGCTGGATGGGGCAGGAAGGATTCAGCCGCGGGATGGATGGATGGATGATGTCAGCTCCGGTTCCTGGACTTGGTAAGTGTTGCTGGCTCTGCCCCCCTCTCTCTCACCACTACCCCTCACTACCCCCCTCCCCTCTCACTACCACCCCCTCCCCCCTCTCTCACCACTACCCCCTCCCCCTCTCTCACCACTACCCCCCCCTCTCTCACCACTACCCCCCCCTCTCTCACCACTCCCCCCCTCTCTCACCACTTCCCCCCTCCCCCCTCTCTCACTACTACCCCCCTCCCCCTCTCTCACCACTTCCCCCCTCCCCCTCTCTCACTACTACCCCCCCCTCTCTCACTACTACCCCCCTCCCCCTCTCTCACTACTACCCCCCTCCCCCCTCCCCCTCTCTCACTACTACCCCCCCTCCCCCCTCTCTCACTACTACCCCCTCCCCCTCTCTCACCACTAGCCCCCTCCCCCCTCTCTCACTACTACCCCCCTCCCCCTCCCCCCCTCTCACTACTACCCCCCTCCCCCCTCTCTTACTACTACCCCCCTCCCCCCTCTCTCACTACTACCCCCTCCCCCCTCTCTCACTACTACCCCTCTCCCCCCTCTCTCACTACTACCCCCCTCCCCCTATCTCACTACTACCCCCCTCCCCCCTCTCTCACTACTACCCCCTCCCCCTCTCTCACTACTACCCCCCTCCCCCTCTCTCACTACTACCCCCTCCCCCTCTCTCACTACTACCCCCCTCTCTCACCACTTCCCCCCTCTCTCACTACTACCCCCCTCTCTCACTACTACCCCCTCCCCCTCTCTCACCACTACCCCCCTCCCCCCTCACTCACTACTACCCCCCTCCCCCTCTCTCACTACTACCCCCCTCTCTCACCACTTCCCCCCTCCCCCTCTCTCACCACTACCCCCCCTCTCTCACCACTACCCCCCTCTCTCACTACTACCCCCCTCCCCCTCTCTCACCACTACCCCCCTCTCTCACCACTACCCCCCTCCCCCCTCACTCACTACTACCCCCCTCCCCCCTCTCTCACCACTACCCCCCTCTCTCACTACTACCCCCCCTCCCCCTCTCTCACAACTACCCCCCTCTCTCACAACTACCCCCCTCCCCCCTCATTCACCACTACCCCCCTCTCTCACCACTACCCCCCTCCCCCCTCTCTCACTACTACCCCCTCTCTCACTACTACCCCCCTCCCCCTCTCTCACTACTACCCCCTCCCCCCTCTCTCACTACTACCCCCCTACCCCTCTCTCACTACTACCCCCCTACCCCTCTCTCACCACTTCCCCCCTCCCCCTCTCTCACCACTACCCCCCTCCCCCCTCTCTCACTACTACCCCCCTCCCCCTCTCTCACTACCTCTCTCTCTTCTTCTATCCATGTATCCCTCTCTCCTTCTATTCCTCTCTCTCCCTCCCTCTCCTTCTATCCCTCCCTACCCCCCTCTCTCTCCCTCTTTCCCGCTCTCTCCCTCTCTCTCTTTATCCCTCTCTCCCTCCCTGACTATTCTGATTCTATTCTTCCAGAAGCACATTTGTGAGGTCAGGGCTTCTCATCCAACATCTGTGCCTGTTATAGCTGCGAAGGGTGAGTCATTTTATGGTGGGGCATTGGGCAGGGGTGAGGGGGCGGGTATTGGGTGGATCTTGGGCGGGACTTGTGGGAGGAGTTATCAAATTTACCTTCGGGCTGCAGCCCCTGGTCTTTTTACCACCTAGCAATGCCCCTGCCGCTTATGCGTATAACATTACATAGAATAGCTGAACCTGAACGAGAGGGCGCCTGTGTAGCTTGTTCTCTGTGACTCTGACTGAGTGCGGTGAGCTGAGCAGGAGCGGCGCCGTGATTCGCTGCACAGCTAACCAATCACGCGTGCCTACACACCTGATTGGTTCGCTGTACCGCTACTCACGGTGAGTGGTTCGCTGTGCTGCTAATCAGGTGTGCAGGCACGCGTGATTGGTTAGCTGGGCAGCGAATCACGGCGCCACTGCTGCTCACCGCGCTCAGTCACAGACAGTCACAGAGAACTAGCTACACAGGGGCCCTCTCGTTCACTTCTTCTACCTGTAACCTTAGGTAAGTCTCTCTCTGGTCTCTGCATGATTGAAGGGGACACAGCACGCTGGTCACTACATTGATAGGTTGGCAATCATGCTGGTCACTACATTGATGGGTTGGTACGCTGGTTACTACATTGTCAATTGATGGGGGGGCATGCTGGTTGCTACATTGATGGGGGGCAATATTGTGCAGCCCTACTCATAGGCATGCGCACGGGGTGCACCTAGGCACACCCTAATCACCCTCATGCAGTGCTTCCGCCATGGCCGCCGCCTCTCTGTCTGCTGCTCTCTGCCCCTGGCTGCTCAGCTCCCGAACCCAATCCTGTCGGTGCGGAGACTGATAGGGACTGTCTGGGGGAGGACCCTGGCCTGCTGTAAGAGGGGATCTATATAGGGGACCTCACCTCACCATGGCCTGCTGTAAAGGAGGATCTATGGGGGACCTGCCCTAGCCTGCCCTAAAGGGAGATATATGGGGATCCTGCTCTAAAGGGGATCTATGCAATAGATCCCCTTTAGAGCAGGGTCCCCATAGATCCCCTTTAGAGCAGAGCCCTGTGATCAGTGTGTGGCCTTAAAAGAATGTTTACTTTGATAATTGTTTATTTAATTAAAAATGTTTTAATACTGCTTAGGATGTTTGTTTACATTTAGTTATAAAAGTGTGTGTATATGTATGTGTGTGTGTGTGTACATATATATATATATATATATATATATATATATATACACGCATGTATATTGACCCCCCAAAATAATACCTTGCCACCCCTTTGCCACCCCTGTTTTAAAAGTCTAGCTCCGCCACTGCATGTGCAATAATTCCAGCAATGCCCCCACTGCTATCTCCACCGCCTTCTCCGGTACCTCAGCAACACATTTGCTACACACATGGAATACTTACCCTATTTACCTGGAGGTTTTCTTTAATATATAAACGAAGATCTGAATATGTTTAAGTTTAGAAATATTACACATTGGAGTTAATTTACAAAATGCGTAGTGGCTGTTCGCCTAGCAAGATGTATGTCCTCTTTGCAAAAGTTAATATTAGCAAATAGGGTGAAGGAGGGCTTTTGTTCAATTTAGATATCCAATAATGTGCAAGGTAAAGGGGAAACAAAATAATTTGTTTTATCACGTGATTAGGTATATAAACTGAACACTGCTCTATCTTAATTACCAACATTCACTATGCAGGATAAACATAAACTTTGCTAAGTGACTAGCCGCTACTCCTTTAGTAGATCAACCTTCAATGTCTTTTAAAAGTGTACTTGACAGCAGGGATTATTATTTATAATTTGAAACTACTTTCAGTTATAGTTGTTAAAACTTGAGTTATATTGTTCAAGTTAGTGGAATATAGATTTCAGTAAATTTTCAAACCTTAAAGAACTTAACTCAAGACTTGCCTTTGATGTGTCTCTGATGTTTGGCTATCTCCTGCCGAGGACCGTGGCATTTGCATCTGTCTGACTTTGAACTGTTCCTTGATCACAACTTGTTAAGTGTAAAACTGCGAAAAAGGAAAACTGCTCAAATCTCTTCTTGTTTCCACTATCTCTTTCAATTTTCCTTTCTATAACCAAGTGTGAGGTGTTTGAAGTCATATGTTTGTTCATGAGTGAAATATGTAAACATTACATAGCAAGTGAAACTTTACTCTCAGCAAACATTTGCACCTAATTTTCTTTCCGTTAAAGGGGCTATTTAGAAATTATTCCGGTATAAGTGATGAGGTTGAAGAGTTAGATTTTCCATTGCTTGCTTTATTGGGGAAGATTATTCTTAGTTATATTATGTAAACTCTGAAATAGAAATGCAAATCTTTTGTTCCAATGGTAAGTAGTCAATATATGCAGGTATATCTCAAATGGATATAGAAGCTGACAAAGATATATAGAAGCTGACAAGGATATGCTTAATGAGATGCATTTTACTCAGAAAACTATAAATAGCAACCTTTCAGAACTGAGGACACCATAAAGTACATTAAGTGTTTTATTTTTATTTGTATTTTTTAAAGGTACTCATTAAAATGTAAAATGTTCATGCCATGTGTATATGCTTGTTGCTCCAATTAAAAGCAAACATCTTTTAATTAAAATTCTGATGAAATGGCTTCACTAAGAAAATGTCTGATGTATGAACATCAATTTAGAGCTAGCTCTATACATAAAAATTAGTCCAAATCAAACCAAACCAAGCTTGGCATCAGTCAGGCAATCTTTAAAATAGTTGGCCTGGTCTGCATGTTTGAAATATGACACACACATTCCAAATTTGGAATGTAGGAAAATTGGATAAATGAATAATTACAGAAATTGACCTAGAGTTTCTCTTTCCATGGATTCTTATAGATTGTTCCCAGGGGCAAATTTCCAAGCAGCGCACCACACATTAGATATGAGTGCCAACAAATGGTTCTATGCAGTCACTGTATGCTCTTATACTTTGGCACCCGTTCTTCTATGGGTACAGCCAATTTGACTATTTAATGTGGCTGTGCTCAATGTGAATGTTATATAACACTGACAAACAAATCATTCACAACATATTACACTTACAAAGTCAGCAGCATGTTCCATAGACTGGCCTTGCTTATAAAAACAGGTCATTTTCTAGAGTTGTGTAGTTTCTTGTTTGTGATTAATTGGCCTTTTCAGGAACTCTAGTGCATGATAACAAGCACCTAAGAAATTCAGAGATGCTTGTAAACACAAATAGAGATTTTTAACCACTTGCCCTCTGGAAGACTTACCCCCCTTTATGACCAGGCCATTTTTTGCGATACGGCACTGCATTTCTTTAATGCGCAGTTATTATCATCAAATAACATTTGTGTCCCTTTTTCCCACAAATAGAGCTTTCTTTTGGTGGAATTTTATTACCTCTGCGTTTTTTATTTTTTGAGCTATAAACAAAAATAAAAAACGTCAATTTTTTTTTTTTAATTAATTTTTATTTTCTGCTATAAAACATATCCAATACAAAAAATGTAAAAAAAATCAAATTTCTTCATCAGTTTAGGCCAATATGTATTGTGCTACATATTTTTGGTAAAAAAAAATCCCAATAGGCATATATTGATCGGTTTGCATAAAAGTTATAGCATCTACAAACTATAGTTATGGAATTTTTTATTTACTTATTTTTTATTTTTTTAATAGTAATGGCAGTGATCAGTGACTTATAGCAGGACTGCAATATTGCGGCAGACAATTCAGACACTAAGTGACACATTTGACACTTTTTTGGGAACCAGTAACACTAATTCAGTGATCAGTGCTAAAAATATGCACTGTCACTGTAATAATAACACTGGTTGGGAAAGGGGTTAACATCAGGGGCGATCAAAGGGTTGACTGTGTGCCTGACCAGTGTTTACTACTGTTGGGGAGGTGCTTTTACTAATGGAAGGCATCGAACACAGGAACACAAGATCAATGCCTTCCATACTGACAGAACGACAATCTACCTTTTTTACATAGGCAGACTGCCATTCTGCCTGTGTACCGAATGAACCCTGGGAGTCGGCGGACATAGAGCCAAGTGAGCCTCTGGCGTCGCACATTTTGCGCCTGATACCCGGAAATGCGTGGCTGTCCTGTAGCAGTAAATCTGCTATGGGGCAGTCGCCAAGTGGTTAAAGTCGCTGCAAATCTTTCTTTGTGGGTCCTGATCACTTTATTTATTTTGGTCAAAGGCTGAAAACCATTCAGTGTCAATGCCAGCATTGCCAGCAAGCTCAAGTACTCAAATGAATTATGTAGTGATATATTGCCCAACCTGCATTTCTCAAAAAGAGTCAGGTGAATGGATAGTCAAGCAAATATAGAGTTGAACAAAAACATAGTCTCAAGTATCAAAGCACAGCTCAGAGCAGGCAGTGTACATTCAGAATCAATACTTGCTGGGGCAGTGAAGGAAATCTGCAAACAAGCTAGTCTATATTTACAATAAAGACTCATGGACCTGTACCCAAGGCTGCAGGCTAAAGCGGATAGCAATATGTCTCAAACTTTAAAATTTTTAATAGCCTTTTCCTTATTCTGTTTCTTTTTTCTGTCTACCTCTGGGCAACTTTCTGTCTACATCTGGGCAATCAGCAAGAGGCTCTTAGGGTAAGGGGACACAAAGGATGTTTTTAGAATTCTTACTGGTGTATAGGTTTTTATAGTTTAGAAAACATAAAACCATTTTTCCCTTTTTAATGGTCTGTACAGTGGTCTGTACAGTACAGTGTAAGTAGTTCTGAATATAAAATCGTTAGCATGCTGTTTATACAAAAATCAATGCAACAACAAGTCCTTTCTATTATATTGTGTTTATTAGTTCTGCCACTAGGTAATAGCAAAAAAAAAAAAAGTGCAGCGCAAACCACCATATGATAAACCAAACATCATAAAACAATGCAAGTAAATAATAATATACTAATAGAATGTGTATTAATAGCCTAAATCAATTACATATGTGTATAGTAACACATGAATTGCATAAACACAAGATAAATCCAAAATATAATTCAAAATATACCAAAATTAATCAAAACACATATTATGTTAATGCATGCATAAAGTTCATAAAGAAAAAAGAGAAAAATCCATAAAGTCCTCCCGGGATACAGCAATGGCATCTTTATGCTCCGTCACTTGGCTTGTTTCGCCACGCCAGCTTAGCTTATTTTTTCCTTCTGAAGCAGCCATGTGGGCTTGGTGAAACACGTCAGAGGATGGATGATAGTGATGCCATTGCGCTATCCAGGGAGGCTGTCTATCGAGCTGGTGTATGGCGGTAACTGCCATTAAGCGCTTGAAGTTGTATTCTGCTTTCTTGATGCATTCTATTTGTAAATAGTTTTTTTTTTAATTTAAATTAAGTGTGATTCTTATTTTAACTTATTATTACACTATGTAGAGTTTTCTCTTTGCCTTGAGTGAATGAGCCTGGTTATGCCCCTTATTCTATGGGAGAAGCTCATGGACCATTGCTGTGGCATCTGCTTATTCAGTGGCTAGAGACAACTGCTTTATTTACCATTCAGTGAAAGGGAAAGGCGCTAATAGGCCCATGTTTCCAGGTGAGAGCAGAAAGTAAATGGTGGCGTGACCCTCTCATTCTGAGGACACAATAACGGATCACTGAATTATTGCTCTGAGTTTCACCTTATTTTAAGTTCATTTCACTATGTTTTTTATGGGCTTTCTCTGGATTTTTTTTTATTTTTCTTTATGGACGACTTTATGCATGTATTGACATATGATATGCATTTTTGATTAATTTTGGTATATTTTCAGTTATATTTTTGGTTTATTATGTATTTACGCAATGTATGTGTTGTCTTATTGATTTGGGCTACTGATATTATCTATCAAGATATAATTATTTACATGAATTTTTTTTTATAATATTTGGTTTATCATATGGTTTGCTCTGCACTTTCTTTTTTTGTATTTTTGGTTGGTTTGTGGTGAATACACAATCAGTGTCAGCAGTAAGCAGCCTGTATATTTCCTTTAAAGGTAGCAGAGAGGACTCCTTTGCTTTGTGTAGGTAGTAGTATAATATTCAATGCTTGTATACAACAAAAACAAAAAGGAAAGAGGGGTTGCTATACTCCAAAATCCAGAATCACCGAGTCACTCTCAATCAATCAAAAATGCTATTAGGACCCTCCTTATGTGAGTACAAGAAAAACAACTTAAAAATATATACTTTCAATAAATCCAGCAGAGGCAAAGAATGTACTTTAAAATCATAACAAAAGTAGTTTTAATAATCTCTAAGCAAAAATTGTTAAAAGCTTATGATAAATCTACTCCACTCTCCACTCAAAATTGTGCAGCCTATCAAATCTAAACCCAAAAAGAGAAAAAAATGCTGTATACCACCATATGACTTTAAACCTCAGGGATTGCACAACTAAATAAATCAGTTAAAGCGGAGTTCCACCCAAAAGTGGAACTTCCGCTTTAGGGAGTCCTGACCCCCTGACATGCCACATTTGGCATGTCATTTTTTTGGGGGGGGGGGGGGAGCGGGTACCTAGTTTTGACAGGTACCCGCTCCCACTTCCGCTAGGAGCGCCGCGGCGCCCTGAGCGGAAGTTCTCCTCTCCCCCTCCCTCCCTGCAATCTTCTGGGACATGTCAAAGGTCCCAGAAGATTGCCGGCCAATCACGGCGCGCAGCGCAACTCGCGCATGCGCAGTGAGTACCCGGCTGTGAAGCCGCAAACTGTCACAGCCGGGTGCCCACAGCAGTGATGCCGGCGCTGAGGGAGAGGATCGAAGCTTCGGGCGGCCGCATCGCTGGACCGTTGGACAGGTGAGTGAATGGCTGGAACTCCGCTTTAAATTCACATTTTTCTGTTTTGTATCCAATAGAGTTTTTAACAGATCAGAAGATTAATAAAGAAAACTGGCATGTGAGAAACATTGAGATTTCCATTACTGTCCTCTCTTGAAGTTGCCTGGCTGTCACACTGACCCTCTTGCTTCAGTACTTTTTGCTTCTGAGAACAAATACAACAAATACTCAGATGATCACTTTCCAATTAATTTTAGGATCTGCATTCTTTTTCCAGGTAGTTGATCCAAAAAGCACAGATGCAAGTGGGACATAACAGCCGGTAGCATTTTTTACCCCCATTTTTTTCTCATAATGATTTTACTTTAAAGCCCAATTTAAGTTTCTTCTTTTTCTAATTTTATTAATGTAATGCCATTTTTTCAATTGAAGATTAGAGATGTTGCGAACATAAAATTTTATGTTCGCGAACGGCCGCAAATGATCGCAAACAGGCAAACCGGGCGAACCGCCATAGACTTCAATAGGCAGGCAAATTTTAAAACAGGGACTCTTTCTGGACACAATAGTGATGGAAAAGTTGTTTCAAGGGGACTAACACCTGGACTGTGGCATGCCGGAGGGGGATCCATGGCAACACTTCCATGGAAAATTATGTAGTTGACGCAGTCGGGTTTTAATCCATAAAGGGCATAAATCACCTAACATTCCTAAATTGTTTTAACTAATGTGCTTTAAAACATCCAGTGTGTGAATACGATCAGGTATGATGTTGTATTGATTAGGTAGTGTAAGGGTTACGCCCGCTTCACAGTGACAGACCAAACTCTGACAGACCAAACTCCCTGTTTAAGGCACCGCAAACAGTCCATTTGCAGTGGGCACAGTACAGTCTGTGGGCCTGACACTCACTGGCAGGCAACTGCAATTATATTACAGAGGAAAAATTAAATTACTTTTTTTATCTGCAAGACGCTGTGCCATCCTATATGAGTGGTGGGCAGTGGGCACAGTGCCGTCTGTGGGCCTGACACTCGCTGGCAGGCAACTGCAATTATATTACAGAGGAAAAATTTAATGAATTTTTTATCTGCAAGGTGCTGTGCCACCCTATATGAGTGGTAGGCAGTGGGCACAGTACGGTCTGTGGGCCTGACACTCACTGGCAGGCAACTGCAATTATATTACAGAGAAAAAATGAAATTACTTTTTTATCTGCAAGGTGCTGTGCCACCCTATATGAATGGTGGGCACTGGCAGTGGGCACAGTTCAGCCAGTGGGCCTGACACACACTGGCAGGCAACTGCAATTATATTAAAGGGTAAATTACTTTTTTATCTGCAAGGTACTGTGCCACCCGATGAGTGGTGTGCACACAGTACAGTCTGTATATATATAAAAAAAAAAAATAAAAGCAGACTGATGTACCAGCCCTAAAAAGGGCTTTTTGGGGGTGCTATCAGGATGCTGTCCTTACAGCAGAAGTAGACACAGAACACTGGCCTAGCTAATGATTTCCCTATTAATTCAGCAGCAGCAGCAGCAACAGCAGCAGCAGCACTCTCCCTGCTCTAACTAACTCTGCAGCTTCAGAATGAATCTAAGATGGATGCTGTCCTTGCTTTTTATAGGAGGTGGGAGGGTCTGGGAGGGAGGGTATGCTGATTGGCTGGAATGTGCCTGCTGACTGTGAGGTACAGGGTAAAAGTTTGCTCAATGATGATGTATGGGGGGCGGACCGAACATCGCATATGTTCGCTCGCCGAGGCGAACGCGAACAAGCGATGTTCGCCGGGAACTGTTCGCCAGGGAATAGTTCGGGACATCTCTATTGAAGATACTTTAAAATACCTTTTTTTCATACTGGAAATCTGTTTCCTGCCATTCCACTCCACAGTTATGTGTTTTCAGAGATGATTAACAGTCATAACCCTCATCACAGACACCCTCACTAGTGATGAACTACCTGGCTGACAGCTAAATGGCTGGATAGGGTTGACTCATTAGTTGTTAGGATACTAGCGGAACCTGGCACCACACATGTGAGGTATTGTCACAAACGTCAGAGCAAGAAAAATAATTCTAGCACCAAATCTCCTGTGTAACCCTAAACTGGTAACCTATATAGGCATTTAAATGCCTATAGAGAATTTTAGGCACTGTTGTTTTCCGCCATTCCACGGGCAAACACAATTTTAAAGCATGACATGTTAGGTATCTATTTACTTGGCGTAACATCCTCTTTCACATTATCCAAAAAAAATTGGGGTAAATATTGTGTTTTGTTTTTTTTATTTTATTAAAATGTATTTTTTTTATAAACCGCTGCACAAATACCGTGTGACATAAAAAAATTTAAAACAACCATTATTTTATTCTATAGGGCCTTTGCTAAAAAAAAAGTATATAATGTTTGGGGGTTTCTAGTAATTTTCTTGCAAAAGAAAAAAAAAAGGAGCTTTTTACATTTAGGAGTGAAGTTTCAGAATTGGCCTGGATACAAAGTGATTAAATGCATGGTTTTTCCTAATTATTTACCTGAGTCCTATATCGATCCAGAGATGTGCTTGTCTACAGGTCTTCTCGCCTCTCTCCGCTCTCTCACAGGCTCGGCTGAGAGCAGCAGGAGCCATTGGCTTCTGCCGCTGTTAGTCAAATCTAGTGAGGAGGGTCGGGGTCAGTGCTGAGGCGTGCTGTGTGTCAATGAATGCACACAGACAAGGTAGGGAGCAAGCTCCCCCATGTGACATCATAGAAAACGGCCCATGCAGAATTTGAGGAGCTTAGATTGCTGGCATGGGACCCCAGAAGAGAAGGTCAGGGCTGCTCTGTGCAATACCATTGAACAGAGCAGGCAATTATAACATGATTTTTATTTTAGGGAAAAACATTTACTTTACAACCAACTGAACAGTAGTTTATTGGTCAGAATAAGCTTTAGCACGCTTAAAGATAACAGTATTTTTGTGTTTACAATGTAAATCATCTTTTAGCTGATAGCTAAGCCTACACTTGATCATCCAAGAAGGTCAAGATTAAAAAGAAAATCTAGACGATGCTTTATAAAAATGAAATCAATAATAGCTGTATTAAAAGTACATCCTATGTACTATATATGTCTTTCTGAGTTAATGGGGTTAATTTATTAAATGCAAATAGACTTTCACTTTGCAAAGGAATTTTCATCTATTTACTTCCTTCATCCAGTCATAATATAGGCACAAAAATGTTTTTTCTTTTAATCTTCCTTGCACATGATTGAGGATTCTTTGCTAAGTGAACTTTTACCGCATTCACTAAGCTAACAGAAAGTTCCCTTGCAAAGTGAACTGCCTATCTGCGTTTATTAAATCAGCCTTAATGTATCATATAACCTTTTAATGCAATGCATATATCTTCAGGAATAGTTTTCTGGTTCTTAAAAATGTCTTTGTCTTTAAACCAGTACAGAGGAAATTAAAGAAAAAAAATATTGCACCTATTTGCAAGTTGGTAATAACACAAGGTTATTGAACTAGCAGAACATTAGCAAGTCACTTATAGAAATCTTTAGTATTTGACATTTTAACTCCAATATATATGACGGGGCATGTATGACAGGACATAACAGATTTTGACAAACTAATGCAGTTTTTTTTTGTGAAAATAGTATATATATATATATATATATATATATATATATATATATATATAGCAGATGATTGGCCAAGTGTATCACAACTGTAATTGTACATTTCAACAATTTTAAAATTTAAATGTAATATGGCTAAAAATAACAACGCAAATCACATAATGTTATCTCCAGCTGATACAGTTAGGTACAGTCACTTACCTTCGCTGTAATGATCCTGGACACATATAAAGATAATGACAAAAAATAATCCAGTCCTACAGTTCATTTTGAGTTTTGGATGCTGTGAATTATTGATGCGTCTGCAAAAAATGTCTTCCAGTCTTGCAATTATAAATGAATGCTGCCTGTCTCTATAGTTGCATAAAAAAACAGTGACTGGAAATATGGTTTGTCATGCCAATTAATGAATTGTTAAAGTATTTGTGGCGGTTCTTCTTTAATTGTTCAGTTGTAATAGCAGCTAGTGACAACTTTACAAAATAGTGTGTGTCTTGCATAATCTATTTATCTACTACTCAGACATAATCCTCCTTGTGGGACAGCTGGAAGGGTTGTCTGCATCTAATTAACCTGCTGCACTGACATGTGTTATTCGTAATCAAAAAACACAAGTTAATGGTTAAAGGCCACACTAAGCTTTCATGTACCCCCTGTCAATTTCTCCAAACAGGATGTACAGTTGTCTAAGTGTATGACCATGGCAGAATAACATTCACTAATGTCATTATATCAGAATATGATTACAGTTAAGTATTAACTCCATGTCTATTCCCAGAGATGACAGGTTGCCCTAACCAAGAACTTATGTTGCTTAACTACTTAGATTAAATCTAATTTGAGAAAATGTAATCAGGTTTAACAACCCTGTGTTGTCGGTAATAAGGTTTAGGAGTCTTTAGGTAAACAACATTTTATTTAAAAATGTATTTCTGTGAATTGGCTTATGATGTAACACAGCAGGGGTCAATAAGTTAACTTTAATTCAAATACCGACAGGTGTTGATCATCTGTGTTATGTGTATAGTTTATTTTAGTCATTTAGAATCTACAACTAGAGGTTAGGCCATTCAAGTGATCAAATACATCTTTCTTATTCAGTATAATATAAATTAAACTATTATAAAAAAAAAAAGTTCAACAGCATCTTCAAAGGCTAGTCTTTTGCTGATTTTGAGATTGATGAATTCATTGTCGTGCTTCATCATATGGCTAAAAAATAAGGAAAAACTATAAATTATTATGACACGGCTCTTTGCCCATGTGATCTATACACATAACACAGATGTCCAATCACAGCTGATCACATGTAAACAAGGAAATGCCAGGTATCGGCTTTCCTCTCCTCACACTGACAGAGTAGTAGGAGAGGAAAGCCAATCAGGGGCATTTCCTCAGAGGGGAGACCTGCACAGATAATCAGAGCACTGATCATCAGTACCCTGATTATCAGTATAGCCCCAACAGTGCCCATCAGTGATGCTAGTCAGTGCTCATCAGTGATGCCAGTCAGTGCCCAGCAGTGATACCAATTAGTGCCCATCAGTGATACCAATCAGAGCTCATCAGTGCCGCCCATCAGTGCAGCCAATCAATGCCCATCAGTGCTGCCTATTCATGCATAACAGTGCCGCCTATCAATGCCCATCAGTGCTATCTATCAGTGCCCATCAGTGCCACCTATTAGTGCCATCAGTGCTGCCTATCAGTACTCATTAGTGCACTATATCAGTGCCACCTATCAGTGCCCATCCGTGATGCATATTAGTGCCTCCTTATCAGTGCCATCTCATCAGTGCCACCGCATCAGTGTCCATTAGTGCAGCCAATCAGTGCCCATCAGCGCAGCCTTATCAGCGAACATCAGTGAAGGAGAAACATTTGTTATTTACAAAAATTTGTAACAGAAACGAGGAAAACATTTTTTTTCAAAATTGTCAGTCTTTTTTATGAATTAAATGAAAACCCAGTGGTAATAAAATATTACCACAAGAAAGCTCTATCTGTCTCAAAAAAATTATAAAAATGTAATTTGGGTGCAGTGTTGCATGACTGCGCAATTGTCATTCAAAGTGGGACAATGCTAAAAGCTATAAATTGGCCTGGACAGGAAGGGGGTGAAAGTGTCCAGTATTGGAGTGGTCTCCGTTTCTAAAGTCTCGTACACACTATCAGATAAATGGACGAATTTTCATCCGTTTTTTCTTTCATGCTAGTCTCATATGGAAAGTGAAGAGGTTACTTTCATACGAAAATTCTCGTACGACAGAATTCAATTTCAGAAGTGATGTCATGTGTTGA
Source organism: Pelophylax lessonae (assembly GCF_965119305.1). Lineage (NCBI taxonomy): Eukaryota > Metazoa > Chordata > Amphibia > Anura > Ranidae > Pelophylax > Pelophylax lessonae. Next base: position 352,553,503 of record NC_138770.1, read on the forward strand.
ATTGTTTTGTATGTGTTCTTTTGTTTCTGAGCATGAGTAATCTTGCTCTCACAAATTTTTCGGACGAAAACTGTACTTTTTAAAATGAAAATCGGGCGTTGTGTTAATGTACGATAAAAAATTTATAGCCTGCACATCCAGCTTTTATCGTATTAAAATTCGTAATCGGCTCTCAAAAGCACCATACTAACGATCCGAAAATCAGCAGATCAATCGTCGGACTAAATTTTACTTCTGATTTTCTTATCGTGTGTATGGGCCTTAAGTGTAGCTATGAGATCTGGCCATCTCTGATGCTGATTCCTGACACCAATAACGGCCAGATCATCTGCACTTGAGAACTGGGAGTATTTGCTGTCTTTTATGTAAAGATGAATCTATGGGAGGTTTTTTGTCGTATGAAATTGGCATTAGGATATAGAACTTTGTCACCAGGTTTTGCAGGTTTGCACCAGTGAAAAACCTTTGAAATACAATCATGAAGCTCATACCTTAGTTGATCAGGGCAGATTTTCATTTGGAGAACTACTGCCTCTGGTTCAGATTTCTTCTGAATTAGTTTCACCTTCTAAAAATCATGGCCATGATGATTTCACTCCTTCATTTAATTTGTCTCAGTTTGAGTCTTTGATATGGTTTCTGGAAGACGACGCAGCTTACTGCTTTGAGCAGTACTCAGCTTGTTCACATAGGCTCTGTTAGATTGTGTTACTGATATGCTTTCCCTAGTCAGACAAGGGAACTGTAACTGTGTTCATTCATTGATCCAAGCCTGGTCAGAAATATTATTTCCAGTTTCAGTTAATTCATACCTATTCAGATCTACCTTTAAACATTAAGACTTTCTTTCTTTGTTGCCCTTAGCAACCACACCTACTACCAAATGTTCTTTACCCTCTATATACCAGTAATCTGATTTAACTAACCACACTTCCCCCACAACAAATCCTTTGAGGCATCCCCTACAGTTCACTTACCCATGGCAACCTTTCAGACACCTTGCTCTGCTTCTGGTAACATTTCATCTATGATCCCCAGTACTAGTACTACTTTCCAAATAACAGCACAATCTGGACAGTATCCTTCAAACACTTGCAGGATGTCAGCATCTAAACCAAAAAAGAAACAAACGTTTATTTCTGCTCATACAACTCTGCCACTATCTACTCCTGCCTCAACCATTATTTAGCCAATTCCCGATTCCATGCCTACTGATGTGGTCCAGACCACCTCCATGCTGCCTGTTGGTGGAGTCCAGTCTACCCCCATGCTGCCTGCCAATGGGGTCCAGTCCACCTCCATGCTGCCTGCCATTGGAGTCCAGTCTGCTTCCATGCTACATGCTGTTTGGGTTCAGTACACTTCCATGCTGCCTGCTGATGGGGTCTAGTCCACTTCCATGCTGCTTCATGACCTCAACCCCAAAGAACATTTGGGATGAATTAGAGCGTAAACTGCGAGCCAGTTCTTCTCGTCCATCATCAGTGCCCTACCTCACATATGCCCTTTTGGAAGAATAGTCAAACATTCCCATAGACAAACTCCTAAACCTTGTGGACAACCTTCCTGGAAGAGTCAAAGCTATTTTAGCTGCAATGGGTGGGCCAACTCAATACTGAAACCTACGGACTAAGACTGGGATGCCATTAAAGTTCATGTACGTGTAAAGGCAGGCGTCCCAATACTTTTTACAATACAGTGTAGTATATCGGTCATATCTGGATTTTATAGTAGGTTCCCTGTACACAGTACAAGTATTACTTACCATAAGCTCTGCATACTTATGTGCCACAGCCATTTCTGTTTTGAAACTCCATACATATGAATACAAGGCAGAAAGCAGCACACTATAAGATTTGAGTTTCTGTTCATGTTCAAACCAAAAAATATATTGTACCTTCATTCTATGAATCTTGTATTTTACATTTTTCTTCTCTGCATGGGGCATTAAAATTGTATTGTGCGCTATCATGTTTTTCTTGTAATATAGCAAAATCTAGAAACTATTTGGAAGCATTATTACTCACAAAAGCCTATGAAAAGGCTTCAGCGGGGCGCTCACATGTTCCAGGCAATCTTTAAAGTCATGAATAATTTAAAATGATTATTCTCTCCCAAGATAAATTCATTCTAAACGTTGCTTTTTTATTCTCTCTCTATTTTCCTACCAACTTTGATATAAAGATAGAGGAAACTATTAATCATAAACACTCGCTCTGGTCAACAGAGAATTATCTAGAGACAGTGCCTTTCCCAGTGTTGTTTGATTTAATTATAGGTCACATTTAATTAATATGAGAGAGCGCTGCTGCCATAAACAATTATAAAGCCTGAAAATATTAATTTGTGGGCTAAAAATGAAAAGATCTTGCCTATTTCTTCACTATTTTTTAAAATGAAGACATTGAAAACACTACAGAGCAGAGTCATTTTACATGGTTCCTAAATTTTGAAAGAGAGGGGAGTGAAGGCCAGTTAAAAAGGGCAACCTTACAGTTTATATTAGCAATAGGTGGGCATGGAGGAAATGTATATGGGGAAAGTGTCAAGATTGTGAAAGTGGTCAAAATTCTCAAAGGTCATCTAGACTCTGGCTGTTGACAGATGGATCAGAGAATTGTAGATGCTGATTGCAGCACACTGTTTTTTTTACCCACATGCACTGACCATTGCTTACGATTTTAAAATGGTGTTATGGTAAATGAAAACTGCAAATGTAATTCTTTTTCCTGTTTATTTAATTTATGGTAAAGGGTGGAGTGATAATTAGTCCTCTTTTAGTAAACTGACCTCTCTGCATATTGCTGAATCAGATGAAGCTGCTGGATATTCTCTATGAGTGATCCCAGTAAATCAGTGAGAATTGTATGGAGAGAAATGGTCTATATATAAACTGGCACCATCCCCTGGGATAAATGTAAGAAAGTATATGTATCCAGTTTGGTAGGTGACTAATAGGGAGAGGGAAGGGAGGGGGAAAGGACAAGATGGGAATAATTCTACCAAACCCTGGAATTGGGAATTTAATTGTGCCTATATTTCACAAAAGAACCCAAAATGAAAGGAGAAATAAAAATAAATATAATTTATTTATTGACAATTACAGATGCATTGTGTATACTGTACATATATATTTTCTACAAAAACCATATCCATCAAAAAATGTTTTTCTGAAGTGTATCACATAAAAACGCTCATGGATCGACGCGTTTCGCTATAATAGCTTCCTCGGGATCCGCACATTATGTATAAACAGACAATCAAAATGTCAGGATATCTAAAATTAAACATTGCAATTCAGTATATAGCAAGTCTAATACTTCAAAATAAACACTAATCATGCCCAAAATAAATCAATTCATCGTAACAAAAGTCAAGAAAGAAGGAGGGAAAAAAAGGGGGAGTAAATTGAATAAAATAAAATAAATAAATCAATCAATAAATAAATAAATAATATATAATGGGGATGTGAGAAGTCAGGCTGCAGCGGATCAAAGAGGGGAGGGCTTCAAACAAGTTGAAGGACGGGGGAGGGGAAAGGATCAACTACCATGTGTCAGAAAATATAGCGTATACGTATATTCTTACCAAGCAATAAAAGCAGACAGCGGGCTTCAAGTATAGTTGGGTAGTAGGTGATATGCCATTAGTGCCCAAATAAAAGTGGCTTAAATTATACATATATTACAGGATATATATATTGATGAAACAGTGTCAAGGCAAAAAAATGCAGAAGGACCCAGAATTAGGTACTGAATGTGACGCAGTGATATGGATACATATGTGTCAGAGGTGATATATGGGTGTGCACCTGAAACCAAAGATGTGTCACACCAACAGTTGTGAAGAGAAGAGAGCAAATGAAAAGACCCGAGCCAGTGAACAAAAAAAAGTTCGGGGGGGGGGGGGAACCATAGATACCACACAATAACGGACAATATAACATATTGCAAAAACTCACCAGCTAAAATATTCCTATTAAATAAAAAATAATCCCAGGATTGGTGCAGTGGAATCTGAAAACACAGCCGATCCAAAGCCCAAAGACAGAGAGCAGGAGATCGATCAGGAAACTCAAATCTCATATAAAACGGTGAAATGAGAGGATAATCCAGATGGTTTACAAAGACGCAAGCTCTCCAGATAAACTGCCAAAAATAAAAAGAAAAAACCGGGGGAAATTTGTAAATTTGTAAATATACCAAGTGCTCAAAAAAGTTTTAGTTGTTAAATCTAATAGAGCTTACCATGGCAAAAAAAGGGGGGTTGCATATCATCTTCTCACAGCCTATGCAGCAGGCATCACTCAGATATAGAATGGAAACATGCTCAAAGATTCCTACGGTTTAAATAAAGGAGAGGGATCCTCCCCTCCCGCTCGCCTTCCGCCCCCCCACACCCCCTCGCCAAACGCAGCAAAATGCGTGCATGCGGGGAGATGTTCCCATATCCTCTAACATCAGTTCCAGTATTAGCATACCCGGAAACGACGTGTCTAGCTGCTCGCAGTGCAGCCGGGGGAAACCCCCGGTGGCCGCAACTACAGAGACAACGGCAGAGGTCGGATGGAAGGGGCATGTACAAAACACCTCCCCTTAACCAAGCTCAGCAAACAACCAAACAGCCAACAAGTAGTCCCACGTAATCAGAGAGACCACCACAAAAGAGACAATGGGCAGCCCCCATTTGATCAATTAAAATCAGGGAAATGGGGCACGGATGCAGAGACCTTCCGCCTTGGAGCAAAAGACAACAATAAAAGTATTCACTTAGTAATCCATCCATCAACACTAGTTGCATAATGTTCCTAAAAGCTGATAAAAAGGCAAAAAGTCAAACAAAAATATACATTCAAATTGATCACATACCAGCCGCCAGACGTTGATAGAAATGGGACAATGTTCTGGTGCGGCCAAGGCCCCACAAACCCCCCCCCCCCACCAAAAAAAATGATATCTATGAAAAAGGGGAGGGAAAAAGGGGAGAAGGGGAGATGAGGAAGACAAAGACAAAGACATTTCTATGGATATGATTGTTGAAGAAAATATATATTTATACATAATGCATCTGTAATTGTCAATAAATAAATTATATTTATTTGTATTTCTCCTTTCATTTTGGGTTCTATTTTGTGAAATATAGGCACAATTAAATCCCCATTTCCAGAGTTTGGTAGAATTATTCCCATCTTGTCCTCCCCCCCCCCTCCCTTCCCTCTCCCTATCGATCCCAATAAATCAGTTGCCATTCACAAACTCAGAGCTATAAAGATTGAATAGGCCAGGAACCCACATAGGGAGGGAATTGGGATAACTATTTATTTAAAATTGAGATGTTTTAAATGTACATATCCTCAACACTGCCATCACATTTTCATGTTTTTTGATGACCACTAGCTAGCACTCCCCCACTTATTTAGTGAACTCCAGTAGGTTTTTCACAGGGGCAGATTTTTTCTGATCATTTTTTCTGATTGTTCTGTTATGATATGCCATATCATGTCATTATACACAATATAAACTATTTACTGAGATTATTAGCATTTGTCAACTTGTGTGTAGCCTTTTCTTCTACTGCAAATGTATTTTGTTTAGGATGTCAAAAACACTTATGTACATGTAGCAATATTTCCAGGCATTGGGCCTGAGGTGGGTCTGCCATTGTTACAGGAAACACTTCCAAAACATTTAGGTTGAAAACCCAAGTGTGAGAACTGAGACAATGACCATTCCGGCATCTTCGGTTTATGTTTATTTTATAATGGGGATGGGAGAAGGGAATGAGTGGGATACTCCTCTGGCTAAACTAGGTTTAACTGGGACACTGTAAAGAAAAATGTCCGTTGGCGCTGTCCTGACGCCAGCTGAATGCCGACCAACGCTTCCTGGCACTTTTAAATACTGTTCTGCTGAAAGTGTTGAAACTTCGATTTTAACTTGGTTAACTCAGAAGATCCAGGACTGTAATGATCCTTGACTCTTGACACTCTGTATAGCTCAAAAGTCTCATGTATGACTCCCTCCAGCCCTTCACTGACTGAGGTAGTTCCTTGTGACTGCTTGTACTGCTGCAACTCTTAACACTGCACACTTAACTCTTCAGGGCCCAACCGCTGGCGCCCCCTCTACACTTCCAGGGTCCTTTCACTAGGCAATCCCCTTTACACTTCAGGGTCCTTTCACTAGGCAACCCCCTTTACACTTGCAGGCTCTAGGATTCCTGGGACCTTCACCGGAGTGGTCCCCTCTACACATGGCAGACCCCAGGGGCAGTTCATAGTACTCATTACCTTGAAAGGCTTTCCTGGAACTGTACACCTCTTCCTCCACTCGTCCTCAGCCCACCGAATCCTCACTGCAGCTCAGCTCTCCCTTCTAGATACTCAGGCAGCCACCCGAGACACCCAATCCTTCTGACAGGAGGAGAGACATCCTTACTCTCCCTCCTGGGACTCTGCTTCCCACCAAAGATGCTGCGTCATGCGTTCCCCTCAAACTTATACCCACTCCCAGAATCCTCTGCGGCAGAATTTGCCTTCTGGGGGTAGATACAAGCCCGAATGGGCCACTGATTGGATTTCCTCCACTGCCCAATGAGAATCCACTCACAGAGCCAGTGGGGAGACTCCCCTCTCAGTAACCACACCTGGGAGACATGACAGCCCAGCTGAAATCATGGCCCTGCTCTTAGGCAGCCAAGGCCCACTATACTTTTACCTAGCACCTACCTGTAGGGTGCTACATCCACCCCACACCAAACAGAGTCTTTTTCCCTCTGACTCTGAGGCAGCTGCCTCCTATCAAAAACAATGCAAATCTCCTAACTAACTATCTCTAAGAGGATCCCACCTGTAGAGAGAAATGGAAGCAAAAGTTAGTCAGCTGCATACACATAGGAACACACAAGACTAATGCCCCATACACACGCACCGATTATTGGCCGTGAATTTTCGGCCAACGTCCGATCGGCCGATTTTCGGCTTGTTAGTATGATGCTTTCGACAACCGACTCTGACTTTTCGGGCGAAAAAAATCTGGTGTGCAGGCTATAAAATTTTTGTTGGCCGTCAACACAACGGCCGATTTTCCTTCAGTCAGTACAGATTTCGGCAGACAAAAATCTGATGAGCAAGACTGGGCATGCTCAAGGAAGAAAAAACACATGGAAATTAAACCATCACTTCTGAAGTAGATTTTTGTTGGCCGAGAAAATTCGTGTGCAGTCTAGAGCACATTTCAACCAACACAACAACACTGGACAAAAGTCGGACGATCGGTCAGCCGATAATCGTTGCGTGTGTATGAGGCTTAACTACCTTGACAGTTGAATGGAAAGACCCTCCTTTTAGCTTGTTGAATGGAAAGACCCTCCCTGACTACCTCTGCTGACCAGTATCTTGACTCGCCGGGTCCACTTCTTTCCAGTAAGAAACCTGTACCCTGTCACTGGCTAACTAGGCAGAGTCCTTTAATGAAGTAAAACACAGCGCCCTGTTTCTGCCTTTATAGGTACTTCTTGAAGGAACAGGGCAAGTCACAGTTCTGTATGACCTGCAGTCCTGCTGGGTCAGGGAAGTTGCACAGGGGTCCTGCAGGGCACCCCCCACCAGAATTCCTGGTCACACTTGAACTTGCAACAAATGACATCTTCACCTTGTCAAAACTGTGGACGATTTCCCACACATCTATTTGTAATGCACAGAGAATCTGGCCCAATGGCCCAAGGGGTCTAACATAGCAATATTTCCTCCAGGACCCTGGCCCGATGGCCCAAGGAGTCTGCATTGAACTTAAACACTTTCAAACTTGTGAATTTAGCAATCAGCACCATATTTTTAAATTTCCTTGGTCAGTTGCAATGGCCAGCCAGCCAGCCAACACAGTTTCATTGAAATGTTCCAGATAAACCACTTGCTCCCCTCAGATGTAATAGTCAGGGTGAGGGACTCGAACATAGACACCTTGCTCATTTTTGCCTCTGATGGACCAGGCATGTCCTGCTCCATCCGGGCGATGGACCTCCACTCTGTCTATGTAAATGGAGCGCCCAAAGTTCCACTGAGCTTTCACACTGTCAAATTTTTCCTTTAACTTCTCTTCCAGGGAGTCCATGTATGGCTTGGGGACAAACAGGAAATCACAAATTATTTCATCACACCAAAAGTCCCGGAATTATTCCACCATCAGCATCACCTCTCTGGGTGCATACGGATAGTCATATCCATATTCGAGTGCCACTTTCCTCTGCAACCATCTCTGCATGCGGGACAGCCGGGGGAGAGTCCTCCTGTTACCTCTCCCCTTTGGAGAAAATGGAGTGTACACTCTTTGTATCATATTCTCATAGGCCGTGTTCTGGTCTCTGGCCCATACAATGTTTCCTGGAGGGGTGAGGTCTGGCATCCTTTCAACAGAAGCATTACAGCACCCCAATTTCTGAGCCAAGTTACCCCTCTCCATGGCTTCCTTAGCCTCTTGATCAATTGCCACTGCTATGTCAGGACCTGGGGAGCTGCTCCCAGCTTCTGACCCCCCAGTCCCACTCGGCTTCATCAACGGAACCCCAATCATTGATCCCCTCTTCTATTGATCCATACTTGTGTTGAAAAGATGGGGATCCGATGGGTACAGGGCATTGTTTTCCCTCACTACTGGTGCTAGTGGGTGAAACTTGAATTGCTGCAGATTTTTTAAGCTTCCAAATGCTAATGGGGCAGATCCTGCCAGGGCTGCTGAGGTAGTTATATCCTCCGGCCACCCTTCGGTCACTGGTGTGGGCATGGATTCCCTTCCCATGGAACTCTGCGACGAGTCCCCCTTCCACATAATGCAGGCCCATTGACTGCTGGCAGGGCCTCCAACTGCATCATCTCCATGGAGGAACTTGGATTCAGTCTCAGTCACCTCCTGTGTGAGGCCTGACTCCCATGTAACACATAGCTTCTTGGGTCGGCCCTCACTCTTCTCTGCCCGTAGTAACAGATAACCACTCTGCCCGCACAGGACCCATGCTTGTATTTCAACGTGACAGTTGCACACTGATGACATACCGCTCCTAGGAACTGCCGGCCGCATCCGGTGCACAGCGGCGTGTCCGCCATCCGGTACCATCCGGATACCAGTGTCCAGACTAGGGATGGATTTGGCTGGTGGATCTGCTCCGGGTTCTGCCTGGCAGAGTCTTCACCCATGGTGGCAGTGATAGCGGGTAAACTCTTCGTTTCGCTCACAAACAACATACTCCTCTCTCCTACACGTGTCTTCCACACAGCCACACGGGAAGGAGGGGATATTAATAGGGTCCCCTTGGTCACTCCTGATTGGCTGGGTGTTCCCGCTGTCGCCACCCTTTCGCCATATTGGGCGATGACTCCTCCTGCTAGGCAGGTCTGCACGGTGCTGTAACTCTTCCCCTGCCATGCTCTTCTACGATAGCCCACAGGGAAGTAGCTGCTAAGTGGATCACGTCACTTGACAGACATGCATCCACTCTTCGTAATTGCACTAGGGCCACAACTGCATCTTCCTTCACTGAAACCAGCTGTCCCTCCTTGCTTGGCAAGAGTAATATCCCTCTGTCGGTCGCACGGCCGATAGTTCTCTTCCTAACCACACATGTGCAATTCACATCTTCCACACTGTCTCCGACTACGGTCCTCACAGTATCGGTGCAATCACTATACAGAATAAATGTCCTGCTGTCAAATGCACTGTCAACATCAGTCCACATAGTTTGCACGTACACCCGGCCCCTGGCACCTCTCTTCCCGTGCCCATCTTCACCGTCCCCACTGGGACCTCTTCCTGTTAAGCAGTTGCAGCATTCATGCACTTTCACACTTTTTCCATCTGCTATCCATTTTCTTACAGCAGAATACATTTCATAGTCCATATCAAAAGTTCTCATCAGATTGCAGGTTTTACTTGAACATTTACGTTGCCACGAGCAACCCTTCATATGTGCTTCTAGCTTCATCCCACACTCCCTGCCTCCCGCAGATCCGGCCTCACACTTAGCTTGGTATTTGAACAACAGTTCTGGGCACAAAAATTGACTTTTCTGACTTTTTCTTCTGCCGTCGCCAGGGGCAACCGGCCCAGTAACCAATGGCAAAATCCTGGATTAGCCCTCAATTGTAGCCCTCAAATGTAGCTGTACTTTCCCTCCTGGGACTCTGCTTCCCACCAAAGACGTTGCGTCATGTGTTCCCCTCAAACTTAAACCCACTCCCATAATCCTCTGCGGCAGAATCTGCCTTCTGGGGGTAGATACAAGCCCGAATGGGCCACTGATTGGAATCCTCTCACAGAGGCAGTGGGGAGACTCCCCTCTCAGTAACCACACCTGGGAGACATGACAGCCCAGCTGAAATCATGGCCCTGCTGTTAGGCAGCCAAGGCCCACTATACTTTTTTTTTTTCAAATATGAAATTTTATTGAAACAAACAAAGAGGAATAACAACAGGGTACATATAAAACAACCACAGTAGACAATCCTCCAGCAAGGTAAGGCAAAATGCTAAAAAAGGCAATACCATCAGAAAAGCAAATGCACAACTGAGTCTTCCGTTAAGTAAAAGGAAAACATCCAAAGTGGGCCCCACCGAGGTGGGCCAGAAAACTTAAGACCTTAAATCAGACAATACAGTCAACGATATGACAGTCAAGAGTAAACAAGGTTGTATACAAGTGGTACAGCATGGGGAGGAAAAAACCTCCATATTCAGTGTGTATAGAGTGCTACTTGGTATTAGAGAAGACACAACAAGAGGCAGAGAAGCAGGACAGTACCATAGCGAGAAAACAAAAGGGAGCAGAGAAAAAGGGGGAAGGAGGGGGGGGAACAGGAAAAATAAAGGGAAAAGAAGGGAAGACAAGTGGGGAGGAAGTGACGGGGAAGGGGCAGGGAGAAGGCGGATGCTGCGCCGGGACAGGCCCCCCATCCAAGGGAGGTAACTCAGCGGAGTTAAGGGCACATCAGAGCTTTCCCCCTATCAGAGATGAGAAACACATTCCAGTATCCCCAGATCTTTTCGTATCTGTCTCGTTTGTGGAGCGCCGTGAGGGTCAAGTCCTCCATCTTGTTGATGTCCTCCACTCTGCGCATGCAATCACTGATGGAGGGTGGACGGGCAGTCTTCCAATAGAGTGGGAAGCAAGACCTCGCCGCGGACAGCACATGTGGTACAATAGATTTCTTATATTTCGGCATTGGAATACTCGACAATTGCAGGATATAGAAGGCCGGAGTATCAGGTATGGCCCACTATACTTTTACCTAGCACCTACTTGTAGGGTGCTACATACAGTATATACTTTACAGTATTATGTTTTTGGTTTGCTTTTGTCCTTTTTCCTCAATTTAATTCCCACTGATTTCATGTTCTGTGTGTGAATGGCACCCATACACAATGACAGTTGTTACAAATTTTTAGCAGATCCCATAGACATCACGATTTGCCACATTTTTTTTTACATATGTGTGTGTGTGCACTATATTGAATGTGCATGCACCAACTTGATGACACGTTGGTGGGATGTCTTGTGCTGTTCTCACTAATGGATGGACACTTATCTGCATGGGTTTACCAGGCAATGATAACGCCACTGCCGAATTCCTGATTTACCTTGCCTCCGCCACCTGCCACCCGCATGGTATTTCAGGTTTTGAGATATGATTTACACTTGTTTGATTTATATGGAATATTTCTCTGTATATACCTATTTTTTTTTTTAAACAGAACATTGTAGTGTATTTTAGGTGGAATTATGTTACTATGACATGGGGGTGAGTTTTTGATTCTGCATGTTCCCCAATGTATATATACACTTTTCAATATATTGCGAGTTGTCGCTATGAAAAAGCCTTCAAGGAGGAACCCTGTTTGGCCCCAAAACATTGGTTTATTTTGATTGGTGTGACAAGGCATTAATAAAAAAAGTTTTTTTTTTTTTTTCCAAATTCTTTATTTAGGACAACATAAGTAACATCAACAAGGTGTATAAAAATTAAGGCATTACAGTGTTGTAACATGTATCTGAGGTACAATAAACAAGTGAGAAAGACATCATCAAATTATTAAAGCGCATAACCCCAGGAGCAAGTGAGCAATTGAAAACCATCAACATGACACTTTGTGGAATAATGAAACAATATTCAGTGACGTGGGGACTCAACAACAGGTCATCAGGTGCGCATGATGAAATGTACTAAGAGAGTTATGTCACCATCAGTTGTTAATAAAAAAAGTTTATATGTTTGCAATAGAGTGCTGGTGATGTCTCACTGGTTTGCTTTGATTTGCGGAGTGCCATCTGATACAGGTACTCAAAGCACCCATCTATTACCAAGGTCGAACACTAAAAAAGTGCGGTCCTCATTCCTTGATTCCTGGGTATTCTGACAGGCACTGGATGTGGCTGTCAGAATACAATAGCCGCAGCAAGAGATTCCTCTATCTGTGCTTTTTAGCATGTAAGCTACTGTATCTGTGTAAAACCAGCTTCAGTTTGTACTTAAATAATTGCATGACATGGGGGAGGAAATTGTGCACAGAAGCATTATTATTTAGAAGTGCCTAGAGCAGCATGATGTCTAAAAACAGATCCTACTGTGGAATCGATGGTTTTGTTTTAGTTGTAGTTATAAGAATGCCCTCTTTCATTCAAAAAAGTGCTGCACAAAGGAGTTTTATTTTTTCCACAATGCTGTACAACATCATTAAACCAGACTCTGCAGATATATAGAAAATGTATTCTCAAGCATGTACACAGGATGATGTAATAAAGCTTTTTATCATCTTGTATTTAAACTATGAAAAAAAGGGGGGAGGGGAATAGGAAAAGTAATTGCAGATACTATTAACAGCTGGCATGTGTATAACAAGGTATAACCATATAAATCAAAAAGTTATATAATAATATATTATTAAGCCAGCTGTTACATATGGAAAAAATGGGATAAAGGAGGGGGAACTTTTGGGACTTTAGATGAGGTGTGCAAAAAATATTAATACATAAACAGACAAGTCGATAAAATAATTTAGGCGGGTCTAGTCTAATCCTACAAAAGCAATTTAATTTTATTAATCAACATACATAAAATGGCATAGCTAAAATGGTACAATAAATACCCCATTTTTTCCACATGTAACAGCTGGCTTAATAATATATTATTATATAACTTTTTGATTTATATAGTTATACCTTGTTATACACATGTCAGCTGTTAATAGTATCTGCAATTACTTTTCCTATTCCCCTTCCCCCCTTTTTTCAAATAATAGGGATGGAAGCATTTTTTCCCTAGTGGATAGTGCTTCATACAAAGTCCCAACATTCTTTCAATTGATTGTCTTCCTACCAATCAATTTTTTCTTGAGGAAGAGAGGAACAAACAATGATTTCTTCAGAATAACATAAGGTAAACTAGACACCTGAGGTCACATCAGCCATCAAGCGCCCAGCGATTCTTTGCAGGACCACCACACATGATAGTTCCAGGCTCACATCTTTGCGTTGTCTGGTAAGAGTCCAGGTACTACCTGTGTATAAGAGTGTCACCTGAGTGTTCTTGGAATCTCTCTGCAGCTGTATGATCTCTGAAGCAGTGATATCTTTATATGCCCTTAAAACTTCTTTTCTCTGGTAAGAGGCTTAGCCGGTGGTGGGAAGCTGAACTATCCTATCACAAGATTTGCACCTTCCAGATTCTTTTATGTTTGCAACACAGAATTTTGGAATCACCTTTGGACTTTTTATAATATTTTGGACACTATTGTTTGATGTTCACTGGTGTTCCACCGGATTGTGTTTTGATTTGCACTTGTCATAATTTATATGAATGTATTCAATTTATGTTAATTAATTGTTGAATTTTCCACTCACGCATATTTTTGTATGGTTTAACACACATAATTTGGGTAGCGCACCTGATTTTGACCCCCAAATACTGAATTTGGTACACTGGGAAGACAGTGAAGCATGATGGTGCAAGCATCATGATATGAGGATGTTTCTCATACTATGGTATTGGGCCTATTTATCACTTACCAGGGATAATGGATCCGTTTGAATACATTAAAATACTTGAAGAGTTTATGTTTCCTAGATTAACATTATGGAGTGGCCAGTCCAATCCCTGGACCTTAATCCAATAGAAAACTTGTGTGGTGACATCAAAAAAGCTGCTTCTGAGGTAAAACCAAAAAATGCAGAGGAATTGTGGAATGTAGTGGAATACCTGTTCACAGGTGCCAGAAGCTGGTAGACTCCATGCAACACAGTTGTGAAGTAGTTCTCAGAAACAGTAGTTATACAACTAAATATTAGTTCATTGATTCACAGGAAAGCTAAACCTTTAAGCATTTTTCAGTTTATACTGTAAATGTTTGAGCTTGTGAAGAAAAACGCAGACACAGCTATTTTTGGAGAAGTGTAATATTACTTTTTCTTCACTTTCTGTAAAGTAATAACAAAATGTAAAACATTTTGCTTGATGTTTTGATTTAGAATAGACTGTGCAGTGTTCCCAATGCATTTGCAGATATGGAAATAAAAGTTATTATAAGGATTTTAAGCTTTACTCACTTTTTTTAAACACACTGCTATTATTTTAACACTACAGTGTAAATGGATGTTTAATGCATGCTTACCTGTAAAATCCATTTCTTGAAGTACATCACGCTACACAGAGCCATAAATCATAACATATGGGTTATATAGCCACCTACAGGTAAAGGACACTGGCAACCAATCAGAAAGGATGTCCCCCTATATAAACCCTCCCATACAGGAAGTACCTCAGTTTTGTAGCAAGCAACAAAGGCCCCATAAAAGAGGGGATGGACCTCTGTGTCCCGTGACTTCAAGAAATTTATTTTACAGGTAAGCATGCATTAAAAATCTATTTTTCTTTTCATACATCACGGGACGCAGAGCCATAAATCATAACATATGGGATGTCCCAAAGCAATATTTCTGAGGGGAAATATATAAAAACATATAGAAAAAACACTGCGCTTTAGGAGAAGCAGCTAACAACTGAAACAATAGCACAAGTTCCAAATAAAATAATAAAAACAGAATGGTGTAGCGCTAAATTAAGAATGACAAACACTTATACTGAATCAAAGTATGATGTTAACATATACAGTCCAAAAAATGAACACTGAAGTCCACAAAGGAAGGTATTGGCTGAAACAGATTCCCAGGAAAGGAAAAGCTCCAAACAAATGAAGAAAGGTGAAGATCAGGTGTGCCCAGGAGTAGAAATGAATCCACCAGACAATATAGTGAGAGATGGCTCCTTACCAAATAGCTCTTGCCACTAGATTATAGGTGGCTGAACACTCATATAAAAGAGAGATCCTCCAATGTAGTGGAATGGCCAGGGAGGAGCATAGGTCATTCTCTCCGGGGACAACCAATCATAGGTCACAGGGATATCCAGTGTATAGCCATGGAAATAAAAAGGGGAAACACTCCCATAGTGCATTACCAATGTATAACTTTAATAAATAAAAAGGGATGCACTCACATGTAAAAACTTTGTATGTCAGCGGAACAAACAATGACATGCAGCCGCAGCGTTCCTGCAGAACATTCCTCCTCGGATCATGGGTCACCCGGCAGTATGGTGGAGAGCTAACGCTGATGATCCATCCAAACACCAGGGACCAATACGAACTCTCGCGCCGTCAGGATAAACCCCCAGAGGACGTGAGTTATCACGAAACATGTAGTGGTTTATCCTGACGGTGCGAGAGTCTGGTGGATTCATTTCTACTCCTGGGCACACCTGATCTTCACCTTTCTTCATTTGTTTGGAGCTTTTCCTTTCCTGGGAATCTGTTTCAGCCAATAGCTTCCTTTGTGGACTTCAGTGTTCATTTTTTGGACTGTATATGTTAACATCATACTTTGATTTAGTATAAGTGTTTGTCATTCATAATTTAGCGCTACACCATTCTGTTTTTATTATATTTTTAATATTTCTGAGGGGAGGGGGAGACCAAAAATACCGCCATCAGACCATAAAAAGGACTACACCGCTGCCTGCAGAACACTGCGGCCAAATGCAGACTCCTCCTGGGTCCCAACATCCACTCGATAGAAATGAGTGAACGTACGGACCGACGACCAGGTCGCGGCCTTGCAAATCTGAGCCATAGAGGCTTGATGGCAAAGAGCCCAAGAGGCACCTACTTCTCTAGTAGAAAACCGCTGTCAGGCATAGCACCTCTGCTCAGGATAGGATGCCCCTCTTTCTGGTCTGACTGATTCTTTTTGCCTCCTTGATGGTTGATATAAGCCACCCTTATAGAGTGCACCCTGACAGGGAGACCCAGAAGTCTGGGCATCCAGTATTTCAAAGTCTGACTGACTGCTCAGATTTCCAGAAGGTTAATAGGGAGACTTTTCTCTACTCAAGACGATTTCCCTGGACAGTGGCTTCCTCCAGAACCGCTCCCCAGCTAAAGAGACTGGTATCTGTAGTCACTACCTTCCAGGTCACTGGAAGAAAGGATTTCCCCTTCTCTAGATTTCTGATTAACAACCACCAATTCAGACTCTGACATACTCTTCGTGCCAGAGACATGGGCCAGTCCAGAGACTGAAGCTTTCCAGTCCATGTAGACAGAATGTTGTTCTGCAAGGGTCTGGCATGGAATTAAGCATAGGGAATTGCTCCGAATGCGGACACCATCTTCCCCAATAACTTCATGCAAAGACGTACAGAAGGATATTTCAGCCTTACTAAGAACCGAACCATATTCTTCAGGCCAGTGACCTTTCTTGTTGGCAAGAATACCTTTGCCTGTACTATATCCACAAGGTATCCCAAATATTCCAGATGCTGTACCTGGTGTAATACTGACTTTGCCAAGTTCAGAATCCAACCCAAATGTTCTAGGAACTGTACTGTCTGGAGGACATTTTGGCTTGGAGCCGAAGCTGATCGATCTTTAAGTAATAGATTGTCCAGATATCCTATTACAGATATCCCTCTGGACCTTAGAACAGCCAATAGTGAAGCTAGGATCTTTGTGAACACTCTTGGAGCAGTGGCTAACCCGAAGGGCGGGGCCACAAACGAAAAATTATGGTTTTCCACTGCAAAGCATAAAAACCTTTGATGAGCCTGAGGCCGTCGCCACCATTTGGAATTAGAAGCACTGGTAGTATGAGTGCTGGGGACCTTAAAACAGGGATGCTTGCTCTTCCTTTTTACAGGTAGCAATGTACTCTTCCCTCCCCAAGATCTTTTGGATATACTTATCCAGATCATCACCAAAAAGGTGTTCTCCATGAGAAGGGAAGCCGGCATACAAACTTTTACATGGTAATTCCGCAGACCAGCACTTTAACCAAAGGATTCTGCGCAAATACACTGTCATCGGAACAAATTGTGACATTTACCATATGGAGTGCGTAAGAGCATATACTGCAAAACATAAAGTGCGAGGCAGATCTGACAGATCTTCCACAGACTCTGCATGAGAAGGAACTGCCTTGGACACTCGCTTTATATGGTCTTTTAAAGACTGCCAAACTTCTATGGCCACTACTGCTGGTTGTATTGCAGATCCTGCAACAGTGAAGGAGGCTTTCAATAAAGATTCTAGCTTGTTATCTCCTGGATCTTCAAAAAACCTGGGCATTATCCACAGGGCAGGTTAAACTTATGGTAACCGAAGAAATGGCAGCATCCACAGTAGGAATATTTAATTTCTTAGTAAACGTTTCCTCCATAGGATACAATAGAGAAAATCTTTTCGGAGGAACAAAAATCCTATCAGGATGATCCCAATCATTATAAATTACTTGCTTCAAGAGCGAATGTATGGGAAACGTCTGAGGACTATGAGGAAGGCGCAATGAGTCTAGAGAGGAAAAAGAGCCATCTCTAAGGAAGGACATTTTTATCTAGACTGGACCATTTCAGTAAGAAACTAAACTAACAATCTCTGGGTTTGAAAGGCTGACAAAGACTCCTCTGACTCTGACTCCCCAGAAGTGGAAACCTCAGCTTGACCTTCCATAGGGTCATTTTCAGCTACTTCTTGCACATCCACTTCCCAATCTTGAACTGATTCAGGGGGTGGCTCAGGTGAGGGGGATCTATCACGTTTCCTACCTATTTGTGATGCTGCAATCATGCCAGCAATCTTACCCTCAAGGCCAGCTAATGCCAATGCCAAATCATCCTTAGTGACGTAGGTTGTTGCAGAAGCACAAGGAGTAGCTTCTATACCTAACAACCGTAATGGCTCAGATTGGCTAGTCGCCTCTGGCTCTTAAAGGGGAGTAGACACAGAGGAAGCATGGCTACAGCTGTACAGCTAATCACAAACAGCACTGACTATCCCAAAGATACAGAACCTGTTTGTGCCAGTAAACATACACCCATAGTGACTCACGCAACCCAGCTGCTGCTGTTCTGTCTCCCCTTTAGCCTCTGACAGAGGCTTGAGCGTTGGAAACAGTTCCTTTTAAATAGCGCAGTTTTATGCTGTATTGCAGATGCCCGGCATGCTGCATGGCATCCACATGCATGCCAATCACATGCAAACACGCACTCCTGCTGCATACGCCTATTTTAAAAGGCGAAGATTTGCATGTGCATGAATGAGCCTTTGCCACAGACACGCTATAGAGGAAGGAGATGAGCACGCGGGCGATTTTGCGTCAAGGCGGAAAAAAACAACATGGGGTGGGAGCAGCTTAGGCCTAATTGGTTTGTCACAGCTGATACCTTTCAGGTGATCAGCACAGGGTGAAAACAGTGTGTCAAAAAAATAAGCAAAGAAATAATGTTTACCAAAATGCATTTTGCATAGCCTAACATCCTTTGTTTAATTCAGAGACCCACATGGCACTCGGTCTCTGTTATCTCTTAAAGGGAACAGTGCATAAAATATTTACTTTAGCTGTATGTGTAAATATTTTAAATTGGACTTACCAGTCCTACCGCCGGATTCTATTTGAAACAGGAATCCAATCTTCACCCATCACGGTGAGCTTTGTCTTGCTGACCTTCAAGGACTTGGTCACCTTGTTTTTAGAGGGGCCGCGGCCTTGGACTTGTAGAGCACCCTTCACAGGGCACCTTTGGGGTTGGTATTACCACGGATCCCAGGTTCCATTGACTAAAAAGGACAACATTACAGGCAAAACCTCCTAACTGCTTCCCGAGGTTCAGGTACTATCTTTTTAATCTTCTGACTTTTTTAAATTGATCTGATAGCTAACCCCTTAGATTCAGTGATCTTTGATCGGGGTATGTAGCATAATCTTCTTCTTCTTTAAAGAATATGTAGAGAGACTCTCCACCGTGACCATCACCTTTAGACACTGGTGAAAAAACTGAGGTACTTCCTGTGTGGGAGGGGATATATAGGAGGACATATAACTCATACAGTATGTTATGATTTATGACTCTTTTTCCCGTGATGTACAAAAAGAAATTGTGTTTTGGGAAGCCTTGTGGTCTCAAAGAGGAGGGGGCTGAAATGGTTTATCCAATTTAGATACACATGCCTACCCTGGAATGGGCATTAAGAAAGCCAAAGAGGAATCCATCCTAAGCTTTACCTTTTCAATTTTAAAACTGTCTTTTAGTCATGCTCAATAGTTGTGTAATATAGAATGAGAAGAGATTTTCAGGTATAAACACAAATAGATGGTGGAAATAATCCAAAAAATAATGAAGAATACTTTTGCACTGCATGACGTGCACAGACAAGCGAGAGAGTGAAGGTGAAAGTCAGAGATCCAATATACAATAATGGATCTGTGTGACATTGTGAAGTTCATTGTGCTGACCGGTGACTGTAAAAGAGTTTAGATCAATACATAACAGGGCCTGTCTGTTGAATGAACCATGACAGGGGACACTTTAGTGTTTATCCAATTATTTGCTAAGATTTTATTTTATGTTACCAAACTGTTCTGCCTCTGATCAGAAAGTCATACTTAAAGGTCAAATAATCTAAACTACTCTACAAAAACAAGTTATTCATAGAGTTTATTGAGTAATGACAAATAAACTGACACACATTTTTTTTTTTAATGACCATTCCTTTTTGGAATCTGCAAAGCTGTCTAATGGTAACTAAGAACGAACTGAGGAGGAGCTGGTAAACGCTACAAACAAAGTGACAGATTTCCTTCTGACAATGTAAAAGTAAATATTAAGATTTAATTGGAGGCATACCTATGGTTCTGACAAATAGAGAATTATGTTAGGACCCTAGCCATCCTGTGCGTCCAAGTACAATATACAGAGAGGTGACAGGACCCCTACATACATATGTGAGAAACAAATATAAGAGAACTTGTTTATACTGGGGAATTCATCTCAGTGTAACACTATAAGGAGAAGGCCATGTCATTACCTGCTTGTTCTGTGAGTGAAGAGCTTACAATACCTGCTTGTAACCTACCATAAGGGTGTAACTGCACCAAAGATACACACTTATCAACACACTTGCCTTTGTTGGCAGCAACCTCTTGTTATGAACAGTGGCGGCTGGTCAAGTTTTAAGATGGGGGGGCGCAAGACCACGCCCTTCTATTTTGACTCGTCCCATTTCTCAGAAGCCCCATCCCTTATAGACTCCACCCATTTTGTCCCCTGTATTTTGCTTGCGTGAACAAATTCTCCCAATATATCACATATTAAGGGGTCCATCAGTACTAGTATATCCCATAATAGGGAGCAGGGGCCCTATTATGGGATATACTGTGAGAGACACCCTATTATGGGATACACTGACTGAGAGTGGCACAAACCCCACAGTACAGACCCCCCCAGCACAAACCCCACAGTACAGACCCCCTAGCACAAACCACACAGTACAGGCCCCCTTTCAATGTAGTGACCAGCGTACATGCCCCCTTTCAATGTAGTGACCAGCATACATGCCCCCTTTCAATGTAGTGACCAGTATACAGGCCCCCTTTCAATGTAGTGACCAGCGTACATTCCCCTTTCAATGTAGTGACCAGTATACAGGCCCCCTTTCAATGCAGTGACAAGCGTACATTCCCCCTTTCAATGTAGTGACCAGCGTACATGCCCCCTTTCAATGTAGTGACCAGTATACAGGCCCCCTTTCAATGCAGTGACAAGCGTACATTCCCCCTTTCAATGTAGTGACCAGCGTACATGCCCCCTTTCAATGTAGTGACCAGTATACAGGCCCCCTTTCAATGTAGTGACCAGCGTACATGCCCCCTTTCAATGTAGTGACCAATATACAGGCCCCCTTTCAATGCAGTGACAAGCGTACAGGCCCCCTGCAGAGGTATGGCAATGGGAGAGATGGGATCAGGCAGAGGGATAGTGGTGGGAGAGATGGGATCAGGCAGAGGGATGGTGGTGGGAGAGATGGGATCAGGCAGAGGGATGGTGGTGGGAGAGATGGGATCAGGCAGAGGGATGGTGGTGGGAGAGATGGGATCAGGCAGAGGGATGGCGGTGGGAGAGATGGGATCAGGCAGAGGGATGGCGGTGGGAGAGATGGGATCAGGCAGAGGGATGGCAGTGGGAGAGATGGGATCAGGCAGAGGGATGGCGGTGGGAGGGATGGGATGAGGACATGAGGCAGAGAGGGATGGCGGTGGGAGGGATGGTCATGGGATGAGGCAGAGCAAAGGGATGGCGGTGGGAGGGATGGTCATGGGATGAGGCAGAGGGATGGCGGTGGGAGGGATAGTCATGGGATGAGGCAGAGCAGAGGGATGGATTGACGGCATGAGGCAGAGGGGTGGCGGTGGGAGGGATGGTCATGGGATGAGGCAGAGGGATGGTGGTGAGAGGGATGGTCATGGGATGAGGCAGAGCAGAGGGATAGCGGTGGGAGGGATGGTCATGGGATAAGGCAGAGCAGAGGGGTGGCGGTGGGAGGGATGGATGGTCATGGGATAAGGCAGAGCAGAGGGATGGTGGTGGGAGGGATGGATGGATGGTCATGAGATGAGGCAGAGCAGAGGGATGGTGGTGGGAGGGATGGATGGATGGTCATGGGATGAGGCAGAGCAGAGGGATGGCGGTGGGATGGGATGAGTGGCAGCAGGGATGGGATGGGGTGGGATGAGTGGAAGCAGGGATGGGATGGGATGGGGTGGGATGAGTGGAAGCAGCGATGGGATGGGATGGGGTGGGATGAGTGGAAGCAGGGATGGGATGGGATGGGGTGGGATGAGTGGCAGTAGGTATGGGATGGGATGGGATGGGGGGATGGGATTGCTTTACTTACCACAGCCCAGGTGTTAGCAGGGAGGACAGGAGCAGGAGGACAGTCAATCACAGTCACACAGCGCTGGTAGCAGGAGTCAGGACAGGTCACAGAGTTCGGATCCACAGCGTCTCTGGTCACTCCGGCTCAGACGAGGCGCCGGCGGGTGGGCCCGGGGCCCCATAGCGCTGGCAGCAGGCAGGACAGGTCACAGCTCACAGCCGAGTTCGGATCCACAGACCACAGCGTCTGGTCTGGACTGGGTCTGGCTGGGAGGAGGCTCACTGGCTCAGGCGAGGCGACGGCGGGTAGGCCCGAGGGAGAGCAGAGCAGATGAACGTGCGGCGGGTACGGTTCCAGCTTCCTCTCTTCCTCCGCACCTGCGACGCTGCGACAGCCACTCCCGGTCAGTCCACCACCACGAGCCGACACGGTCACGGATTCACAGTGTCTCTGCAGTGCAGCGGTCTTTAGTGACGGTCCGAGGCACGAGTCACAGCAGCGCAGCAGACCAGTCACCAGTCAATTACTTACTTACCGGTGGTGGTCTGGACGGATCGATCCGATTCCGGTCCGGTGACTCCGGTCTCCTCTCCGTTCTCTGCCGGTGCCGCCGTCACTCCCGTCTCCCGCCGTGTCCGTCCACTAGTCTCCGACTCGGTGCGGCAGCGTGACTGACGCACGCGACGTGACGTCAGCGGGGTCAGTATGGGGCCATGGGATGTCCTGGATGATGATTGGTCCAGGCTGAAGACTGGACCAATCACAGCCAGGATATCAGAAAGTGGGGGTGTCCAATCGCAAAGACTTGCGCCCAGGTTACGCCCCCAGAAGGCAGCCAATCTGCGCCTCTTCTGAGACGTAACCCCACCCCCCTAGCCACCAGTTCCTTAACAGAGGCCGGCGAACCCAATTTTTTTTTTACAACTTTATTTGTTCGCTTTGTAATTTCTTTTTTTCTTTTTTTTAGGGGTAGGGGGGCGGCGCCCTGGCGCCTCCTATGCACGGGCCTCCACTGGTTATGAAAGAAATGGCAGAAGGCCCATTGCTTTCATATATGTGGTCAAAGAGAACAGTGCTGACAAGAGAGACAAAGAGATTAAGTGAAGGTATAGAGACGTATGGACAGAAACAGCAAAGGGCTCAAAAAAGAGATATTTTGGGGAAAAGAGAAAATAGTCACAGAAAAAGAGAGTATTGACAGTGAGATAAAGAGAGAATGGGTGCTAGGGAACAGATGGAAATTAGGGCTGAGAAAGTTAAGGCTATAGCAGAGGAGAATATGAAGCGAGAAGTAGTGCTAAATAATTGCTCTGAGAACAGGAATGAAGAAAGAGAGTATTGAGAAGAAAAGTGATAATAAATCTCTCAGGGATGAATGGGCACAGAGTAGCAGAGGAACTCAGTGGCAGAGCAGACAGGCAGGAGAAGAGATATGGAAGACCACAAAAGAGGCTACAGTGCAAGGTAAGTGCACTGAAGATTACAGAGGATATAAAAGCAAGGGGCCATTTAGCAGTAAAGTGTAATAGTTAGAGATGGGAAAACAAAATTAAAATAATGTAGAGAAGGGCAGAGAAAGGGGGTTAGGCATGCTCCCCAGGGGTATAACTGTGCATATGTTTCCTCCACTGACACTGGAAAGAAACCGGAGCTTCCTTTTTCTGTTTTTCTTACACTGGCAGGGCCGACCCTACTATGGGTTCCACTGGGTCCATTGGACCCAGGCAGAACTTTGAGAGGGAAAGAAAATTGACGCCCACAATTTTTTTTCAGCAGTTTTTTGTGTCATCAGTTTGCGGCACCTTTACAGGTGGCATTTCGCTATCTCATACTGCAAACTGATGAGTATGAGGAGGCGGAGCGTCCTCTTCTGGGAACGTCTCTCACGTAATCCTGGTGTGCGCAATGACAGACATCAGACATTTGGGGGTTGATTCCTCTTGCTCATTGTTTGATAGGACTTTAAAGTCTTATATTATGTATGGACCAAATACCTCCAAAATTGCTAGCTACCAACATGTGGATAAATACAGATCACTGTTTTAGTTTTAGAAAGTACTGTGTAAACAGTTTGCCACTTCAGTTTCTCCATAAAAAAATTATACACATAGGACGTTCCTAGATACACATGGTAAAATACATTTTTTTTTTCATCTATAAGAAATGACAATTCTGATATATTACGTGGTTGCAGGCTGAAAACATGTATGGCAGATTGATTACACTCAGCTTTATTTATATCAGTGCTTAGATATTTATTACACAGATGAAGAACGTCCAGCTCCTGGAGAATTACACATAAAATCACCACCCTATTCAGATATACATGAGAGGCTATTTCACTCATTTTCTTTGTTTTAATTTGGAAATAAGACCCCCAAAAAGAAAATTGTTCTAATTAAAGGCCTTCCCTTTCTGTTTTACAGTTTAAGTACACATTTATTGTAAATATTGAATTATTTTCAGGGATATTTAAACAGGAACTTTATTTTTAAAATTGTGAAACCTGCTTTAAACAAACAGCCAGAAATTTCTGATTTGTTGAAATCATTAAAATTAATTTCTTGAATTTTATTTGTATGGGTTGCACTGATTATGTATGTATGGTCAGCTAAACTTCTAGATGGTCAGTAAACAAACTACTGAGAGACTGAAAATTATGTGTATACAGTATGTATAGCGTGAAATGTTTCTCTTATCTATTGTTATCTTATTTCATTAGCCAGTAAACATTCACCCACTCTTACTCTAATTAGACTGCAATTTGTATAATGTTTTACAGATAATTAAACATAAACCTGTTTGCAGTTTAATGCTATTATTATATAAATTGCAGGAATTTGGGTTTTTTTTCCATTTGTGTGGTATATTCTTTGGATTTTTTTTTTTCCTAATAGTTCTTAGTTACCTTCTCAGTGACAGCTGCAAAGGAATGTATTTTTTAAAGTAATCTCCCACATTGCAAACAAATGCATGTCGCTCATATCTTAGCGTGAATAGTTTGCCACTGCCACAATTAGGTATCACTGATTGTGCTTCTGTGTTTGGTTCTTTTAGATGACATTTACACGAGTGATTAGGTGCATACAGCAGATTCCTGTGGCACAAATCAGTTGCAAACAGCTATGGCCAAGAAGCCTGTACAGTAATGACTGTTTGCATGTACCCGTACATACAGCAGTTATCTCCCAGTTAGGCACAGATGTCCAACCCTAGCGGCAGACAGATTGATTCCGCGGTGAGACGTCTTTCCCTAACTACACGCAACTGCTAAATGTGCAGATATATGCAAGCAGCTGTGGCTCCTGTCAGCCTGTCTTTGCTTTGTACAGGCTTCCCGGTCACAACTGTTTATGTACACCTGTGATCCCAGCATCAAGAATCCACTCATTTTTTCTACAGTAATCTATTGTATGTTCCTATTAATCTGTGTGAGTATAGCCCTAATGAAGAGATGCAAGCATCAAAGAAATTAAAAGGTATAAATTCTTGCATGCTGGATGTTGTAGACCAGGGTTTCTCAACCAGGGTTCCTCCTGAGGTTGTTAGGGGTTCCTTGAGCAATGGCAAATTTCTGCCTCTCCAATAAGTTCCCAATGACACCATTGTTCCCTTTAGCTATCTGTAAGGGGGTAATTCTTCCCAATGATAACAAGAGTAAGGAGCGTTCTTCCCACTGACGGTCACACTCATAATGTGTCATGAGTTGTAGATTTTTACATTTTTGCAGGGGTTCCCCGAGACCAGAAATTTATTTCAAGGGTTCCTCTTTATTGAAAAGGTTGAGAAAGGCTGCTGTAGACAATGATTATTAGTATAGAGGGACATTAAAGTGTAATTAAACCCATATATATATATATATATATATATATATATATATATGCAAAAATCTTCATTACATGCTACATAACAAAGTGTGCATACTCACAAAGCTACTAATGCATTTACTTTGTGTACTGTGAAAAATTCAGTAATTGATTGATCCTGCCTTCAGCTGTCCCTCCCATCTTTTCTGTGTCCCCACTGCAGTCTGAGATTGTGTAGATCAGCTGCTGTAATCTACTGAGCATAGTCATATTTCAGTTCCTTTCTAAGCTCTTCATTTCCTCCTTTTTCTTATCTGTGCAGCCCACATGAGTATAGACTCACACATGTGGGCTAATACACAGTGGTAAATGACAATCCGGTGGGTTATAGGATGCTGATTGATTGCATTTACCAAGAGACTCACAAAAACGCTTAGTTTTAATAGAAATCAGTACTAAATATATCAAATGTAACTGCTATTACCTGTAAAGTAAAAAAAAAAAAGAGCTTTGGATACAGATGCCATCCTAATATAAGGAAAACGAGTGTCAATTACCTTTGACTCTGCCTACACCATATTAATGCATAAAAATACAAATCTGATGTTCAATAAAGGTTTCTAGGCAGCTAATAAACAAAAATACACCTCCCAGAACGATTCTTACCCCTTGCTGCCCTCCAAATTCCCCCTCCTAACAAAAATCCCCTCACAAATCTCCTTGCAGTGCCCCCCACCCCACATGATACCACAGTGCCCAGGGCAGCCTCCCCTCCTGCCCACCCCTTGTCCTGGCCCTGTTTACACTGGATTACTGCACAGATCTGGAAGAAAAACACAAAGCACACTTAGATTGAGAAGAATGATGAATGAATTTAGACAATATTTGCTTATCTTAAAGTTCATTTTTATGGTAGTTGTAGCTGCCTTAGTGCAGCTGCAACAACACAGTTGAGTACTGCCTGTGTTTTATTTGCACTAACAGTTAAATTTGCAGGACCAGCTTTCCAAGGTCTACCCACTTCTTTTAAAGTCCAAACAGTACTCCTAAATGCTACTGCAGATAAAAAAGCTATTGCTGACATTTTTCAATCATGTATTTCCTACAGTAATAATTTATTTGTCTTTTCAAGAGCAGAAGGGAAGTGTTCCTAGCTGTAGGATCTCATGCTGGTATAAGTTTCACTATATTTTCACTGCTAAAACGGAGGTTAAAGTACAACTAAAGGCAAAACATATTTTTTTTTTTTTCGTTTTGGATAGAGTGGGGATGGATTAGAAAACCTGTCGGTTTTTATTGCTGTCTGTGCTCCTGTTAGGGAGATTCACCCTCTCTATTTGCCTTGCTTACCATTACCATTAAAAGTAAAAGTAAAAAAAATCCCACATTTTGGGTTTTCCTCAGAAAAGTAATAAAAGGGGAAATCTATGGGAACACTAGTTCTGGTGACCCGGTGGTCCCCATGGGATTCGCTTAATTTGCATGGATTTCCTCTTACTTTATGTTTTGGCTACAGGACAGGAAGTGAAGGTAAATCTTTCCAATGGGACAAAAATAAACTGACAGGGGTTAAAACCCTCACGTACCTTATCCAAAATTAAATAAAAACTGAAAATTGTATCATACTTACCGTAATTTTCCTTTCCTGGTGCCTATCCATGGCAGCATACCTGTGATAGAGCTCCACCTTTACTCCGCCTTCAGGACTAGTGAATAGTTTAAAATAAAGACGCCCCCTACTCCCAGCATTCTCCTGTGATATAGAATACAGAGGGAGGGAGCGTATGCTGCCATGGATAGGCACCAGGAAAGGAAAATTACGGTAAGTATGATACAATTTTCCATTTTCCTGGCGCCTCCATGGCAGCATACCTGTGATAAATAACTAGCTGACAAAAGGGTGGGTAGATGCTAAAACACAAAGAAATGTATTTTTTTTTTATTTAGATGAAGAAAGGGCTTCCTGCATTGCCCTTCTTTTAAATTCTACAGTGATGAGCGTTCCAGGGTCAACTCAATGTTTTATAAATGTGTGCTGAGACGACCATGTGGCAGTCCTGCAGATGGTATGCAGGGAGACATTCACTCTGGCTGCCCATGAGGCAGAAATTGATCTTGTTGAATGAACCTTCACCTGCTCCAGAGGAACCATGCCTTTAGCTCTGTACACTTTATGTATTAGTTTGACAATCCAGGATGCAAGCGTCCTGCTAGAGGCTTCCTTCCTTCTGTTTTTCCCCATGGGATAACCAACAGCCTGTTAGATGTTCTAAATTTTTCTGTAGCCTTGAGATACTTCTTGAGGACTTTCGCTATGTCCAAGCTTGAGTCTATTTCCGAATGGGAAAAAAAACTGGCAAGGGCCATGGTTCCCTGAGGTGACCTGCGGTATCAACTTTAGGGGTGAAACCTTGAATAGGCCGCAGTTCCACTCTGTCTGGAAAGAAAGAAACGTGATCCTTTCTGATTCCCAGGGCTTGCAAGTCCGATATCCTATATAGGCTATTTTTAAGGATAAGCCTATTTAAGAGTCTGGGAAAAGTTTGGAACTTTTCCCAGACTCTTGAGTAGATGGAGTTCGTGGATGGTTTCTGTGACAGTATTCACCGTCACTGGAATTTAAAGACAGATAAGTAATGGTTTGGATTGCTTCATATTTGTCAGCAATATCTCCATATAGAAATATTAAGATTTATTCCCATTTGCCAGGAAATCTGTAATTCCTAAATGCTGTGTATATTACATATCTTTCAATGTCAGAAAGGTTTTCCTTTTGTTTGTGTATTGGGAGGGAATGTGGATTGCCCTGTCTCATTGTTAAGTGTTAATGACCTCCCATTGTTCTGTCTGTCTGCCCTAAGAGAAACGTATTATTTGATGTATGAAGATATGTGGATTGGATGCTAAGGGGGAGGGGGGATTGTCCCACATTGTATATTTTGTACACTGTATGAGAGTGTAAAACTCTGTTCATATTGGATGGTGAATGTTAGGTCCAGTCTTCAACAAGGTCCACCTGGGTGGTAACCTTGTGGGTGAAAACTGTATATAAGTCTTGTTCAATAAAGTTGTTCTAGAGTTAGTTCTTCACCTTCAATCTAGAGTCTTGTCTCTCATTGGGGGAATCGGCTACAAGGGATTGCTATGTCCTCCATACTCCCTTGGATAATCCCTGTGCTCTTGTAAGAGCTTGTATAAGAGCTTGTTCTGCTGCACTCTCTGGGGAAAGAAAGGTTCACCCACAGGAACCTGGAGCCTTGTTGTAGGTCCAGGGTGGGTAGGAGATTGCGAGACCCTAACCAAGCTGCGGCGGGTTCGTGGGGTCTGAAGTGGTTACGGTGTCTGGTGGAGTGCTTGGAGCTCCTCGGGAAGCACTAGGAGCATCTGTCAACGGAGTTACCCGGTCAGGGGTGTCCTGTTCCGTTACAGTTTCCTTTTTTGAAGGAGTGTCGAAATGACTTCCGTGGAACAGCCTAAGGCTTTAAACCTCCGCCACTCCACACCCATAGATCCAATCTGTGTGGGTTTGGATGAGAGACTCTGTCCTGCTGTAGAAGTTGAGGGAACAGGGGAAGTGTCAGAGGTGTGCTCACAGACAGCCGCATGGCTGGTGGAAACCAAGGTCTCTTGGGCCAATAAGGGAGATTCGCCAGAATGTGTACTGGTTCCTTCAGGAGCCTCAGGAAGAATTTTAGAATAAGAAGGCGAGGTGGGAAGGCATACCCTGTGTCTAAGTCCCAGGTGCATGTCAGAGCGTCCACTGCTTCCACCTGGGGGTATGGAAATGGGAAATCAATCTGGGAAGCTTGGTGTTCAGTGGTGTAGCGAACAGATCCACCTGAGGATATTTCCAGTGATTGGCGATCTGGTGAAATACCTGCGGATGCAGGGCCCATTAGTTGTTGTCCAGACAAGATCTGGAGAGAATGTCCGCTTGAATGTCTAGCCTGCCCGGGAGATACACTGCTCTGAGGTCTAGGATTCCTCTCTGCCCAGAGCATAATCGGTTCTACTTCTGACAGAAGTGACCTGCTGCGAGTCCCGCCCTGTTTTTGAATATAGGAGACTGTTGCCCTGTTGTCCAGTCATAGAAGGACTCTCTTGCCTCTGATGTGGGGAGCTAGGGAGGTTAAGGATAGGAATGCTCCTCTCAACTCCAGGATGTTCGAGACTAGGCTCTCAGCTTGAAAGGACCATCTTCCCTGGACCTCAATTTCCATGCAATGGGCTCCCCACCCTTTCCCGCTGGCATCTGAAGTAATTGGGTTCCAGGAGAGGGAACCCAACTATCGTGATTTGGAGAGGTTCTGAAGCTTCGTCCACCAATGAAGACTTCTGCGCATGCATGGTGTTAAGAATATGGGCTGTGAGAGAAATTGTTTCTTCCACTGTTTTAGAAAGCTGGTCTGAAAGTTCCCTTAGATGCCAACGTGACCATGGAATGACCACCATCGGAATGCATGCTGACATTGAACCTATGAGGCTCAAACAGAGAGAAGCTGTCAGGCAGTTGTTGCGCAAATGTTTGAGCCTGACTCCCACCGGGAGTGTTTGGGCCTGCCCTATGTCAAAAGGATTTTGTTTTATCCTGGGAGGCAGAGAAAGGTTTACTTTTTCTTGTTCCCAGAAAGGAAGACTGGGTACCCCTCCAGGTTTTCCGGCCATCTCTATTTTGGCGAGACTGTCTGAAATTTCTTGACCTGGATTGTTGAAATCTAGAAGAGAAGTTTCTGGACCTCCCGGCCCATCTGTCTTGTGGAAGTAGGCCTGACTTGCCACCAGTCACTCTGGAGATTGCTTTGTTCAATCTCTCCCCAAACAGTGCCTTCCCATCAAAGGGAATCCTGCAGCAGTTCTGTTTTGAAACAATATCCGCTGCCCACGGCTTTAGCCATAAGGCCCTTTTGGCCATGACTGAATTCCTCTTGCTGAGCAGCCAATGGTGTCAATTGCTGCTTCTTCGACTAAAGCGGCCGACATATTCAGCTCATCCAGGGACTTTATGATGTCTTGCTTTGGCACATCTTGTCTGAAATGCCGACTCTTATGTTTTCTGTCCAGGCTTTTATTGCTGTGGACACTGATGTAAGGGCGATTGCTGGCTTCCATACTGCACCTGAAGCTAGATGGCTCCTTTTGAGATCCAGATCCATACACCTCTCTAAAGGACCTTTAAAGGATGCTGAATCTTCCATAGGAAGAGTAACATTCTTTGCTAGTTGGGTCCCTGCTGCTTCCACCACTGGCATCGAATCCAGGGGCTCCGAATCAGCTGGAACTAGAGGGTAAAGTTTCCCAAACTTTGCGAGTGAAAACTTATTTTCGGTTTTCTTCCACTCCTCCTCAATCACCTCCTTTTCCTGAGAAGGGGTTCTGGCCCTGTGCCCTGAAGGGGGAATTGGCATGCTGGCCATAAATGGGCCTGGCACCTATGAATCAATGTCCGTTGCCTGCGGGTCCTGAGGTACTGCCTGAGCAGGCATCATGTCAGCCAGTTCAGAAAGAGAATCTTTCATGGTCTGTTTCAAAAGCTTGGCTACTTGTAGACTTTCTTGGTGTCGGTCAGCTGCGTATTCCTTAAAGCAGCTCTGAAAGACCAGCTTGTTAGGTAGGGGTGTGGTGCCACAGGCCCAGCATTTTTTCCTCACCGAACACGTATGAGGAGAGGGAGAGTGATAGCTCCTATGAGATCTCTATGTCTAGATGAATGAGACCTGTGGCCCGGACTGCATTCACGAGGATAAGCATAATGTCCGGATGACTTTCTCAATCTCTTCGAGTAAACAGGGCTAAAAAATATCGAGAGAGAAATTTTTTTTTTTTTTAAAAACACATTTGTCAGTGCGCTCTTTTTATACTCACGCAAGAGTGGTCCCATACCTAATAGACATTTGCGGATCTTGATTATGAGGTGAATGGCTCATGTTGGCTATAGCAAGAGGAACAGCTGAAAATAGGGAGGAGGAAGAAAGCTTCAAAATCGTGCCAAAAAAAAAGAAAAAAAGAAAGGATATGCTAATGCTTTTTTTTTTTTTTTTAAGGAAATACCAGAAAAAGACGTACCTGGTCAACGACACGATCTGACAAGGCTGCGCACAGTTTGCCAGCAAGCCTCAGACTGATTAATCAGAATTTATAAGGAAGGGGAGGGAATGAAATCCCTGGGACCTGCTCTTACCGGAAAAAAGGCAATATTTGTTTGCTGGGTTTTTTTTTTTTTATAAGCTAAAAATGGGAAGGCTTGTTTCATTAATATATATATGTATATATATATATATATATATATATATATATATATATATATACACACACATTACATACCTATATATACACATACACACATATACACACATATACACATATATTGTGACGGTATGCGAGGTGAGGTAGTCGCTAATCGGTATATCTCACCTCGCATATGTTCGGTAGTAAGAGACTAATCCGGAATCCGGCCCGGGTTTTCCCAGCCTCTGTGACAGGCTAGGTTTCGGTCCAGAGATTGTGGGTCACCGGAGTCCATGCTCAGCTGGACTTAAGGTGAACAGGAAAAGAGCACAGGAATGCTCTGGCCTGAGACTCAAAAGGGAATCTGAGAGAGGAGCTCTGTTTGGACTTTAACCACTTAAGCCCCGGAAGATTTTACCCCCTTCCTGACCAGGGCCTATTTTGCGATTCGGCACTGCGTGACTTTAACGGACAATTGCGCGGTCGTGCGACGCTGTATCTAAACGAATTTGATGTCCTTTTTTTCCCATAAACAGAGCTTTCTTTTGGTGGTATTTGATCACCTGTGCGATTTTTACTTTTTGCGCTATAAACAAAAAAACAGCGTCAATTTTGCAAAAATAACAATATTTTTCACATTTTTTTATATGAAATCCCCCCCCCCAAAAAAAAGTAAAAATCTAAATTTTTTAATATTTTGAGACAATTTTTTTTTACCATATGTTTGGTAAAAAAAATCGCAAAAAGCGTATTTTGATTGGTTTGCGCAAAAGTTATTGCGTTTACTAACAAAGGGAAAGATTTTTGTAATTTTTTTTTTTTTTTTTTAACGCGTAATGGCGGCGATCTGCGATTTTTTTTGCGGGACTGCGACATTGCAGCGGACAGATCGGACCCTTGACTGACATTTTTGACACTTTTGGGGTTACCAGTGACATTTCTACAGTAATCAGTGCTATACATATGCACTGTTACTGTAAAATTACACTGGCAGTGAAGGGGTTAACTTTTTTTTGAGAGGGAGGGGTTATGTGTATCCCTAGGGGCATGATTCTAACTGTGATTGGCTGTGGCTTGAGGTGTAGGAACAGTGATCAATGGTCCTACATAGTAGAACCGTATGATCACCATTCCTACACAGGGGAGAATGACAGGCGGCTTGTTTACATCAGCCGCCTGCCTTTCTCCCTCTCCACCCGACGATCGCGAGTGACCGGCGGACATCGGGTCCGCTGGTCACACGCCCGGGGGGTCTGTGACCGCGAGGGAGCGGGAGCGGGAGGGCGCCTCCGGCAGCGCGTGCTCATTCCCTAGACCCTCACAGGCTAGCGACGTATCCCTACGTCGCTCTGCCTGTGAGGGCTGACTGCCAATGTAAATAGTCGTGCGGCGGTCGGCAAGTGGTTAAAAGAAAAGGTTTGTTTTACCATGTGTTTTTGTGGGTGATGGGGACCAGCCCCACACTGTATAGTTAGAAAAAACTGCTGTTTAGTTTAGCGCCGGACAGCAAGGATTTATTTTATTGTTTTGCTGTTTTTTCATATTTGCAAACCTCTGCTAAAATAAAGCTGGCAACCCACCCGACTTTAAATAAATTACCTGCATGCAGGCCTTACTTTCCTGGAAAAGGTGATCCCTGTGAGCTAATCTCCCACAATATATATATATATATATATATATATATATATATACACACATATACACATCCACACACACACGTACATATATACACATACATGTATATCTATATACATACACACATACATACATTTTTTTTTTTTAATAAATGATCCTCTGAATGAATGGATGAAGGAAAATCTACACCCCAAGGAACACCTGGCTGGCTTGTAAAGAGAAAGGGGAAAATTAAGCAGATGGAGGGGAAGGAGGGATACAACAAAATGGAACAAACTCACCTGGAGAGGAGGGAAAATAAAGTAGATACCTGAAGAAAGATAGCAGGGGGGAGTCAAACAATGTTGATCCTGCTGCTGCTGCCATCAATGCCAGTCACAAAAAAAGTCTTTGTGCAAAAGAGTTTATGGCAGACTGCCTCATTAGGAAACTCTGCACACCCCAAAAGATCCTCAGAAG
This sequence comes from Pelophylax lessonae, assembly GCF_965119305.1. Taxonomy (NCBI): domain Eukaryota; kingdom Metazoa; phylum Chordata; class Amphibia; order Anura; family Ranidae; genus Pelophylax; species Pelophylax lessonae. Next base: position 352,587,875 of record NC_138770.1, read on the forward strand.
GATTTCCCAGACTTTTTAGCGCTAAGAGCTTAACCCAGCGGATGCTGCCAGATGGTCAGCAGGTAGGGACATATTGCAAACTCTTCACCAGTCAAGAAGGTATGAGGAGAAAAAGGAGAATGCTGGGAGTAGGGGGCGTCTTTCCTTTAAGCTATTCACTAGTCCTTAAGGCGGAGTAGAGGCAGAGCTCTACCACAGGTATGCTGCCATGGAGGCGCCAGGAAACATTTTTCCCTATAGGTCCTATTTCAGTTTTAGGCTTACATAAGCCTGCAAAGAAATGTACTCACATAAGCCTAGCATAAGCCTAGGGCTAAAGGATCAGAGGGAATCCTGGCCAAAAATCTGGCTTGTTGTATTGGCACTTAACTGACAATACCTGCTAGGCTCCAAAAAGTTGTATCTGGCTCTGAATTTTGAGATTTGTATTGCTGTTTGTAGAAGCATAGGTTTCTTTAAAAAAAATGCCATCTGAATCTAAACCAAAACGTCTGGTCCAAAAATTCTCTATTCATTTCTCTGCCTTTGGCTACTAATAGAGGGAATGTGACACACACCACTGAGCCTAAAGTTGAGAAGTGTTTAAATGGTGAGGCAAACACACTCTTTGCATTCATCTTTCCACACGACACCACTAGAGCTGCCATGTTGTCTATTTTAGGGTCTTCTATTCTGCATCAAATGCAACGATTTCTGCAAGAATACACAAGTATTTCCCTTCTTTTCCAACATTACAATTGCCTATTTGTATGATAAGAAGAGTATTCATAGCCAGCAAAGTCTTACATCATTGTTCTCCACTACATATTCAACTTTACATTATCAAGAAAAGAGTTTTAGAGCATGCTTTCTATTTTATTTCTTACCTTTTCCTATTTTGGAGGTGGTTTTCTTTCAAGTGCCAATCCTTAGGTGGTTGGATAAGAGGCCTCTGTAATTTTAAATGTGAGTACAACAGTGCAAACGCAGGATCCTGGTAAAATATACAGCCTTTACCGTAAAATAACATTGGTCAAGTTAGTGGTTATTGTTACCAGAACTGTAGATGGCAGAAAATACAAAACGAATGATATGGTCCTGTGATATTACATATTAAACCTTGTGGAAGAGCATAATGATGGCCATATGTGAGCAATGTCAACAAAACATTAAAACCTGCAAGGGGATAAATACTTTGCATAGGCACTCTATGGGATTTATTTACTAAAGGTAAATAGATTGTTTACTTTGCAAGGAAATTTTCCTGCAGGGCTTGTTCACACTTGACCCAATTTCTAACGCTTGAAAAACGCTTCTATAGCTTTAGTATGGGCGTTAGACTTGCGCTTTGCAAGTGTTAACGATGAGTTAAAAATGCCCCCCCCCAAAACGCCCTATGGGCAGTTTTGAAGCGTTTGATGAGCATTAAGGCACGTTAAAACTACTCCACAAATGCCTATTCCATTACAAAAAAAAACTAATCTTATCGCCCCGCAACCGCACCGCAACTGCCTGCCAGAGCGTTTGCGAAGTGTTACCATAGACTTGAAAGGGAGGCATTGAAAGGCTTCTGACTTGACATGAGGCTTTAATTTTTAAGCAACGCTAACACTTTGAGTTTTCATAGTGTGGACAGCACTGTAACATTCGCATAGGCGTTTGACGGGGCATTTTTAACGCCTCTCAAATGCCTACTTTTAATGCCAGTGTGAACTTAGCCTTAGCTTAGTAAAGTTGTGAAAAATTCAGGTAGCAAAGAATACCCAATCACAGGCACATAAAATAAAAAAAAACAATATTTTTGCAAAGTGAACAGCCTATTAGCCTTTACTAAAACAACCCCTATATGTCCATCCATCCATTTATTTAAGAATATTAATATATTCACATTTAAATATTCACAAAATAACCCACACTATTGCATTTAACTCTACTGGGCATTTATTTGTTCTTTTCTCATTTCCTAACAAAAAGGATCCTCTGGTTTAACATTGGGAAGGTGTAAATCTACACCACCTCTGCTGACTAGTTGCAGTTTAGGCATCATGCACACTGGATGTTATCAGACTTTTTTTGTAGCTTTTTTGCAGTAGTGTTTTTTTTTATCTGTTTTTTTTCAGTTGTAGCGTTTTTTAGGTTTTTAGTTTTTTTTTGCATAACTATATTGCCACAAAAGCTTATGGCTCAAAAACATTGATAAATGCAGAATAGCTGAGTCTTTCTGCGTTTTTTTTTTGCGTTTTTAAGCTTTTATCAAAGTTAGAGCGTTGCGTTTTTAAAGCTGAAAAACTCCTCCTAAAACCCACTAGTTTTTTTTTTTTACAGCCAGAAAATGCCCCTGCCATGAACTGCTAATAACAGCCTATGTGTGCATGGACACTTAGAAGAACATGCTGGAGAGTTTACTGGCTGCAGAAAAAAATGTCTGACTCCAAAAACAGCAGCTGTAAAAACATCCAGTGTGCATGAGGCCTTAAAGTGGGAAAACTTGCTTGAGGCTTGAAATGCATCTGAAGCATTTTAAACGATCTGCTGACAAGTAAAAAAGGGCATGGGTGGCAGTAAAAAGGCATGAATCCTTTTGATGCAGAGCACAAAAATGATTCTGTGTTTAATGAACTAGCATATTCTATCACAAGTAATAAGCATATTAGTGATCGACCGATATCGCTTTTTTAATGCCGATACTGATATTTTGGTCATCGGATATCGGTATCGGCCGATATCTGCCGATATTTTCGGACATTAAAAATTTTTTTTATTTTTTTTATTTTTTTAAGGTACTCCTTGTGGAGGGATCTGGGGTCTAAAATATCCCAAACCCCTCCTCGGCACTGAAAAGCATTCAAAACGCCAAGTTTGGCTGTTTTGAATGCTGTCAGTTTTTTTAATTTGACATCACTTCCGGGTTTTTTACATGGAGACCCGATCAGAGCCGAATGCGGCTTTGATCGGGTCTTTTCTTTGGCGGTGGTGGAGGTAGGAAGCCCGGGTCTCCCGGTGGGACGGGAGACCCGGGCGAGCCGTGGAAGGCGGCGGAAGGGGGGGGATGTCCCCTCCCGCTCCTTGTAATGACAGCCGATCGGCTTCTCAGCCACATCTGTTGTCATCACAAGTCAGCCAACCGTCGGCTATGGACACTGGTACCGGGTGATGCCTCTGGCTGCAGGCATCACTCCAGTACAGCACTTTCCCTAAATATCAGCAATATCGGCAAATCCAAACGCCGATACAGATATATCAGGGAAAGTTCATATATCGGTGTTGTCAATAATCGGTCGATCGCTAAAGCATATTTAAAAATAAACACAGAAAAGCAAGCATATTATAAAGAAACAATTTTAATTCTACTTCAGGGGGTAACATTTGAATTCTTTATGAACTATATGCAAAATATAATGTATTTCTGAGCTCTTGAGCTATTCCCAGAGGAGTACTTCAGACGTTCACAGATGGATATGCCATGTGAAAAGCTTTACTTTGTGACTATTCTTTTACCAGCTCATTTAGAGTTATACATGATGGATATCAAAGAGTAATATCATGATTTTGCTTTTCCAGGCTAACACAGTCTGTTTCATTTTTTTAGTGGTAACTCAGAAGCAGATGACTTGCCAGATTTTGTAAATGTGAAAAAAAAATAAAAATACACGCTGCTATTAATTGTATATGGGAAATAACATTTTCCGAAGTGTTTTGAAGCTGCTCAGACACTAAGAGCTTTTGTTTTCAAACAATATGAATTTAAAACTAATTGCTGTAATACTGAAATATGGGAAATGTGGCTGTGTTTCCAACAGCTGCTTAGACACAGCCTATTATTTTCGCTAGTGCTTATCATCACCTCTAATGTAGCATTTCTGTCATCTTTCCAAACTAGTAACACTGTTTAGCTGCAGCATATGCCTTTTACTGTGAAATGGAGACATCTATTAACATGTTTTGCTTGTTCATTGATTTTTTTTTTTTATTTTTTTATATTGTTAGTTCTGTAATTACAATTTTGCAGAAAACCCTATGGTCTGCAGGACACATGGGAAATACAAGATTGGGACATTTTTATTACCTTGTAGTTCTTATTATGACACGTATAAAATTATAACATTTGTTTGGAAATGTTTATTAAGCGCTATATTTACTAAATGAAGGGAAGCTGGCCAAGTATCTGATCACAAAGCGTTCTCAGTGTCTAAATTGCTCCGTTGGCTTGCTTTTGAGTGCTTAGTGAAAATAATATTTACTGATAGCTGTGAACAGCTAATTCAGTTAAACTGTCTGTTGCGGAAATACTGAGCGGTCTGCTCTCCTGTCACTCTAGATCAGTGGCCTCCAAACTGCGGCCTGCTTGCCAGATGTGGCCCTTTGCTTGCCTTTATCCGGCCCTCAGGGATTCCTCCCACAGATATACAGGGCAGATTCCTGATCTTGCTGTGGCACATTCTCAGTGCACCACTTTTAGTAAATCAACCCCATTGTTTCTTTCACTGACATGAATGATACATGAATGATGGTGCACAAAAAAATGGGTTAAAAGGAGTTATTCCATATTTATTCAAAGTACAAAAAGGTATGTATAAAAAGAACACAGTCATAAAGGTATACCAATACATGCATATAATGCGTCACATAACCTAAGAATGGACCATATGATCTTGCTGTGGATTTACGCGTTTCGTCACAATCGTTGAGCTTCTTCAGGATCCAGTTTTGCATGCATACAGAACAATACTTTTTTTCTCTCCATTCATTTTTTTAGGGAATTCCCTTGACTTTTTGGAAATGTCTACTCCTAACTATTGCATCATCAGGACAGGAAGTAAAGGTGATGCTCTCTAGCACACAGACACACAGGGACACAGACAGCAAAATAAATAAATAAAATAATAATAATAACCTGACATTGTTTTTTGATCCTCTCCCACTCCAAGTTTTGACTATACATACACTTTTAATCTGGCCACACTTCTTACAATTTATTTGTACCACCTAGTTATGATTTACCAGTAATTTTGTAGGACCCACCTGGTTGTATGTACATTGAATTGGTTGTTTAGATAAGCTCTCACATTACGGAGTTGGCAAATATGAAAAAGATTCAGAGAGGTTTTAACATGTGTGATGTGCCTTAGTTTGCACTAGCTTTAGGTAACATTGAGGGGTCTATTTAAAAACAATTGACAGTGCAAATGCCTCTTCATTTGTCAAAGAACTTGATATACATTTCATATATGTTGTTTTACCTGCATTGCCTTTCATATGTAATTTCATCAGTTTTCCTTTTGCTTATGTGACCATTCAAGAGGGTTTGGGAGTATTTTTAGCTTCTGTTTTCAAGTGCTTAACTCTGTATGCTCTGACAGCCATGATAAAAAAAAATATAAAGAAAAAGTATCCGAAACAATCCTCTGCTAACTTAACCACTTGCCTACAGTGCACTTTCACCCCCTTCCTGCCCAGACCGATTTTCAGCTTTCAGCGCTCTCACACTTTGAATGACAATTACTCAGTCATGCAACACTGTAACCATAAAAAATGTGTGTCCTTTTTTCACACAAATAGAACTTTCTTTTGATGGTATTTAATCACTACTGGGTTTTTTTTATTTTTTTGTGCTATAAATAAAAAAAGACTGAAAATATTGTGAAAAAACGCATTTTTCTTTGTTTCTGTCATAAAATTTTGCAAATTAGTCATTTTTCTTCACAAATTTTGGCCAAAATTTATACTGCTACTTATCTTTGGTAAAAATAACCCAAATAAGTGTATATTATTTGGTCTTTGTGAAAGTTCTAGAGTCCACAAGTTATGGCGCTAATCATTGAAAATTGACCTTACTTGATCACACCTGATGTACTGAAGGCCTATCTCATTTCTTGAGACACTAAAAAGTCAGGAAAGTACAAATACCCCCCAAATGACCCCTTTTTGGAAAGTAGACATTCCAATGTATTTAATAAGGGGCATGGCGAGTTTTTTGAAGTTGTAATTTTTTTCCCACAATTCTTTGCAAAATGAAGATTTTTTTTTTACAAATTGATGTATTAACAGGTTATTTCTCTCACACAGCATATATATACTTGCAACTACACCCCAAAACACATTCTACTACTCCTCCTGAGTATGGCGATACCACATGTGTGAGACTTTTTCACAGTCTGGCCACATACAGAGGCCTAACATCCAAGTAGCACCGTCCGGCATTCTAGGAGCATAAATTACACATATAATTTCCTGACAACCTATCGCACTTTTGAAGGCCCTGAAGCACCAGGACAATGGAAACCCCCATAAAATGACCCCATTTTGGAAAGCAAACACCCCAACGTATAATTTTTGAGGCATAATGAGTCTTTTGAACGTGTAATTTTTTTCCACAAGTTTTTGGAAACTGTGGAAAGAAAATGAAAATGCATTTTTTTTTTACACAAAGTTGTCCATTTATGAAATATTTCCAAGACATAGCATGTACATAGCAAAAATTGCACCCCAAAATACATTCTGCTATTCCTCCTGAGTATGGCGATACCACATGTGTAACACTTTTACACAGCCTAGCCACATACAGAGGCCTAACATCCAAGTAGCACTTTACACAAAGTTGTCCATTTATCCACTTTAAGACTGGGCCTATTTTTGACACTTGGTGTTTACAAGCTAAAATCATTTTTTTTTTGCTAGAAAACTACTTAGAACCCCCAAACATTATATATATTTTTTAGCAGAGACCCTAGAGAATAAAATGGAGATCGTTGCAATATTTTTTATCACACCATATCTGAGCAGCAGTCTTCCAAATGCAAATTTTTTGAAAAAAAATCACCTTTTTTAATAAAAAAAATAAGAAAACAGTAAATTTAGCCCAATTTTTTCCATAATGTGAAAGATAATGTTACGCTGAGTAATTAGATATCCAACATGTCATGCTTCAAAATTGCGCACGCTCACAGAATGGCGCCAAACATTGGTACTTAAAAATCCCCATAGGCTACATTTTAAAAATTTCTACAGGTTACCAGCATAGAGTTAGATTATTGCTCTCGCTCTAACGATCGCGGCGATACCTCACATGTGTGGTTTGAACACCGTTTACATATGTGGGCGGGACTTGGGTATGCTTTCGCTTTGGCGCGCGAGCTAACAGGGACAGGGCGCTTTAATTATTTTTTTTCCTATTTATTTTATTTATTATTTTTTTTATTTTTACACAGTTTACAAAAAAAAAAAATGTTTTGATCATTTTTATTCCTATTACAAGGAATGTAAACATCCCTTGTAATAGAAATAGGCATGACAGGTCCTCTTTATTGTGAGATCTGGGGTCAAAAAGACCTCAGACCTCACAACTACACTAAAAAAGAAAAAAAATTGTTGAAAAAGAAAAAAAAAAAAAGCGGCCCTTTAAACCGGTTGCTAGGCAACGACTTTGACATAGCTCCAGTCCTCCAAGACCATAGAGTCGAGTGAGGGCCATCTTGCCCTCACTCGACTTCCTGTCTCTGAGGATCTGGGACCGGATAGTTTTCCCCGCTGCCGGCGGGTCCGGTAAGCTGGGAAAACGTCTGGGACGCGGCGGGAGGGGGGGGCACCTCTTCCCCTGCACCGTAAGGGTAATTCCGCGGCGAATCTGACACTGGGACCACCCTTATCTGAAAGCCGTCCGCTCGCCATTTAAAAAAATACTGGGGTTATGGCAGCTTTCTGCTGCCATAACCCCAGTATTTAGCTTTTAATGGCCGACGTATATAGTCGTTAGGCGGTCAGTAAGTTGTTCCATGTATATAGCAAAAATTGCACCCCAAAATACATTGTATAAAGGAAAGTGTACAGCAATAGTCCGAGTCCATCTCCGATCCGCTACTATTAGTGATTTCAAATTCCGAATCGGGGATCGGAATTGGATTCGGATACTAATGAGAGCACCCCGGTGCTCTCATCAGTCATGGAGAGGGCCTGAAGGGCCTCCTCGTTGCTGTACATCCTTTTTGACATGATGGCTGTGATGGGCTGTGCGACGGGTGACGGTTGACTGCAGATGATCACTGATGGGTGGCAGGTGACTGATAGGTGGCAGGTGACGGTCACTGATGGGGTGACAGATGACGATGACTGATGGGTTGACAGATGACGATGAGTGGTGGGGTGACAGGTGACGATGACTAATGGGGTGACAGATGACGATGACTGATGAGGTGACAGGTGACAATGACTGATGGGGTGACAGATGCCAATGACTGATGGGGTGACAGGTAACGATGACTGATGGGGTGACAGGTGACGATGATTGATGGGGTGACAGGTGATGATGATTGATGGGGGACAGATGACGATGATTGATGGGGTGACAGATGACGATCACTGATGGGGTGACAGCCAGGTGATGATGATTGATGGGGTGACAGATGACGATCACTGATGGGGTGACAAGTGACGATGATTGATTGGGTGACAGGTGACGATGACTGATGGGGTGACAGGTGACGGTGATTGATGGGGTGACGGGCGATGGTCACCGATGGGTGACAGGTGACGGGAGATGGTGCACGGCGGTACTGATGGCAGTCTCTGGTGACAGGTGCACTTTAGGCTACGTTCACATGTGGGCGTAGCGGATCAGGGCAGAATCACTGTAATTCTGCCCGCATTCCGGAAATCATTGCAAATCGCGGGGGGCCTGTGCGTTGCCTGTGATTTGCAATAGCACCCCAAATGCTGTGCGATGTTGCTGTGATTTCCACCTGCCGAATCGAGGTAACATCACGCAAACAACGCATGACGCCCCAAAGAGCTCTTGTACCTTTTTTGGGCGTCGTGCGTTGTTTGCGCAATGTTACTGCAATTCGGCAGGCGGAAATCGCGGCAACATCACACAGCGTTTGGGGTGCTATTGCAAATCACGGGCAACGCACAGGCGTCCCGCGATTTGCAATGATTTCCGGATCGCGGGCAGAATCGCGGTGATTCTGCCTGCGATCGCTACGCTCACATGTGAACGTTATGGGTGTCAATTTCTGGGCACTGATGAGATGACTGTTGGGTGACAGGTGCAATTGGGGGGGGGGGGCTGAGGACTGTGTGGGGACCTTTATTGCTGTGATTTTGCATTGTGACAGGTACACAGAGCAGTAACTCACTGTTTCTAGCTCTGCTCTCCTCACACTGGAAACTGTGTGAGGGGAGAAGAGCTAGTAACAGTGAGTTACTGCTCTGTGTTTACATTTTGTGATCGGCTGTGAATGGGTTCACAGCCGATCACATAGTAAACAGTCACTGTCAGTGACTGTTTACTACTGCTGGTGACTAGCTGTGTTCCTAGGGAACACAGAGCCACCGACATGACCGCGCTGCGCGCTCCCGATCACGCATGCGCGGTCTTCTTCCGGGCTTTGCTATTGTGATCGGCTGTGTCATTGGAACACAGCCGATCACGTGGGAAACAGCCACGCCCATTGGCTGTTTCCCCCCTGCCGGTGACGGGCTGTTTCCCGGGGACACGCCGACATCGGCAGTGCAGGGTGGCGCGCACACGATTGCGCGCCTGCCCTGCTTGAATGGGCGGACGTCATATGACGTCCGCCCAGAACAATGGCCGCACCGTCCCGCCGTCATTTGATGGTGGGCGGGCGGCAAGTGGTTAAAGGGAAATGTAAGTTTCAGGTCTGACTAGAAAAAAATCTGGCATGAAGAAAATTGCAAATAGTAACTCTTTGCAGATGATATCCTAATGGTCATGGCTATTTCTGTCTCCTCCCTTGTGAACCTGCAAAATATCATCACAAATTTTGAATAACTTTTGTTATATAAAATAACAATAAATCTGTAAATGTACATATTACATTGTGCAAAAAGGTAAATCAGTGCAATTAAATATAAAGTGGTGTAAAGACCCAATAATTTGGGACAAATAAAGAAAATACAGCAGCTATATAAAACCTCCTTCACTAACGGGAGAAATGAACTATAAACAAATATGTATACAGCGCTATATAAAATCGAATAAAGTGACAATGTGCATCATATAAATCAATAAACTCGCTTAAAGTGCAATATATATTCCTCTTAAGTGCAATATATAATGTCCATAAAGTGCATTCAAAGTAAAGTGCATAAGAGTCCACTAAAATATAAATATAACCGTGGATTAAAATTCAATAAGGTGCTTGATAGATGTTTCATATAAAAGTGCAAGTGACACCACCACTGTTTAGCCACCAGATGTCCTCTCACCTCACTGAAGCATTAAACCAGCATTGAATCCTCAATAAGACCAGTATAGGGAATGCCACTTCCTGAATCGATCTCACTGAAGCATTAAACCAGCATATTACATTGCCTCTTAAAAACAAGTATCTTGATTACTCTCATTTTCACGGCTCTGGTCTCTCGATTTGACCTATTTGGGAATAACTCTTGCATGCTTGGAGAAAACTTTTTTTAGCACTAATTATTCTCCCTTGCTACATAAGGTGGTACAGTTATGTAAAGATCTAACTGAGGATTCTACTGCCTGGGCTGGCAAAATATCCTTAAGCATAATGTTTCCTTTCCTCATATTCTTTATCTTTTCCATTCCCTGTTAGTACAATAATGCCAACTTATTTCAAATCTCTTCAAAAACTTACAAACAACTTTAATTGAGGGAATAAAAAAGTGCAAATAAATAACGCTTCTATGCTGCCAAATCACAGGCTGGCACAAGGGCCCCAGATGTAGCAAAATACTACAAGGGGGCTCTCCTGGACTATCTAAGGCAACGGTGGTCCCCCTTCATCTGATAAACATTGGATTCAACTTCCAGTCACAAGCTGCCAACAATGCAGCAATGGGAATTGGATATGAGTGTTACCCTAAATATCCATCAGTGGTCCACCCCTCTGAAATGGACTGTCAAAGCTTCAATATGTCTCTCTTACTGTACAAAACAAATCCTACACAGATGGCATTTTGCACCTCAAAAACTGGCATGGTGTTACCCACAAGGATGATCCCTCCTTTTCTGGAGAAAGTGTAGTTATATTGGATCGGTACATCATCTTTGGTTGGACTGCCCTGTTCTTTCCTTCTTCTAAACAGAAATCTCTAATTTCATCATCTCCGTTACCCATATATTCTGCTTCCAGGAACCGGGGGTAGCATTATTTAGCATTGGAGTAAAGCTTTGGCCTCGACTTACCAGATAATTATTTTTGCGCACTTTGATAGTTGGCTACAGCTTGGGAACAGAAGGAAGGAAGCCCCATCATTATCTTCAGTCACTAACTCTTAATATACACACATACACACATCCTTTGAAATTATGTTTACTTGCACACACAATGCTTGGCAGACATTCTACAACAACTTGAACTGCTGGAACCAAGGGACTGTACTTGGAGGTGGGTAGGGGTGGAGACAAGGGGTGCCTTGGGAGAGGGGAGTTCCTGCACCTATTCTCTGAGAAAAAAAGCCCTGATGAGACCTACACATTGTTATATTTTGTTCCATGTTGTAACTTTTTATTTCTAAATCCCCTTTTCTCCTCTTAATTTCTCCTTGGTTCTTTCCACAATATACTCTATCCTCACAGGTGTAGAACTCAATGTCAATGGCATTGTAACAATTAATAAATACTAATACCTCAGCTGAGATGAAAAATTTGACCTGATCTGTTACAGCTGTAACGTTTTGTTTTGGTAACTCCAAAAATTCTTTATAAAGATCAATAGTTTAAAAAAATAAATAAAGAAAGAGCAGCAATCCTAAAAGTTGCATACATATCATCTAAGTATTTTTTTTTTTTTTTTTACAAAGCAGCTTTTAACAAAATGCTTATCCCTGAGGTTATGCTTTAAATAAAATCATGTGAAGAAGAAAAAATAAATAAATAAGCATTTGCTTTTCACGTGTTGAGAGGATAGAAGCAAATCTTCCCTCAGTTTATTAAGCGAAGATTCACAAGCCTCAGTTTGTTAACACTATTTAGCCATTGGAAGGTAACAATAGTGAGATTTGCATGACAGTTATGTACAGTATATACTTCTAAAGAAGACAGTAGGAGGGTAGGATGTGGGAATGTTTGTAAAATTGTAAATATTTTTTAACTCAATACTCTATTGTTTTTTAATAAAGACTATAACTACAAGTTTTGCCAGACCTCTGGAGTTAACTTTAGTCAATAGGAATAAGTGTATACTGTATCTGGCAACAGTACTTTATAGGAAACGTTACCTAAGTGAAACATGGAGGTTGCCATTAGTGACATTTTGCAAATGCTAGCTTGATTTCATGATGTCCTAAATGTCCCATTTAACATTGTTGGTTCCAAAGCCAGCTGCATTTCTTTCTTTCTGATCAGTCCCAATGCCAGAACAAGTACTGTATGTAGAGAAAGACTTTCATCCTAATATGTGTACTTCAGGTTTGCTACTTAAAATATAATAAAACAATGGGGTCAGGCAACTAGCATTGTTTTAAAGGAAGATGATATACTGTAGAAGCCTTCACATTTCTATTTGAAAAATATTATTTTAAAGATAACTCAATTAAAAAGGACTTTACACTAGAACTAGTAAGCAAAACACAAAATTAAATCTCTCATTTTGACGGGCCATGCTGACTAAAACATTGGCATAAAAAGAAATTGCACTAATAGAATATGTACCCCCCCCTTCATGACCAGGCCATTTTTTGCGATATAATACGGCACTGTATTACTTTAACTGACAATTGTGCGGTGATGCAACACTGTACATAAATTAAGTTTATGTTTTTTTTTTTTTTTTTTACATAAATAGAGACATTTATAGATCTTTCTTTTGGTGGTGATTTATCACAACTGGGTTTTTTTTGTGCTATAAACAAAAAAATGCTGACAATTTTGAAAAAAATATATATTTTTCACGTTCCGCTATATTTTAATTTTTTTCTATACCAGTAACTATTAGTGGGGCTGTGATATTGCAGCAGATAGTCTGACACTAACTGACACTTTTAACATTGTGCGAACCAGTGACACTAATACAGTGCTCAGTGCTAAAAATATGCACTGGCACTGTACTAATGACACAGGCTGGGAAGGGGTTAAACATCTAGGGCAATCAAAGGGATAAATGTATGCCTAACTTTTTGTTGGGGCCATATATATGCAGATCTCCCTTTGTGCTGGGAGCATGCTGCACAGTGCGCTCCCATCATAGAGACCGGGCTCTCATACTAATGATCAAAAACCTGAGACTGACAGTTCTAGGTCACCTGGTCGCTGTGATAGCCCCCAATTGGCTATCACAGTGATCAGTCCCTGTGAGCTAACCCCTGTGTTGAATTCCTCTTCTGAATGAAGAGAAAGATGCATTGTATTTTCCTCTCCTTGCAGGAGAGAAAAACATAAACAAACCAGTGTCAGTGTCAGTGAGGGCCTAATTCACTATGAGTTTGGACTAGAGCTGCTCACTTCTCCAAAACTAACTCAAACCTAAACTCATTAGCATTTTAATTAGGTGAAGCTGCTGGAGTTAAAACTTCAACTAGGTGCTGAATTCTGGTTTGGAGTTAACCAAATAGTGAATTCAGGTTTGGAGTTAACCAAATAGTGAATTCAGGTTTGTAGTTAACCACCTAGGCGGTAATCCCGAGCGTGACTCGGGGTTGATTTTTCATATCAGGAGCGGTAACCCCGAGTCACGCTCGGGGTAGAGTTGCAGAGTGCCAGCAGAGCCCCCCTTGGCTCCCAGAGGCATTTCACTTACCTTGTCCCGGCGATCCAGCGATGTCCTTCGCTCCGATCGCCGGGTGACCGGCGTCTGACTTCCTGGTTCCATTCCCTGCGAGCAGAGACGGCGCACGGAAGCGGAACTGGGCAGAAAATTTTAAAGTGAAACTAAATAAAAGAGGTGATACACTGTAATCTGAGAGGATTACACTGTATCACCACAGATAATCACACATCTGACAGTACAGTGCCCCTTCTTACAGTAAACTTGTGATTTGTGCCCAAAAAAATATATATATTATGGCATCAAAAAAGCGCCAGTCTAAAGCACTTTTGGAGCAGCTGAGTGACAGCGGCAGCGACAGCGACCCGGAGGTGCTCGCGGAAGTGAGCGATAGCGAGTCATGCGGTGATTTGTCATCCGACACTGACACTGACACGGATCTGGCAAGTGACAACGGCGATGACCCTGACCTGAGCGATGTGCGCACTTGGTGCGCTATTGATTGCGATGCGGACCAGGTAGCGCCCCCAAGATTCCCCTTCACCGGATCACCTGGGATGAAGGTAGATGTCGAGCAAGACAATCCTCTGGCCTACCTGCAATTATTCCTCACTGAGGAGGTAATGGAAAAAATTGGCACGGAGACGAATCGCTACCAACAGCAGCAATCCGCTACGCTGCATGCCGGGCTTTCCCGAAGCAGAAGGTGGGAACCGGTAATGAAAGAGGACATGTGGCTGTTTATGGGACTCCTCTTTCTTCAGGGGTTGGTGGGGAAACCGTTCCAAAAATGGTACTGGACCACCAACAGGTTACTGGCCACTCCGTTCTTTGGGACCGTGATGTCTGAGTATCGCTTCTCCCTGATTATGAAGTATTTCCACTTCACGAACAATGAGGAATTTGATGAGGCCACGCATCCTGCGCCCAAACTGAAAAAGATCTGGGAGGTATGGCAACTTATTGTGGGCAATTTTCAGCGGACCTACATGCCAGAAAGGGACGTCAGCGTGAATGAGAGTTTGATGGCCTACAAGGGTCGCCTAAGTTGGATTCAGTACATCGCATCAAAAAGAGCGCGGTTTGGCATCAAATCATATATGCTCTGCGAGTCATCCACGGGGTACATATGGAATTCCGTAATTTACACCGGCAAAGGCACTAAATTCAACCCCAGGTACAGCGGCTATGGGATGGCCACATCATCCGTCCTGACACTTCTGGAGCCATTGCTGAACCAGGGATATTGTTTGACTACGGACAACTTCTATACCTCCCCGGAACTATATGATGTTTTGCTACAAAATAGAACCGACGCATATGGTACCGTTCGGCCTTACCGTTGAGACATGCCATCTTTTTTTGCCAAAAAAAACATAAAAACCGGAGAAATGGTTGCCTGGCAGAAGGGAAAGATGATGGCAATGATATGGCGAGACAAGAAGGATGTGTGTCTTATGAGCACTGTTCACACTACCTCCACTGCCACGGTCCATACAAAACGTGGGACAGATGTGCTGAAACCACAGGTCGTAATTGACTATAACAAAACAATGGGAGGTGTGGACAGAGCCGATCAGGTCATGACCTTCTATCCCGCTGTATGAAAACAGCAAAAAAAAATACTATAAAAAAATATTTAGACATCTTCTGGAACAATGTCTATGGAACGCTTACATCCTGCACAAAGCCAACAGTGACAACCCTCTTGCTCATTCCGAGTTTGTCTGGAAGGTGGCTGAGCAGATTTTTGCAAAGTACCAGACACCATCAGGAGTTGAAAATAGACCTGGACGTCGCACTATTGACGTGGTCAACCCAGAGCCTCTGACCGGCCGTCACTTTGCAGACTATATTCCGCCAACTGCAAAAAAGGCAGCACCAACCAGGACGTGTGTTGTTTGCTGCTCGAAACGCGATAGAAATGGAAAGAAAGTCCGAAAGGAAACCCGGTTCCATTGTCCAGACTGTGACGTTGGACTTTGTGTAGTTCCTTGTTTCAAGATTTATCACACGCAGCATTTGTATTGAATTTTCTTTCTTTGACAAATTTCCTTATTTACTGCATTATTGAATAAAATTACATTATTTATGAGATTATAATTCATGATTTTGTGTTTCAAAATTTATCACATCTGGGATGTCTACTAGAGTCTTGTTTTGCTCAGGTTTAAGTCAGTAATTACTAAGAATTGTAGGCCTATAATACATAACACCAAATTTCCATGAAAATAATTGTACCGCTTTTGGTATGAACTTCCAGACATAATCATACCGCCAGGGAGGTTAACCAAATTCCGTTTGTGTTTTTCATAAAAGGAAATTTGTCTATTCTGAATCACTATTACACAGCAATGTCATCTGTTATGGTTTCTTTTATTTTTAAGGTATAGTTATGGATCTTATGTGTTTGAACCTTTAGATTTACTAATAGCAAACTACACAGTTGTCTAATTATCAATCTTCATTCTTTATTCATCTGAAACTTTCAGGCATGTCTGATTGTATTCAACACTTTGGTGTAGTGGTCTATGCTCATAGGCAAAGATTGCCAGGTCATGAGTTCCAGCCCCAACCATGCTAACATCCTGTGTGTTCACAGTTGTGTGTGATTATTTTTTTGCCACATAGTAATACATTGGATACAACACCTAAAATTACATGTCAATAGCCACGTATATTCAAGAAACAGACATGCATATGTGCAGGGTGCAATTGCCAAGTTTCAGTATTTATTTATAGCTGTCTAAAAGTTAAGGAGATGATGGCACACTTGGGATTTGAACTCATGCTCTCAGTGTTTATAGATAGGAGCACTAACCACTAATCCATTGAGTTGATCATGTTTGCCCTTGGAATATTTAGTCCCATGTTTCAATAGTTAACCATTTCCTTACAGGGCAGTTACACCCCCTTCCTGCCCAGGCCAATTTTCAGCTTTTTATGCTGTTGCATTTTGAATGACAATTGCGCGGTCATGCAACCCTGTACCTAACACAAATTTATGAATTTTTTTTCACACAAATAGTGCTTTCTTTTTGTGGCATTTGATCACTGCAGGGTTTTTTTTATTGGCTAAAAGAAGACCTAAATGTTTGACCCCTAAAAAAATGTGTTTTTGTTTATGTAATAAAATTTGGTAAATCAATAGGTTTTTGTTGCACTAACGAGCATTGATGAGGCTGCACTGGCAAGCACTGATGAGACGCTAATATGCAACACTCATGGACACTGATAGGTGGCACTGATATGCAGCATTGATGGGTATTGATAGGTGGCACTGATGGGCAATGATTGGCACTGGTGGGCAGCACTGATAAATGGTAATGACCGGCAGCACTGATGAGGAGGGCACTAACAGGCTGCCTGAGCACTGATTGGCATCAATGGTGGCATGGGTGGGCATCCCTGGTGGCCATGGGTCAGCAATCCCTGGTGGCTCTAGTGGCATCCCCCAAGGGTCTGCACTGGTAATCAATGCCCTGTTTACAAGCACAGACCCCCCCCCCACACTTACTTTGCATATGAATTCAATTTCTTCACGGCTGAAAGTGGCCCTCACCATGATTAGCCAGTTGATTGTGACCACTTCCTGGAATGTGTGCAACCCAATTTGGTGTCATTTCTGGTCCCAGGCGAACACCTATGTGCCATTTGCAATTTATTTTAAAGGGATTTTGCTTTATTTTGAAAATGGTGCACACAAACAACTAAAATGTATTGGAAATGTTTTACCTAGGCCAGTGATGGTAATCCTTAACCCCCCCCCCCCCCCCTAGATGTTTTTGCCCTACATTTCTCATAATGCTCATGTACTCTCCAGTGTAGGTGAGCATCATGGGAAATGTTGTTACAAAACACCTGTGTTGCCAAGGTTCACTATCACTGACCTAGTCCAACTAAAAAGGTGAGTCAGTCATGCATGAATACAGCGCTGTAGCAATCTTTTATTTAGCAATAATTGTTAGTGATTTTTTATTTTATTTTTTGGTTACATTCATCCACAGAGGCTGAACAGAAATTTTGTATTATTCCTTTATTTATATATATTTTTAGCTAAATCTATACATACACACTAATATTTCTTACAATTTGCCCCCCCATACACACCCCCCATACACACACACACACCCCTACACACACACACACACACCCATACACACACACGTCCCCCCATACACACACACACCCATACACACCCCCCCATACACACCCCCCCCATACACCCCCCCACACACACACACCCCCCCCACACACACACCCCATACACCCCCCCACACACACACCTCCATACACCCCCCCCCACACACACACACCCCACACACACACACACCCATATACACACACACACACACACCCATACACACACACACCCCCATACACACTTCGCTGGAGTACAGGGATGGAGCCATACACCTGCCCCTGTACAGGGAGAAACCATACACTTGCCACTTTCCAGGGACGGAGCCATACACCTGCCACTGTACAGGGAGAAACCATACACTTGCCGCTTTCCAGGGACGGAGCTATACACCTGCCGCTGTACAGGGAGAAACCATACACTTGCCGCTGTACAGGAAGAAACCATACACCTGTCGCTGTACAGGGACGCAGCCATACACCTGCCGTTGTACAGGGAGAAACCATACACTTGTTGCTTTCCAGGGATGGAGCTATACACCTGCCGCTGTACAGGGAGAAACCATACACCTGCCGCTGTACAGGGTTGGAGTCATACACATGTTCATACTGTACTGGCATTGCACACACACCAAAAATACAAGAAATGTATATATACATATATATATATAAATATATATATATATATATATATATATATATATATATATATTTTATAATTTTTTAGTTTTGTTTTCTTTCCATATATACAGTGCCTTGCGAAAGTATTCGGGCCCCCTTGAACTTTGCGACCTTTTGCCACATTTCAGGCTTCAAACATAAAGATATAAAACTGTAATTTTTTGTGAAGAATCAACAACAAGTGGGACACAATCATGAAGAGGAACAAAATTTATTGGATATTTCAAACTTTTTTAACAAATAAAAAACTGAAAAATCGGGCGTGCAAAATTATTCAGCCCCCTTAAGTTAATATAATTTGTAGCGCCACCTTTTGCTGCGATTACAGCTGTAAGTTGCTTGGGGTATGTCTCTATCAGTTTTGCACATTGAGAGACTGAAATTTTTGCCCATTCCTCCTTGCAAAACAGCTCAAGCTCAGTGAGGTTGGATGGAGTTTGTAAACAGCAGTTTTCAGTTCTTTCCACAGATTCTCGATTGGATTCAGGTCTGGACTTTGACTTGGCCATTCTAACACCTGGATATGTTTATTTGTGAACCATTCCATTGTAGATTTTGCTTGTTTTGGATCATTGTTTTGTTGGAAGACAAATCTCCGTCCCAGTCTCGGGTCTTTTGCAGACTCCATCAGGTTTTCTTACAGAATGGTCCTGTATTTGGCTCCATCCATCTTCCCATTAATTTTAACCATTTTCCCTGTCCCTGCTGAAGAAAATCAGGCCCAAACCATGATGCTGCCACCACCATGTTTGACAGTGGGGATGGTATGTTCAGGGTGATGAGCTGTGTTGCTTTTACGCCAAACATAAAGTTTTGCATTGTTGCCAAAAAGTTTGATTTTGGTTTCATCTGACCAGAGCACCTTCTTCCACATGTTTGGTGTGTCTCCCAGGTGGCTTGTGGCAAACTTTAAACAACACATTTTATGGATATCTTTAGGAAATGGCTTTCTTCTTGCCACTCTTCCATAAAGGCCAGATTTGTGCAGTATACGACTGATTGTTGTCCTATGGACAGAGCCTCCCACCTCAGCTGTAAATCTCTGCAGTTCATCCAGAGTGATCGTGGGCCTCTTGGCTGCATCTCTGATCAGTCTTCTCCTTGTATGAGCTGAAAGTTTAGAGGGACAGCCAGGTCTTCGTAGATATGCAGTGGTCTAATACTCCTTCCATTTCAATATTATCGCTTGCACAGTGCCCCTTGGGATGTTTTACACTTGGGAAATATTTTTGTATCCAAATCCGGCTTTAAACTTCTCCACAACAGTATCTCGGACCTGCCTGGTGTGTTCCTTGTTCTTTATGATGCTCCCTGCACTTTAAACAGACCTCTGAGACTATCACAGTGCAGGTGCATTTATACAGAGACTTGATTACAAACAGGTGGATTCTATTTATCATCATTAGTCATTTAGGTCAACATTGGATCATTCAGAGATCCTCACTGAACTTCTGGAGAGAGTTTGCTGCACAGAAAGTATAATATAATGAATGAATGAATAATTTTGCACGTCCAATTTTTCAGTTTTTTATTTGTTAACAAAGTTTGAAATATCCAATAAATTTCATTCCACTTCATGATTATGTCCCACTTGTTGTTGATTCTTCACAAAAAATTACAGTTTTATATCTTTATGTTTGAAACCTGAAATGTGGCAAAATATATATATATATATATATATATATATATATATATATATATATATATATGTATGCCAAAAAAAATCAAAAACACACATATATATATGTAGTTTTTCAAGAAAGAGTTCTGGGTTAGGCTACGCTAAGACAGTTTGCAGTTTTTCAGAGTTTAATGTGGTTCTATATAGGAAACAACACTAATATGGCTCCCCACCCAACCAACAAATATATTCCTATATCAAAACACAGAAAAATGTGAAATTTTGCAAACTGTTTGAGCATGGGCAGCTGAAACCAGAACCCTTTCTTACCACTTACCGACCGCTCACATTGAGCGTACTGCGGCAAAGTGGTTCATTATTGTCTAGCGACGTAGGTCTACGTCGCTGGACTCCTCCCCTTGTGGCAGCGCACTGTATTCAGTCACAGCGGTATTCAGGCCAGAGGAGGAGCGGCGGTGATTACCGCCGCTCTTCCCCGATTGTCAGGGATCGAGTCTGGAGATCCGCCCGCTTTTGTAAACAAAGCGGGCGGATCTCCTAAGTGACAGGCAGTGACAGATTGCAGGATTCAGCATAGCTGAACCTGCGATCTGTGCCTGTGTCACACAGTCCCCTCCCCCCACACACGTCAGTAAGCACCAGGCATACATTAACCCCTTGATCACCAATAAAAGTTAACCCCTACCCTGCCAGTGTCATTTTTACAGTAACAGTGCATATGTATAGCACTGATTACTGTAGTAATGTCACTGGTACCCCCAAAAGTGTAAAAAATGTCAGTCAAGGGCCTGATCTGTCCGCCGCAATGTCGCAGTCCTGCAAAAAAAATCGCAGATCGCCGCCATTACTAGTTAAAAAAAAACAATAAAAATTACATAAATTTCCCGTAGTTAGTAGCTGCGATAACTTTTGCGCAAACCAATCAAAATATGCTTATTGTGATTTTTTTACCAAAAATATGTAGCAGAAAACAAATTGGCCTAAACTGTTAAAAGGTTTTGATTTTTACATTTTTTTTGGGGGGAATTTCATATAAAAAAATGTGAAAAATATTGTTATTTTCTCAAAATTGTCGCTTTTTTTTTGTTTATAGCGCAAAAAGAAAAAATTGCACAGGTGATCAAATACCCCCAAAAGAAAGCTTTATTTGTGGGGAAAAAAAAAACATAAAGTTAATTTGGGTACAGCATCGCATGACCGCGCAATTGTCCGTTAAAGTAACACAGTGCCGAATCGCAAAATATGGCCTGGTCAGGAATGGGGTAAAATCTTCCTGTCTTAATGCGGTTAAAAAAACGCTCATTGAGAATTTTTTTGTCAAAGACATGTAGCTAAATACATTTTGGCCAAAATATATGACAAAAATTGAATATATTGGATATTTTTTAGCTGTCAAAGTAGAAAAATATTGTTATTTTTTCAAAATTGTCGCACTTTTGGTGATCAAATACCACCAAAAGAAAGCTCTGTTTGTGGGAAAATAAGGAAATACATTTCATTTGGGTACGGCGTTGCATGACCGCGCATTTGTCAGTTAAAGTCGCACAGTGCCGTATCGCAAAAAGTGGCCTGGACGTAAAGCAGGAAAATCCTCCGGTGGTAAAGTGGTTAAACAACTATATATTGATTTTTAAATATTTTTGGTTTGTTTAAGAAAGAAGTCTATCCAAGTCTACCCCCATCACAAATGCTTTCAAAAATGTCATGAGCACCAGGTGGCTAAATGGTTAGCAAATCTGCCATGTAACAGTGTATTTGGGAGTTCAAATCCCTGAACTACCTACAGCTGTCTCTTGTTGTTCTATGTGACAAGCAACAATAATATGGCTCCCCCCAAAAATAAAACATTGTATATGTGTGAAATTAATATATTTTTGGGTTTGTTAGATATAGGAAGTAACAATAATATATTGTTTTTTGCATATAAATATATATATAGGCCTTCGCCTAGTCGCCATGAAGTTAAAGTAGAACAATGATGAAGGTATAGTAAATCAGGCCCTGAGTGTCAATGTGTTTTAGACAGGATAAAAAAATGCTAAATGTGCACTATTGTTTCTGGGCTGTACTAAGGGTACAAACAACAACTAACATACACATACTATATGTGGTATTGCTGCAATCATCGGGATCAGAAGAATTTACTTTGAGTTGTTCTTTGGTAGTAAATTATGATAATAGCAAAAAGTATACAGCTACATTTAAAAACAATGAATTTTTCTCTATTTTGGGCCAGTTTTCTTTTGATAATAAAAACTAAAATCAGGAGATATCCCTTACCATTTACCACCAATAGAAAGCACAATTTGCCCTGAAAAAAACAAGGTATAATCCACCTGGATACACTAAATAGTTGTGACAATGTGTACAGTTTTACTAATCCATGTCAAACTTGAAAAAATGTGATTAGGCATTTCGATTTGTTTTTTGAAGGGGTTTAAGCTTAAATTTACTCAATAAAAAGGGTGCCCTGCTTTGCCCTCTTCTTCTTCTCAGCTTCTCCAATCATAGTTGTGAAGATCAGTGTACAGAGAAAGATTCTGCAAAGCATTAGCACAGTTTTGAGCAGCTTTGTTGAAACCTTTAATCCTTATGCTGCCTGCTATACATGTATGTTATTTTTGGTGGCTGCAGGGAATTTTCCATACACTCCTGACTGCTGTAGCTGGGAGTGTGTGTAAATCTGACAATACAACTGTTGACTTTAGGTGGAACTGGATTCCTTCCTTGGACCCCATGTTAGTTCCCCCTCACCTGATCTCCCCTGCCATAATTCCCAGGTTTGGCTCTTCCATAGATTTTGTTACTTCTGGCTTCTACTGTCTGTTTCCTCTGAGGCCAGCAAAGAAGCTAATGAAACATGATCTGTGCTCCAATAGCTTCAATAGAGTACAGGGAGACAACAGAGATCTAATGGACCCCTGACATCCCAAAAAAAGAGAACCAAAGTAAACATGTTATAACATGGGGGGGGGGGGTATTTGTCTCCCTTGCAAGAGCAATACAGTTAAGTGGAAAAAAGTGGAAACAAATTAAAGATACACTGAAGCATGTAAAAAAAAAAAAAAAAAGGAACGCTCAAAATGCATTGATAATGTACAAAGTGTAATAATCCATAGAAATCTATTGTCATCTTTCAGTTATCCAAGCATATTCAATGATTTTTCCCTAGTTTTTATGTGTTGTTGTCAGCTAAAGTTTTAAACAGATTGCAGTTGCATGTATGAATAATTTTAACATTAATTCTATGCATTTTATTGAGATTTACTTCAGGTATTTTTACAAGACTGTCTGGATTTGAAATTGTTTGCAGTGAGAGGTGCATTGAAAGACATTAATTCAGGACACAGTTTTAATCTACATACAATTTAACTTTATTAGATCACGCATCATAAAAAATTAAAGAGATCGTACTTCCTTGCTTGGGCAAACTACAGGGTTGTCGATTAGGAGTTTAACAGTATTTTTACTTCTATTTTATGAAAGAGGAAGTAAGCTATAAAGAGATAGAAGCTCTAAAGTGACAGTCCACTAAAAAGTGCTGGTTCTATTTTATGTACACACAGGGGACTTCTTAGGCAATATCTCTGTTCTTGAGTTGTATAGTGACTTGCAACTGCCAACCTAAGGGTATTTGTAAATGCAGTTGTAGTATCCCTTACACCCAGGACCGGTGCTAGACTATTTTACGCCCTAGGCAAGACCAGCTACTTGCGCCCCCCCAAAAAAAAAAGAAAAAAAGAAAGGGAAATGGTTAAAAACTCCCCTATGTCATACACAGTGACCCTGATCTGATGCTTCCTCCATGTTATGTTCTCATACCTAGTGACCCCCATATTCTTCTATGTCACACCTGGGGATCCTGATATCCCTCCATGTCACACCCAGGGACCCTGATGTTTTTTCATGTCACACCCTGGTACCCCAATATTCCTCCATGTCATGCTATCATATCCACTGACCCCAATGTTCCTCCATGTCACATCCAGGGACCCGTGTTCCTCCATGTCATGCTGTCATACCCAGTGACCCCAATGTTCCTCTATGTCAGACCCTGATGTTCCTCCATGTCACACCTGGGGACCCTGATGTTCATCCATGTCACACCTGGGGACCCAAATGTTTCTCTGTGTCACATCTGGGGACCCAATTCCCCCATGTCACACCCAGGGACCCCAATTCCTCATGGCTCACCTGGTGATCCCGTACCCCTGTTACACCCGGTGACCCCTATCCCCCATACCCCACCTGGTGACTCCGATTCCCCATGGCACACCTAATGACCCCGATTCCCTTTCATACCAGGGATGCTCCATGTAACACCCAGGGACCCCGATCCCCTGTTCTGGGCACACTCACTGGGCGGTATGAAGAGAGTGGCCCGCACTCTGCCCTCCTTCACTGTGATCCTGCTGATTCCTTCTCCAAGGACACTCCTCTCCTGGACCACAGTGCTCACCACAGCTCCAACTGGCTCCTGGTGGAGGGAAAAGCAGCAGTCAGAGAGCTCCACACTTATTTCATCACCAACCTCCTCAGACCCTTCTGGTGCCTCGTCGCTTCTGCTCCAGTAAAGGTTCCGCCCTCCAGTGCCGAGCTTTGGCTCAGGTTCAGCTCTCCTCAGCTCCCTGCTTAATACCGACCCAGGGAAATGAATGGCTGCCCATCAGCTCAGTGCAGAGAGTCACTTCCTGCCCGGGGTTAAGGCCGCTCAGCTCCAGCCGAAGAGGATCATCATTTAGGCAGAACGCTGGTGGACTCACTTCCTGCCTCTTTGGGCCCCCTAACAGTGGTGGAAAGCCAGGGCCTGGTAGTTCCGCACTGCCTAAGACACCTGGCACCTTCCACTGCCCCTTCTTCCTCCCCCACGGCCGCCCCTCCCCTCAGCTCACAAGATCATTAATGATGGAGAGAGAGTGCGGACTCATGGCTGCACCCCTAGGTGGCAATGCACCCTAGTCGGCAATGCACCCTAGGCATCTGCCTAATTTGCCTAGTGGAAGCACCGGCCCTGCTTACACCCACAAGAAATAGTCTTGTTGTATGCATAAAAGTTTGCATAGCTTGTAGTATTTCGTATCAAGGTATGGTGCTATCATCTTTTCTCCTAATTTTATAGTTGAGTGCAGATTATAAAATGCAGTGTTAATATAAGCTTGGTTGTTTTTTCAAGTGCAGTACAGAGAAT
Source organism: Pelophylax lessonae (assembly GCF_965119305.1). NCBI lineage: Eukaryota > Metazoa > Chordata > Amphibia > Anura > Ranidae > Pelophylax > Pelophylax lessonae. The sequence goes on from NC_138770.1 coordinate 352,613,193, forward strand.
CTCAATAGGACTGTGTTCTACTGAAGTCCTTTACACTTCCCATGCCAAGCTGGAAAATTGCAGCATGGTAGTGGGAAAAAAGATAGAGCCAAGTATCTTGGCAAGAATATATTTTCATCAGAGTCATTGCCCATGAGTATTCTTGTGAAGCTGGTGGGTCTGATGCTTTCCATAGAAACACAGCTTTGATTGTTTTATAAGCAATATTAAAACCAAAAACAAATATATAATATAAAAAAAATAAATAAAAAATACTACATCTAATAATTGGTAAGTTTCTATATTTTACATTTTTGTTTTTGTGTTTAACACTGCTTAGTATAAGTATACTATACCACAATATATATTTGGCTTGCATTTTGGATTTAGATAATTCATTACTTAATGTCAGATGAGCACCTATCTTATATACTGTACAATACATGTGCAATAATAGACTTTCACAATATGATGCGGAGTACTTGATTTGATTGATATAATACTCAGAATAGTAGCTGTTATTATTTTAGACTTAAATAAATTGTACAGTGCTCACAACTGTCCCAAAGGTTGTACATATTCTGAAAATATGGTTTTCTTAAAAGAAAAAAAAAAAAAAACATACAATAGAAATAATGCACTTTCCTCTAGAGCCTGAATATCAGAAAGCTATCAATCTAAAAAAAAAAAAAACGTAATTGGCTATGCCATAACAATATGGTTATATTTCCTGTAATCCAGTGTTTGTGTTTATACTCTGTGAGTCTGCCAATATAATTTTGGAGAGATGTTTCAGAATTTAGTTAAGGGTGATCTTGTTCTGTTATCATGACAATAATATTATTTTTGTTGTTCTAATTTTAATTGCTTATTTTATACTAGAAGGTGTTTGTTATTTGCTATAAAAGTTATAAAGTAAACAGTGCATAAAGTAATGTAATCTTCTGTAATTTCAATGCTGCATGTGCTGTGTGTGCCTATGTTGTGTATGCTGTATACTCTGTGCCCATTCTCAACTGTGTATGCCCTGTATAGGCTCTGCTGTGTATGCTGTGTAAAGTCTATATTGTGTACTCTCTTTTACCCCCACCTTGCAGCAGGTTGTTATGCCAGTCCATGCACTGAGGCCTACAGAAAAATTTTAGTGATGCGGGTCTGAGCAAGACCCATTCTTTGGTTTACCCGGGTTAGGGTTCCTCACCTGTTTAGAGGCCTCTCTCTGTCCATAATAGTTCCTGGGCTAGTCCATATAGTGTCCCACTGAACACCTGAGGCCCATGAAACATGCGGTCCAGGTTCTAGGTGTATGCATCCAGGGAATTCTTCCTACCACCTCCAAACAGGTGGACCATCCTTATTAGGCCATAACTCCTTTGCAACCTAAAACTGTTGTAATATCCACACTCGCCAGGTATTGGTTGTTTTTGAGATTTCTCTGAACGGTAATCTGACCAATCTAGTTCTTATAACAGTGGTTCAAATACACATTAAAGATGTTTACATAGCTCATATCAAAGTTGGGTGCTACAGGAAGGGTGTTGCAGTACTCATGAGACTGTTCCTAATTTACATGTAGTGATTCTTATGTAAATTCCCAATTAGGGGCCAGCTGGGTTCCAGTTTGTCCCTGAAGGGGAAAGCATAAGTGCACTCCGTGCCCCCACATAGAAGCTAAAATAACAAATGCAATTTGCTGTACTCACTAGGGGAGATCTTCTGGGGAAATCAAGGATTGAAAAAAATCTGGGGGTTTTAGTACGCAAAACCACCTGCATCAGACAAGACTGACACACCTTGGCATGGTTTAAAAAGGGTATTTACTCAAGAGATAAAACTGTAATTTTACCACATTACAAACTGTGGGTATGCTGTCCATTTTGTTTCACCAGTCCTCAGGAAGGATCTGCTTGAACTGGAGAGAGTCCAGAGAGAAATCAATGCTACCTAGCAACCCCTTGGTGGGACTGCCCATAAATAGAACCTGACAAATTTAACAAGGGCAAACCCAGGGTGAACAGTGGCAGAGAGGCAGCGCTATCCAGGTGTTGGTTTTATAAACTGCTATGGAAGCAGCCCATGAATGTAATCCACATTTATTGAGAAAAACGATGATTACGAGTTTAAAAAGTATATGACACAATCAAGTAAAAAGGATTCAAACCGGTATGGTTCCAGGTCATATCTGCTGGTGATGGTGGGTGATGACCTACAGGGTCACCTGGTGGAAGGTCCAATCACCAGGATGGGCTGAGGAGACGCCAACCTGGATGTGCATCCGAACTGTGGAGCCTGGGCACTAAGCCGGACCAGCCGGCGTTCAGTGTGTGACATCTACAGCGATGCAGAGCGGAGCTGGGTGGAAGTCTCAAAGCCGGAAATGGAACCAGCCTGGAACCATAGAGGGAAGGGTTGCTGTTAAGACATGTTTTGCGCGCATGCGCTTTGTCAAGCCACGGAAGAAACTGCAACAGAAGCATTTAAAGCAAGAGGAGGGGATGGGACCACCCAGTGTCTCTAACAGTCATTAACCCCTCACCACCCCCTTATAAAAAGTTTGGATGCACATCCCGGTTGCGTCTTCTCGGCCCATCCCTGTGATCGGACCCTCCCCCCCAGTGGCCCTGTAGGTCATCACCCCCCATCACCAGCAGATACAGCCTGAAGGCATACTGGTTTTAATCATTTTTATTTGATAGTGTCATATACTTTTTAAACTTTTAACCATCGTTTTTCTCAATAAATGTGGTTTACATTTATGGGCTGCTTCCATAGCAATTTATATAACCAACATCTGGACAGTGCTGTCTCTTTCTTCCTTGGCAACTTTTAGGCTGGCAACAGCATTTTTGTGGCAAGCAGCACTGCTGATTGGTTTGTGACTTTGAACAGTGTGGTCGCTACAGCATTAGCACTCTATTTTGTGTGTGCTCTATATGTTTTTTTCTGAGAATACTGCATATTAAGTGTTGTGTATGCTATGTGTACTCTGCAGAATGTGCTATCTGCATGCTCTGTGTCTAGTGTTGAGCGAACACGGACTGTATTATTCGTGTTCGTACCGAATAATTGGATTTTTTGTACCCGAACACGGACACGGACACTTTACTGTATGTTCGGGTAAAAATCCGTGTTCGGTCGTTTTATTTCCGGGTTTTGCATGCTTTGGCGCTCTTTTCATGGCGGGCTTTCAACAGCCAATCAACAATCGTTTAACTGGTGTGCCTTAAGCCATCCCAGCCATGCCTGCAAATGTCTCAGTAGCTGTGATTGGCCGTCTGAAGCATGTGACCAAGTCTTTATAAGTTCGAGGCAGCCGCAGCGGCGTCATTATGCTGCTTAGATTCAGGGACAGAGCACACATCAACGTGCTGGCTGCTGATTAGGGAAAGATAGGCAGGAAAAAACCATTTGTGTCCGGATAGAATTGAGGGACAGGTCGGAGTGTTTAGGCAGGGCGAGTTGTAGGCATTTTAGGGATAGAGTCTGCTGAATTATATAGGGTCAGTGTCTTCTACAAACTACAATCGATATTGCTGTGTGGGGGGTGGGGTCTGCACTCAATCCTGATCTACGATCTCTTCTCAATCCTGTTAGGGACAGAGTCTGCTGAATTTTAGGGAAACTGTGTTCTACAAACTACAATCGATATTGCTGTGTGGTGTGGGATTGGAGATAGGCAGGTGTCAGTGATCCACATCCATTTTTCTGTGTGTGAGCTGCAGTGAACACAATCTTTTTGGGCTGCAGTGAACACAATCTTTTTGGGCTGCAGTGAACACAATCTTTTTGGGCTGCAGTGAACACAATCTTTTTGGGCTGCAGTGAACACAATCTTTTTGGGCTGCAGTGAACACAATCTTTTTGGGGTGCAGTGAACAAAATCTTTTTGGGGTGCAGTGAACACAATCCTTTTTGGTGTGCAGTGAACACAATCTTTGTGGGGTGCAGTGAACAAAATCCTTTGTGGGGTGCAGTGAACACAATCTTTTTGGGGTGCAGTGAACAAAATCCTTTTTGGGGTGCAGTGAACAACATCCTTTTTGGGGTGCAGTGAACACAATCTTTTTGGGGTGCAGTGAACAAAATCCTTTGTGGGGTGCAGTGAACACAATCTTTTTGGGGTGCAGTGAACACAATCTTTTTGGGGTGGAGTGAACAACATCCTTTTTGGGGTGCAGTGAACAAAATCCTTTTTGGGGTGCAGTGAACAAAATCATTTTTGGGGTGCAGTGAACACAATCTTTTTGGGGTGCAGTGAACACAATCTTTGTGGGGTGCAGTGAACACAATCTTTTTGGGGTGGAGTGAACAACATCCTTTTTGGGGTGCAGTGAACAACATCCTTTTTGGGGTGCAGTGAACACAATCTTTTTGGGGTGCAGTGAACACAATCTTTGTGGGGTACAGTGAACAGAATCTTTGTGGGGTGCAGTGAACACAATCTTTGGGGGGTACAGTGAACACAATCTTTGTGAGGTGCAGTGAACACAATCTTTGTGGGGTGCAGTGAACACAATCATTGTGGGGTGCAGTGAACTCAATCTTTGTGGGGTACAGTGAACACAATCTCATACTGAAGGTTTGAGGGTGCTGCCTGTTCCATACTCCCCCTACTCCTCATCTAGCCTTTTAGGGGTACAAACAATAGTAATTGGGGCCTAGTGTGGTTGTGTACGTGTGATATACATACACTTTTTTGGGATCATATTTTCTATTCCGCTATTTAATCAAAAACCTTTGGGGATCAGTTAAATTGGGGGATAGTCTGTGTTGGTACGTGTGAGAGAGATCCACCTTTCCAAGTTGTTGGGGTTCATCTCATACTTCTGAAGGTTTGAGGGTGCTGCCTGTTCCATACTCCCCCTACTCCTAGCCTTTTAGGGGTACAAACAATAGTAATTGGGGCCTAGTGTGGTTGTGTACGTGTGATATACATACACTTTTTTGGGATCATATTTTCTATTCCGCTATTTAATCAAAAACCTTTGGGGATCAGTTAAATTGGGGGATAGTCTGTGTTGGTACGTGTGAGAGAGATCCACCTTTCCAAGTTGTTGGGGTTCATCTCATACTTCTGAAGGTTTGAGGGTGCTGCCTGTTCCATACTCCCCCTACTCCTAGCCTTTTAGGGGTACAAACAATAGTAATTGGGGCCTAGTGTGGTTGTGTACGTGTGATATACATACACTTTTTTGGGATCATATTTTCTATTCCGCTATTTAATCAAAAACCTTTGGGGATCAGTTAAATTGGGGGATAGTCTGTGTTGGTACGTGTGAGAGAGATCCACCTTTCCAAGTTGTTGGGGTTCATCTCATACTTCTGAAGGTTTGAGGGTGCTGCCTGTTCCATACTCCCCCTACTCCTAGCCTTTTAGGGGTACAAACAATAGTAATTGGGGCCTAGTGTGGTTGTGTACGTGTGATATACATACACTTTTTTGGGATCATATTTTCTATTCCGCTATTTAATCAAAAACCTTTGGGGATCAGTTAAATTGGGGGATAGTCTGTGTTGGTACGTGTGAGAGAGATCCACCTTTCCAAGTTGTTGGGGTTCATCTCATACTTCTGAAGGTTTGAGGGTGCTGCCTGTTCCATACTCCCCCTACTCCTAGCCTTTTAGGGGTACAAACAATAGTAATTGGGGCCTAGTGTGGTTGTGTACGTGTGATATACATACACTTTTTTGGGATCATATTTTCTATTCCGCTATTTAATCAAAAACCTTTGGGGATCAGTTAAATTGGGGGATAGTCTGTGTTGGTACGTGTGAGAGAGATCCACCTTTCCAAGTTGTTGGGGTTCATCTCATACTTCTGAAGGTTTGAGGGTGCTGCCTGTTCCATACTCCCCCTACTCCTAGCCTTTTAGGGGTACAAACAATAGTAATTGGGGCCTAGTGTGGTTGTGTACGTGTGATATACATACACTTTTTTGGGATCATATTTTCTATTCCGCTATTTAATCAAAAACCTTTGGGGATCAGTTAAATTGGGGGATAGTCTGTGTTGGTACGTGTGAGAGAGATCCACCTTTCCAAGTTGTTGGGGTTCATCTCATACTTCTGAAGGTTTGAGGGTGCTGCCTGTTCCATACTCCCCCTACTCCTAGCCTTTTAGGGGTACAAACAATAGTAATTGGGGCCTAGTGTGGTTGTGTACGTGTGATATACATACACTTTTTTGGGATCATATTTTCTATTCCGCTATTTAATCAAAAACCTTTGGGGATCAGTTAAATTGGGGGATAGTCTGTGTTGGTACGTGTGAGAGAGATCCACCTTTCCAAGTTGTTGGGGTTCATCTCATACTTCTGAAGGTTTGAGGGTGCTGCCTGTTCCATACTCCCCCTACTCCTAGCCTTTTAGGGGTACAAACAATAGTAATTGGGGCCTAGTGTGGTTGTGTACGTGTGATATACATACACTTTTTTGGGATCATATTTTCTATTCCGCTATTTAATCAAAAACCTTTGGGGATCAGTTAAATTGGGGGATAGTCTGTGTTGGTACGTGTGAGAGAGATCCACCTTTCCAAGTTGTTGAGGTTCATCTCATACTTCTGAAGGTTTGAGGGTGCTGCCTGTTCCATACTCCCCCTACTCCTAGCCTTTTAGGGGTACAAACAATAGTAATTGGGGCCTAGTGTGGTTGTGTAAGTGTGATATACATACACTTTTTTGGGATCATATTTTCTATTCCGCTATTTAATCAAAAACCTTTGGGGATCAGTTAAATTGGGGGATAGTCTGTGTTGGTACGTGTGAGAGAGATCCACCTTTCCAAGTTGTTGGGGTTCATCTCATACTTCTGAAGGTTTGAGGGTGCTGCCTGTTCCATACTCCCCCTACTCCTAGCCTTTTAGGGGTACAAACAATAGTAATTGGGGCCTAGTGTGGTTGTGTACGTGTGATATACATACACTTTTTTGGGATCATATTTTCTATTCCGCTATTTAATCAAAAACCTTTGGGGATCAGTTAAATTGGGGGATAGTCTGTGTTGGTACGTGTGAGAGAGATCCACCTTTCCAAGTTGTTGAGGTTCATCTCATACTTCTGAAGGTTTGAGGGTGCTGCCTGTTCCATACTCCCCCTACTCCTAGCCTTTTAGGGGTACAAACAATAGTAATTGGGGCCTAGTGTGGTTGTGTACGTGTGATATACATACACTTTTTTGGGATCATATTTTCTATTCCGCTATTTAATCAAAAACCTTTGGGGATCAGTTAAATTGGGGGATAGTCTGTGTTGGTACGTGTGAGAGAGATCCACCTTTCCAAGTTGTTGGGGTTCATCTCATACTTCTGAAGGTTTGAGGGTGCTGCCTGTTCCATACTCCCCCTACTCCTAGCCTTTTAGGGGTACAAACAATAGTAATTGGGGCCTAGTGTGGTTGTGTACGTGTGATATACATACACTTTTTTGGGATCATATTTTCTATTCCGCTATTTAATCAAAAACCTTTGGGGATCAGTTAAATTGGGGGATAGTCTGTGTTGGTACGTGTGAGAGAGATCCACCTTTCCAAGTTGTTGGGGTTCATCTCATACTTCTGAAGGTTTGAGGGTGCTGCCTGTTCCATACTCCCCCTACTCCTAGCCTTTTAGGGGTACAAACAATAGTAATTGGGGCCTAGTGTGGTTGTGTACGTGTGATATACATACACTTTTTTGGGATCATATTTTCTATTCCGCTATTTAATCAAAAACCTTTGGGGATCAGTTAAATTGGGGGATAGTCTGTGTTGGTACGTGTGAGAGAGATCCACCTTTCCAAGTTGTTGGGGTTCATCTCATACTTCTAAAGGTTTGAGGGTGCTGCCTGTTCCATACTCCCCCTACTCCTAGCCTTTTAGGGGTACAAACAATAGTAATTGGGGCCTAGTGTGGTTGTGTACGTGTGATATACATACACTTTTTTGGGATCATATTTTCTATTCCGCTATTTAATCAAAAACCTTTGGGGATCAGTTAAATTGGGGGATAGTCTGTGTTGGTACGTGTGAGAGAGATCCACCTTTCCAAGTTGTTGGGGTTCATCTCATACTTCTGAAGGTTTGAGGGTGCTGCCTGTTCCATACTCCCCCTACTCCTAGCCTTTTAGGGGTACAAACAATAGTAATTGGGGCCTAGTGTGGTTGTGTACGTGTGATATACATACACTTTTTTGGGATCATATTTTCTATTCCGCTATTTAATCAAAAACCTTTGGGGATCAGTTAAATTGGGGGATAGTCTGTGTTGGTACGTGTGAGAGAGATCCACCTTTCCAAGTTGTTGAGGTTCATCTCATACTTCTGAAGGTTTGAGGGTGCTGCCTGTTCCATACTCCCCCTACTCCTAGCCTTTTAGGGGTACAAACAATAGTAATTGGGGCCTAGTGTGGTTGTGTACGTGTGATATACATACACTTTTTTGGGATCATATTTTCTATTCCGCTATTTAATCAAAAACCTTTGGGGATCAGTTAAATTGGGGGATAGTCTGTGTTGGTACGTGTGAGAGAGATCCACCTTTCCAAGTTGTTGAGGTTCATCTCATACTTCTGAAGGTTTGAGGGTGCTGCCTGTTCCATACTCCCCCTACTCCTAGCCTTTTAGGGGTACAAACAATAGTAATTGGGGCCTAGTGTGGTTGTGTACGTGTGATATACATACACTTTTTTGGGATCATATTTTCTATTCCGCTATTTAATCAAAAACCTTTGGGGATCAGTTAAATTGGGGGATAGTCTGTGTTGGTACGTGTGAGAGAGATCCACCTTTCCAAGTTGTTGGGGTTCATCTCATACTTCTGAAGGTTTGAGGGTGCTGCCTGTTCCATACTCCCCCTACTCCTAGCCTTTTAGGGGTACAAACAATAGTAATTGGGGCCTAGTGTGGTTGTGTACGTGTGATATACATACACTTTTTTGGGATCATATTTTCTATTCCGCTATTTAATCAAAAACCTTTGGGGATCAGTTAAATTGGGGGATAGTCTGTGTTGGTACGTGTGAGAGAGATCCACCTTTCCAAGTTGTTGGGGTTCATCTCATACTTCTGAAGGTTTGAGGGTGCTGCCTGTTCCATACTCCCCCTACTCCTAGCCTTTTAGGGGTACAAACAATAGTAATTGGGGCCTAGTGTGGTTGTGTACGTGTGATATACATACACTTTTTTGGGATCATATTTTCTATTCCGCTATTTAATCAAAAACCTTTGGGGATCAGTTAAATTGGGGGATAGTCTGTGTTGGTACGTGTGAGAGAGATCCACCTTTCCAAGTTGTTGGGGTTCATCTCATACTTCTGAAGGTTTGAGGGTGCTGCCTGTTCCATACTCCCCCTACTCCTAGCCTTTTAGGGGTACAAACAATAGTAATTGGGGCCTAGTGTGGTTGTGTACGTGTGATATACATACACTTTTTTGGGATCATATTTTCTATTCCGCTATTTAATCAAAAACCTTTGGGGATCAGTTAAATTGGGGGATAGTCTGTGTTGGTACGTGTGAGAGAGATCCACCTTTCCAAGTTGTTGGGGTTCATCTCATACTTCTGAAGGTTTGAGGGTGCTGCCTGTTCCATACTCCCCCTACTCCTAGCCTTTTAGGGGTACAAACAATAGTAATTGGGGCCTAGTGTGGTTGTGTACGTGTGATATACATACACTTTTTTGGGATCATATTTTCTATTCCGCTATTTAATCAAAAACCTTTGGGGATCAGTTAAATTGGGGGATAGTCTGTGTTGGTACGTGTGAGAGAGATCCACCTTTCCAAGTTGTTGGGGTTCATCTCATACTTCTGAAGGTTTGAGGGTGCTGCCTGTTCCATACTCCCCCTACTCCTAGCCTTTTAGGGGTACAAACAATAGTAATTGGGGCCTAGTGTGGTTGTGTACGTGTGATATACATACACTTTTTTGGGATCATATTTTCTATTCCGCTATTTAATCAAAAACCTTTGGGGATCAGTTAAATTGGGGGATAGTCTGTGTTGGTACGTGTGAGAGAGATCCACCTTTCCAAGTTGTTGGGGTTCATCTCATACTTCTGAAGGTTTGAGGGTGCTGCCTGTTCCATACTCCCCCTACTCCTAGCCTTTTAGGGGTACAAACAATAGTAATTGGGGCCTAGTGTGGTTGTGTACGTGTGATATACATACACTTTTTTGGGATCATATTTTCTATTCCGCTATTTAATCAAAAACCTTTGGGGATCAGTTAAATTGGGGGATAGTCTGTGTTGGTACGTGTGAGAGAGATCCACCTTTCCAAGTTGTTGGGGTTCATCTCATACTTCTGAAGGTTTGAGGGTGCTGCCTGTTCCATACTCCCCCTACTCCTAGCCTTTTAGGGGTACAAACAATAGTAATTGGGGCCTAGTGTGGTTGTGTACGTGTGATATACATACACTTTTTTGGGATCATATTTTCTATTCCGCTATTTAATCAAAAACCTTTGGGGATCAGTTAAATTGGGGGATAGTCTGTGTTGGTACGTGTGAGAGAGATCCACCTTTCCAAGTTGTTGGGGTTCATCTCATACTTCTGAAGGTTTGAGGGTGCTGCCTGTTCCATACTCCCCCTACTCCTAGCCTTTTAGGGGTACAAACAATAGTAATTGGGGCCTAGTGTGGTTGTGTACGTGTGATATACATACACTTTTTTGGGATCATATTTTCTATTCCGCTATTTAATCAAAAACCTTTGGGGATCAGTTAAATTGGGGGATAGTCTGTGTTGGTACGTGTGAGAGAGATCCACCTTTCCAAGTTGTTGGGGTTCATCTCATACTTCTGAAGGTTTGAGGGTGCTGCCTGTTCCATACTCCCCCTACTCCTAGCCTTTTAGGGGTACAAACAATAGTAATTGGGGCCTAGTGTGGTTGTGTACGTGTGATATACATACACTTTTTTGGGATCATATTTTCTATTCCGCTATTTAATCAAAAACCTTTGGGGATCAGTTAAATTGGGGGATAGTCTGTGTTGGTACGTGTGAGAGAGATCCACCTTTCCAAGTTGTTGGGGTTCATCTCATACTTCTGAAGGTTTGAGGGTGCTGCCTGTTCCATACTCCCCCTACTCCTAGCCTTTTAGGGGTACAAACAATAGTAATTGGGGCCTAGTGTGGTTGTGTACGTGTGATATACATACACTTTTTTGGGATCATATTTTCTATTCCGCTATTTAATCAAAAACCTTTGGGGATCAGTTAAATTGGGGGATAGTCTGTGTTGGTACGTGTGAGAGAGATCCACCTTTCCAAGTTGTTGGGGTTCATCTCATACTTCTGAAGGTTTGAGGGTGCTGCCTGTTCCATACTCCCCCTACTCCTAGCCTTTTAGGGGTACAAACAATAGTAATTGGGGCCTAGTGTGGTTGTGTACGTGTGATATACATACACTTTTTTGGGATCATATTTTCTATTCCGCTATTTAATCAAAAACCTTTGGGGATCAGTTAAATTGGGGGATAGTCTGTGTTGGTACGTGTGAGAGAGATCCACCTTTCCAAGTTGTTGGGGTTCATCTCATACTTCTGAAGGTTTGAGGGTGCTGCCTGTTCCATACTCCCCCTACTCCTAGCCTTTTAGGGGTACAAACAATAGTAATTGGGGCCTAGTGTGGTTGTGTACGTGTGATATACATACACTTTTTTGGGATCATATTTTCTATTCCGCTATTTAATCAAAAACCTTTGGGGATCAGTTAAATTGGGGGATAGTCTGTGTTGGTACGTGTGAGAGAGATCCACCTTTCCAAGTTGTTGGGGTTCATCTCATACTTCTGAAGGTTTGAGGGTGCTGCCTGTTCCATACTCCCCCTACTCCTAGCCTTTTAGGGGTACAAACAATAGTAATTGGGGCCTAGTGTGGTTGTGTACGTGTGATATACATACACTTTTTTGGGATCATATTTTCTATTCCGCTATTTAATCAAAAACCTTTGGGGATCAGTTAAATTGGGGGATAGTCTGTGTTGGTACGTGTGAGAGAGATCCACCTTTCCAAGTTGTTGGGGTTCATCTCATACTTCTGAAGGTTTGAGGGTGCTGCCTGTTCCATACTCCCCCTACTCCTAGCCTTTTAGGGGTACAAACAATAGTAATTGGGGCCTAGTGTGGTTGTGTACGTGTGATATACATACACTTTTTTGGGATCATATTTTCTATTCCGCTATTTAATCAAAAACCTTTGGGGATCAGTTAAATTGGGGGATAGTCTGTGTTGGTACGTGTGAGAGAGATCCACCTTTCCAAGTTGTTGGGGTTCATCTCATACTTCTGAAGGTTTGAGGGTGCTGCCTGTTCCATACTCCCCCTACTCCTAGCCTTTTAGGGGTACAAACAATAGTAATTGGGGCCTAGTGTGGTTGTGTACGTGTGATATACATACACTTTTTTGGGATCATATTTTCTATTCCGCTATTTAATCAAAAACCTTTGGGGATCAGTTAAATTGGGGGATAGTCTGTGTTGGTACGTGTGAGAGAGATCCACCTTTCCAAGTTGTTGGGGTTCATCTCATACTTCTGAAGGTTTGAGGGTGCTGCCTGTTCCATACCCCCCCTACTCCTCATCTAGCCTTTTAGGGGTACAAACAATAGTAATTGGGGCCTAGTGTGGTTGTGTACGTGCGAGATACATACACTTTTTTTGATCATATTTCCTATTCCGCTATTCAATAAAAACCTTTGAGGATCAATTGAATTGCGGGATAGTCTGTGTCGGTACGTGTGAGAGAGATCCACCTTTCCAAGTTGTTGGGGTTCATCTCATACTTCTGAAGGTTTGAGGGTGCTGCCTGTTCCATACCCCCCCTACTCCTCATCTAGCCTTTTAGGGGTACAAACAATAGTAATTGGGGCCTAGTGTGGTTGTGTACGTGCGAGATACATACACTTTTTTTGATCATATTTCCTATTCCGCTATTCAATAAAAACCTTTGAGGATCAATTGAATTGCGGGATAGTCTGTGTCGGTACGTGTGAGAGAGATCCACCTTTCCAAGTTGTTGGGGTTCATCTCATACTTCTGAAGGTTTGAGGGTGCTGCCTGTTCCATACCCCCCCTACTCCTCATCTAGCCTTTTAGGGGTACAAACAATAGTAATTGGGGCCTAGTGTGGTTGTGTACGTGCGAGATACATACACTTTTTTTGATCATATTTCCTATTCCGCTATTCAATAAAAACCTTTGAGGATCAATTGAATTGCGGGATAGTCTGTGTCGGTACGTGTGAGAGAGATCCACCTTTCCAAGTTGTTGGGGTTCATCTCATACTTCTGAAGGTTTGAGGGTGCTGCCTGTTCCATACCCCCCCTACTCCTCATCTAGCCTTTTAGGGGTACAAACAATAGTAATTGGGGCCTAGTGTGGTTGTGTACGTGCGAGATACATACACTTTTTTTGATCATATTTCCTATTCCGCTATTCAATAAAAACCTTTGAGGATCAATTGAATTGCGGGATAGTCTGTGTCGGTACGTGTGAGAGAGATCCACCTTTCCAAGTTGTTGGGGTTCATCTCATACTTCTGAAGGTTTGAGGGTGCTGCCTGTTCCATACTCCCCCTACTCCTCATCTAGCCTTTTAGGGGTACAAACAATAGTAATTGGGGCCTAGTGTGGTTGTGTACGTGTGATATACATACACTTTTTTTGGATCATATTTTCTATTCCGCTATTCAATAAAAACCTTTCTAGGGCAAGATCTTAAATTACAGAAATATGAGGAGACCGTCAAATAAGGGCCGTGGCCTGGGTCGTGGTGCTGCTGGTAGAGCTCCTGTTGCAAGGAGAGGACATGGTCGATCTGTGCCAGCTACACGCACAAGTGAAACACCTTCCTCAAGTGTGAGTAGGCGACAGAACCTGCATCAGTATTTGGTAGGGCATCAAACGCCCCTAGAAGTGATGAGGCCAGAACAAGTTGAGGCGATAGTAGATTGGTTTGCTGCTGACAGTGCCTCCAGTTCCTTCACATTGTCTCCCACCCAGTCTACTTCAGAAAGGTCAGAGTTGGCACCTGCAGCCAATGTCCAACCGTCTTTCACCTCACCCCCTTGCAAATCAGGCCAGCAGTCTGAGCCCCAAGCCATACAGCAGTCTCTTATTCTTTTTGAGGACTCTGTCAGCAGGGTTTCCCAGGGCCATCCACCTAGCCCTGCCCCAGAAGTGGAAGAGATTGAGTGCAGCGATGCCCAACCACTTATTTCTCAAGATGAGTACATGCAAGGATCATCGCAGCACGTCTCCGATGATGACGAAACGCAGGTGCCAACTGCTGCGGCGTTCAGCATTGTGGAGACCGACAAGGAGGGCAGGGGTGAAGACTGGGTGGAAGATGATGTGGAGGACGATGAGGTCCTCGACCCCACATGGAATGAACGTCATGCAGGTGAACTGAGTAGTTTGGAGGAAGAGGCGGTGGTCGCACAGAGCCACCAGCACAGCAGAAGAGGGAGCAGGGTGCAGAAGCGGAGCGGCCGTGCCCTAGACACTACGCCCGCTACTGCCCAACGCAGCAAGGGAACGAGCGCACCAAAGTCAGCTCAAAGGAGTTCTCTAGCGTGGAAGTTCTTTAGAAAATGTGCTGATGACAGGACACGAGTGGTTTGCACCCTGTGCAATCAGAGCTTGAAGCGAGGCATGAACCTTCTCAACCTGAGCACAACCTGCATGATCAGGCATCTAAGTGCAAAGCACGAGCTGCAGTGGAGTACACACCTTCAAAACCAAGAAACGTCTCTGGCTCATCCTGCTTCCTCTTCTGCTGCAGTCTCGGCCGCTCCAGCCACATCTGTAGTGATACCGGCACCTGCCACCCCGCAAACAGACGATCTGTCAGCAACACCACCACCTGGGTCACCAACAACCATCTCCACAATGTCCCGTGGAAGCGTTCAGCTTTCCATCTCCCAAACACTTGAGAGGAAGAGGAAGTACCCCCCTACCCACCCGCGATCCCTGGCCCTGAATGCCAGCATTTCAAAATTATTGGCCTTTGAAATGCTGTCATTCCGTCTGGTGGAGACGCACAGTTTTAAAAACCTTATGTCGGTGGCTGTCCCACAGTACGTCGTGCCCAGCCGCCACTACTTTTCCAGGCAAGCCATCCCTTCCCTGCACAACCAAGTGGGGGAAAAAATCAGGTGTGCACTGCGCAACGCCATCTGTGCCAAGGTCCACCTAACTACGGATACGTGGACCAGTAAGCACGGTCAGGGGCGTTATATCTCCCTAACGGCACACTGGGTAAATGCAGTGGCGGATGGGCCTGAGGCGGATAGCAATTTGGCGCATGTCCTTCCACCACCGAGGATTGCAGGGCGCTTCAGTTTGCCTCCTGTTCCTAACTCCTCCTACTCCGCTTCCTCATCCTCTACCGCCTCCTCATCCGGACAGCGTAACACCTTCACCACCAACTTCAGCACGGCCAGGGGTAAACGACAGCAGGCAGTTTTACAACTTGCCTGTTTGGGGGACAAACCACACACCGCGCAGGAGTTGTGGAGGAGCATGGAACAGCAGACAAATGAGTGGTTGCTGCCAGCGAGCCTCAAGCCCGGCCTGGTGGTGTGCGATAACGGGCGAAATCTCATAGCAGCTCTGGGCCTAGCCGGTTTGACGCACATCCCTTGCCTGGCGCATGTGCTGAATTTGGTGGTGCAGAGGTTCCTTAAAAACTACCCCGATATGTCAGAGCTGCTGCAGAAAGTGCGGGCCGTTTGTGCGCACTTTCGGCGTTCTCACCCTGCTGCTGCTCGCCTGGCAGCGCTGCAGCGTAACTTCGGCCTTCCCGCTCACCGCCTCATATGTGACGTGCCCACAAGGTGGAACTCCACCTTGCACATGCTGGAAAGACTGTGCGAGCAGCAGCAGGCCATAGTGGAGTTTCAGCTGCAGCACGCACGCGTGAGTCGCTCTGCGGAACAGCACCACTTCACCACCAATAACTGGGCCTCCATGCGAGACCTGTGTGCCTTGTTGCGCTGTTTTGAGTACTCCACCAACATGGCCAGTGGCAATGACGCCGTTCTCAGCTTAACTATCCCACTTCTATGCCTCCTTGAAAAAACAATTCGGGCGATGATGGAAGAGGATGTGGCACAGGATGAGGAGGAGGAGGAGGATGAAGAGGTAACATTTCCAAGGCTTTCAGGGCAGTCATTCGCAAGGGGCTCCGAGGGTGGGTTCCTGCACACGCAAACGCCAGGGACGCAATTGTCCAGCAGGGGCACAGTTCTGGAGGATGAGGAGGATGAGGAGGAGGAGGAGCTGGAGGAGGAGATGGAACCATGTTCACAGCAGGGTGGCACCCAGGCCAGCTCATGGCCATCACTGGTGCGTGGCTGGGGGGATACAGAGGACACGGACCATACACCTCCCACAGAGGACAGCCTTTCGTTGCCTCTGGGCAGCCTGGCACACATGAGCGATTACATGCTGCAGTGTCTCCACAACGACCGCCGAGTTGCCCACATTCTAACTTGTGCTGATTACTGGGTGGCCACGCTGCTGGATCCCCGTTACAAGGACAACGTACCGTCCTTAATTCACTCACTGGAGCGCGATCGCAAGATGCGCGAGTACAAGCGCACGCTGGTAGACGCCATGCTGCTGGCATTCCCATCTGACAGCGGGGCCACAGTGGAAGCACAAGGCAGAGGAGGAGGAGGAGGAGGTCGCCAACGCAACCAGGGCACCGCCAGCACCTCAGAAGGCAGGGTTAGCATGGCCGAAATGTGGAAAAGCTTTGTCAGCACGCCACAACAAACAGCAGCACCAGCAGCTCAGATGGAACGTCTTAGCAGGAGGCAGCATTTTACCAACATGGTGGAGCAGTATGTGTGCACACGCCTACATGTAGTGAATGACGGGTCTGCCCCCTTCAACTTCTGGGTCTCCAAATTGGGCACATGGCCTGAGCTTGCCCTTTACGCCTTGGAGGTGCTGGCGTGCCCTGCAGCCAGTGTATTATCTGAACGGGTATTTAGCACGGCTGGGGGCGTTATAACAGACAAGCGCAGCCGCCTGTCCAGAGACAATGTGGACAAGCTCACGTTCATTAAAATGAACCAGGCATGGATCCCACGGGACTTTTCCGTACCTTATGCAGAATAGCAATGGATACCGACCTTACCCACCCATTGTTCCATTTTTGCTCTTTCTCACTCTTTTGGGGTGTACCCTCATTTAAAATTTGTGAAAAGAAGCAGTGTTGGCTACCTCGTCCTCCTCCTCAGGGCCAGATTAATGTAGGGGCTATTGGAGCTGCAGCTCCAGGCCCCTACCTTTTATATAGGCCCCGGGTTGGCCATATTCACTGTTACCGCTCTTCTGTCACTTGTAAACACAGAAGTCTGGCTTCTATGCTCGCTTCCCCAGGCAGCACCCTCAGAACCTCCCCACACAGCGTGAAGGCCGGACAAGGAGGGACAGTTGGCGATGCATGGATGTGTTTATGGGCTTCAGAGACAGCATCCCATGTTGAATTAGGCATGCATGGCTGCACCCTTCCTCCTCTGGGTGCATGGCAAGGCACGGCCCTTAAGGCCCTTCAAAATCCTCAGCACCAAGCCCATGATGCTGTTAATCCGGCCCTGGTCCTCCTCCACCGCCGCTTCCACCTACACCGCCCATAGGTGTGCGCAGCCTATTGCATTAAGGTGTGCACCCCAAAGTTGAAATACACATGCATGTGTTTGCCAGCAGGGAGAGTAATGTATCGGGGCCATGTACCTGTAGGCAAGGAGAAATAGAGCAGAGCAGGTCCCAGGGAGATCTTTCCCATCTCCTCACTGGCAATGCTATGTGCCCTAGGTGATTAGGGTGTGCCCAGGCACACCCAGCACACCCTGTGCGCACGCCTATGTCACCGCCACATCCACCACCACCTCAACCTCCCTCCTACTCCATATGGGCCTCGTCCTTCAGAGATGAAGAAGAACATTGTTTTATTTTTCTGTTTTTTTTTGTTGTTTTAAGTTATTTCCCTATCCACATTTGTTTGCAGAGCACTTGCCATGCTCTTAATTACGTTTTGCTGCCATTTGCAGCACTCTAGCCCTTTCCTTTGGTGTTTTAGAGCCATTTTAGTGCCTTAAAGTTCGGGTCCCCATTGACTTCAATGGGGTTCGGTGTCCG